>NW_027286070.1:76704081-77379553 GCF_022747635.1 Hetaerina americana
TATTCCATGTCGCTAGGTAATTCCCATGAAGCCGACGTATCCTATGAAGAAGGATTTAAGGAATGACAGAATGGGACATTGCTGCCCCCAATTGACGGAGTCGAATTATATTAATTAGATGATCAAATAACTAAACCAGTGATTGCATCACAAAGACGCTTACGAAACAGGAGGAAAGTGTGCGAATGACGAATTGACCCTCTAGAGAGAGAGAGAGAGAAACTAGATCCCAGGCGTCTTTTTTTTAAGGTTTCCCTCCCCGAGCTCGTCTCGATTTCACTCTCACTCTAAACTCTCTTCTTGTGACGCTTCCGTCCACTTCGCGGAAAAGATAAATGTACCCTCCTCGGCCAATTCACGTCAGTTTAATGGTCCCATATGGGACGGTTGTGACACCTCCTTTATCCCACATTTCTCTCTTCTGGATTTGAAGATAGAAAGCTGTGCCTGCGTCAGTCAATGAAGAAATCAATTCAGTATAGTAACCGTTTTATTATTTACTTTCCTTTTGAGTTCGAAATGAGTTTACCAAGTCGGGGGTGATTTCAACTCTGTTGCGGAATATGTTGCTGTACGCCTCTCGGGGTGTGCAGCTGATTGGTTGTCAATAACCACCCCTGAAGAAGGTACATAGTTGAGTTCCTCATTATGAAACAAGGCAAATTGTTTGAAAAGGTGAAGAGCTGCACGTAGTACTTTTTAGTGGTGCACAAGTGAAAGGTCACGAATCGCAATCAACATCTGCGCAAGCTGCTGCAAGGGCGTGTGGCGGAGGGTGTCAGGGCACCAGCCAGATCCTGGCTGACATGTTAGTGCCATAGCAATTAAACTCTTTACATAAATTAGCATGCTAGTGTTGGCCTTCCCAGAGTAAATGGTATGTTATTGTTTTCACCGTTAGTTATATATTATTGGAAGTGAATTTGATGCGGAATATTTTCTTATTTAACGCGGTTAGTATTCTTGCTTCTGTGTTGATGGAAAGGTGAAATTTAGATTCTCACGGTCTTCTTTTTTAGATCGACGGAATGAAAAACTTTTCCTTTGGCCGATTAGTGTTGATGTTTCTCTCCCGCAAGTTATTTACTCCTGAGGAATTAGTTTATTTGATAAATTCACCCGCCCGGTTTCGTTGTCGCAGTTGCGAGTCGCAGTGCACGTCATGGCCTCCGGAGACTTGCGCTTGGGTACCACAGCTTTCAATTATGATGTGTGCAGAAGTGATTAGAAAAGTAGTGTGGGTTGGGGCGATAATGGAAAAATTAGAAGGCACCGATTACGTGAAGTGATATTAAATAATTCGCATTTTACTGACCGGATCGATTTTTGTCGATCCTTATCGTTAGGGAAAGAGTCCTCGATCTTCGTCATCAGCGTGAAGGGAAAACGATGCAAGGACATCGAAAGGGAGACCGCTTTCCTAAGTGCCCCGAGGACGATTCGGGTGTTCACGCGGCGTGACGTAGCGCTGCCATGCGCCAGAGCGATACTTCATTGTTTTCGTCGACTCTTGGAGAACCTGGTCCATTTCTTAACCGCGCTGTTTTTTCTCATTTGAATAATTCTCCATTGATTGTGTTTTCGTCTGGGTCGTCGTCCTACAGCTAATGCACGTTGGATGCAAACATATCGACGACCTTTTGCTACTTTTGCTGATACTAATGTCATAATATATATATGTCGCGAAATATTCATTTTCACGCGCATCCCACGTGCTCTCGGACGAGTTGAAAACTTCTTCCAGGAATCAATCGGTGGGGCGAATCTCTATCATGAATGTAGTTGTTTCTTATTTATTTTTCCAAAGGAGCCAACTCCACGTCAGTGCTGAATAAAAAATTAATTTTTCTAAAGGGTCATCATCTGGCGCAGTGAACTGAATGTCTTGCATGTTAAGATATTATTTGTAATTTGCCAATAACGTTCTTCTTCGAATGGCGACTCAATAACTTTTCGGCACGTCGACCATTTTAATCCGGTCCACGAAGAAATCTCGAAATTATTCTCTTGACGAAAATAGAATTTCCAATGGATTTTTACTTTTACATGAGCACAATATATGAACTCCTTAGACCTACGTACCCTAAAATTTCCACGTCCCTGTTTAAATACGAATCCGCTGAATTCCATGCCATATTTGTCGTGAGAGTTCGGCTTATAAACTGAGTGGACTTGAACGATTAAAGTTTACTGTTCTTTTCGTGTTAAATGCTCGTTTCCGTCCTGCTATACATTTAAATGGGACATCCATTGAAATGCGTCCGTGGCCGAAATCCCAATGATTGCTCCTCCCTCTCCCGTCATCGCTTCCTGCGATCACTTCATCGCCAGTCCCATTTAGAGGAACTAGTCGCCCTTGGAACACCTCGAGTCCCAGAGATGATGGACCGCTTCTTGGAGAAACTCGTGACAGCCTTTCATGGATCCTTTTCAATCAAATCTATTTTTTAATTGGTTTGTGTTTTGCGTTGTTTTTCACTCCTCCGAATCCCCGACGGCATTGGAGGCATCTGTAACTATTGGCAATCATGGTACACGCTATCCATTTCCTGGTAAATTGGTGATGCCCCCCCCCCCCCGACTCGAGGCCGCGTAACCGGATGACGGAGATCACGTTGCGCGAGACCTGCGCAAGCCTTTAAAAGGGACGCACCGTAAAGCGGTCCTGTTAAAGGGATGCGGACGCAATGGTGGATACTTCCGTGCTGACCACTCTGTCAGGAATACTCGATTTAAATTTGGTTAAACCTTCACCTTATCCGTGCTTTTGCTTCCTTAACTTGTCGCTTGCCTTAAACCTACGCACTGCAAATCGCTCTTCGACGGTCTAGTCACCTCGCGTTTACGGGTAATAGGAACATCGATATTGCGCTGATTACTCTATCTGGATGATGAAAAATATTAGGGATGATATCTCTAGCGTCAAAAAGAATTAGATTACTTATGATAATAAGATATCTAGGGTGATTGTCAAAATGGAACTTCGGAAAGCGTAAAGTGAATTCAAAAGGAACAGGTCAGCGGAAAATTTGAAAGTGAATTCAAAAGCATTTTGGTCGTACGTTAGAGAAGTTCAGGGAAATAAGTCAACTATCAATTCATTCAAAAATAAAAATGATAAAAAAGGAGTAACCAGCGGTTTGGAAAGGCTAACTTATTAAATTCCTTCTATCAGAGCGTCTTCACCAATGTCTCCGATAGCCTACCAAATCTTGCCGGCCATCTAATCCCCAAAATGGAAATCTCATTTAATGGAAGAGAACGTTCGCTGAAATGTATTAACCCTGATAAATAATCCTCCGGACACATTTTTTTCAACGCGATTTTTCTAGACTTGAAGAAAGCTCTCGCCAAAATACCTCGTAGGAAACTACTCGCAAAGCTAGAAACATATGGCATAGATAAAAATATCCATGGTTGGATTAAAGACTTTGAATGGTCAGGTTCAAAGAGTATTGATAGATAGAGTTGGCTCATACAGTAGAAGTTACTTCAGGTGTTCCCCAGGGAAGTGTCATGGGACCTCTTTTATTCCGAACTCCGTCGTCACTAGTAAGGTACGTTTATTTGCCGATGATGCAGTGGTTTACCGTGATAACCACGAGGACACAGCAGCTTTGCCAGATGACCTTAATGCTATACAACGCTGGTGTGACACTTCGAAAATTAGAATTAACCTTAAAAAAGGGCGATTCCCACCCAAACGTCTCCTGCACTGGGAACACCAAAATGGAATGTGTAGACTCGATTAAATACCTAGGAGTTACCCTCACCCACGATCTCTCCTGGGTGAAACATATATGTGGACAAGCTAACAAAAAATAGGATTTATCTGAAGAGTACTCGGTAAATGTGATGAAAAGGTCTAAAATAAATATCATTTGTCGTTGATTAGGCCTCATTTAGAATATGCTGCAATCATATGGGATATTTGCGAAGTTGGATTAATCGCCGAATCGGATCGCGTGCAGCGTCGAGGAGCTGGATTTGTAAAACGTAGTAATGATAAACTTAGTGGCGTGTTCAAAATGTTAGAGCAGCTAGGCTGGGAATCACTCACGGAGCGAAGGTTGAATTAGAGATTGAAGCTCTTGCTTAATTTGGAAGAATGTCTCTTTAGGAGTGATGTTGAAAAGGTGTTATTACCCCCATCATACCACGGTAGGAGAGATCATGCCAATAAAATTAGACAGATTGTGTAGAACAGATAGATTTAAGATTCCATTTTTTCCACGAACGATAGGGGATCATAATAACATTATTCGACCGCGGTAGAGTCATGTTCTTGTAAAATTATGCTGGTGTATTCACCCCCTGCCACATACCTTTGCGGTGGCTCGGAGGGTATATTTAAATAAATCAACTGTTTAGAATTTGATTATGCGCAGAAAGTAATCGGGACTTGTTCGGAGACCGTGAGGCTCTCCTGGTTCAATTACGCCGATAAGTGGCAATGGAAATTCACGTTGTCTCGTGATAATGCCGACCCACTAACGGCTCTGAAGATCGGTTATGCTGACCCTGATGCAGTGGGGGATAACAAGCACCGGAGTTAATGTCCTCTCACTTGAAACGCAAATTCCATTGCCCAAGTTCTTCATACCCTCGCGGTCGTCGATCCTATCCTTATTGAAAGTACATTTTCGAATTCACCGTCTATTATGTGTGAATATGTAGGGGGTGGGCTGTGCTATGGCATCATTCCACTATGTCTGCCCTCGTACCGAGCCTCTCTCCCTTCTCCACGTGGTGTCCATCATGCTTGTTCCTTCATCTCTCTTTCCCGAATGACCTTAAAGCGCTCATACTCTCTTTCGTGACAGCCTTCAGCAGCCCACTACCATTCCCCTTTTCACCTCCTCCTCTCTGACTTCCTCTTTTTCTCTAACGTATCGAATTCTTCGTGTTTTCTTATTCCGTCCAAGGTTTTTTTCTCATTTTTCTCCATCCCCTCGCGTCAAATTCCTCTATTCTCCTTCTCTTCCCTCCAAGATCGATTTTCGTGAATGCATCACATATCCGTGTCAGTCTTTGGTAATCTTTTTCCTTCGTCTTCACTCCTTATCGTCCATTTTCTCTTCTTTGTTAACCGCCTCTCTTGAAGTGCTTAAATCCCTCTCCTTAAGTCTGTCATCTGGCACTCTAATGAATTCCAAGAAACTGCTGGAGACGCCGCGACGGCTACTTTCTTCGTAGTCTTCCGCTAAATGTGCGTCACAATGCAAGGCGAATGATTTGCACGCTCTCCTCAACGCTCGCTTTCGTCGAGGCCAATCTTGGGTGCTTAAACTGTTCCAATTCCCTTGAGTTATTCCCTCCCTCCCTTTGACTAAGACTTCTCATTTCTTGAGAATTTAATTGCTAAAGATAAACCCATTGGTCTGCTGTGGTCTTGTTCCACCAATATACGACCCTCTCAATGAGTCAGTTTCCATTTTTGTTCTTTTTTGCGCAACAACTGCAGTTCCTTCGCCGTCTGGCTAATTAAAGCTCGATCATCCGCATATCTCAACTGTTTTGATGAGCTCATTCGAATGAATGAATGTTAACTTATAACATTTTGGGTCGAAGTCGGAGAGCTCTCTTCTCGAACGATATTTCCCGTGCCCAGAGCCAGAATAATGGATTTGGTGGTTATAGACAGTTTTGCGTGAGGGGGTAATGTGAAGTGGATATAGTCTAAAAAGTATGTGTGTGTATATATATGTATGTGTATATTATTAGGTAATCTACCGGTTAAGGTAGGTTTTTGGATGGACATAATTACTAATTAAATTATTTGTGACCCCTAGCATAACACAACATCCTACTCTACATCAGGCCCGTCTTCATCTCTGAGTACATTCTTCCTCCCTTCATCCCGTCCAACATCCCTATCCTGTTCCTTCCCTTTCCTCGTTTGCCTAACATTCTCCCCTCAATTACAGCCTTCAACATCCCGCTGCCGGTCAATACCCCCTTCAGCCACTTCTCCTGGCTCTATAGGATTGCTCCCAAAAACCCCCTCTCTTCGCCCACCATACCAAGTCAAGCCTCCAGTCTACGTCTATCCTCCTGCTTCAACGACCACGTTTCCGCGCCGCACATAGCTACGCTCCATATCAAAGTTTTTAGGAGTCTTTTCTTAACATCCTTACTCAACATCCCTTAAATCAACTCCCTCCTCCTTGTGAAAGCCTCTTTGCCTAGCGCAATTCTTCTCCTTACGTCCCTACCACTTTGACCGTGTTGGTCCAAAACACTACCGAGATACGTAAACTGTTCTACCTGCTCTAGTTTTTGCCCTCCTATTTTAATGTTAAGCTTGGCTTTTTTCTTTCTAGAAAATCGCATAACCTTTGTTTTATTAATATTCATTCTCATCCCATACCTGTCGCACTGAATTTCCAATTCACTCAGCAATGCTTGCAGCCCCTTGGCTGACTGACAAACTAAAGCTTGGTCATCAGCAAACCTAACTGATTTTACGAATTCCCCGCCCACTTTCATTCCTACCTCCAGTTCATCCCATGCCTCTTTGATCATTTCCTCTGCATACAGGTTGAACAGCAACGGTGATAATGGAAGACCCTGCCTTACACCTCTTCCTAACACTGCCCATCCGGACTCCCCGCTCCCCACCCGCACCTGAGCAGTCTGAGACAGGTACAAGTTGCGGATTAGCCTCCTTTCCCCCCAATGTATTCCTTTTTTCTGCAATATACTCATTAGTTTTTCCCAATTCACTCTTATCAAACGCTTTTTCGAAATCTACGAAACAGGCAAATACCTCCTGGTTGTGTTCTATATTCCTCTCGATTAATAATTTTATTACTGCAATGGCATCACGCGTACCTCTCCCCTTCCTAAACCCAAACTGATCATCCCCTAAGTAATCATTTGCCCTACTCTCTATCCTTCTGTTCATGATCCTGAGAACAACTTTCGCTGCGTGTGATATCAAACTTATCGTCCTGTAGTCCTCACATGATGTAGCCTTTGCCTTTTTCGGAAGAGGAACTAAAACTGATCTCACGAAGTCTTCCGGCCAGATTCCCTCCTCATAAATACTACGGATCAGCCCATATAGCCTCTTCCTCCCACATTTTCCTAAGCATTTTAAAAGTTCCGCGGGAATGTTATCCACCCCCACGGCCATATTTAGTTTCATCTCCCTTAATGCCCTTTCTATCTCATTGTCTAGTATGCCTGGACCCAAGCTATCTTCCTCTACGTCATTTTCCTTTTCTATGTCTAACTTTGTTGGTCTGAGTTCTTTACTATACAGTTCTTCTATATACTCCTTCCATCTCTCCTGGATCTTTCGTGCGTCAACTATTGTCTTACCCGCCTTTTCTCTAACTGCTATCGTTGATCTCCCTTTCCTACTCCCCGATAAAGATTCAACTCTGCTGTACAGCGCACCGACCTCCCCCTTCCTCTGCAGACTTTCCATATCCTGTATGTGTATATATAATTGTGTATAAAAAAACCATAACAGAGTAATCACGCCGAAGGTCGGTTTGGTAGGTTATTATATATATATATATATATATATATATATATATATATATATATATATTTGTGTGTGTGTGTGTTGTGTTGTGTGCGAGCATTGTTTGCGTTCCGCAAATGGAGTTATCACCAGGGCTGAGGGAGCATTCATGCGAGGTGTTCCGAGCGCTCATTATTTCATCAGGCTGACTCGAAACAGCGAACCCGCCTCTCCCGAAAAATCGATCTGCACGAGAGGAAATGGTAAAACGTGACGTGCCCGTAGGCGTACGTGCCTCTCCCGCGGCGCCCATTCAGTTTAAACGCCTCTTTGTCCCGGCCAGCTCAGCATATCGATTAAAACACCGGAAACACAATCCAATCCTCCATATTTTATTTTGTCATGAATATATGCATATATATATATGCATATATGTATGCATATATATATATATATATATATATATATATATATATATATATATATATACTTTTAATGGTCATGGAGTTCCTCGTTTTTCAATTGACTGGATTAATTTTGCTTAATTAAAGGAACTTCAGTCTCGCAAGGAAAGGTGCCAAGCATACCAAATGTGGGCGTGCCTTCTCCCTGATGTGGTTTTAAGACCGCGTATTTCGTCATGTTATTTGTTAATTACTTACTTTAATGTTTAGTTTTCATTGCTCGAATGCCTAAAATATGTTTTTCTCAGTTTTTATGCGGAAATCGAGACTGTTTCTTCATTTGGAAGCGGACTGCTCCTATTATGAAATCATTCTCTTGCATCGTATCAGGTAGGTTATTTATTTAGCCGCGGTGGTATTACCTTAAATATGCAGCATGCGGTATCAGATATGGTTACTACCTCTATGGGGAATCCTCATGTCACCCTGATTGGCTCGGCCACTTCCTCGTGGTTGAAGGAGACGTGATCAAAATAGACATGCATCCACGCCTCAAGGTCCGCTCGGGGCAGGGCGAATCGTTCGTAAGCTCTTCATGTCTGCCTACGGCAAATCTAACGATAACTTCCAAATTTGCTCCGGAAATATTTTACAATTCTTTTAAATTGTCCGTTGTATGCGAGACTTCGATCGTGATTCGCAGTCGTTGGACTATCCTTGTACGTATTCTTTATCGTCCCTTGTCCAATCCACTTTTAACGGTCCTCTCATGTTTATGTTAGCTTCTCATTTTTCCAACTCCTTGACGTTCTTTGTTTATGACTCACAGGTGGTTCGGTATCCCTTCCCTATAACATCACCCCGTAAAGTGCCATCTATAATAGAATGGATTATGAAATCAGAAACGCGCGTTCCCCCCTCCGGAACGGGTACGGCGGCTACTCCACTGATTAGTCCCCTCCAACTCGGCTTTCCCCTGGGAAAGAATTACTGCCACTGCGCCTTAACTTATATTCAGAGGGTTCATGCTCTCTTTCAAGTTTGCTGACTCAAAACCTCCCTCCATTGCTAGAATCTTTATATATATATATATATATATATATATATATATATATATATATATATATATATATATATAATATATATATATATATAATATAAATATATATATAATATAAATATATATATATATATATATATATATAATATATTATATATAATATATATATAATATATATAAACCATAAACAGTAATCAACCCGAAAGTCGGTTTGGTAAGTGACGGTAGAGTTCACCCAGTACTAAGCCCTATACGGCGTGTGAAAATTCACACATCAGGGTAGGGGGGCCAGTTCCTTTCCCTGTGCCGGTTATGGTGTCCCAGGAAGATCTGGTACCCGAAAAATCACATAGCTTTGGTGGAGCTGCAGGTGTCCAGAGCGGCTTGCCCGGGAATCGAACCCGGGCCCTCCGGTCAGTAGTCTAACGTTTAACCCCCTGGACTACCGCGACTTACTAATATTAATATAGTATGTGGGGGTCGTGGTAGTCCAGGAGTAGAGTGTTGCACTTCTGACCAGGACTAACCATAAATGCACACGTGTTAATATATATTTATTTGCGCGTTTACGTTTTGAAGAACGTGTAAAAATAAAAATAAACGATGACAGAAATGATTCAATGAAGACTAACCAGGGAATTTTTTTCATTAACATTCATGATTGTTAAACTTTTAACCCGTTTTCATAATCATTGCAGATGGGAAATGTTGAAACCTGAACTTTGGCAGTAATTTCGGAATGAAATAATTACGAAGCAGTGAAACACGCTCGAGAAGGTTTCGTCCGGAAAGAGCCCTCCGACGCTAACCCCTTGACCTCGTGGGGCGTCGCGTGATTATGAAATATGTGGGCACGCTCACCCTTCTAGTGGTTGGAATATTATTAGTGGTTGAGTCCCTCCCTCCGTCTCTCCACCCCCACTCCTGGAGCCCGGGCATCCTCCTCATTGCTTCATTTGTTTCATGGGGTCGTACTACTCGACGGCGGGGGCGAATCGCGCCCCCGCCGTGTCCACTTGATTCGCGTCGCCCCCTCTCCTTCCTCAGTCTCGCCGGGGGGACGTCACGAGTGCATCAACTCTTCCCATCATTCCGCTCCCACGAAACCTTCACTTTTTCCACCCCGCTCCCTCATCGCGGCTAATGGCCTGTGGTGACTCCCTCTTCTTTCTCTCTCTTCATTTCCTCTCTCTCCGTGCCCTCCACCCTGCTCTCATCCCTCCCTCGCTTCCTTTGCGTGGGGGTGAATCCCGAGAGCTTGCACATGCCCTTCTCCCTCTCTGAGCTCGGGTCTCTCAGGCTGCGCAGAGCGGGAACGGACCGCGCCTCTCTAACCCTTCCTACCGCGCGCTCCGTTTTCCCGCCTCGTGGCGGAATTCAAAACTGACGGATGTGTCCTTCCGTTGGCGTGAGGGAAGACGCGTGCGATAGAAGACGATGGAATTAATTTTTTCGGTCGTTATTTGAAGAATTCAGGAGCACACGATGTACGGTTTCGATTTCTCGTTCTCAAACTGGTATACGACGTCGAACAAGTGTTGGCCCATTTTCACTCAAAGAAATGATAAAATTACGATGGACGGATTCATGTACACTGGTGGAAAATAAAGGATTTTTTTTAAGTGAAAGCAAATCAGAAAAACCTCTGCAGCGGGGGATCTGAAGGGAACCTACTAATATGGAAGCAGCAGTACCGAAATGTATGCATACGAGTGTTATACAGTGTAGGGTCTCGCATCCACTCCCTGGGGCTGATACAATTATCCCGAAATTGAAAAAAATCCTGACTACCTGTTTGAAGGTATGGGAAGAAAGAGGTAATAAATTTCAAAGCTTAATAAAATTACAACTTATTGGATAATTGCTTGGGAAAGATAGTGGCTCATGCTTCATATGTAGTTTTATATGTCATATGCGAGGCAATTTCGTCCTCGATTTCTTGTAACCCTTTCTCCGAAAAAGTATTTCGTTAGCATCGTATTTTCTCCCCACCCTCTTATCCAATATAAGTCTTAATGCTTATTTTCGTAAAGGGCAATAGGTATTGAGTCTAAACCTTTATATTTATATGTCAAATGTATGCATCCATCTTGCAAGATCAAGTTAAAAATGTTTTAAATTTTTTAAATTTTACAATACCATAATTCAAAAAAGTACATTGTGTATGTAAATTCGACGAAGTCTGCTGAAAGAAGGGATATTATTTCGGTCTCAATCACGCCTCAATATAGACGATTCAATATTATCAGCATGCAATTTGACAAAAATTTGTTGTGTTTCCTGTCAGTAAGAATTTCTGTATTATTAAGTGATCTCGTTGGATATCTTATCGTTAATTTTAGCCCTAATTAGTTTGCATAAGTGGCGTATCTCGAATATTTTGACATTTAAATTCAAAGAATGAATCTTGGGAGAGCAATTGGTTCGACGGCCGGTTTACATGCCCTCCGCATCTGGAACCTGGGTTCCGATCCAGCAGTGACGGATTCCTCGATTTCATTCCGACCCCTAAAGGGAGGGCGTGGGACGAAAAGCGCAGCACTTGAGGTCCGTCGCGTGGGATGCAAATCTCGCACTCATTTCATTCCCTTGGACAGAGGTTGAAGCTGATTTTTCTCCATCCATTTGCCAGCGTCAATGGCCTCAGCTTTCGGACGTTCTTATAAAAATGTTCTCTGTTCGTTATGCGTCGTCCGTTTCTTCAAGGATTTCCATTTATCCCGAGGCATTTTCTTGGGCCGTGTTCATTACTGGCTTGATAAATTCTCATTTTCGGCTTGACATTTGCGAGATTTTATCTTCTCTTCCCGGTTTTGCATTTTTTTCCTTAAGTGAGATGTTAAAGATGTGTGTGTGTGTGTGTATGTTAGAGATATGAGTAGTAATTAGTTAAATGATATTAATTTCGGATGATAAGATCGTTATGTACAGGGCGCGGCCACATAACTTCCCTTTTTATACAGCAAAACCCTCTTAAAAAAAAGGAAGTTATGTTGCCGCGCCCTGTATGTTCCGTCTACGATCAGACGTGCTCTAAATGATAAATGAATGCTTCTACCTGAATGAGGACCAAATCTTGACATCGTTGGCCATTCCAGTTTGGATTCGGATAGAAAGTCTCCATTCCGGAATCGCTTTGAGGAGGACGATGCAGTCTATTTTCGCACCAACTTCTTGCAAAAGAATCCCTTGCCGAAGTGCTTCATCATTACCAAGATATTCCCACTCATTCCTGAGCGATGCTCGCGCTTTTACTCAATTGGTTCTACTTAAGAGACTCATTTCTCAGTTTCTTCATGGTATGGTATCTTCGTGCCAGTTCTCACTTCGTCCACACATTCGATCCCTTTACAGCCGAACTAGGCTGATTTTACATTCCTCCTTGCATCTGCTCTACCGTTGAGGCGCTTGTTTGGTCTGCCATGCTCCAATCTAAATAACTGTTCGATTCGCTTCCAGAATTTCGAGCAAGCATTACGTTCAAACATCCAGCGGATCCGCAACCCCTCCCTTGGTAATAATACCATTACCTCGCTTCGTCTCATCATTTTATGCTCCTTGTTCAACCACAATCCTGCAGTGAGATTCTTTCCTTTACTGACCACGCCAAAAGTTACTCAGCACAGGATTTTCTTGCTCTTGTTGTTTCATAACATTGCCATGGAAGAGGAGCAGTTGTAATATTCTCGCGGATAGTATGTGATGAGAAGGATCGGCGACGAATCTTCGCGGGTCCACGTAGCTAGAAATATTAACTGGGCGAGTGTCCGTTTTGCAGAGACGTTTGCCTGCCCAATGGGATTTAAAAAGAATATAAGTAGCTTCGGCATGAGCTCGTGAGCAGATTCGCCATTTTTCCCTTTCTCGCAAATCATAATCAATACACTTGTGAAGTAAAGTGGAAGGGACGGCGATTGCATCTCAATTCAATTCATGTCTCCACATTCGACTTCTATCTTCGGATGGTCGTGGCTATGGGAATAGCCAGCAGAGGGGAGTATTGGAAGGAAGGGAGAAATCGACGGCTCGTAGTTAGGGGAAGGGGTCGAAGGCGACCCTGGGAGGGAAGGAGAAACGAGGAAACTCCCTCCCTTGTGGGCTAAATGACGCTGTACGATTTTAAAATAAAACACTTTTCGCGTTCTTCAGATGGGACGTACTCTTTATACGAAACTTCTCTTTTCTTCTTGTTTCTAAAAATATAAATATCCATCTATTCTTTGTTCTGAGTTTTCAAATACCACGATGAATGATTGAATTCACTCGAGAAAATTCGTACCGAATCAACTAGCAACCTAGTAACTAAATTATTATATCAACAGTTAAAAGGCAGCAATTGATCGCGGGGGTTAGGAATTGAATGATAATAACACTTATTGAAAGGAGAATAAACTTGTTGTGGTCAATTCTTTTGGCATTTTTAATTATTTGCAATCGAAAATTGTCGGCAGAAAAAAAACGTACGGCCAAAGCTGTTACCGAATAAAAGTGAATTTTGTGTATGTATACATAAACTTAAATACTCGAACATAAAACTGAAAAAAATGTCCTCCCCTTAGAGCTCCTTACCCCGTGGGGATGACTCTGAAAGGGAATGGATTTTATCCTGCTTATAGTGGCAAAGAGAAACTCAATTAAAACAAGATTAAGTCTAACTATTATTTTAATTCATAAATGGACACTTGTCAACTAGGCCAGGGTTGATAATGCTTCGTTAACCCGAAGGTTAACTTTAACATCCGCCTATGTCTAAAACTCAAGTGATGACCCCTGAATAAGTTGAAAGCTGACCGTTAAACTGCTCAATAACTGACCGGTGGTGATGCTACGATTACAATGTTCACCATCACTAACGAGCAATCTTATTTGTTCATAAAATTGGATTTCTCGCTAATATCCAAGTTAGCGCTCACATTGACTGGCAAATGGATTTAACGAGGCATCATGAAACCAGGCCTAAGGGTAACTTATAAATTTCAAGCATTACTGTTTTGTGTTCGCCTAGTTTTATCGTTCATTTGTTTGTTGTCTTCGATTTCTTTTGTTTTATGCGAGCTCTTGCTATCTTGTTTTTCTAACTCCGTCGAGAGAGAGGATTCCTTTTCCTTGACACTCGGGGCGCCACTCGTGAGCTTCTTCCTGGTTTTAGCGGATCCCCCCGTTTTGTGCTCAATGGAATTTCCTTGGCGGTGTTTGCTAATGTGGACGCGGAAAAAAAACTCCTGAGGAAGTCTGGAGGAGGGGCGGTGTTTGGGATATCCGAAAATGGCCTCCCAAGTGGGGAGCCCGCTGGAATAAATACTATCGAGGATTTGTTTGAGCCTCGGTGGCCGTCGAGGGCCCGAGCCTTGGGCCTCTTCTTAACTGTCGGCGTTGGCTGTTCTTGGCGCTAATGCGGAACGCGCCAGGTCGTCGTCGCTAGGAAAGTGTTGTTCTAAATGAGGTGCAACGACCACCCTCGGATGGAACTGCCATTCTTTCGACTCCATTCCTCAAATACCACCTCAGGCTTTCTCACTTGCCACTCTCCCTTTTTCTCCTTAATTCGTCCCTTCCTGTGATGTTCCTCAATCTTATAAATGACCTCGGGCCATCTCCCACCGGAAGACGTAAGCCAAGAAGAATACGCTCTAATCATTCATAGTTTTTTTCTCCTCGCCATTCATTTGTCCCGACGTCACGGCCAGATTCAAGTTAGGTGTCTAATCCCCAGAATTTCTGAACACTTAAAAAAATATTCTCCCTTTAAATCTAATTCTCTCCAAACGAGATCGAGGCCGAATTGATAATGTGAGGGGTATTTAATTAATTCGGTCCTCTACCTGCAAATTGCATGCATTCAGTGTTAGTGTCACTCAAAAAGCGACATTCACTGCGTGAGAGTAGGGAAGCAATTTTGGAATCAAGACGGCCGTTGTTTCGCCAACTCTGATGCATTCTCGTGCCCTCATTAAGTGGGCCCCTATTTTTATCGCCTTTTTAGCCAAGCTGGATATTTACTGCCCACACTTCCTGTCATATAGTTGTTTATTCCCTTTTCTTGCTGAAATGTGATTCCGACGAGGATGTGTCTGCTCGAATTGTAGATCATCTCCCGTGTGCCCGAGGCCACGCCACTGACGCCGGGTCACACGCTAAGGGCATATTCTATTTATTAAGTGTAAAGGGCGCTTTAAACCCTGGAAAATACATTATCGTGCCTTTCGTAATATTCCTTCATTGACTTTCTTTAACCTATAATCGTACCTACATATGACATGCAGCCTCAATTTTATCGTAAATATCAGAAATAGATTTATTTTGTAATGGCCCCAGGAGTCGTTCGGCTTCAACACTGGGCTCCTCAAGCAAATCCGACATTGGCCTAACGCTGCGTAACTTCATAGTTGTCGCACCTGCTATAATGATTTCACCGCGAAATGTGTGCATGTTTTGCTCGCCGCCACTTCAAGATGACCTCGATGAGTTCGTGGCGTAGGGATCTCGAAATTGATAAAACTCCCTCTCGAATACGGAACTCACTCCTTTCAACGGTGGTAAACATGATCTGTTAGGAATAGGGAGTCTATTCCTAACTTAATTTTCTTGTTCATTCAGAACGCTTCCTTTTCACGGGGTGCTTTCTATAGAGCGCACTTCGCAGCGCGGGCTTGCTGTTTCGCTGGCATTCTCTCTTTCTTCCTTCCTTCAGGGAATGCATTTTTATGGGCGCATCGATTTTCACGTGTGAGAGAATGCCCGAAATACCTCTCCAAGAACCTTCTCCGCGAGCCTCGATTGCCCACTGCATTCTGCAATCATTGGCTTTTAATTCCCTCTTCTCATATTTTTCGTTCTTTGATGGTTGACCTTGGTCACACCCCCGTCTATTGGCCATAATGAGGAATCGTATCGCGTGCGTGGTAAACCCATTCGGTGGTGTCCGCTCGACGCCACTATTGTGAGAAATATTCTTTTCGTCTTAAAGATTTCGTTTAAAACGTGATGCATGTTGGGGATGGCGTCGCGGCCATCCTCTTTAAGATTCAGCGCACGAAGGCATTGAAGGATCCCCCTCGGCTCGGGACTCGCATATCAACTAGCTTATTATGGCGGGGCTCATTGGGGACGGAGACCGTTGGGGCGGATGTTGCTCACTGGCCCGGAGGGGATAGGGAGGAGGGATTTCAAAAAATCCGAATCCGCCGTTGAAAAGACGAGCGAGTTCGGGGTGTGAGGGGCGGGTGGATTGAAAAAGTGGGAGGGAGGGAAGAGGGTGAGACTGTGCACGAGAGATAGGGGGAGCAGTACACCCCCCTCCCCTACGCTCGCTCCTTTGCCGCAAGTCATAAAACCGACCGCTCCGAAGCCGGGTGACTGGAAGTTCTTCGCTCCTGCGCATGGGCATGCGACCCTCGAAATGTGGGCGGAGGCGGGCGGGAAGGCAGCGGCGTCAACAGCAGCAGCAGCAGCTGTTCGGTCGAGGCCTCCGTGGGGCCGGGGGGGGGGGAAGGACGCTCCTCGGCCGAAAGGGGCGGTAGGAGGAACATCTGCTCCCCCCCCCACCCTTTACCCGGCCGCGTTTCTTTCACTCTCTCCCTCCCCGCCCGCATCTGCACCCTCTCTCGTCTCCCGGGGGTCCACCCACAAACACTCCCATCCCCCTCCATGCTTGGGGACGCTACTTTTTATTGCTGCCATCGCTACAGTCACCGCAGACCCCGAGTCAAGTGTCGTCGCGGACACTCCCGATTAAAAGTATCGCTTCCCGCTACTTAGAACATAAAATACCGCTTTTTTATTTGAATAAACTATCGGAGCGATTCCACTATCGCAGCAGCAGTACCTTGCTTGCATACTTAAGCACCTTGCTTTCTTTTGAAAGCGCACGTTATTTTTATCAAATGAAGAGAACTCATTTTCCAGAGCTTATATTGGAATCCATGTGTCCACTCCGCGCTTGGACGCAATCAATGGAAGTAAGTATAGGAGTTGGATCTCAAACAACATGAAGACGCAATCAGTGGGATATTGATCATGATGGGTTATAAAATTGTGCCTGTCGCGTGCATACAGTCGAGAAGCAATTCATGAGAACTCTAATTAACGGTCGATCTATTTTAAACGAAAATTGGTCGCGAATATTAAATTAGCAAGTCCTGTAAGGCGCCACCTTTTTATTAAAGCGGCGCGCCTGACGCCAGAACAGCAAGCAGCTAAATCCACTGCGCTATGACTAACGCTACTGATAAGAAGTTGCTTTCAGCCGATGACGGCGCTACTCCTAACCTCCCCCCCCCACCCCCGCCTCTTCCATCAGAGAGCGCCTCCCTCGCAAGACGCCCGCCCATTCGTAATGCGAGCGTGAGCGCCTCCTTAGATCACAGTCTCAGTCGCTGCCGTCCGTAATGGTCCCAGATTTGAAAGCCGCGCGTGCCTCGATTGGGAGGAAGTGCTGCAGTTCAAGAAGACGACCCCCACGCTGCGTCCTGGATGACTTCTTGGATCTTGGCGCGTAGGGTTTTTATCGAGCTGCGTTCTTCTCGAGTTTCCTAGTCGGGCGGCGAGATTTTGGGTCGAGTCCCTCCCTCCGCTACGGAGCGTTCCCGGGGACTGCATTTTTGTGGGATCTGCGTCATTCATGTTCCTCCCCTCCCTCCCAACTTTTTCGCTTCATTGAGAGGCCTAGATGTCGGGTCAAAACTGTTGAAGAGGGCAGTGGTGTGGACGTCCCAACTTGGATAAAGATATTCATTTTCATCGCTGCGTCAAAGTGTACGTTATTCTCGGGCCGAGGGAGCGAATGTGTCCAGACGGTAGGAACGTTCGTGGCAATCGCATTCAATTTAATCATTGGTACTTGAATAGAAATTATCCTTGAACTCGTTTTGTTTTAAGGAATGAAAATGCTGTAGAGGGACGTGAATGATTGCAATGGTCACGCGCAACACTCCTCGAATATTCTGGGATACTCGCGACTTCATTACGTCATTTTCGATCTTCGCTCGCCTAAGTCAAGTTTCGTAAATTTTTGAGAAAACATCTGAGAACGCCATGCCAGACTGCCGCGTCTGTGAAATGGAGATAGTTGTAAAGAGCTAAATAGGTGACGTGCTCAGGGTACTTGCTATGAATAAACAATGTAATTTGGAAATGGCGTGTACTCAGCTGTGAGAGAGAACTGGAAACTATGGCCTTGAGTGTCTCTTCAAGTGCCGACGTGAGCATCGATCATTTATTTTAAAAACCGTACGAAAACCATGACTTTAAACATCTAATTTCGATAACTGCCATTACGGAGCATCCGTTAAAATAGCTCAATTTTTCTCCTCAGAGAATTTCACTATGAAATGCAGAGTCGGAGGAAAGTCGTAATGATGCCGTCGTTATGGCAAATAGGCACCAAGGTCTTTGCATAAAATAACACCTGTTGTCATTGCTATTCTTGGATCCATGTGCTCTCAATTTGACGAGCGGACGTTCATTATCACGCGAATGTTTACGCCACTCATCAATGTATAAAGCTTAGGAGAACTCTTCTCCATGGCTGACGTCATTCCTTCCACTTCAAATTGCCTTTGTGCTTCTTGTACTTTATTTTCCTCTCACCCCTCTCTCTTTCATTCCTCTGGAACTGGCGTCCGTACGTTCTTTCCGACAGGTTTTCTGGTCCCTTCCTTCACTTCTGCTTCCAGTGATGAGTGATTCCATACCATGGCTCCTATAGCCAGCCACTCACTACTTTAATTCTTTTTCACTTTCGCGAACGTTTTTGGATCCGCTCTTTGAAGATTCGCAGTGCCCTCAGTTAACATCAGTTAATGCGTCGTCGAACAAAATGTAAAATTCTTAGTGATGTTGAATTCTCATTTCTTCCATCATCGTCATCAGTATTTCAATCCTAAGATTGGTTTACTGCAGCCCTCCATTCTTTCCTATTTAGTGTTAATTCCCGAACGAACGTTTTGACGAATTGCTTACTTGGTTCCAGTCTTAGGCTCTGTGACCATAGTAATTGCCTCTTCTTCATGAATGCGTCCTTAGCTTGGGCTATTCTTCGCTTGATGCCGATCGAACTTCCTTCCCATGCTATTCTGCTTCCCAGGTAGATGAAGGATTCCACCTGCTCTAGTCTCACCCCTCCAATGATGATATCTGCATTCAGCTTCTCTCTTCCACGCACGAGGATTTTCGTTTTCTTCTTGCTGATGTTCATATTGTATTCCCCCAGTGCTTGGTCCATAGTATTCGGATTTCTTCCATATTCTACCCGATATCAAGGGAGCGCGAGATGCAGAGCCTCGACGTGTCTAGCTCTATACCTCTACGTGTGAAGCTTAAAATTCTCAATATTGTTTTTATAAAGTGGGAAGATAAAAATTACTTTGTTTGTACCCTGCATCTTCATCGGCTCCCATTAACTTCGCTCTCGTTGCACTAGTCAAATGTGTAATATTTTATTTATTTGTAATTTTTGTCTTTTTTCCATATTTTAGTGCCCTATCTGATAGCGCCATTGAAAGTCAGTTATTCGCCAGTAATTCTGTAGGTGAAAAAAAAACACGCATTTAAAAAAAATATCATACTGTTGGTTGATGGATTGAATCATTTGCTTTCTCTGACTAGTGTACTTACATGTACATTTAATGATATATTCCTTTCTAATTTGAGTAAAATTTACCATCTTTAGTCGCTGCCGTTGGGAATTACTCATTACTTAATATTTAAGTCTCTATTAATCGCGCGTACTTCATGAATATTTTGATGCCGCCAAACATCTCGTTTGTCATATTTTATCCTCTAGTGCCATCACGTGCGAATTTTCCTTCCTTTTTTTACTTTTGAGGCTTGCGTCATTTCAAGTTGTTGTTTGCTATTTTTTTTATTCAAGATTCAGTTGGCTGTTGTTCGTAGCAGTGGCTGTTCTTGTTTCACTTAGTTATGATTTGTTAGTATTTTCAGCTTGACGCTCGCGACCAAGTCGCAGCTAGTGACCTTTATCTTTCTGGTTTCGCTCCGCTCCGCCAGTGCTTAACGCTCCTCTCCCAACAATGCTACCTCGTATTAGTCGTAAAAGATCGTGGACAGTTGAAGACCTACTTGAGCGAATGTGATTAATTTATCGTCTTACACACTTTCGGGTGTTTTTGGACCAGTAATGTCCTTCAATTGAAGTCAAACTCTCTGCATTCTACGGTAAAATATTTAACGGGAGGCAGTTTGGCCTCGATCACCAGTCCTTTCGCATTTTATTTCCTTTTCAACTCAACGCGATTTTTTCCTTTTGCATGAGACAGTGCGTATATCTTTTTTCATTGTGCAATTTTTATTTAGTATTAGTTGAAATTTAGATTCTGTGGTGGCTTAATGATACTTTTAGCGATAGTAATTTTTGCCTGTTGAACTATATGACATATAATACGGTCTAACAACTGCTAACATTGCTTATAAAATAGATCTTGGGTGCAGGGTGTTGAATCAACCCCTGCCAAACATCCTTAGGATGATTCGAAATGGATTCATCACGTGGATGTGGTAGACCTTCTATAAAAATTCGGATTTGTTGGAATATGTCCCCCGTCCCCCCCTTCGTTCAAGTGCGTAGTTCCGGCCCTGCTCCCCAAATAGGGGCTCCGAATTGTGGAGGAGGACCTCGGTAGCAAGCAGGCGTGATGGAATCGCGGAGCAATGTTTCGATAGAGAGTGTGGAGTCGGCGATGTGATTTCATCTTGCAGTTTTTGTTCCCCGGAGTGAAAGTGGTTCACGACCACCGAGAATTAAGTCACGGCTTTGAAGCTCAACCAACTGAAAGAAAGGCACCCGGTGCTGATTTCCTGTCTTTTCGGCCGACTATCCAACACTTGAGCAAATGGCTGAATATTTTCCCGGGCAAGCGAGCGATGCAGGCGGCTACGTGGATGAGGACGGCCGGCAGCAGCACGGCGGTATCGTACTTCGGCATTCTACCCATATGCAGTTTTCCATCTGCACCGGACCCGCCAAGGAAAACAAACGACGTGGCCAAATGAAGAGAGCGTTGGTCGAAGGTTGAACAACTGGAAACTGCGTGTGAATGTAGGAATTTGAAAGAACGTGTGAAACTACGTTAGGACTGCCTTTTACCCTAGCGGTGGCTGGCAGGGTACGTAAATAAAAAAAAATAGTTCAAGTCTCGTCTTGGGGGCTTGGTGTATTGGCAAAAAACGCATGAATTTCATCATGTAAATATTTATGGATCGGGAATATTGTACATCTACTTAACCTAATATTGTGACGATTCTCGGTCAGCGTCTCCTGGGGTCGTTTCATTTTTTTGTAAAATTAAAGCAAATTCAAGCTGGGACCTAATCTAGCAAAGGTGAATCAGCTTTGAGAATGATGTAGCATTTTTATGTGTATTACCGAGTGCTTTTCTGTCTTGTCAAATCTGCATAGAATCATATAAACGTGGTATTTCAAATCATGCGTTAACTGTAGCGGCATCTCCCGCAGCCTCTTGGAATTCGTAAATTAGGTATTTATCCCAGTTTTGGAACAAGTGGGAACATTGTAGTGCACAGATTTCGTAAGTTCAATAAAATTTATCGAATACTTATTGAAAAAAATACGTCCGTAAAAGAGGATGTTCCATGGGGTGTAGATATAAGATAATAATGCAGTAAAATCGGTAGAAATATCATGATATGCAATCTATAATTTCTATTTATTTTTCAATACTATACTGCGAATCAATGACTTTTTTCGAGGTAATCGTCCGTTTTTCCATCGTAAGATACTTCACCCTATCTTATCACTTCGTATCAGCTTAGTAAAGAGTAGTATATAATTAATTATTTTCAGGATAAGCGCATGAGTGGTTTGAAAGGGGGTGAAAATGAAGTGAGTGCAGGCTTATAACCAGAAGATTTCGAGACAGCTTCGTTAAAAAAAAAACAAATCAACACCCTCTAGAATTGCACCATTCTCTTGTTTGCGAACACGAGACTAATCTATGATTCCCACGCTCTCTCTCGTCGAAGTCAGTCTGTCATCTGGATGTAACCAGCAACATACACGACTCCCTCCTCTCGATTTCCAGGGAACCTTTTTCATGTTAAAGGCGACCTCGGACATTCATCGCCATTGGACAGGGCGACAGTAATCACGTCTACTTCCGGGCTGTTTACTTTAGTTTTCCAACGCTCCACCGCTAGTTTTCCTCAAGGTTATTCGAGCAGATGACGACAAGTCACGTCCACTCCTCCAGAGCCAGTGTAAGATGTGGGGCTCTGACATCCCCCCCGTTCTCTCTCCCACGCATCAAAGAGCACCGATCCCCGGCGGATTCACTCCGCTTCCATTCCCGAGTGAATACTCACCGTGCCCATTTTGAGGTGAGGGTGAACGCCGCTGTTCACGAGTGCTCGTGCGATTCACTTCGTCCCACCCCTTGCCGTGTGGATGCGGTTCCGACATGTGCTGTGCGCTCCTAGTGACGCCCCCCCCCCCTTCCCCATTTGATGCGATAGGGCCGTCCCCTCGGAAGTACGAGGGTGGGCTGAAAAGTAATGCACACATGCTTGTAGAGCGCGAACAAAAGCAATTAGCAAGATCAGGCAAAAACTACATTGAAGTGCAACTCTTAAGTTTCAAAGTCAAACATAGTCACCATTAAGGCCAACACACATTTCTCCCAACGTGTAACAAGTTTTTTTCATTCCGTCACTGAAAAACATTTCCGACTTTTCTCGAATCCACTTGATTTGACAGCTGCCTTCACCTCCTCATCCGAGGTGTAATGATTACCCTTGAGGTGTCTCTTGAGTTGAGGGGAAAATCGTGGGAATAAGGAGGGCGTGGAATCGGTTCCAATTTCAGGTTTCGGAGGGCCTCTCCAGTTGCGCGCCGCGAGGTGTAAAGGACGAGCGTTGTCATGTTGCAAGATTGATTATTGGCGCCAGGCGCCACTTTAACACCACAAACATCTCCCAGTGGATATTCCAATATGGTTTTCGATACGCTTTTGATTGATTCGCCGGTCATTTTGAATCCACTCTTTCGATGATTTTACGATGTTAGCCTGTGGCAGTGATCGGACGTCCGCTGCGTGTTTCATCGACAATTATAGCTTTTCCAGGCTCGCAACCACGAAATATCACTACCCATCGATTTACAGTAGACCTATCAACAGCATCATCACCATACACAGCCTTTAAACGGCGATAAATCTCAGTAGGAGTCACTTTTTCAGCAGCTAAAAATTCCATAACAGCACGCTGTTAAACTTGCGTTGACATAGTACTACAGCACGCCTCCATACTTCCGCTTCTCGAAATACACTGGATGAATGAAACGACCTCAAACCTGCGCATGCGTGTTGAGGGGGAACGTTACTTCCACATGCCACTAGGAGTGCTTTCTTTGGGTGACCCGAAGCTCCCTCACTCCTTTCCTCCGCCCCCCGTGATGACGTGGCATCTTCTTTTCCACTCCCAAGGCTTTAACGTGGTTTACGAACGGCTCCATTGCGTCCAGTGCTAATTAAGTTTGAGGCAACTTAAGTATTTTGACCCAATGCATTCTGCCATTTTCTATGAAGTGGAAAGATGCTTGTTAGTTTGATACCTCTTCTTGTTGTCATTTCAGCTTTGTACCTTATTTACGGTTTATGGTTGAATGCTAAATAGTTTAATATTTCCAATTCTATCATGTAAAGTGTGCCTTCCCGTGATTTATAACAAGAAATAATGAATGGCCGAAAAACGCTCATGTGTGTTCAGAGCATTCAATTTTTGATGAATTTTTGTAGTTGACTTTTACCATCTTCAATGATGAGTATTGGTCCTGTTTCTGGCTCTCGCCATGTTTACCGGCCGGCATCACTCCTGCGGGGCTCTATTTTTGACCTGGCAATTGGAGGAACCTCCTAGTGAGCGCCTTCGACTCGGATGCGTGAGTTCGATGCCATCGTTTCCTAGCCCCCGATCGAATGATGCTGAATTTTCCGAAATAAGTCGATGGCATGTGTCTTGGTTGACGGGAGGCAGTCAGGGAGCTGTTTGCTTCGAAAATATGAAATATTTATCGGCGGTTTAAAGAGTTAATTTGGTGCTGTTCGTACGTTATCTTGGGTAAATGCTCGTGCCTCTACCGGTTTAAAGCTAGAGCTTTGCGTGCTTTATCGGTCAAGCAATTGACAAAGAGCAGGCGGGAAAGGCGCGTTTGTTATGACGCGGAAGTGCGGCGGATTGACACTGGGCGGCGGCTATGCATCCACTCCATGCTGTCGGAGTGAACCCCATGCTATATAATAAATCGAGATATTCCTCCATGTAAACAAATAAACCTCTCACCGATAAAAAATACTTGTGCGCGGCCTATTCTGCAGATAATTTACAATATTGGTGAACTCGGGGGACCCCGGTTGTGTCAAATCACGAGGCCGCGTAAGTTTATGGCGAACCCTCGTTTTTCGTCGTCGGATGTGTAGGCCTCTGCAGTCGTCATTTTTTATCCGCTCCCCTTAGTTGCCACCTTTCTTCTTAAGGTTCCGAGGGAGAGCAGTTCGTCGGATGCAGATAGACGGCTGGCTCGCTGAGAGCGCGAAGATTGAACTCGTAGCATTGAAGTAGATGCTCCCATCCAGCGCAGAATCCACTCCGCTCCGATGTGCGCGCGGATGTTTGGGCGGCCCCGGAGGGGTTTTCTTAATATTATTTTGGTGATTCAATATCATTAATTCGTGCGCCCACTTCCTCATTCGCCAATCCCAGATATTCAATAGTCGTTTCACGATATTATGTGGAATCAATAGTGAGCGGAAGGAAGCGATGGCAGCATTAGGACTTGCTGGCGGCGTTCGGAAGGGAAGGATGTTTCAGGGATCCGGGTTATTTCCTGCTAGGTCCCCTTCAAAATCCCTGGGCGAGTCGCTCGCTGGTGGCTCTCTCTCACCATCTCCCGAGATGCGCTGTGTTCGTGTTGGTGCCTTCTTCTTCCTCGACCACGGCAGAGGATCCTCCACATCCCCCCCTCCCCTTTCGACGGGCAGCCGTCTCGCCTAGGTAGACTTCCGGCCTCCTCTCCATCGGCCCTCAGTCGTCTACGTGCTTTTTTCGGTGCACTCGGCTTTTCAAAAAGGAGCAAGGGCCTCCTCTGAGAATCCACCCTTATGCGCTACGTATTTCCCCCCCCCCCCGTTCAACCAGCTCGCTGGTTGAAAAGGCTCGGGTTTCTTCATTCGTAGGAGAAACGCACATGCGGGAGTTGTAACCGGAGGGATTTTGTTTAAGCCTTATCCCTCGGATTAACGGAGTACTAAATACCGGCTTCATGTTTTGGAATTTAGATTAGGAGAGGGATTGCATTGATCTTTGGTAGGGGGAATGTTGGACATGACTACAACACTCTGTAAAAATAGGTCAGACATACCCTCACAATCGTTAAGATAGCCCGTCGTGTATAATAGTGATTTTGGGTGGCAGAGAACAGAAATTGCGTTCTGTTGAAACAACTGCGGGTGAATGAAAGCAGCGGGATTAGAACCAGTATTTGTGTGGGAATATGGCGGCATTGACCAAGATGGTTGTGTTAACGTGTCGGGGAAGGTATGCCTCAGCAAATCGCAATCCCGACAATCGCTGGAATCATTCGTATAGCTTTTGGTAGTATAACTTCGTCGCTTGGGAGGTGATTTTAAAGCGAATTAATTTTCGGTTTCCTTTTATCCACTGTGATTTTCTATGATTAACCTTAGCATGATAACATTTGCGTATTTTATAGAGCATCGTCAGTAGTTACATCGGTATCGATTATCTCGCAAGCATTTTAGGTCCTGCTAAGCCATTCTTATCTCATCAGCAGTTCCCTTTTAAATATGAAATTTGAGTTTTCCAAGCATGTCTAGTCATTTCAATAACCATTCTTTATTCTTTCTTTTAACTCTTGCCCTAATGTTTAGGTTTTTATATCATTCCTCAAATAGTTGAATGATTTTTCGACAAAAGCACTTACTTTCCTACAGCCATTTTAATTATAATATGTTCTAATTTCAGTTTGTCTTTCTTAGGTTTCGGCTGGCTCTTGATTATAAACCTTTTTCTTTTGTCTTATCGCTGAATTAGTTGTCAGTAATTATAACTGACTGGAATAACTTGTCTGTGAGTAGAACATTTAACTATGTGCAAAATATATCATCTATGGTCACTCCAGTTACGTTACGTGTATATTTAATCAATTTTAGTTTAATTTTCTTGAATATAAATACTTTTCACTCTTCTTATTCTGCATGAATTCCACACCGTGAAAACATATCTCCAAAGACTCTTAAAATACCATTGATACCTATCATAATTACTAAAACTACTGGGCTTCCTAGAAAAAACATTCCGCGTGATTTGTGATGGCATTTATACCTTTCACGGCGTTCTCTTTCGGGGAAGGCGGAGCTAAAATAGGCTGATTTTTGAGTCACTTCCGGTACCCACTCCCTATTACCAATTTCATCCCTTCTGCCATATCTCCTTACGTCCTTTCATTTGCCTTTGTTCCATTCGTACTTTATTTCATGCATGCTCTTCTATCCCAAATGAACCCAATGCTCCTTGCCTAGCCAATCCCCTCAACTCGGGAGAGGATCGTGAACCCCTCGAGTAAGCAATTATTTCTGGTTTTACAATTGAAAAATTCGATTTGGGATGAAGAAGAAAAATTAAACGCTGGCCATAATTACTTATTTCAATGATCGGTGTGTATATTCCGTCATTATCTTATCCAGGCATCACCCCGAAGATTCTTTGGCCGCAAGGTGTCGCCGCTCCGTTCGCCTAGCCTCATGGATAACTTGTTAAATCTCCATCCCCCACTCTCCGTCATATTAATGACGTTCTTGATCTTTCTTTTTTTCTGCTGCTCCTGGCCCATCCGCCCTCCCATTATTGTGTCCAGTGGGCCGTTATTCTTTAGTGTGCCCAATAAATGTCGATCATTCGTCGCAGCCTTTTCAATAGACTTCATTCCACTTCCCCTTACTTTCGGAGAACTTCTTCATTGGTGGTGTGCTCCGTCCACTTGAACTTTCATCATTCTTCTTCAACATTACATTTCACTTGCTTCCAATCTTCTCTTTTCTTTTAAGAGTCCATATCTCAATACGGTGGAACACTACACTCCCTTTAGTCTAGTCAGTCATTAAGTGTCGTGAGTTCACGCACTCCTATAGATATGTTTTAGTTCATATATTCTGAGTTTTCCCGGCTTATTTCACGTTTTTGGATTGGATTATAAGTGGCGTATTTATTTCGTTTTTGCAATTCATTTAATGGAGTTTCTCTTTTCTCTCCTCGTGGCGATCATTTCACAGATTCCCCCGTCTCTCTCCCAACTCTATACTCTCGCTATCATCTAACGTCTCCATCGGCCTTTTCCCCAACTGACCCATCTCATTTCAATCTTCCCCTTGCAATGCTTCCTCACTCAATATCAAGTTTAGAAATAACATTTTAGGGATGTACCAATGCCATGAGCATGGTATCCATGTAGGCAGTCAAAAAAACAATACGCACCATTTTGGTGGAAAAATGTCAGAGAGATGCGACGAGACGTCCGAGGCTCCAATATTTACGTTCCGGGACGTAACTCGGAGGAGAAAATCTGTCCAGGCGGTCGCAGGACACTCCTCAGATGAATTGTCAAGGCTTTTAATGAGTGGTCGCGTCCCTTTTTTGGATGCCGAAGGTACATGTTCTCTCGACAGAAACAAGTGAGCTTACATTTGACGGGGTTTTCCTCAAGAAAATGAAGGGAAGTACATTAAAGTGTAAAATCCACGATTTTTCAAACCGAGGTTGGTTTGGTGGGTGAGGGTAGAGCTTGTATAGTACTAAGCCTGTTTACCAGGAAGACCTGGTACCCGACAAATCACACAGCTTTGGGTGTCTAGAGGCGTCCCCGGGAATAGAACCCGGGCCCAACGTGCAGTAATTCAACGCTATACTCACTGAAGTACCACGTCCCTTATGTTAGTGTAACGCTAAACCTATACACGGAACAAAATTAGTGTCCTAGGAGTTATTCATCCCCTGCCCAATTGAATGGCAAAGCCTTTACATCGAAGCATCCGCTTAAGTCGCCATTTTAAAAAGTTCCTTCTTTTTTGATTTTGGGCGTTCGTTCACCGCGCATGATTTCATTGTTTCACTGTTTATTTCGAGGAAACATTTTTCCCTTCTTATCGCACACGAATTCGCCCTGTACTTATCGCCCGTATTATTCGAGGTTCAACCAAAGTGAGATGCTTGATGAGAAAATTTAAAATTATTTCATTCACCGTAACAATCGCATTCCGCGGTAAAAAGCGAGTTTCTGCCGAACTGGTGATAGTGTTGATCCGCGGTGATATTGGCGACTTGCCACTTTCACTTGGGGAGAGGAAAGACCATTTTAGGACGAATCTGGGGGAAAAAGAAAATACCGTTCGGATTCCCTCGTCAAAATTGTTACGAAACTGACGGTGGAGTCGAATAAAGAAATGCACGCGCGTCTCGAGATTGACGGGAATGGGGTCGCGTAACTCACGATAAATCTCCCGCCTGTGCGCTGGAGGGAAGTGTGCGTGCGTCCCGCGCGCGATGTCCACCGCGCCACCATCGCGGGAGAGAGAGAGGTCCACTCTTCGGTGGCGCCACGGGTAGGGTTGCTCGATGTCACGCTGTGCGATATGTGAATGGCGGTGGTGCGATCCAGAATTGATTTGCGCATAATTCTATTACATTACCTTTCCATGACGTTTACTAGATGACTCGGTGGAAACGATTCATTTTAACCCCAAAAACATTTGTTTTTTTCACAATAACACTTTATTTTACGGTCTGGCTTTCAAAGTGATCATCACTTCGCAAGTGAATAACGAGGCCGTGGAAAAAGTCTTCTGTGGAAAAAACCCGAGGGTTCGTTACTCGGTATTCAATATCCAGGCAATGAGCGTGTATTTAGACGGGTGTGTTACAAAATTCGATAAGATAATTGTGTATCGATGTGCACATAAATATTTAATTCATGTTGATCTGAAATCTATCTATATCAACATGCAAGAGAGGATTTTTTTAAGGGTAGTAGTCTCATCAGGAAGGGTGGGTTTGTTAGCAGGGCCAATGTACCACACACTGCTCTACTCCTAACCAGCATCACACAAAATGCCCGTAAACCACTTGATACATATTGCAACGACTTAAAATATTCTTCCTACATCACGTAATTTTATCCATAATGCCCATTCCCATTCCATCCTCGTACGTTTCGATATCGGGATTCTCCCCTCTATTATTAGAGGGTTAAGTGGAAGAGGGGACCACTAAGTCTCGATTTCGTCCAAATAAAGACCTCTAGTATCGATCTATTATCATCTTAAGCATTCCATCGCCACTCAGTACCTCTCACGTCCACTTACCCTGACTTCTTCAAATTTCTCCCAACAGCTGTCTCTCCTTTCCCCGACCATGCGTAGCAATTCATCGTTGGGTTTCCGTTCCATTCATTTGATTTGCTTCAAACTCCTCCCCGCCCACATCTCTTTAGAGGAGGGGTTGGTGCGAATCGATTCGTGCCGTGGAAGTGGTCAATGGCGATTTGTAGCTTCGGGGACCATTGGCATCATCACACCGCGGCCCTCTCCAAATCGAGCGTCCCGCAGCGCCCGAATCTCGAATGGAGGCAGAGGGCGCCGCTGTCCGCGTCGCGGCTCTGGAGTCGGTCGCTCGCTCGGCGGCGTGTCTATAATGGCAGCGGGGTGGTGCCCCAAACCCCCGTCCACCCCCCGAACCAGACTCCGACCCTCGACCAAACCTAGCGACGCGCCATCTCCCAAGTTTTCGCGGAGCAAG
The DNA here is from genome assembly GCF_022747635.1 of Hetaerina americana. Taxonomy (NCBI): domain Eukaryota; kingdom Metazoa; phylum Arthropoda; class Insecta; order Odonata; family Calopterygidae; genus Hetaerina; species Hetaerina americana. Next base: position 76,733,858 of record NW_027286070.1, read on the forward strand.
TGCCCCACGAAAACACAGCGTGTGCGTGATTAACAGTTGCGCGTGTGTGATTCGGTCTGGCGGTGTGCTGTTCATCGCTGGGTACGTACGTCTCCTCACCCCCACCCATACCCGTCGCCTCCGCCGCGGGGAGTTACGCCATCGGGAAACAAGGGCATGCATTCATCGCCGGCGTCCCCCCTCTCCCCCCCCAGCCACACCCCCCTCTCCCCCTTATTAACTTTTTCGCCTCGGCGGCGACCCCAGTCATCGTCCCACGAGTTTTTGGCCGTGAATGTTCGAGGCTTGGGGAAAGAAGTCCTCGGAGCGTGTCATTCCTTCGTCCGTTTCGTGATGACTTTTTGTTTTCGTTTTTTTAAGCAGGCGGTGGTTCTACCTCCTATGGGGTTAGTCGCAGTGCGAACTAGTACCGCCGGTTTTCCTTTTTACGTATGTTCCTTTTTATTACTTTAGACCTTAAGTTGCTTGGTTAACTTAGTCCTTGGGTATGGTGGTGAATCGGGGTCTTTCGAGCAAACCGCATGATGGGTCATGTGCGCCTTGTTTCTCTCGGGGTTTCATTGCGGAATTTTTTGAGTTGTTGAACTAAAAAAGGCGATTTTAAAATTAAAATTCATACTTCATGGACTTTGAGCAAATTGGCGTTTACGGTACAAGTGCGACAACGACCACCATACCATGAACTCGATATATTTATATGTAAGAGCAACTTCGGCGCCCTCCTCTGTCCGACATTCTTATCGTTACGATATTCGATCTGTGGCAGGGTCATTGTCCGTGATTTCACCGTAGTTTTTGAAGTGTCTTATTCCCTTTTTCCACGCAGGCATGCCATTCGTCTCTGGTCTAATCGATTCTTTGCGAATGACTTTTGCCATATTTCTCTGAGTAAAAGGTAAACACGATATGTGGATTATGATTCGCCGAAAGAAGACTGTGGAGGCTTTGAAAATTGAGCGATGACCATGTAGCCAATCAGTACTCCCAAAACTGGATGTGCTTTCACGTGCGTGACACTTTGAAATATACTGGGGCCCGCACCCACTTTTTTTCGTGCCATTGAGTCTGTCAGAGATGCCGAAAATTTTATATTTAGTAATAATTGGACCATCCATTAATTATGCGACTGGCTCGGGAGGAATGCCACTCGGATGGTCGCGTCGAATCATTCCGGAAGAGGGCAAGGCGTCGTCGGTTGAAGGACGCATTTTGAATTGAAGAAACCGTGGAATGTGTTTTAGATTTGAGACCATGCAGAGGGTGCATCGTGCCGACCGACCGCGCGATTTAACGGGAGGGACTAAGCTTTTCGTCATACCAATGAGGCGGTCGTATCCTTTTGTTTTACAAGTAAAATTTAAATTCATTCATGGCATAAAATTCATCATAAAGTGAAGCACGTCTCACCCAAGTGTATTAAGTTCGAAAAGAGGCGTGAAGCGAAAAGCCATTGGGTGTTTACACATTGTTCGAGTAAAAAAGGCGGATGGAACGATCATGAGACGCTCCCATTTCTGAGGGGGGAGGCGTCCGCGTTGTTTTGGATTTAGCGTGCCTCGGAGGCGCAGGGGACAGGGGCGGAGCGCGAGGGCGTTTCTGGAAGCCCTGGCCAGGTTTCAACAAAAATAATTATGCGGACCAGCTTTTACGTAGTGATGCGTTCTTGTCAAAATCAGACATTTTTGTTGCGAAATCATGTCCGCGCCACTCATACACATGCATGTTGAATAACTTCCGGGTAGATGGAAGGGCGTTCAGTCCAGGGGGAAATTTATTCTTGCGACGCAATGGTGTTCCACGCATTTTTTGTCCTTTTTGTGGCAGGACTCCTGGAAAGACATCACATTTCATACGACCGCGTATTCTAAACGGCGAAAATGTCTGTCGCCGAAACTTATGTTTTTACATTTCCTTTCATTCGTGTTCGCTTATTTTAAGCCATCCATGCCTGCTCAGGTATGTCACTTCAGCAATGTAATAGAAGTTACTTTTAAAAATGTACACTTGCCGTTATTGTTTCTTATAAAACTGCTCTCAATCAAATTACAACTCGGCTTCAGTAAATCTTAAACGAACTTCAAAGAGTTCAATGCAAACCGTAGTTAGTACAATTATAGTGTCGCAGACATGCGTAGTTAACGACGACGTTTTACGATGGAAAGGGGTTTCACGTTCAACGCACATTCTTTCCAATTCTCAATTTTAATTATTATTGGAGTTCTGAAGCATTTATAGGCTTTCCCAATCATGTGTACATTCAAAGCATTCGATTAGAAGAATGTTGCGAGGAACTAATTAACTTTAAAATGCAGTTACTGCACCATATCAAATAAAACATTCTAATCACAGTACATGTAATGCTCTCTTCGAAGCACGTTTCAGAATTCTCTGAGGTCATAGCATAGGGCCTCCGTCACCGTCTTTCCCTGGTTCCGAGAGTGTATAGCATTGCATTGCTGTGAATTGGACCTGCGTATCGGAGACGGGAGGGCGTGGACGGGGGCCTTGAATCGATGCCGGCGGGGCAAAGGCAATCCCGGGGGAGGCGCGGCGGGATAGTCGTACTTGATTAAATGCGGAACTTAATGAGCAGTGAGCCCATGGAGCGTCGGGATCCCATCGTATAGATGATGATGAAACCCCGACCCAATGACTCTGGAACACCCTTCACAAAACTAGGGTTAGTTGCTTCACTTAGTCCTAGAAATTTGTCTTTTTTGTTCACTACACTTATGCTTGTTGGGTTTGTACCTCACTCGAAACAAGGCTGTCATTTCCCCGATAATTTCTCTTTGATATTTTATAAATCTACACCTTCCGACTGTACGTTTGAAGAATGCCAGCTTTCTTAGCGCCCCTCCACAAATCGGGCGTATATGTTTTCCCCAGGAAAGATTCGATGCAATGGCGACCCCCAAGTATTTTACTTCATCCACGGCGATCATCCGAACACCTTCAAGTGTTCAAGTTGACAAAGTTAAGTCGCGTATTTTATTGCTTAAGAAATGCCTGCCTGATTCCCATTTACTCAAATGAAAAATTATAATCGGAGGGGATTTCAAGCTTCCGTCCATAGACTGGAAAAACTATAGTTTCATAACAGGAGTGCCATTTCCCAAGGACAAGGAGTCATGCGAGTCATTTTTTGTACTATAATAATAATAATAATAATAATAATAATAATTGGGCCCGTTCGAGCAGAATCGGGCAATTTATTGTTTCAATTTCAGCTTTTTTTGGGGTGCCTTATGTTTAAACCCCCAATACAATTTCGTTAATTTTACAAAATACAAAATATGAGTTACATGCCATTCCTTTCAGTTACTCTCCCCGTTCTTACTTTATCTTTTGTTGATAAATCTTTCCAATATTTTCCTAATCGGTCCCTCGTGAAGATACTACCTTGATCAAAAATTTCCCGGAATTTATTCATAAAATTAAAAATACAAGTTTATTCATCTAAATCTATATTGTCCCCTTCAAAGTAATCCCCATCGACTGCAACACACTTATGCCAGCGCTTGATCCAATCCTCGAAACATTTTTTATATTCGGTTTTCGGTATGTCCATCAGTGCTTCCTGCGATTTTTCCATTACTTCCTCTCGGCTGCTAAAACGCGTTCCCCGAAATGGTTTTTTAACTCGATTGAACAGAAAGAAGTCACAGGGAGCCAAATCAGGTGGATTCGGTGGCTGTTGGATGGTATTTGTTGCATTTTTCGTCAAAAAATTACGAATAATTATAGCACTGTGCGACGGTGCGTTATCATGGTGCAAAATCCACGAGTTTTCTGCCCACATTTCTGGTCTCTTTCGGCGAATTGCTTCACGCAAACGTCTCATAACGCCCAAATAATACTCTTTGTTTACTGTCTGGCCTTCTGGCAAAAATTCATGATGCACTACACCGTTGTAATCCATGAAAACCGTCAGCATTGCCTTCTTTTTTGACTGAAAACGACGTGGTTTTTTTGGTCTCGGCTCATTTGGTGAACGCCATTCACTTGCCTGATGTCTGGATTGCGTGTCGTACTCATAAACCCACGTCTCGTCTCCAGTAATGATCCTTTTGATGAATGTGGGATCGGATTCAGCCTCGCAAATCATGTCTTTTGCGACGTCAACACGGTCTCTTTTTTGCATGAAATTGAGGTCTTTTGCTGCTACACGACGGAAACCCAAATCATTAACCACAATGTCTTGGGCGGATCCATAGGCAATGTTCAAGTCCTCCGCTATTTCTCTGATGGTTAATTTGCGGTTATTGACCAACATTTCTTTTACTTTATCAATTTTTTCACCGACTTTCGATGTCGATGGTCTGCCACTGCGTTCATCATCTTCGATTGACTCACGACCACTTCTGAACCGCTCGTGCCACTGGTAAACGACCGTTTTTTTAGAGAATCGTTGCCGAAACACTTTTCCAACATTTCCAACGTCCGTGCGCCACTAAATCCGTTTTTGACGCAAAATTTAATACAAGTTCGTTGTTGCAAATTTAAATCCATTTCTGAAATTGTAAAAAATCGCCAACACACACAGAGATAGATGTACTCTTGGCTACGTAACTTTTGCAAATGTCAAGTTATGACACTAAGATTTAAAGGGAATATCAACAACAGATGTACCAATTTAACAAAAAAACAGAACTCAAATCGGAACGATGGGAGCGGCACACGGTGGTTATTCCGGGAACTTTTTGATCAAGGTAGTATTTCCCAATTTTTTGGACATTATGCAAATATATCCAAGGATAGCTTCCAGTTCTCGTCTTTACTCGGCATAAATTGGGCAATAAAGGACTCTGTATATTGCCGTGTTCATCATCCATTCACACGTCCCCTCCTTTCTTTTTCCCTATTTTCTTGAGGCATGATCTAAACTCCCCGTGGCCCGTTAAAATTTGCGTAATACCGTTGTAAGTTTTAAAGTTGATCTTCATTCTTTCCTTCACGCTATGTAAAAATTGTCTGGTTGTTTTATCCTTTTCTAATGTTTCCCATTCCCGTTCCCACATATCCAGGAAATACGCTCTTATAAAATTCCTGTTCCTGCTCCATTTCTCAGTTGGAGACAAAGCTACATCTCCTAGAGTAGCCTCTTCCATCTGCTTCATCCGTACCTTGATTCTTCTTTCCTCTATTGAGAACGTTATCGGCTGTATCCCAGTTATTATTTGTAGAGCTTGATTACAGACCGTATTGTAGCTCCCGGATATTGCAATTAGGCAAGATCTTTGGGCCTCTTCCAGTTTTCTCCGGATTCTGCTGTAATTGAGTCTCCCTCCCGACACCTCACAGCCGTATGGCATATTGGGATGGTGACTCCGATGTATATAGTTCTTAAGCTATTAGTGGTGATGCCAAATCGGTTTCTGCACAGCCTTCTTAAGTAGTTAAATATTTTCTTGACCTTGCCTGCTGCGTAATTTGCGTGCTCTTGGAATGTTAGTCTCTCGTTGAATTCAATGCCCAGGTATCTGAATGTGGAGGATCTTTTGATGTTTTGACCATAGATTTTTATAGTTGGGTTTCGTGACAATTTTTTCCCGAATACGACGTACTTAGTCTTATTCACAGAAATGTTTAATTTCACTTTCGTACTCCATGACTCCACTATATGGCAACATTCTTTTGCCAGTTTGTCTATTTCTCTCCTGGAATTGTCAGGCATTGTGATCACAACGTCATCAGCGTAGGCTGTCCATCTGCAGTTTTCAGGAAGGGGCTGATTCAGTAAACCGTTCATGGAGATGTTCCAAAGAAAAGGACCGAGTATGGATCCCTGTGGTGCCCCTTTTGTAATGTTCTTTTCAACTTCCAGATTATTTAGTTGTATTTTGGTGGTTTCTATTCAAGAAATAGTTTTTAATAAGTTCTACTATTGGTCCCGTGATTTTATAACCTTTGAGCTGGTTTATGCAATGGGGCCACCATAATGAATCGAATGCTGCTTCGTAATCTATGAATTAGGCCACCTTATACTTACATTTACGATTTTTGATTTCTTGCAGCAGTTTTATTGCCGCGGCTGCGGTGGATCCGCCTCTTCGAAATCCAAATTGGCTTATGTGGAGTAGATCCTCCTCACCAACTGCTTCTTCAATTTTCATTTTGATGATTCTTTCGAATATTTTCCCCATTGTTTGTACTTATGGTAATTTTGGATAACAGGAAAAAATGTAATTTTCCACATGTTGTTTACGTTATCTTAACGGGTGGTGACCTAACACCACCCGCCACACGCTCTTGCAGCGAAATGCGGGGTATTGTGCTGTTATAAATATTTGCTCTTCTAATTTTTACACTTACAATTTACAACAATGACGTTCGTTTGATGCGTTCTGAGAGTGTTCGTAGGTTGACTGATCGTGGATCAATAACTGTAAACTTCCAATATTATTCCCCGTTCTCGATTTTCATTTTACAGGAATAAATTAAGTCAGTTCTCGTAAAACGACAACTGACTTAATCATATTTAAGATAATTTGAATCCATAGAACATTGAAGGCGTAACACTCTAAATTCAAGCAGCAGGTTTTTAAAGCGTAAGAATTTTATAATCAGCCGTAGCAACTCAGCATGATATGCCCTCGTCCAAATACACAATTGGGATTACTTTCCGAGTTGGGTGGACAATGGCGAGCACGAGAATAGGAAATGCGGGACGGATACTAGCCGGCAGCTTAAGTCTTGTTGTTTGGGTAACGTTCGTTGGTATTTGAAGAAGATAAGTTTTTCGGAAGAAGATGGCTGTGGAATGTGAAAGTTCTTATTTAGTCGTTCACCGAGGAAGTCGTCGTTTGCGGGGAATTTCCTAATTAGATATACAGCTAATGGATACCAACGAATACATTAATCTTTCATTTTCATTTCACTCGAATAAAAAAAATCCATGACTCTCTCGAAGGAGTAATTTCATTTAGTTAAATGCAAATTCGCACAACGATTTATGCGAAAACCCTTTTGAACGCCTATGGCATTATGAAGGGTATGTTTCGCTTGAAGAGAGCCACTGCAAGTGTTTTGTATGGAATTCGACAATCCTCGAAGCCACCTCCAAATGCAAATGAACACACGGTATTTCAGGCGCGAAAGTCACGGCAAAGGTGGACTTTTTTTGAGTTTTTACTGATGTTTAGTTTATGTACAGTACGATATATATATTGTCGTGAGTCTCTTATATATTGTCTATGGGTAAAGTACTCATTTGGAGGACGTTATTTTTTCTCTACGTGTATCTTACTTCTTTACTCTAACCCATGCAACTGGAGGTTTTTGTGGATACACAAGTATTTACATTTGAAATAAATTGATTTTTGTTTATTTAAGAATACAATTATTTTTAAAAGGTCAAGACAAAATAATAAAGCGGGGCAGTATCAGACATTATTAGGCAGCAAAAATAAAATCGACTTTGTATTGTTGAGTTTACGGTCAATGTATGCATATTTTAAATATATTTATTTCCGTGTTATTATGTTTTTTTTATCGTGATTCCTAGGAGTTATTTGGCACAGTTATCGTCCCGACTCCCCTTTCAGCTGATATCTTCAGAGTATTCTTCTCTTTCGCGGTCCCAAAAGCCTCCCTCAGCGTGCCGCACCCAGGGTTTTCCCATTAGTTCACTCCGCGTTTACTCCTCTTGTCCTCCCTTATTCATTGTTTCTGCCGAGTCCAGATTCTATCTCAGTCATTCGGTCTTCTTAAAAATATGAATTCTTTGTATTGAAGGCTTCGCAAATGCTCTTTGATGAATAGTTAGCATTCGGATGGTTTTAGTCGCCATTATCAAATGCTTTTTCCGAATCAACGGACGCGAAGGATTTTTCCATACCTTTCTCTGTAAGAAGTTTAAAGGCTAAAAGAGCATTCATTCAACCTATTCCTTCTTGCTAAAATCCAAATTGTTTTTCATACAGGAACTATGTGCTTTGCGTCTTATCCTTCTGAAGATGCTTCTTGTCGGGACTTTGGCTTCATCTATCGTCAGCCAAATAGTCCAAAAACTTCTCACGTCCACCTGTGTTATTCTTGTTCAGAATACTATAGGCACTAGTTTGCTCCTCTAAAAATTAACTAATCGAATTAACTGATCGACCTATTGGAATATCTTCTTTTTAAAAGGAAATTGTATTCTGTAATTCCGCGTTCGAAATTGATGTCGCGACCTAAGTTTCGTCGGAGGTGCGAAATCACGCGTATGCTGTCGTCCCTTCCTTATGCTTCCGCACCGCGACGAAACATACAGGGTTCGTCCGGAAAATAAGTGTACTGAGCTCAGGAAAAAAATTTATTACACTTTTACATATCTTAAGCTAATATTCCTCAAAATAGGACCCTTGTGAGTCGATACACTTGTTCCAGCGGCGTTCCCATTCCTGGAACGCTCCCGCGAAGGCATCATCGGGAACCTCTCGAAGACTCGTCGTCGACCTCTTCTCTGCCCTCCACGAACATCTTGTGCCACCGAAAGATCATGTTTCTGGACATGGCTGACTCCCCGTAAGCCTGGTTAATCATACCGACAGTTTCGGTAGACGATTTCCCAAGCTTTACCGCAAATTTGATGGAATAACGCTGCTCCAAAAACTTCGGCATCGCGTTCCGTGACGTGGGTCGAGCGTGGAGGTTCGCGTTAACAGAGCTCCTCACTACACCACAGCTCAGAGCCGACTGCCTTTTTCAGCGTCGCTTGCCAACATACCCCCCTCCAATCGCAGCCCGTCAGAGCGGTGCTGGGCGCGCCTGGAGCGGCGCGCCCAGCCCAGGAGTCAGTACACTTATTTTCCGGACGAACCCTGTAGATCGAGAAAAGAGTATATACTATATTGTGTCTGAAATCACTAATTGATATTTCACGAGGATATTTTGCGATATATTTTACTCTGAAGATACTCTCGTGCCTCAGAGCTACACGTCGCACAGTGGTGTGTTGAAAGCTTAGTTAAAATTGTCGCTCCTGCGTATTTAAGGGGCCCGGAAGTGGGCCGCAGGGGTAGTCAATTCCTGACTCTCTTTTCATGCGCAGGTCCTCCTTCTTCGCGGTTTCAAATCAGGCTTTCCGTTTTATTTTCTCAATTGTCTTTTTCAGAAACGATATCTCCAATTATTGTTATCCTCGGTTGCACCTATGATTTAAACTGTTCCAAGTTTCTAGAGCATCACTTTCTCTTCATCTTCTATTAGAATTTTACCATTCTCACCAAGTGCTGGTTTGCAATCTCTTCGTTGAAGTCGTCTCACCTATTAGCTGATTCAACCTTTTATTTTGGCTTTCCCAGCCGTCTTATGCTACAGTTTTTCCTTTTCACTCTCACCGTTCTTTTCAATCTCAAATTCATGTTTTCCTTTCCTCAGCTATTTCAATTACATTCTCAAGACGGATTGTTTTCTAACGTTGCGTTCCTTTGTTGGTAAATATTTTGATGTACGGGTATTTCCTCTTCTCTTTCCGTTGTGTCTTACTTACCAATACCAGCCCCCGTCGGAAGGCTAATTTATTCTTGGTAAGGTTTATTTCAATTTTTCTACCAGCCAGTTTTTTTGCATTCGTGTGCTTCGTTTGCAATTCACCATTAATAAGCCGTTTCGATGTCTGTATTTTAGTAGCCGTTATAATCTTTGGCTTCTGTCTTGAATTCGCGGATTCACTGGAATGTAGTCGATTTGACGTTACTTGCTGTCCCCTCGTAATTTCTCGTATTATCCTTGTCATTAGTTTTTCAGGCAGTTAATGTGGAAGTGCCTATTTATGGCGAGCCAGATTCTTTTAGTCTTTCTCCTCTCATTTCCATTTGCCCGATTCACGTTTTCCAATTGGTTTTCCTATACAGCCTTCTCCGCCGATCCCATTCCAATATTCTTCAATTATAGGATTTTCTGCTTGATTTTTTCCTTAATTCCTTCTTCGCCCTCTTCATTCTAGTCGTTTGTACGGAGGTGAGCTTGAAACTCTTTGATGCACGTGGGCCGCGTCGCTATCTCAGTCGTTATGATTCCGTCGTTATAAGCAGGACATTCTTCGCTCGCATTCCGGTACTATTTTGGGGCATTGCCCCCACTCCCGCTTTTCCGTTCGCGGATCCAGATTTTCTATGTATCCGAGTTCATTATTTGCCCTTCCACACTCAGGTTTTTCAGCATTCCGGATGCCCGAAGCTAACCAGGATTCCAGATAATAACCTTTAATTTTGTACTAATGTACTTTTGTACCAATGCTTGAGCCGTACACCCTCCAAATGTTTCTGCATACTGTCCAGTGGAGAGTGTTTGTTCTTTCTTATTTCGTAGCTTGCAATGTGCGTGCATGTGGATTCGCACGGCAGCCTTAAGCATAAGCGAGATTATATAAAAAATAATATTGCATCACCAAAAAACTTTTGATAATTTTGACCATATCTCTTCCAAAACTTTTTCTATATTATGATACCAATCAAAATTGGTTATTCAGGTCATTTTAAAAGTCATCAAATCGAGATATAAACTGTTAGATGCTGCATTTTATCTTATATCTTAGTTTTATGGGACGCATGCCGCTAAACGCGGCCGTCTGATAAGACTGTCTTTCGAGCGTAAACTACTTAAAAACATGGCCATCCCCATCTTACTCTTCATACAGGGTTCGTCCGGAAAATAAGTGTACTGATTTTTTCCCGCCGCTCCAGGCGCGCCCAGCACCGCTCTGACGGGCTGCGATTGGAGGGGGGTATGTTGGCAAGCGACGCTGAAAAAGGCAGTCGGCTCTGAGCTGTGGTGTAGTGAGGAGCTCTGTTAACGCGAACCTCCACGCTCGACCCACGTCACGGAACGCGATGCCGAAGTTTTTGGAGCAGCGTTATTCCATCAAATTTGCGGTAAAGCTTGGGAAATCGTCTACCGAAACTGTCGGTATGATTAACCAGGCTTACGGGGAGTCAGCCATGTCCAGAAACATGATCTTTCGGTGGCACAAGATGTTCGTGGAGGGCAGAGAAGAGGTCGGCGACGAACCACGGCCTGGACGCCCATCAACGACACTCACCGACGAAAATGTGCGAAAAGTTCGCGATGTACTGAACTCTGATCGTCGTCTTAGTGTTCGGATGATAGCAGAGCAGTGTAATGTGCCAAAAACAATAGTGCACGAGATTATTAGGGAGCAATTACAGATGCGAAAAATTTGTGCAAAGTTGGTGCCGAAAGTGCTCAGTGATGATCAAAGACTCAATCGTTTGGAAATCGCGACACAACTTGCGGATCACTGCAAAAATGATCCACATTTTTTAGAGAACGTTGTTGAACTTCTTTCTGTCCCCGAAGATAAAGAGGAGTTTGAAAGGAACGCGATGCGGGACTTTGGACGCCGTCAAAGAGGCCGTGACGACGTGTCTTGGAGAGGTTCCCGATGATGCCTTCGCGGGAGCGTTCCAGGAATGGGAACGCCGCTGGAACAAGTGTCTCGACTCACAAGGGTCCTATTTTGAGGAATATTAGCTTAAGATATGTAAAAGTGTAATACATTTTTTTCCTGAGCTCAGTACACTTATTTTCCGGACGAACCCTGTACGTGGTCATTCCAGGTGAATAATTAATGCGACATTCGCAGTTTCGAGTAGCGTCATTAGGGTGAGATTAAAAGCGTAGTTGTTTTGGAGGCCATCTCAAACCGTCAACAGGAATTTCCAATCCTCATTCGAGGGGTTGGTGTGATTCCTCGGCTCAGAAACTCCATTAGTCACGCCGCTGTGATCGATGGAACCGTCATGGCATCAGCAGAAAATGCAAAGGAATACTGGAAATGAAATATTTTTTAATTCTTGATTCACCTCTCGTCGATTGTACTCGACTCCAAAGCTTACGACACTTACCATTCTCAGAATTATTTTCCGACGCCCGACGACCTTCAAGACAAGAAGCAAGTTTTCCGGAATCATTATCATCTCGACCATTGTAAAATGATGAAAATTCTGAGAAGTATTTTTTTGCGTTTGATTCGCGCGTCAACTTATAAAAGCGTAGATGTTTACCGATGGTCAATCAAAATTGCCCGAGTAAGGGTTGCGGATGGAAGGTCGAGATGAGCGTTGATAGTGATGGGAGAGGAGAGTGTTGTCGCTTATTGGCCGATGGCGTTGCATCTCATCCGCGGAGGAAATGGGAAGAGGACTGTGGGAAATTCGGGAGGCCGCAATGGGAGTGTGCCCGTATGAGTTTCTGATGATGAAGCTAAGGCGGTCATAGTTGAGAACGTGCTACGGGACCCATTTGATGTTTATGGGTTTAAAAAACATGGAGCGCGGAAATGCTGATGTTCTAAAGAGGTAGGGAGTTGTGGAAAACATTTAAAAAAGGGAAGAAATTAATCGGAGGCCGTGGCCTAGTTAACTAATTTGAGTGGTACTCTTGGCTGGATGTTATGGATATCAAGACAACAATTGTATTGGATCATTTGAAAAGAGGAGGGAGTTAATGACAGGGACTATAAAAATAGGCGTAAATAAAATATTAAACGGAGACTTCGAAATGGGGGGGGGGTGCCGTTCTCGTATGGTTCAAAACTTGATCTTAGAATAAAGCGTGTGTGTTGAAATGTGGGTATGGAGCAAGGTTGAGAAACAAAGCCTCGTGGAAACAGACCGAGATTGAAAGCTGTGGTCGGGAGAGAGAGGAAGTTGGCAGAGGCGAATTCGGAGAAGACTGAAAGATGGCCGCAGACGTTTTCAAGAACTAGTGCGATATTGATGACTGTAATACGAGGAAGAAAGTGCGGTGAGCGGGGAAGAGGGAGGAAAAGAATAGAATAGCTGTTTTTGATGGCAATATCGAATGTTGCCGCTATGAAGAGACGATATGTGGCCAAAAATGTGTAATTACTGCGGAAGTCATTTCCAAAGAATGCCCAAAGCCTGCCTCCCAACATACGCTACCGATGGCAATGATAATAATAATTAGCTAATGACTGCCACAAACCGAGTTAGTTATAAAAACCGGCCAGCTCTCTGCAATTGCTACGGTTCTCCTCTCTGTTCTTCTCCTAAGAGGATGTAATGAAGTTTCCCTCGCTATGTCATTTCTTTGCAGTCCCATATACAGGGTTCGTCCGGAAAATAAGTGTACTGACTACTGATTTTTTTCCCGCCGCTCCAGGCGCGCCCAGCACCGCTCTGGCGGGCTGCGATTGGAGGGGGGTATGTTGGCAAGCGACGCTGAAAAAGGCAGTCGCCTCTGAGCTGTGGTGTAGTGAGGAGCTCTGTTAACGCGAACCTCCACGCTCGACCCACGTCACGGAACGCGATGCCGAAGTTTTTGGAGCAGCGTTATTCCATCAAATTTGCGGTAAAGCTTGGGAAATCGTCTACCGAAACTGTCGGTATGATTAACCAGGCTTACGGGGAGTCAGCCATGTCCAGAAACATGATCTTTCGGTGGCACAAGATGTTCGTGGAGGGCAGAGAAGAGGTCGACGACGAGTCTTCGAGAGGTTCCCGATGATGCCTTCGCGGGAGCGTTCCAGGAATGGGAAAGCCGCTGGAACAAGTGTATCGACTCACAAGGGTCCTATTTTGAGGAATATTAGCTTAAGATATGTAAAAGTGTAATAAATTTTTTTTCCTGAGCTCAGTACACTTATTTTCCGGACGAACCCTGTAGGTATTCACGGATAACAATGATAGCTTCTGGCATGTGATGCATGTTTAGAAATCCTCGGTTCGGGACGATTTGACTTTCCCCTACGCTCGCTAATCTCATCGCATGTTAACATTCATTCACTTTCACGGCCTTCCGTTAACTATTCAGTGCATCACATCCCGGGTCTCGTCCTGCGGTTTTTCATCCAGCACTACCCACTTCAGTCATCTTCAACGATCTACCGTGCAATAAAATTTATCCGATAAGCAGATTCTTTCGCCTTTCAATCTATTTCACGAAGGTTCATTTCTTTTCTAAATGGCAACAGAAGGTTTTCCTTAGCTTCTAGGTTATAGCGTCAGATTCATTTTATTTACTCTCCTTGAGCCCCAGGGTGAGCAAAGTATCGCGAAAATTGCAAAATTGGGGATCGTTGTAATTAAGGGAGATTTCAAGGGATTCGGCTCACAAATACGCCTGGGGTATTTCGTGCGCTTTTCTTGCTCTCAATTCAGTTTCTTCATGCCTCCCCAACTAATTCAAGAGGGTGTGACGGTCAATGTAGCCTTGGTCGTGGTTGCTCCGGATGTAAATTCTGGGACAAAATTTTGGAGAGTGGAGGGGAACATTTTTAATTTAAAATTTGGACCAAGACCGATGAGGGGAAAATTAAAATTATGTGAGATAACCTCAACTATTTAGTGAAAATTGTGACAAGACCCATATTCTTTACTGAAGAGATGTAGATAGTAGATGAGAGTCAGATAATACTTAATCAGTTAAATATTTACATGGATGTAAACCAGCTTGTTTTGATTTTTTTCGTGTGAAGAAATCACGCTCTGAAATAATAACAATTGCAATATACCACGGTTATTTATTACGTGCAATGCGTTTAAATTCGAGTAATCTTCATTAGGTACATGATACTATTGTTTACCTAATGATGATATATTGGCATTGAAACGCGTTGTGCTTAAAAGATTGTTGTGGCAAATTATATCATTTATTATCTCACGATGTTTCATTTCCGCGAGCTACGGCCTGCCACGACTGATACCAATCAATGAAGGTCTATTCTTCGAGGAAAGTGTTGCAAGAAAAAAATCACTGCTGAAGTGGCATTGAAATTATGGGCAGCAGTGTCCGTAATCCATTGGCGGATTCTGCAGCTCCTTGAAGTAGCACACTACCTCATGGAAATATACCCTACTAAGCGTTTCCAACAGCTTAAGAGGGAGGACTCTGGTACAATTTGTTTGTGTTACTATTTTTCAAATATATTATTAATTTTTTCTAGAAATTCCTTCGTAATTAAAAATTGTCATTAAAAAGGTGTCTCGTACGTTAATACTTCCAGAGTGCTAATTTAAATGTGAGGGGATGAGAACCTAACTTGACTATTTTCAGTTTTCATTGATTTTTTTATGAATGGATTTACGATGTTTCATTTGACTCGTGCATTATTTTACGCACACAATCAGATGTCATGTTACCATTGCCAAATAAGTTTGAAATTTTTTTTCAGTGAAGTGAATTTGACGTTTCTTCACTTATTCATTGGTTTCATATCAATTTATGACGTGAACTATTGCGGCTCTTTGCTCAGTGCATATCACGAAACCAATCCAGTAATCACTTTTCCGCTCGTGCGATAGATGATGATACGGTAGGCGACATTCGTTTGTTTTCCATACCGCCCAATGAAACGATCATTCGTGCGTGTGCTCATCCAAAGGCACTTAGCTGCGTATGGAAGGGGTGTGTCGACCACATGATACAGGTGACCTGAGGAAAAGCGAGTGGGAAACCTCACAAAATAATAGCTTACGTTCAAGGAGTACTTTACTAAAGTTCCTTGTTTCGAAATTAGTATATACCGCAAAGAATGCTAATCTTCTCTCGGGTAGTAGGTGGCTACAAGTTGCGAGACACTCTTGAAGATGTTTTTTTCAGTTGATGAAACAGTATGTTTTCCGTGGTAATTTTTATCGAAGCCTTTACCAAAGCCCAGCTGCTTGCTGCTAAGTTTCCACTGCTTTTAGGACTTAGTCGCTTACGGATGCCAATTGCGCGTGTCGCCACTTGAAAGGTTGTTCCTTCCATCCCTTTTTTCCAACCATATAACCAATTTGCGTATCTTTAATTTCTCTCTTAAGTTTTCCTCCCTCATAGAAGTCTTATTCTTCATCTCGCGTGTTCAGCGTCGGTCGATGGGCCTATCTCCCTCTCCCGTTCCTCGACGCGGATGGAGCGAGAGAGAAGAAAGGATTTAACACTCTCAAATTGTTTTGCTTTTTCATCGGGAAGTGAATATCCATGAACTTATCGCAGATTGTGTGGAGTAGACTAGGATTATCGGGATCAAATCAACATATGTATTTCACAAATTCATTTAATAGGTGCGACCCGATTTTTCGTCACGTCGTGACATCTGTAAGTGTCCGCCTGAAGATCAGGAGATATCACGTCCTGACACTGGGGTTTGTAGAAACTTGCGGATTGCTACGTGTTCGGTTTCATTCATGCATAGAGCGAGCGATTCCACCCTATTAGTCTAAATAGAGTATTCGTATACATTTCCTGGAAAGTGAAGTCAAAATCGTTGGTTTCTCCTGTGTAGGTGACGTGTGTGGCGAATTGTTAACTTTGTTAGTCATCGGATGGCATGGAAGCGTTAAGGCAGAGAAATGGTTTTTTTTCACATATCCATCTAACCCAGGACTCGAGAATTGATCGCTTGACAACATTTCAGTAGCCAACAGGCGTGGATGCTGTAGCTGCAATTGAGAGAAGGAATCGTTTATTGTTTACAAAAATAACAAAAGAGAAGGCGCGCGGTGGACGTGTCTGATGGTCGGGAAAAATTCCGATTGCAAAAAATTGTCTTGTGCCGAGCATGCGTGAAGACGTGGAGCACTTCAACGGTGAAGAACCCTGCTGTAGAAAGATTTTTTGAAAACGTAGTCCGTCGGTAGTATTAATAGGGGTTCGATATGTCTCCAATTTCGGATTAAAAGTTAAGTGTTCAAAATATAAATATGGCTTGTCATTCTATTTTCGTGTTCCATTTGAGTTCCTGACTTTGGCGATGGTGCCCCCCAAAAAAAGATTATGAACAAATGCCACCGAATATTGCCACATTTGTCTGTTTGATTGCAAAGCAGAAGTAACTTCATTCTTGAAGAAGATATTTATCTGTGTAACATATTGTGGATTGGTCTTGTATGCGCTGAACTTTTTTAATATGATCCGAAATGAAATTGCTGAGTTCGTCATACTTCTGGAATTGAGAAATTCGTTCACATCGGTGTTATTCATTAGAATTTGCTTTAAATTCTGTCTCTGGTCGGGATCGGTTTAGAACGATGTCTTAGTTTAGTTGTATTCTTAGTGAACAGATCGTTAGAAAACATTTAAAATTATGTGACGAAAATATAAAATTATTGTAAACCCTCTCTGGCCTTTTAATTGTTAAGGAGTCATTTTCATGGTTACACATACATACGTATATGCAACTCTAATTAATAGTTAATCATGAACGAGTCATTTTCATGATTACTATGTTGGGCGTCAAACATGCAAAATGTACTCATCCAATATTCTTAGCCATTAGGTGTTTTCTGTAATTTCCTGGTGTTGCGGACCTCCGACAGACACTCCCAAGAAAAGGTGCGATACTATGCCCACCATCAATTGTCCTGAGAGCCTGGTGGTAAACTTTCATCGCTCCCAAAACTCTGTTTTACTCCGCGCGAATGCGTGGGCTAAGCTTAATAAAGATATCCAGTATAAACTCGTGGATTGTACTGAGTTGCTAGGTGCGAAGGAAAAAACAAATGCTGTCGGTGTCTTGGATCCTGAGTTTGGTGTAAGATATTCCGCAATTTCTCCCGTGTGATAACATGTAAATCTGTTCCCTGTCCTATAATGTGATATGTGGATAAGAGATGCATTGATTTTGGCAACTTGGGCATGGCCCTCAGAGTTTAGAGAGGACTTCAAATGTTAAAAGGTAGATTCAAATGCATTACGCGTATTTTCATAGCAAGTCTCACTTGATAATATCTCCGGCGAAAACGGAAATCGTGATTATTCTCAACCTCCATGTGCATGGTTTTCTGGTTTTCCACTAGTTTTATTTTCGCTGATTTCTTAAAATTTTCATGAATAGAAATTTCAGGAAATATACCTAGATACTGAAATTGTCTCCACATTAATGAAACCGACGAGCGATATGTTTGGTTTTTGATGCTCATAGATATTATGCGAGTGGAATGGATGGTAAAAATGAGATTTAATTCTAACAGTGGAATCAGGTAATTGTGTGAATTGATTATGAGAATCTGGTTTTTAATTGACCACACGCAACGAAATCTCTTTCAAAAATTGGAATGTTGTCTGCGGACTTATTATTGCAGTTAAATTCGTTTGTGTTCTTAATGCAGTTAATGTTGAATAAAAGTCGTCCATTTTTTCCCGTAACTTTGATTTATACACGATGTGATCTTCAAAATACAATTAATGTGGTTATTTTGAAAATGGATTTGATTTTATGACAGATGCGTTTTATGTTTCACGTTCAATATATTTGTAAACAATGAAAAAGCTCTTCTGAGTAAAATTTTGAAGAGTGTATTAATGCTGAACGAATTCACGCGAGTATGCTTCGTAATAAAAACAATTCGTCGTCATGGGCCCCCCCGTATGACCACTTCAGGCCGCAGCTCCCCCACCGGACATACTGTATCTCGAGAGGCACGAACGAAGCTCGGATTAATATGACGTCATTGCCTTAATTCGGCAAATCGGTTGTATGATCGGTAATGGCAAGCGCTCTTACTTGGAGGTCATGATTAAATTCTGCTTCCTTATCGAGGTCACTGGAAACCACTCCAATTTTGTCTGAAGGGCTACAAACCATTTATATCAAAAACAAAAATGTTATTGAATCATCCTTGAAGATAAATTTGGGAATTTCTGAGCCAAACGGTTATCACAGCTGTGGGTTAGTTAGTGGGCTGTTATCAAAAGGGCACATTTTACAGGTGTATTTTTGTTACAATGCTCATCGTACGTGAATGTCTCGCATTTACCCCCCAAGTACAAAAATGGTAAAAATTTTTTTTTTCATACAGGTTTCATACGTCGTTACATACATTTCATCCTGTTTTGTTAGATTAATTTCTTGCTTGCGTCTAAATGATGGGTTATAGACACAAATAATGTGATTCAGGAATTGTTTTCTAATGTAACTTAATAATTTAATGTATAATTAATTAATAATAACTCGGCGTTAGAATGTCTAGTAATCTAGTCTTTTTATTTTTATTAGTTGTATTGTAGCCATTTTGATTCGTTCAACTGATACTTATTTCCTGCTAAACTTCTGCATTTGACCTTCATGCCTGACGAGCGGCAGATAATTAAATGATATAAACAGCAAACATCCAAGCTTATGTATTTAAAAATACTATTCCTTTGGCCGTGGAGAAATATTATTTTCTTTTAAATAAAAAAGAACATGCATTTTTATCCTTGCTACTCGGTTGCACGAAATTCGCGGAGACATTATTTCAGAGGTGAGCTCCCCCGGGAGCGGTACCGGCGAATCGTTCACCTGCATCTCTGCTCGCGACTAGTGGATAGTGTAGTGGGATTACTGAATACAGAGGTCTCTTTGACTGCATAGCGCACGAAATTATTTAGGGGATAAGGATTTGTTCTATTTGACTATGAAGGGACTGTTCGACGCAAATGTATTTGAATAAAATTGATCTATGAGGCATAGTGACCTCGAGAGAGAAGCGTATCGGGTGTGGGGCCCGGGTGATTCCTTTGGAAAAAAAACCACCCAGATCTCCAAGCGGTTAGATTTTCTGGCCACGAGGCCTTTGTGGGAAACTGGTAAAGTAACTTGCCTCCCGTATCGAGGAAATAGACATGCTTGGTCATGTGAGTTTCACATGCCTCACGGCTTAGTTCGGGAGTATTCCTACCCTCACAATCAAAACTAAACTTGAACATTTCTGTGGGAGAAAAAGCCAAATTATGCTTGCGTTAAAATGTTTTGCATTCGGGAATCTCTTGAGGTTAGTCCAGAATCATATTCCTCCAATTTTATCTTGATGGTTAGATATCTGCCAGTGATTTGTAGGGTTATTTAAACATTACCTTAGAAAGTAAACGAAAGCGTCCGGTACTTAAGTTCCCATCTGGCCATTTATCTATCGAGAAACACAGTTTCTAGTTTTTCTTCTTGTCGTAGTAAAGTATTTCGTCTTTCGTGGAAAAGCGGCCGTCTACGTCCTTCCTGTCCGACGCCCTATCCGCCCGGATGCTCGAATAAAATGTGGACCCCTGTCTTGCAGCTTCTTTTTCCTTGTAATTATCAAGGGAGAGTAAACAATGCCACAGAAATGGTAGCTTTGGACTTGAAAATCATAGGGATTTTAAAATTTTCACTTATTCTGATGGATTATCCAATTACTTATCCCCCCCCCACATGTGCAGGGTCTCACAGCCAAGTATGTAGAGCACTGGGCTAGTGATAGGAAAGTCCTGGGTTCATAAGAGTATATCGAGTGGTACCTTCACAAAAATCCATATAAAATCGTTGACATATATTTCGGTTACCATAACGCCGTGGAAAAGCACCATAATATTGTGCAAATTGCTCAATCTTAGCGCGCCCGGCGGGGTGAACTAAAATATCAAAACCAGGGGGATCGAGATGGTGCGGGGGCTAGCGTACTGGCTTCCTACCCAGAGGGCCCGGGTTCAAATCCCGGCGGTGTTGAATATTTTTCAGAGGTATCTCGATCCCTACTTGAAGTGCTTTGTGGAGGGCACTTTGAGTGAGTACGCCGTCCGTCGGATGGGACGTTAAGCTGCGGACCCCTTGGCGCCTTTCGTAAAGAGTAGGCTAATGCCGACGCCGGGTTTCTCTCCACTCTTCATCCTTTCCTATCCATCCCCTATGGCGCAAATGACCTTAGCTGTCGGTCGCCTCCCCTCAAAACTACTACTCAAAACCAGCCCTCAGGCTTTGTACTAATCAAGTATAGCAGTCTCTGATGATGTTTGAAAACTCAAAAAATACCCTCTAAATCCACTTATTCAGGGCACTGAGTTCATTACAGTACATTAAATATTATTATTATTACCGGTAGTCTACCGGATAAGGTAGATTTTGGATGGGTACAAGCTATGAAACGGTACAGCGACAATTCCCCTGCTTCTATCAAGAAAATACAGCCCTGTCCCCGGCCATTGCAGTAGGCACCTCTTCAATTCGGGATAGAGGGGGCGGCGCCAAATTCGGGACAAAATTCAATTTGCAATTCCTGCGGTTTTGTACCAGGTCGCCATTGGCGCCAAAATCAGCTTGAAGTGTGCACTGAACGGTCGCAATGCTGAAAACAAGTGCGGAGTACAACCGAAGAGCCGCGATAATTGAAAGTGTACGCGCTGGTCGCTCGACAACATAAATAATTCGGTTCTCTTTGAGAACCCGAGACGGACGGTATAGGATGTCGTTGCAAGACGAAACGAGTCGGAAAATACCGACAAAGGCGAGGGCAAGTCACTCGAAGTAGAGCGTCGTCAAGACATCCCATGACCCTGTACTTTCTTCCTCCCTTCATTCTATCCAACATTCCTTCCATTATCCTGCTCCTTCCTCGCTTGCCTAACATTCTCCCCTCCATTACAGTCTTCAACATCCCATTTCCGATCGTAAAGCTCTGCATCCGTCTTTTCTGCCTCCTTTCGATCTCTTCCAAAAATCCTCTCTCCTCCACTCTTAGAACTTCCTCGTTTGTTTTCCTTTCAGTCCACTTCACCTTCTCCACACCCACATTTCAAAAACCTCCTCCAATCTATGCCTATCATCATGCGTCAATGGCCATGTTTCCGCGCCGTACAAAACCACGCGTCATATATCATGATTATTTCATCCATTCACCTGTAATCATGAAAATGTTCCGTGCGATTAAAATACGTCAACTAGACTCTCACGTCGCCTGGACGGCTACCAAAACGATCCTTTTTGAAGTCCATTCTCTCCAAAGTTGCCGATCACTCCATTTTTCATTTGATAATCACCCTCGCCTTGGATGGACCCGTGACACCGAGTTGTGGACGTAGCCGAGAGAGAGTACCTTGGCATCGAGGCGACAGCGCGCTCCCCTCCCCGGGCGAAGGGGTGGCCACGCCGCCCGCCCCCACTTCCTCGGCCCGTGATGCGTGTCCGGAAGATCACGGCATCCATTAAAGCCGGAGTTCGATTGCGTAGACGTTTCCTGGGGTCAGCCAGACCATCATTGATTGCCGAGTGGCGGTGAGTCATCAAGCAGCGGCGCGCGAGCACCACCACCCCCGCTCGGCCAAATGGAAGAGTGACGTTGAGAGTGCGCGTGACAGGCGTCAAACCGTCGCATCAGCGGCTTTGCCTCGCGAATGCCTTGCTTTCTTGTCATCCATTCCAGTTTGTAATGCATGCATTGATGATGGGCACGGGCAATAGGGTGCTCGGCATTGGTAGATTTGCCTACGTTGGCGTTTGAGGCTTTCCTATTTCTAATGGGGAGTTTTATTAATGCTATGGCTGCGTTGACGTTGTCATCGATTTATTAGTCTCGCCGATCGTGAAGTCGATTCTTTTGGCCATTTGTTAAAAAAAACCCCACGCATCTCGATGGGTGGGGCAGGCTAAGTCCAGGAGGCGATACTTATTCCAATCAACGTGTCAACTCTGGTCATTAATTATATACCCTTTTTATATATATTTCGTTTTTAGACTTTTTTAAATTTTAAATTCATATCTACGGCGATGTGTGAGATTGTTTTTGTGTGGTCACAATTTTACTGTAAATAAATATCTATGGAATTTTTAATAAGGTACATATATATGTATGTATATTAAATTATATACAATATATATAATATATATATATATATATATATATATATATATATATATATATATATATATATATATATATATATATCTGAAGACGACAGCCGTGCTGTCGAAACGTAAAATAACAAATTGTGAGTGTCCTTTCTTTGTGTCTCTTTATTCTAAAAATCTACATCTGTGTTTTTATATATTTGTGTGTCGCCGAAGAGCGTTCCATTTCGAAGATATTATATATATATATATATATATATATATATATATATATATATATATTTTGGGCTGATCCGTAGTATTTATGAGGAAGGAATCTGGCCGGAAGACTTTGTGAGATCAGTTTTAGTTCCTATTCCGAAAAAAGTAAAGGCTACATCATGTAAGGACTACAGGGCGATAAGTTTGATATCCCACGCAGCTTAAGTTGTTCTCAGGATCATAAACAAAAGGATAGAGAGTAGGGCAAATGATTACTTAGGGGATGATCAGTTTGGGTTTAGGAAGGGGAGAGGTACGCGTGATGCCATTGCAGTAATGAGATTATCAATCGAGAGGAATATAGAACACAACCAGGAGGCATTTGCCTGTTTCGTAGATTTGGTAGTTTCGTAGATCCGCAACATGTACATGTCTCAGACTGCGAGGAGAAGAATGGAGAAGGTGAAATGGACAGAGAAGAAAACAAATAAGGAAGTGCTTGGTATGGTGGGCGAAGAGAGGGGTTTGTTGGGAGCAATCCTATGGAGGCAGGAAAAGTGGATGAAGGGGGTGTTGACCGGCAGTGGGATGTGGAAGACTGTAATTGAGGGGAAAATGTTAGGAAAACGAGGAAAGGGAAGGAACAGGAGAGGGATGTTGGACGGGATGAAGGGAGGAAGAAATTACTCAGAGCTGAAGAGATACCTGATGTTAAGTAGGATGTTGTGTTTTGCTAGGGGTCACAAATTATTTAATTAGTAATTATGTCCATCCAAAAACCTACCTTAAACGGTAAATTACCTAATAAGAATAATAAATATTATATATTAAATTATATATAATATATGTGTATATTATGTATTAAATTTTATCGATAAAGTTTAGGTGCTTCGCCTGGTAATAATTTAAAGGTTCGAATGTACCCTTTAAGGACGTCAGTTTTAAAGAGCGTTGATCGTTTTTAAATTTTACTCTTGAGTTCTGAAAAGAATGGTTGTTGACTGGCGAACTGGCGGTAAAAGCTAGATGTGTAAACGCTCGAAACGATATTCTCCAATTTTTCGTTGAAGTAATTATAAACCCGCTAGTTTGTATAGAAATCCATGAGTTGCCATGAAAACCGGGCCATGTTTTTGTGGATTCCTTTGGCACCTCCAAAGAATTATTCCATGGGGAAAGAATGAAAGAGTATTTCTATGTAAGTCGTTAAAAAGTCCATCAAGAGTTAGCCACCGGTATGCATAAACCGAAAGAGAAGCAATATCGAAAATTTTGCAGTGGTTGCAAAAGTTTCTTTGCAACGCTTTCATTTTTGAGTGGAGAAATTCATTGAGATAGGGAAATTTACGCTTTTAAAATGTCACGGGGGAGTTGATGTTTGGATTCCAGTTTATGTATCCATATTCTTGACGTGGCAATTTCGTGATTGCATCGTCTGGCTATTAGTCATTTCCAAATGAATATTACAATGAGAGGAGGTAAGCTCTGAATGTCCAGGACAGGAATTTGGGGGGCGGGGGAGTTAGCGGCTTTATAAGACTTGTATGGATTCCAATTGTTGAAGATGATATCGTAATGTGGGCAGCGTCTTGTTAATCGAGGTTAAGGTGAGAGTGTTAAGTTTGTGCCAATCCAAAACGTATCTTAAATGGTAGACTGTGAAATAATAATGACGAGTGAACCACGGCCATTTAAATGAACGAATGGATGAGGGAGAGGAGGAAGAAGGAGGAGATACCGCACCAAGGGAACCACTTTCAAATTGAAGATGAAATCCATGGAAGTGTGGTGAAATACGGGAGCGCTAGATTCTGGAGGCAATGGCATCTTTGTCCGCCGAAGGGTTTTTTGTGACCGACACTTGCAGTCGAGAAGAGGCGAGGCTGTTGCGTCGGAGAGGGGAGAACGGGGAGTGGGGAAAATAAGGCATTTGGGGGGCAGAGTGGTGGTATGAATTTCGCTAGTATGCCAATGCTAATTCGAGGATCCTATGGCGTAGCGAAACGCTTCGTGCCGAATCCAAATGCATTTCGTGGAAAACTGTTAAGGCTTTGTCATCGTTCTTATTTTTCAGGGATTAATCCAATGGATGGAAACCCACAAATTAACTCAGACGCTTAATTTTTCGGAGAACACAATCTTGATGGGAGTTGCATGAAGCACGTGGGAAGGAATACTACACACATTATATGATTCCCACAGCAGATTAGGTCTTTGCATTAGGCGAGCTATAAAACCGATATTCTGATTATAGACAAAGTTTATGTGCCATCGTCAGAACTCGTCAATTCAAAGCCTGGATCGTTACAGAGCTTCACTCCATTCTCCCTTTCATATCTCCTCGCATTTAGATATCACTTCTGCTGAGATTATTCCCTTCTTAGGCTTCTCTTCTCTCCATTTATTCTTCCTTCCATTCCTTTACTGAGACGATGGATGTCATTCCTCAAAGAGTGTGCATATTAATTCACCACCTTGTCCGTAATTTTCTTGCTTTCCCCAACCTGAAAAAGACTTCCGTTAGAAGACCTATGATTAGAATGGTATTTGTTGGGGACAAGTCAGCTTAATCTCCATCATTCTTCTGTAAAAGTTCATTTGAATTGCTTACGATTTCTCATTTCTGCTGCTGCCATTATCAATCGGTTATCATCATACTGTATCGACCATCCGCATGTAATTTTTAATAAATTATTTCGTAGCTCTTAGGAAATTAAACTCGTGGTAGAATACCTTCTTTGCTAGGGCTATTACATTTGCATTTCCTCCTCATTTCACCACAGGCAATATGATATCCCAGGTAATATTTTCAACTTGATACGTTCTTCTCTGCCCTTCTAATGGAAACGATGATATCATATTTCAGTGCTTATCTTCGGGTTTTATTCCTTCATTCCACTTGGCCCGCACTCCGACATATTCCAGTCATGCGTATAGACTGTGCTGTTACATTAGTAATTGAAGGTGGCGAATTTCCCGTTCACTCAAGCACGAGTTTAAATCCTTGGAGCCTCGCCGATAAAGCGTACATTCAGTCATCCAAGTAGTAGTAGTTTTGAGGGGAGGCGACCGACAGCTAAGGTCATTTGCGCCATAGGGGATGGATAGGAAAGGATGAAGGGTGGAGAGAAACCCGGCGTCGGCATTAGCCTACTCTTATCGAAAGGCGCCAAGGGGTCGGTAGCTTAACGTCCCATCCGACGGACGGCGTACTCACTCAAAGTGCCCTCCACAAAGCACCTCAAGTAGGATCGAGATACCTCTGAAAAATATTCAACACCGCCGGGATTTGAACCCGCGCCCTCAGGGTGGGAAGCCAGTACGTTAGCCCCCGCACCATCTCGATCCCCTTCAGTCATCCAAGGATTTGAAATTCGTAGTTTGGGTGGTTCTGGTGAAGTATGAAAAATCACATTCAGTCGCAATGTGGTCATGGCAGAAAGTGCGCCAATTGAGCATTGCCTCCCTGCTCGATCATGTGGTGCTTATCTGCTCCCTCCGCCGAGCCTTGTGTGTTTGTTTCGCATCTGTAAATAATATGCATCGGTAAATCCCATGTTTATCCCATAAACCATAAATTTACATCCATAATTGTGCAGGGGACAGAAGAGGGGCACTTCTTAGAGCGTAGACGTCCTTTCTCGAGGGTGGCCAGTATCAAGTGAGTGATGGTTGTTGGATGCTGTTGCCGAGACACATATGAGCGTGATTGCGGAGGACGACGTTCCGAGGTGACATCGCTCGCTATCTCTCTATGGGAACTATCGCAGCAAGTACCGCGGAAGATCCATGTTGGTCAAAAACAGTGGACTTCCAAAAAGAATCTTCTCACAATGCTCAATGGCAGTTTTCTTCGATAAAAAAATTACGAATTGAGAAAACCAACTTTATTTGGAATTTTGCTCATGAGAAATTAATCATTGGTATTTCGAAGTAATTTTGTGGATAAAATTTGTTCCTAAGATTACAGAAATTCTATTGAAGTGAGAAGGCTTCTTTGCATGTATAGCCGTAAAGATAATGGTAAAATGCCCTGTGTAGTCAATGACTTTAGCATTGCAATACATTTTTACCCTGCTCATAAATAGCAATTTTTAAAAATATACATGTACCTGGGTTTGCAGCACTACTGATGAAATTAACGAAAGGTGTTTTGCGGTCCCTGGGTGGTTAACACGCCCTGCAGGTAACCCAAGTTCAATGCATTATGCATATATTCATCCTTATAGTTATGTTTGAAGTGTATTATATGATAATGAGCATATTAGGTAGGCAAAAGAAGCATTTGCAAAGCGAGAGTTAACGATAATGACCTAATGTAAATATATTAAGAAAATATTCGCGAAAACCTTGGTTCCTTACATGGTTCCGAAAGTTTGTCTCTGGGAAAAGAGGATAGGTGTAAGTTTTTTGAAATGTGGGTGACGTGGAGGGATGAAAAAATAATATCCATTGAAAAATAAGCGAAGGTGCGCTTGGTATGGTAGGATACGAGAAAAGGGTTTTGGGAGACATTTGAAGAAAGCAATAAAAGTAGACGGTTGAATGTCGAAGACTGACAAACTGGGGAAGGCTATGCGAGGGAGGTTGAGGAAGGAAAAGGGTAGGACTTTTTGGATTGGTTGGAGGCAGGAAGCGTTGGAAGTGAGAAGTGGATTTTTATGCATGCGATGTGTTTGGCTTTTAGGGCGTTCGGGTATCAGGCGGGTGTTAGAAGTGAAGGTCGTAGGCCCATTTAAAGTTTACCGTTGACTACTTCCGAAAAAATTGGATGTTAGTTCTGAGCGCACGGAGCTCTCAGCACTCCCGGGTAGTGAGTAGCCAACTCCTCCTCTGCCCACCACGCTAACGTGCTGTCCATGAAACATTTGGCAGTACACATGTTTAATTAGACTCGTTAATTTTGAAAATTACTTAAAATGAGGTAAACATCTCTTCTTCAAGGCGGTACGATGGACGATACCATTTTTTTCGCGTCTTCTGGCTGTTGTATGTCTCTAGAAAACAGCTCTTGACCGACGCACAAGAATTCGCGCGCCGCAATTTCGCTGGCTCCTCCGTGTTGAGAGGAGAGGTCCACGGCGGGTGGGAGGGTGTAATTGCCCGGACAAGTTTCTGTTGTGTTTGGTGGCGTCAAAATTGGTTAGACCGAGGTGGCTGGTAACATGACAGCAGAAATAAATAAACCTCTCCGCTTTAACAAAAAAAAAGGTGGGGGATGGGCATTTCTTAAACTGAAAAGGTGGCAGTGGTCGGGATGACCAACCAACTAGTTATTTAATGAGACTGTATGTACGAATGCTTTGGCGTTAGATTTTAACTGCCGAATAACGGCCGGCTCCACATCACGTCTTTTTAATCGGCCATTTTAAAGGAGACATTTCTTTATCCTAATATTTTTTCTTAAATTTTGGTTGTTTTGGTGGAGGAATGGGCATAATTAATGAGAACATAATTAAAAAAAGGCGTGTTTGTGAGGTCTTCTTGTAGCATTATAAAGTTTTTTATTTTAATTCCTTTTTTATGCATGGCCCGATGGTTAGAAGCACTGGTTGATTCTTAGTTTCTTTCATTGGTTAACGATTTGTACAGCGTTCAAATTTATTTAATTCTAAAAGTCGGTAGAAATCTACCGGTTGCATTATTATTTTTATCGTGGTTTGGCGGAACATTATAGGGGAAGATGGTGTAATCGTGGAATAAATGATTGCCGGAAAAAAACGTGCCTTTGGAGCATCGCTAAAAGTAATTATAGGTTAAAGTGATTGATAGTTTTGTTCCTGTATTGATACCCTCTTCAGTGCATGACGCAGTCAGGAAACATTTCGGTCAAAGTAGTAGGGACGTAAGGAGAAGAATTGCATTAGGCAAAGAGGCTTTCACAAGGAGGAGGGAGTTGATGGGAGGGACGCTGAGTAAGGATATTAAGAAAAATCTCGTAAAACCTTTGATATGGAGCGTAGCTACAGGCTACCTGTATGTACTGCGCGGAAACGTGGTCATTGAAGCAGGAGGATAGACTTAGACTGGAGGCTTTTGAAATGTGGGTGTGGAGAAGAATGGAGAAGGTGAAATGGACAGAGAAGAAAACAAACGAGGAAGTACTTGGTATGGTGGGCGAAGAGAGGGGTTTGTTGGGAGAAATCCTATGGAGGCAGGAAAAATGGATGAAGGGGGTATTGACCGGCAGTGGGATGTTAAAGACTGTGATAGAGGGGAGAATGTTGGGCAAACGAGGAAAGGGAAGGAACAGGATAGGGATGTTGGACGGGATGAAGGGAGGAAGGAAGTACTCAGAGATGAAGAGGGACCTGATATAGAGTAGGATACTGGATTTTGTGTTTTGTTAGGAGTCTCAAAATATTTAGTTGGTAGCTGTGTCCATCCAAAAACCTTCCTTAACCGGCAGATTACCTAATTATTTGTGTGTGTGTGTATATATATATATATATATATATATATATATATATATATATATATATATATATATATATATACACATATATATATACCTTGTATAAGGCCGGGGTCGGAAATACCCCCTGGAATAAAAGAGCAGGCACAGGATCCGTATGGCTGAAACAACAGCAAATGAAACTGTTTTTTTTATTTCCAGTGGACTATGCGTTGTCCGACTGATTGTTGCGACCACTGTTGGACAATTGCGAAAATGTATGCCAATATATTTCCTTTTCGCGATAAATTCCGATCGCCCGTGAACAAGTTGAAGCGTTGTTTGAAATACAGAGCGAATGAGTAAATCTTGCATCATATTCGCGAGTATATTACGTACTCTTAGGAAAGTCCATTGCCAAACTCGATATTCCCATGTATCCATCCAATCGTAATCCGCGTTCCAACTCACATTCCCTAACCATTGGTGCTTATATTGTTAGCCATACTCAGTTTCGTGTTGTTATGGGTGTACATAGAAGTTTATACAATTTGATTTATGTGGGGTAAGTGAAGAGCCACAATGAGCCGCCACTTTTCCCTTGCGCGCTCCCAACCCCCCCAACGCTCGAAAATGTTATTAATTCGCCCGCACAACTGTAACCCGCATCGCCGACGTTCGCGGGAATAGGAAGGGAGAACACTCGTTTTTGTTTATTTAGTCTCATTGGATTAATGAGCTTGATGGAGGCGTACAGGCTGGCCACTACGCTCGGGTTTTTATTTTTTACTTTGTGTGTGAAGAATCGCTGCTAATCGTGTGAATACGAATTGCATTGTCCTCTTTGTTGTCGAGAGGTTGAGATCTTAAACATTCAGCAATGGTTTAATAATTAGACACGTATATGTACTTATAGGGATGATTTTTTAGGGGTTTTATTCGAACATTATTTGGCATAAATGACTCCCGAGGTTGAGTTTCACAGAAGACCGCAGTGGCTATATATATATATATATATATATATATATATATATATATATATATATATATATATATATATATATATATATATATACATATAAATATACACACATGTATGTATTATATGTATATATATACACATATACATATATATATACATATATATATATATATATATATATATATATATATCTGTATATGTGTATATATATGGGTGTGTATATATATATATATATATATATATATATATTTTTTTTTAAGTAATCTACCGGTTAAGGTAGGTTTTTGGACGGACACAACTACCAAACAAATATTTTATTACTCCTAACAAAACACAAAATCAATCATCCTACTCTATATCAGGTCCCTCTTCATCTCTGAGTACTTCCTTCCTCCCTTCATCCCGTCCAACAACCCTATCCTGTTCCTTCCCTTTCCTCTTTTGCCCAACATTCTACCCTCTATCACAGTCTTCAACATCCCACTGCCGGTCAACACCCCCTTCATCCACTTTTCCTGCCTCCATAGGATTGCTCCCAACAAACCCCTCTCTTCGCCCACCATACCAAGTACTTCCTCATTTGTTTTCTTCTCTGTCCATTTCACCTTCTCCATTCTTCTCCACACCCACATTTCAAAAGCCTCCAATCTACGTCTATCCTCCTGCTTCAATGACCAAGTTTCCGCTCCGTACATAGCTACGCTCCATATCAAAGTTTTTACGAGTCTTTTCTTAACATCCTTACTCAAAGTCCCTGTCATCAACTCCCTCCTCCTTGTGAAAGCCTCTTTGCCTAGCGCAATTCTTCTCCTTACGTCCCTACTACTTTGACCGTGTTGGTCCAAAACACTACCGAGATACGTAAACTGTTCTACCTGCTCTAGCTTTTGCCCTCCTATTTTAATGTTAAGCTTGGCCTTTTTCTTTCTAGAAAATCGCATAACCTTTGTTTTATTAATATTGATTCTCATCCCATACCTGTCGCACTGAATTTCCAATTCACTAAGCAATGCTTGCAGCCCCTTGGCTGATTGACAAACTAAAGCTTGGTCATCAGCAAACCTAACTGATTTTACGAATTCCCCGCCCACTTTCATTCCTACCTCGAGTTCCTCCCATGCCTCTTTAATCATTTCCTCTGCGTACAGGTTGAACAGCAACGGTGATAATGGGCAACCCTGCCTCACACCCCTTCCTAACACTGCCCATCCTGACTCCCCGTTTCCCACCCGCACCTGAGCAGTCTGAGACATGTACAGGTTGCGGATTAGCCTCCTTTCCCTCCAATCTATTCCTATTTTCTGCAATATACTCATTAATTTTTCCCAATTTACTCTATCAAACGCTTTTTCGAAATCTACGAAACAGGCAAGTACCTCCTGGTTGTGTTCTATATTCCTCTCGATTAATAATCTCATTACTGCAATTGCATCACGCGTACCTCTCCCCTTCCTAAACCCAAACTGATCATCCCCTAAGTAATCATTTGCCCTACTCTCTATCCTTTTGTTTATGATCCTGAGAACAACCTTAGCTGCGTGGGATATCAAACTAATTGTCCTGTAGTCCTCACATGACGTGGCCTTTACCTTTTTCGGAATAGGAACTAAAACTGATCTCACAAAGTCTTCCGGCCAGATTCCCTCCTCATAAATACTACGGATCAGCCCATATAGCCTCTTCCTCCCACATTTTCCCAAGCATTTCAAAAGTTCCACGGGAATGTTATCTACCCCTACGGCCTTATTTAGTTTCATCTCCCTTAATGCCCTTTCTATCTCATTGTCTAGTATGCCTGGACCTAAGCTATCTTCCTCTACGTCATGTTCCTTTCCAATGTCTAACTTTGTTGGTCTAAGCTCTTTACTATACAGTTCTTCTACATATTCCTTCCATCTCTCTTGGATCTTTCCTGCGTCAACTATTACCTTACCGGCCTTATCTCTAACTGCTATCGTTGATCTCCCTTTCTTACTTCCCGATAAAGATTTAACTATGCTGTAAAGCGCACCGATTTCCCCCTTCCTCTGCAGACTTTCCATATCCTCGCACTGCGTCTTCCACCATGCTTCCTTTGCTTTATTTGTTGCCCGCCTCAATTTATTGTTCAATTCTTTGTACTTCATTTTGCCTAATTCTGTATTTATATTCTTCCATTTTCGCCGCTCATCCATCTTTGTAATCATCTCATCCGTGATCCATGGTTTCCTAGTCCTTTTAGCGTTAACGGTTCCAATAGTGTCTTTTGCGGCTTTAGACAACCCTTTTTTGATCATTTCCCATTTTTCTTCAATAGTTATAAGCCCTTTACCATCCTCCATGATTCTCTCTACCGCCTGTTTGTATTCCTTCCTTTTCAACCCATTTAATGCTTCTACATTCCATTTTCTAACTCGCCGCCCCTGCCTTATCTTTTTGAAACGTACGCTACATTTCATAAGAACTGAATTGTGGTCTGAGTCCGCATCCGCTCCCGGGAAGCTGTGCGAATTTATCACACTGTTCCTAAACCTGTGTCTAACCAGGATATAATCTAGCTGATATCTTCCTGAGTCACCTGGCATTTTCCATGTATACCTGCGTCTTTTGTGGTGTCTAAACCAAGTGTTGGTGATGACTAACCCCTGTCTCCTGCAGAACTCAACTGCTTTCTCCCCGCGGTCATTCCTCGTGCCTAAACCGTAGTCGCCCACCTCATCACCATCTCTTCCTTCGCCTACCGTCGCATTCCAATCCCCCATCACTATCAAATGTTTCCCTGCAGGAACACACGCGATCATGTCCTCTAACTGATCGTATATCCTATCGACCTCTTCTTCCTTATGGTTGCTCGGTGGCATGTATACCTGAATAATAACTAAGTTCGTCGGTTCTGCTTTTATCTCCACTAGTAGTATTCTATCCGTTACCTGCTCTATGTTGACTACGCTTCTTCCTACCTCTTCATTTAATACTATGGCAACCCCTCGTTGGCTCTCGTCCCCACCGCTGTATATTATTCTACACTTATCACTCCAGTAATCCCCGCTATCTTTCCATCTCACCTCGCATAGACCTAAAATATCTATATTTCCCCTTTCCATCTCTCGCTTAACATTCTCCAATTTCCCTGTCCTCATCATTGTCCTAACATTCCACGTTCCTATTCTAACTAATTTGGTTTTCTTCTCCTGCGTCTTCTGTCCTGCTGCTGCTGGTTTTCCCTTGCAAGGGTTTCGTGGGATGACGACCGCGGAAGCCTTGCCTCCCCCGCTGCCGGGCACGACACACGGCCGATTGGGCCGAGCCCCGTGGTTGCCAGGACTCAAAATATCTCTATTGTCCATCATATTTTTCTAGGGAATGATAATTGAGGTGGTTTCCCGTTGCCTTCCTCAATAGTGTTTTTAACGTGACACCATCACTTACTGGCCGCCCCACTGGGGTCAGACGCCATTGCAGCCGCCTCACTGAGGAACAGACGCTGCGTGGACTACCTTTCGTCTGGCTCCTAACCTTCGACCTATCTGGCATGGGTGACCCTACCAGGAGCAATTTTTATTACTCCCGCCAGTACAGCTCTAGGGGTCATCGGAACGCACAAGCCCTTCCACCACGTCAAGGTTGTAGTCCGGGGAGGGGATATATATATATATATATATATATATATATATATATATATATATATATATATGTATATGTATATATATTTGTATAAATATATTTTTAAATTCTATTTAATTGGTGTAATAAACATGTTCAGCGAATGTCTCTCTCTCTTGTTCGGAAAATCGCTTTGCCCCCAGAGAAATGTGCGATGTCGTTCAACATATCGAAAGATCAATGGCGATGTATCGTATATTAAGATCATTAGAGATTCTCTAGAACAGAATGTATATCGGATGGGCTGAGTTAAGCATAAAAGTAGGAGGGACATATATTTGAGCTGTTGGAACGATTCGTGCTTTTGAGTATTTAAAACGATGATGGTAACAGTGTCAAGGATGATTTTAGGAGATGAAATGTGTCAACAAAAAGAATGTTTGCGAAGGTCAATCGATGGCCTAGATTGTAAGTTAGAATGCAGAGAGAAAATAATTAGAATAGGCTGATATAGGCATAGCTTCGTGCAGTTCAAAATCATAATGTTTTTAGAAAGATGATGAGCGTAGTCGGAAGAAGGCTTTTCATGTGTGGGTCTAGAGATGGGGTGATAAGCAGGAAACCAAAGAAAGGCATGACAGATATGGCCGAGTGACAGAGAGAGGTTATTTGGAGAAGACAAATGGGAATTTGTGAGATATTGAGTGTGTGGGGAGTGTTAATGCAGGACGTATTGTAAGGGAAGAAAAAAACAGGCGCCTTGGGTGGCATAAAGTACGTAGAGGAAGTATGGGGAAACGAACAGGGATGAAGTTAGTATGGGGCAATATTTTTGCGTTTAGCAGGTTTGCTTGGAGGTGCTTGTGGTTAGTCAGCCTTTGTAATTGTGTTCTAGCCTTGCTGAGATTCTCAAATTTTGATCAATTCCTTTTTCCAACGGCTACCGTGAAAATGATTTTTTATTTTTGTGGAAGTCGCGCCTCATATATCGAACGTAAGTGTTGATGTCTAGTTTGAATTCCCTTGTCATCATTTCCTAGATCTTTCCTGGGTATATTTTTTCGAGATACATCGAAGAGTTTGAATAAGATACATGATAAATGCAAGTTGAAAACTCTCAGTGGTTAGGGATGAATACAATCAGAGCGTGTAAATCAAGAAAGCCAAGCGAAGCCATTTACGTCTCGTGTATTTATGGGCTCGGTGAAGGCCTATGCATATTACCACAAAAAAATGACTCGGCTCCTTAGTTGCCTGGATTTTGGAAAATGGTGAATATGATTGAGAGAGATGTGGAGCGGATGAAAGCAAGCCAAAGGCAGTCTTCATTTTATATATCGGAGAACAAGGACCAACGCATCAGCTTTAAAAAAGTTATGTCATTAGCGGCTGGTGATTTGACTCTTGAATAAGGTTGGGAATGAAAAATAGTAACTTTGTGATTCCACTGAAAAATGTTTATTACGATATGACCCGGGTTTCGACGTTCAACGTCATCTTCAGGTGGCGTTGAACGTCGAAACCCGGGTCATATCGTAATAAACATTTTTCAGTGGAATCGCAAAGTTACTATTTTTCATTTCCAATATGAATCGATCCCATAAAGTTACGCCGGAAACCATCAATTACTTGAATAAGATCGCTCATGGTAGGTTTTTGTTTCAGCGAATACCGTACCCCTGAAAACATGCACTGAAAAAAATGTGTTTATTTGTGTAATCAATGCCCATTATTTCTAATTGCACTCTAATGTTTTGTCTGTGTCATTTTCAAAGCACGCCTACATTGGTTAAAACGAAATTGTTTCGACACTATTTCGTTTTTTCACCAAAAGTCACCGGGAAGTTTTCTCCATCTCTCTGAGAATAGGAAGAGGTATTATTAAGTGGGGCCCAAGTTGGCAGGCATTTTTGTCGGTGATATTTTTCTTCACGGCGTATTCTGCTTCTAGAAGATGATGAATGATACTTGAGTGCTAATGACCTTCAAGAATGTTTATGGCTTCTCAGCAAACTGTTTCGTTTTTATGTTACTGTAACTATGATCGCTCTTAAGGCGTGGTTATTCTGATGCGTGGAACATTAGTTAAACGCGCTCACCGATATAGTTGTGTCATGAATCGTGCTATGTTGCACCAATATATGAAAGTTTTGATTGTGTGATACAGCCCGTCGGACGGCAAGCGAAAGAACTTCTTTGTGTAATCAGTACTTTTTCTTCATGCCACCAAATTGTTTCCTCCTGCTTCTCTTTCTTTATTTGGTGATTTTTTTTCTCACGAGACATAAAGATGCAGAACGCATGCATTCGTTCGGTGTCTGCGGCGGACCTCCATTGTGCTGCTTTCTACATTCAATGATAATTTGGGAACTAGCATCCATTGTCTCTTCGTGGAGGATGGGAATATTATTGAGTCCAGGCTCCAGTGGTCGAGGGTATGCATCATAATGTGGTTTTGAATGTTTTAGGAGAATGAACTGGCTACTCAAGTCGATAGCGTATGTCAGGGAACGTTTTTGTGTACTATAATTAAACCGTGATTTTCTGGGCTTAGAAACGTGATCCGATTATAAAAATTGACTGGTTGAATATTTTCCATGCTGTTTTTTAAGTAACACTTAGCCAGCCAATTTAGTTCCACAGGTAACACGTTATTAATCCAGCCCAAGCCAGGAATTCGAATATCGACTTGAAAAGTCAGTGGAGACCGAGTTAGATGTTCCCAGAATAATGGACGATGAAGTGACGAAGATGGTTGCTCCCGTTTTCGCTTATCATATGGCAAATATATGATTTTTTCTTAATTCGACATAGAGATAAAAATCTTTTTCATCCCATTGATGGCCATTGAAATCCACTGCTTGATATAATATTGTCTACATCTACATAATACCTCGCAAGCCGCCGCAAGGGCGTGTGGCGGGGGGTGTTAGGTCACCAACCGTAAAAAGGAAAAAATACCACATGCAAAAAAAAAAACAACACGGAAAATTACACCCACAGCAGCGCACACACTCATGCAAAAATCCCCTCATCCAATACTCATGCAAACACATATACCGCAAAACAACTAAAAAAACTGCACCCCGTGATGCAGCACGAAAGCCATCCTACAACACGGAAGCCAGGACACAACAAGCAAGAAATTGAAACATCACCATCACATGAACATGCACCACGAAACACTCTACCCCCAAAGAGTCTGTAAAAGGCAGGGAATGCGACCCAACGTTGCAGGTAGCAGGAATTTGCCCCCGCGGAGAGGGACGAGGGATTGAAAGGGAGACTTAAAAACAGATGAACGGAACACGAATGAGGTCATTCGGAAAGAATGGGTTATTATAACAAAACACATAAGGTTAGTGGAAGAGCATGCATTTAAATAGATGTAATTATTTTTTAGACCCTGAGGGTGGCAAGTGGAATTTTTGCTATCTATAACCCTGCAGTTGCTATCCCGTATTGTCCGTGGGAAGAAGGAGTCCTTGAGTCGGCTAGTTCTGGCGATGCCACGGTCTAATGCCACGCTCGTAATTTTCAATTAAGAAACCAGCTTTTTTTGTTTTAGCTTTTCTCTGGAATTACGAAACCACCTGAAAAATTATATTCTCGCGCTGTTCAGTTGATTCCTGTAACTGTCGTCTGGTGATACTAGCATTACCACCTGGACTCCATTCAATACGGTTGAACCTCGCAGAGTAATTCCGAGGCCACCCCATTTTGCCCTCCTAGTGTTTCTTGATTCATGCCCCGTTCATCGAATTCAAACCTAGAAGATTTTTGCGCTATAATATGATAAGGAAATAAATAGATTTGGTCTACGCTAATAGAAACTGCGATAAGACTCATTCCAGCGGAGGCTTCTGTTTCAATGCTGAACCAAGCACGTCGCCTTGCGGAAAAAGCACAGAAGATTTTACCGCCATCATCGAAGATGCAGAATCATTGGAGAGGGGGGCGGGGGGAGCGAGTCAACTCTTTGCAAGTCAGCTCGATTCATCGCCAGCTCGCGGACAAAATCACCACGTCTAATTACTCACGGAGGCAGGGTTCTTTCTTTGAATCTGTGTATTTCTTTGGCACATAATATTCATACACGTTTGTTCGCAGTGTGAATGACCTCTGGTTCAGCTCTGTGCCTGCTGACAAAGCGGTATTAGAAGCGATCACCTATATCGCACCTATACCCCTCTTTAGCAATCGATTTTTCTCCGAACTTCCCACATGTCCATAAGATGAATTTTTTTCCTGCCCCCTGCTAATGCTTCCCCCTCCCCCCCCCCTTACCCACACACACACACCTTCCGGCTCCATGCATCGACCGCGGGGCTTCGAGGCCTATTTCCCTGCCGATTGGAGATAATAGACGTCCGCAGAGCCCGAGATGGTTGGATTTTCTTTTTTATCTGGGAAGTCGTAGTGCCAGGAAGTTCCAAGGACGCCGAATTCCACCGCTGCGACGGGGTGCTTAAAATCGTGCTCTTCATTGGTGGAAAATTTACTTTAAAAATTTTTGGAAGTAGTGATGGATGAATGGATGACATTTGCCATTGTCTTTTCCCCCGGTATCAATACTCTCTCCGAAATAATGGCCAATGCAACGTATGTTTATCTCTGAAACATCTCATTGCATTTATCATCTCCGTGATATCTTAAAAAATACTAGAAACTCCATTTTTATAGCCGTAATAACATGAGCTTTCAGATTCTGGCCAGCTCGTGAGTAGCCGGCTCTGGAAAGGCGTTTTTCCAGGTTATACTTATCATTATTTATGCTGAACTGCAATGTTTATTTCTTATAAACACCGAGATACGTGTACATGCGTACTATACAAGCCACCGAGGTGTACAGTTTGGTGGAATTTGGTCCGCACGTTGAAAGTAAACGGTAATGAAAGGTATGGATGGGGATTGCAAAAGGGGTTTGAATTGAGAGAGGAAACCTCTCGGGTCTCGGTGTCATGTCATATTCGCGGAAGAAGTCACTAAATCCATTGGTCTAAGCAATCATTTATATTCGTGGTCCACTGGGAAAACAGAAGTGGAACCACCAACGATTGACTGGAAATAATAATAACTCAACTTTTTTATAATAAATTCAGTCTAGCGTTGATCCGGGGGATAAAGACGAAGACGCCTGCGAATCGCTATTGAATTCCTTAAAGTTTAACTCATTGCATCAACTCGTCACTTCGCCAACTAGGGGCGATAATATTCTTGTTTTTTTTAGGAACAAAATTTCCCGAAAAAATCTCAAGTATAGAAAATGTAAAAGGAATTAGTGACCACAGGGCAGTAAATGCTAAGTTTTCGCTTCATGGGGTCCAAAATAAGAAGCCAAAAAGGAACATTTAATTGTTTAAAGAAAGGGACCACAATAGCCTAAACGGCGTGCTACAGAATCAATTTGCTATTTTTAAGAAAGATAGTAATCACCGAAATACTGAGGATACGTGGAATCACTTCATTGAGAAACCGCGCTCAACAAGTGCATTCCCAGTAAATTTATAAAAGATGACACGGAACCTAGATGGTACAGCGCGGATGCTAGAAAGGTATGACCACGTCAAAGGCTATGTCACGCCAAGGTGAAAAATATAAGGGATAATTTCTCTAGCGGCAAATAGAGTGAGATCACTTATGATTATGCATAATTACAAGATATCTAGGGCGAATGCCAAGAATGAATTTCGGAAAGCGTTAAGCGAATTCAAAAGGAAAAGGTCAGCGGAAAATTTGAAAGAGAATTCAAAAGCATTTTGGTCATACGTTAGAGAAGTTCAGGGAAATAAGTCTACTATCAATTCATTCAAAAATAAAAATGATAAAAAAGGAGTAACCAGCAGTTTGGAAAAGGCTAACTTATTAAATTCCTTCTATCAAAGCGTCTTCACCAATGTTACCGATAGCCTACCAAATCTTGCGGGCCAACTAATGCCCAAAATGGAAATGTCATTTAATGGAATAGAACGTTCGCTGAATTGTATTAACCCTGATAAATAATCCTCCGGGCCCATTCAAGGTCCCGCTCGTATATTTAAGAAACTAGCGTCGGAAATCTCACCGTATCTACAAATCTTATTTGAGAAGTCACTAGTAGATCACAACGTTCCAGCGATTGGAAAACGGCTAACGGAACACTAATATTTAAAATCGGAGGCAGGGAGGTTTCGAGCAATTACAGACCTATTTCCCTCGCATCCATTTCGTGCAAGGTTATGGAACATATAGTTGCCAGTTCGATCGTGAGACACCTCGATAGTCAGGAGTTATTGATGAAAAATCAGCTCGGTTTCCGAGAAGGTAGATCATGCGAGACACAACTTGGGCTTTTTATTCATGATATTCTTACTTCGAGAGAGAGAGAGCAATGTTCCTGTGGACGCAGGTTTTCTAGATTTTAAGAAAGCTCTCGCCATAATACGACTCATACCTCATATTAAACTACTCACAAAGCAAGAAGCGCATGACGTAGATAAAAATATCCTGGGTTGGATTAAATACTTCTTGAATGGTCGGGTACAGAGAGTAGTCATGTATGGAGGTGACTCAAATTCAGGGTATTAGGATGGTGTGGTGGCTAACGTGTACTGGCTTCCCACCCATAGGGTTCGGGTCCGAATCCCAGCGGCGGCAGATACGAGTATTTTTCAGTTTTATCCCGATCTCTCCCTAGTGGAGGGCACTTTGAGTGAGTCCGTCGGATGGGACGGGGCCTTTCGTTAAGAGCGGGCTAATGAGGAACGCCGGGTTTCTCTCCACCCTTGATCCTTTCCAGTCCTAATGGTGCAGATGACCTTAGCTGTCGGTCGCCTCCCCTATAACTACTACTGCGAGACCCCATAACCTAAATTGGGGTTTGGTGTAAACAACGCCTTTGGATTCATCCATCCCGCATGAGATCACAAACATCTGATTCCTTGATTATCTTTCCCGCAAAAATTTCATCAACGATGCCAACAATATTTCTACGCCTTTTGGCATTGAATGACGAAGCCCTAAATCATGCGCCAATTCTAACTGGCCCAGCACCCTCAAAAACAGATTGAATGAATACGAGATGCCTTCTCATTTTTCCCTGACAAACTACGTAACACTAGAAAGTTCAAACTTCCCTTACTTCTCGACATAATCTTCCCTTTGACGTACATATTCTTCGCAACCTCTACGCCATGATTCGTTGGTCGGCCGCCGAGAACCCGTTGTCACACGACTTTCGGCTTTTGAACTGTCGCACAAACAAACGCACGTTTTTCAAATCCAGAACGCTATCGCCGCATGTCTCTCTCCATGGAGACGGTGAATTTCGAATGTTGTTGACTCACATTGGTGGGTTGAGGAAACGACGCCATTTGAAGCATTGAAAATGGTTCTCGCTCTATGGTGCTCAGCTACGCCCTGTGCACTCCACGGTGCAGCCGTATAGAGTCAATGAAGAGAGCTTGCGAATTTCAAACTACACATTTCCATTCACTCCCATTCTCAGGGAAAAATTGGGTGGCTCTAGCTTGGACGTACCTCGCATTTGGAGCACCCGGCGGGTTTTTCCCTTCGAAAGAAACTTTGGAGGAGTTGCTGCGCAGTGGTGGCTACCCGGTGCAGATGCTCCATTTCCCTAGGCTTCGGCTGACCTCATGCTCATGTCGAGGATGGATAAAAGACACTTGGGAATTTTCCACACAATTTTCTTAAATTTTCATCTTCGGTTTCATCGTGTACGCATGTCATCATTATGCATATGTTTTATTCATCATTATGAAATGCAACAAAGCTAAGCCGGGTCCCAAAGATTATGTTACATGCATGAATAAGAGTGCAATGGATATCCACTGCTGGTAAACTGAGCATAAAAGTGGGCATAACGGTGAACAGTTGAATCTTTGATCGTAATAATATGTAGTCGAAGCAAGTTACTAAGTAAGTGCGTGTGACTAAAATTAATGTTTTCTATGATTCAATTTAAGAGATATTTCATGGAATGGTGAAGAAGATGAGCCACGATATTTTTGGAAGGTTATTGTTGTGGATATAATCCAATTTACAACATGCTTTTATGCCCGATAAACTTATTTATCGATGTTCCTTTTACTTTTTGGCGTGTACCTTGCGAGGTTAAGTGAGAACTATGATCGTTGA
Source organism: Hetaerina americana (assembly GCF_022747635.1). Lineage (NCBI taxonomy): Eukaryota > Metazoa > Arthropoda > Insecta > Odonata > Calopterygidae > Hetaerina > Hetaerina americana. The sequence goes on from NW_027286070.1 coordinate 76,775,681, forward strand.
ATGTGAAACTTGAAAGTGTCTTGTTAGTATGCGTCTTTATTTGATTAGAGGTTTAAGGATTTGTTCTTCTCTGCATCTGCTGTAAATAGGCCAACAACAGAGAGAGTTGTGGGGTGGTGCGTTTTATTGATGAGAATTATGTTTTGGGATTTACGAAGGAAGGCAAAACGTAATTGGGAGTTTATGAAGAAATTAGCATGTTAGCGGATTGGTGAGATAATGATGAAATTTACAAGATCTTCTGTTGGGCTAGTCTGTGTCAAGTAAACCTTTCTTCAACGTGCACCCAAAAATTATCGCGAGTTGTGCATAGCTTGCGGAAAGTTTTTACTCGGTCCAAATCGATTGAGAAAATAATAATTGTTAAGGAATACTTAGGGCTTTGGAATTTACTTCTGTGACAACAATTTGCTTATAAATAATATTTAACGAGTTTATAAAAAAACGTAAGAGATTTCGTCAATTGTGCACACGGAAAATTCCCAATTGAAGCGTTGAGGGTACTTGAAGTGAATTTATATTCCCCGAATTTCTTGACTGAACGACGATTTCCAATTTTACTGTTGACAATTCCAATTTACCGGAAATAATTGAGGAAAGATGTTCGAAGTTTTTTTGAAAGATGTAGTTTGAAATATAGGATTTCAAACTGGGATGGTATATCTGTAATTTTGCATGTCCGTCCAAAAAGATGCTTAAACTGGGAAATATTGGGAAGGGTTATAATAATAAGCTCACTTCTGCCGTTTCTGAAATTTCCTTCCGAAGATTCGATATATTATTGCTATTTTTCCTCCTGGTGCTCTTAAATCGTCAGTGACCGTGTTTTTTAACATGCGGTGGGAAACTAAGGATGCTGCTGGAAATTCGGGAAATACCGACCGAACATCTCCCGAGAGAAACTCGGCCGTTATTAAAACTATACATTGTCGTGGGAGACATTTACGTTGGAAATCCGCAATACGACCCCTTCTATCGTATTATAAATTCACTCCAAGTACATCTAATTCATGCTCATTATCAAATAAAGTTCATGTCACCCCGTATCTTTCTTTAGCTTGTCTCTCATAATAAACTCCCGGGGAAAGTAAAACTTTCAATAACTCCAGATTATTTTCCACTAGTTTTTTATTTCAAGAATGGAATCGTTACGGAAGACATCAGACTACACGAAGGAGAAACATAAAAATCTGACGCGGGGCATTTTGAGGTTGACTTTTTGTACTAATGCAATTACCGAAGCTGCTGGATTACAGTCACAACTGGACTACCGTGCACTAAACTGGAATTGCATTTTAAAGACAGTGAAATGTTTAACTCTTGACTTTGCTGGCGGTCGCGTGCCATCACCTACCGTGCTGGCCATTTTGCCGGATACCTTAATTGAGAAGTCGCCGGAGTGATCTCGCTGCATCACCGTCATTACGTGTTGCCGATCCATCCATCCTCTGATTGGTTTGACTCACCTCTATTCTCTTCATGGAAATGCGGCGTCAGGCATCTTGCAGCCCATGGCCAAGCATTGTCATTTCTCACCTTTTAGGATTAGGATCCGATTGCGGACGACCGAGCAGCTTAGGCAGCCGCCTGATTCGTCTTAGTCAATGTTCCTAACTCATGTTTCTTCGCTTTCATTTCTTGCATTTCCTGATTCAAGTGTCGCATTGGAGTCTTCCTCTTTCACTCTTCACTTTGCCTTCGTTTGATCTTCATCATTCGCCGATAGCATCATATGTGGTTAGCTTCCGGTGTTCTAAGTATTCTCCTTTCGGCGCATCCATGGATGATCCTCGTTTACTTTGTGATTTCTATAGATACGATTTTTCCTGCCCGTAGATTTGCCTATCTCAATAGATCCTCCTTGCGGCATTTTAATTTTCTTTGTTTTTCTTGCGGCATAACCTACAAAATATTCACCGACTCGGAAAGGCGATTCTCACTTGCACTCTTTGCCTTTCTTTATACTTTGTACATTTTGTGCGAGGTGTACTTTTTCAACGACTTTCTTCTCATCTCTAATCGTCTTTTTAATGTAGTTACTCGAAATAAGTACCGTTTTCATTTTTAAGTTCTTTAAGACTAAATTCTCCAATTTTTATGAGGTACTCCTCAGTGCCCCCCTGAGCATCAAATTGGCATTTTCTAAACAGAGTCATTTTTTACCCAATGTATTTTTTTAAACGTTTATCACTGAAATATACCGGTAAACAAAAGATGATATCTGTGGTAAATTGTTATGAAACGGTCTCATATAAACCTGCGAAATTAGGGTCGGAATTTCTTCAACGTTCGTTGGTTCGGTTCATCTTATTTCGAAGCTCTAATAACCGACAGTCGGATGTATTTTTCCTCTACTGCCTACACTTAGTTTCTCCTTTTGGATTTCTTTGTTCCTCTTTGAAAATGGACCATTTTTATCATTCATAAATTGCTACTTTCACTATCCCACGTTTTATTAAATGGTAGATGCTACTTCTTTGTCTTCTTTGAGCGCAGTAGTCTCACAATGAACACCATTTGAGCTTAAACCATTCTCCGTTGGATGTATTTCCATTGAACTTCTAATTCAGCCCCATTCAGCATTGCTGCGGTGAAGGATTCCACTCATTCTTTCCTCGTCCCAGAGTCGTTTCCAAGACTGTATTCAGCTTCTCCCTTCCGCATACTTGGATTTTAAGATTTTTTTTTGGACTTTTATTAAGTGGGATATTTGGTTTGACCCGTGAATACCTTCGCGTCGTCGAAGCATGACTTCCATAGTCAAAGGGCGCTTGCTTGAGCTAGTATCCTATCCGCAGCATGTTCAAAATTAAGCATCCATGGATTCAGACATCGTGTTTTAGAGAGAATAATAATAAAACTGTTTGTGGTATCAGTTTTCTTCTCTTGTAAATGTGTCATCACCTTTGATTCACGATCACAACTCTGTAGGGTGTCTTTTGGTTCAGCTCTTGAGAACGTGGCCAGAATGGTGAATATCTAGTTCGGAACTGAATAGAAATATCTTGCAAGTTTGGCTGACTCACTGAAAATATCCAAGTTGAAATGCGTGGACGGTTGTCACCGGGAGCAATAGAAAGAGATGCATAACTCTCATTCCTCCTCAAGTTCCAGAATGTCATTTGCGAAGGGGACAAAGGGGCGATCGAAATCGAGTCTATCCTCCCAGCTAAATCGATCTACGTAGTCTCTCGATTTCTACGCGTTAAGAATGACCTTGGAAATTGGTGCGCTAGTATTTAGCGAACAATATGAATGTAGAGCTAAATATTTGAATAATGATATATGAGGCGAGGACCAACGAGAGCGTTTTCTTCATTGGAGATAGATGGGAACAACTAGGGAATCTGGGTGCAGTGATCATAGTTGACTTCGTTTTGGCAACAAAATATCCCATTGTCAAAGAACCCATCGCCAAAGTCAGCCTCAATTAAAAAACAAGTCCTCCAGCCCGTGTTCACAGTGGGGCGAATCGAATTCAACTTGTTTCGAATTTATGAAAACTTTACCACGTAAAAGTTGTCCCCCTGGGTGTTGGTTTAGCATGGTCATCACGTAAAGAAATGCCCCGCTTTACCGATATGTAATTGAATTTCCAAATATTATTGAAATTAGACTAAGTCCGAGAGTTACTCCGAATCGGACCGACCAATGTAAATTAAGAGTTCCTTATGCACACACCCTTGTAACCCTAGCCTCGGTCCGCGTTATTTATTTTGTGTTTTAAAAATTAAGTTTACTCGGATTTAATGGTTGAAAATCTGCTGGTAATCATAAAATTCTCTGTATGGGGCATTGGGTTACTTTTATAGTATAACCTTCTTTTTCTTCGGGCGCGTCTATTTCAATATGTTTATCATTGTAATATTCCAAATTATTTTACTTTTCTCTATTAGTTACGTGTGCAATCAACGTAAAAGAACCAAAAATCTTGTGACCTCGACCTTTGGGAATGGTAAACGTGACGGATTATTTTACGACTTTCGATTCAAAACTAAAAAGCGGTAGTTTCAAGTGACGGCTCAAGAATAGAAATCCCTAGTCAATCAGAGAACTGAAATAACTATACTGATTGACCAATGAGATTGGAATACAGAAGCGGTGTAAAAGTTGGTGATATGAAAGATAGCCGAGGGTGATATTTTAAACTGTAAAATGACAACAGTTCTATCTTTCTCATTGCCTTTACAATGTTGCTATCCCCGAATCAATAAATACTTCCGTCAAAATATACTTCTCCGATAAGAAGTCAAATCAGGGACTTCGGATGATGACATTTCTCACTAAAATCGTTATGATGCGTTGGAAGAGGAGTTCCCAGCAGGTTAGCGGAATTAGTTTCATAGCGGCAGCTTTAGAAGATATCGCAATTTTGAGAATCGCTCACACCTAGAACAAAGGGACGGATTTAACCTTAACGGATTAATTGTAATTTCTGAGAGATTTAACCCTCCGAAAAAGGACGGATTTCATTTCAAGATGAATCGCAATGAAGAGCATATTGTTTCCCTCAAAGAGCCTTATTATGAGTGATTATTCACCGAAAAATTACGGTGCATACAGTTATAAGTTATGGTATCATTAAGTTGGGATGTAAAATCAGTCTATTCTATGGTTCCTGGCTCAACTTTATGGAAGTTGTTGTTCGTGGCAGTTCTTCATTCCATGACCTACCTAATTAATTAAATGCGGTTCCGTTGTACCAGTTAAAATCACAGATAAGTACTTTATCAAAGTAAATACTTTTCTATGCCACTATAGTTCCTCCAGATTGCAGATTGGTTCTCCTCTGTGATTGTCCTTGATTAATCCTATCTATTGTTGACGTCCATATTGCACGATATGTGAAATAAATCAGAATTTTTTTCGGTGATTTGAAAGTTTGTAAAGAAGGTGACTTTAATTTCAGGCTGGCTTATGCGTTGATGCAACTTACAATTAGATCGGCTTTTATATTTTTTCATTTGCATTTTCATTTTGTGTTTCCTCAGAAAAAACGAAATATTCTAAAAGCCTTGCTATCCTTGATATGTCTGTGATTCATCATGATTTGTTTTCCCATCATCCATGACATACATCCATTATATCGATATTGATATTAGCTACTTCAATTGTTTTGAAGTTACTCTAATGTAATTTTCTTGCTGAAATTAATGCAAAACTACATTGCAAGGTTTCTGTGCTGGACAAGGGCAATGGTTTGAAATATTGTTGTATGCTCATGACAGTGAAGAGGACATGAAATGTTGATTTCACTTTTTCAATGGAACCATAAAGTCATTGCTCTTTATTTTGTGGAGTTAATTATCTGGGATCAATATAGAAATCAGGATTAATCTCAAATTGAATCTCAGATGAGTTTTCATGTATCCTACTGATTTACAATTATGTTGCCGAAGTTCATGATTTTCAAAGTTGAATGCTGTATTGCTTTGAGTTCTAAACATTTTAATTCACTTCAAACGAAGTAGATCATAAAATTGTATTGTTAAGTTCAAAAATCTCTCAAACACAAAATGTATAAAACTCGCCCTTGCCTAATGAGGTGTTATTTGTCTATTTAGCTGCAAGGTCTGAAAATGAGGACACTATGGGACCTGTTTTCATCCGAGAACCCCCCAACCGACTGGACTTCTCTAACACGACCGGAGCTGAAGTGGAATGCTCTGCAAGGGGAAACCCTCAGCCGGAAATCATCTGGGTTCGAGCAGATGGCACTGCAGTTGGTGATGTCCCAGGACTGCGGCAGGTATGCAGAGGGTGTGGGAATGGAAACCAAAATATTTGTTGAAACTTCTGTAAAGATATTTTTAAATGTTACTGGAAAAGAATTGGGAGACTAGCATGTAGTTTAATAATGGAGATAATCTCCCAAGATAATGGTTCTCCCATACCTTAGTATGGGAGAACCATTATCTTGGGAGACCTCCAATTTCTACTAATTTTCGCGATCATTGTTGTCAAATTCTATTATTTATGAGGGATAAGTGATTTTTTACTAAGGTGAGTTTGTTAATTGAGCCCAATGAGTATTAATATTTCTGTGTTGTTCCATTTCTGACGTGGAAAATTTGTATCGCACAGGTTTTGCCAAATGGAAACTTAGCTTTTCCCCCATTCCGTGCCGAGGACTATAGACAAGAGGTTCATGCTCAGGTCTACGTTTGTTTGGCACGCAATGCAGTTGGCTCCATCCATTCTCGTGATGTTCATGTTCGAGCTGGTAAGTTTCACAATTTCAAATTAAGGCCCTCTTGGCAATCCAAGTTGGAGCTATGCTTCAATTTGAAGTGGCCATTATATTGTTAAATATAACAAGTTCTCAGCGTGTTGACTCTGAGCTTCCCAAACAAAAATTGTGGTTTTAAAATTTCAAATCCTTGTTAGCTTCCTTGAGATAGAAAAAAAAATATTTTGAAGACTTTTGTGGAAATTGAACCCACACTGCAGTAATTCTATTATACATAAATATGTTAATTTTATCATGATAAAGAGCTTTTGATTCCAATATTTCATGAACGCAATCCATTTGAGTGAAGTTTAAGTTGCCTGCATAAGCATTTGCATTAGTAATTTAGGTTTATTTTTGATTGGATTGCTATGACTTTAGTTTTTTAGTTTGGGAAAGGAGTGAACTAACTCAGCCAAAATTTAACCCCCCCCCATGATGGGCATGCTGGATGAATTGTAAACAATTTCTTGGGAAAATACCACCACTTAACATTCCCCATTATATACTTGTTTTGTTGACGCAGAAGAAAATATGGTTACAGTTGTAACGTTTTACAATTATAACACTGCAAAGAAAACAAAATTAGTAAATCAATATGTGATCATCAAATGAATTATTAAGCTGGAGGACTATAACGTTCCTGAAAAATTTGGCATTTTTAAATAAATGTATTGAAACTTACTAAAATAATTCCATCAGTACCAGCATGCGTGTCAATGTGAAAGGTTAATTATATGCATTCCATTAGTCTGGTATGACAAGTTTTCCATAATGCCAGTATCAAAGCCAGAGGTTTGATGTACAGGGTGATAATCCATGGCCCCATCCTTTTTTCTTGCACCCTAGCCCTTGACTCTCAATGGTGTCCGTGAAAATCTCCTTGAACCAGGGGTCCCCAAAAAAAAGTATCGGGCGAAATTAAGTATTGGCCATGGTTCAGACTTCATAGGAAACTTGTTTACTTTTGGATTTTAAATGTTTGTTGGCGATTCATTTGTCACCATGTACCTCGATTTCATTTCAGATCGAGAAAAATTTGCCTTTTCAAAAAGAAATCTCATCTAAACAAGTATTCACTCACGTAAATTATACCATATTTCCATCCTATTTTTCATGCTGAATGTAATAGCCCATTGTCAGTTGAACACGTTCATATACCTGTACATGTGCGTGTGTGTGTGTGTGTGGTTATCAATGTCTCTCCTTTAATAAGTTCACTTATGGACAGTCACGGCATATTCATCCAGTATCCTATCTACTTTGATTGTGAAGTTGTTCAAGTAATTGTTTCTTTAATATTATTCATAATGTTCATAAGGGTAATCCAGAAAATATTTATGCATTTTTGATTAAAACTGATGATAGGCGTTGTAACTTTTTGGAATTTCATATCAATAAATAAATGTCACTTTACAATATTCCATGCATTGTATATGATAACCTGACCAGATTGGGTGATTAAGCAAGCATCGTCATCTAGAGTTAACTGTGATACAGTTTTTTGTGGCATCTTGTTTTTTAACAGGTCCCTCCATAACCTTACCTCTTCAAATGGTCCGTCTTAGAAGCTTCTGTCATAGAAATCTCTTGATGGTGATGCATTAGCACCAAAGCTCGTATGGTTGTTTTGTTAAATAGCTGGGACTGTTACAAAGTGCTTTTTACTCATTGGCTTGCAGTTTTGGTCCACATTTAGATCTGCATCTGTCACTTAATAATTGTATTTATTTTGTACACGTTTACTTCGAGTGTGAGAGACCTCAGCGCTACTCTTAGCCCTATCCAATTTTCAGCTTTCACCCTCTTCACTTGCAGAATGTTTTCTGGGTTACTCCTATTCTCCTTTTGTTTAAAACATTCCTTTTTAAAGTAACTGGGCTTTATTGAATATACATTAAATATTTAAAAGATGAAATGAGATACCATTAAGTTCAGCCAGTTGGAATTGTTGGATAAGCATTCAGTATTCAATTTATAATGAAATTCCTATGATTACGTATGTGACAAAATTGTGATGCATATAAATATTGTCTTACATTTTATATTATTTTATAAATGAAACGGTATAAATCTGTCATCATTATTATTTATGGTTGAAGTTATTATTTAAGATAAACTTCTTGTAGCATTTCTCTCTGCTTTTGATTCCTCATATTAGACTTTCCTCTAAAGATGAGCCTACATGTCCGTTATTCATTTGAAATGACTTCCTGGATTGCATTTAATTACATCAGTTTATTCATTCTTGTTCGTTTGGTTTTTCCCAAGTAGTTCCCCCGAGGCCAATGTCTAGAGTTTTATAAATAAGGCTTACTTCACCTTTGCTTGCTGTGAATGAATCCCAGTTAACAAAGGCGACAGTGACCTCGAGATATGTAACTCATTGAATGAGCATAAAAATCAAGTGTGGTTTAATTTTATTTAATAATTTTCTGTTAAAAGTACTTAGTATGATCTAGAAAGTAAAGCATTTTACCTACGTTATTTTATTTCAATGTGAAATCAATGTTTCTGTTTGACATATTTCATTGCCTTATTCTTTCAATGGCAAATAACTAGTGAGACATGTTATCTAAAATATGCCAATCAAAATCAGAAAAAATTGTGATGGATAATGAGTAACGGTAAATTTAAACGCTATGCTTAAACAAATATAGTACATAAATGAATTCAAGATGAGGGAATAGCTTGATAATGTAATGACGTTTGCTGCTTTGAAATAACTTGATGGTTTAATTACATTTTTTTCTGAGGTTTGGTGTTTATTTTTACTGGACACTTCTACTGTTTTGTACCAAAATGTCTTCTCTGCCATTTGTGTATGTGTTGCAAGTTTACAGATTTGTAACATTTCTTTGAATGATTTTGGGAGTATATCTTATTTGTGGTATTTTGTAGGGTTTAAGGTTGAAGCATACACCTAATGCCATGTCTCTTAAAACTGGTGAACTGTATTAGTTTGTGTTTTCACTGGTTTCCGCTGATTTTATAAATTATGTTTATGTGACCTCATGACATTGGTTCTTTTGGTGTGAATGATGTCAATTTATTTTGATGTTTTTTCCTTGGTTTTCATTTTAAAATATAATCATAACACTGCATTAACTTTAAATTGAATTCCTTCATTATCTCTACTGTATAATTATTTTAATTCTTTCCCCAGCATTTTCTGTTAGCCCTGAAACTGTAGGTAATTGTTTCAAAAAATACATGAGAGTGTAATTTTTTTACTGAAAATATTGAAATCATTGTGAGTCCTTTTTAATGTATTGTTTAAGGAATGTGTTGTTCTTGTTTTTTTTGTGAGTAGACATTGTGTTTGTGTATAGGCTCCACTCCACGTAGCATATTGTGCTTGCCCTCTGTGGCAGAATATTTGACGGTAGAATATTCCACTTTCTTGAGGAATCTGACGCTGAGGGTTAAAGTCTAAAACAGGTGCAACATTGAAGCAAATGTAAGGGTTTAAATTACCGGTAGCTTAATTGGTGCATATTTCAGCAGATTCCTTTCTGTATGCCTGGCAATTTAATTTCTTTTACAAGGAAGATGCAGTTCTCATTCTGTTGGAATTCTCTCTTCCATCAATATGCTTCATTGATGAGCAACTACTCTAGTGGTTGGCTATTTAGCACAATGTACATGCATATATCATACACACTGTGGTCTATACTTGTTGATGAATTTGGTAATCTATTCTTTCAATCTCAAATGGAGTAGCATGATTGTGACGCCATCAGCATTACTTGTTGGCTTCATTCTTTTGCATAATAGCTAAATTTTCTCCATTCATTTTAACAGCATTTCTGTTTGAATGGTGAAATTTAACCCCCTTGGTGGGTCTTTACGTCAATTTATGTCAAATAATAGTCATCATTTTTCTGGTTGCATCAAAAATACATATTCTGCATTTTCATTGTCCTTGTGCATTCATGCCTTGATTCTTCACTTCCATTCATTGAATTGTATGCGTTCTCAAAAGTCTTCTGAATTGCTTCTCATTTATATTTCACTTTATCTTGCCTTAATAGATCTTATGGTTTCATTCTTGTTAATATGTATGTATGCACAAACTACTCTGTAAATAATGACTAAATCTATCCGAGCCATAGCCTGTCCAAAATCAATGCGCATTTTGCTCCCATCCAGGGATGTTGTGGCACCATTTCACACACATTATGTACACTTTCTTCTCATGTTGGAAAAAATATTTTCATGATGTTACGGATAAGTTTTTGATTGAAGAACAGAAGTTGAATAGTAATGGTTTTATTGAGTTAATATTGATACAAAAAATTGTACACCTTCAATTTACTGCCATTCTGTTTTCCAATTCCATTACAATCTTTACTAAAAGTTTGACAAAAAAGGAAGCCAAGCTGTATTTCATTTGTGTACCCAGAATCATCATTTTGTCACTTTTGTCATTGCCTAATCTTTGATATCAACCAATCAATCCAATGACGAAATCAGCTCAAATGAATTTGTGGTGGTTGAATACTGTGCTTGGTTATGCTTTCGTTGATTTGATAAGTTATCATTGATGATGTCATGAGGAGCTATTCCCTTGGATTGGATGCACTAATACTAATACAGTTTTCTCCATTAGTTGTGACCCCAACTTTTTAACCAATGCTTGCTTCTTCAAAGGTTCTCCTCATCATTTCTTCACCCATTGTCATTTGATTAAAAAATAGGCATGTTCAAAAATATTCAAATAATGCCACTCATCTCCAATGCAGCTTTGAAGGATTTTTTAATGGTTTTCCATTGTTTCAATTAAGGATTAGAACTAATGGGCTTTGCTCGACTCTACCTTACCATTTTGCTTCCCCCTAAATCTGCAGTGGTGCAGCAGTTTTATGACACTGATGTAAACAAAGAGTATGCCATACGTGGGAATTCGGCCATCCTCAAGTGCTCCATCCCTTCATTCGTCGCTGATTTTGTTAGTGTCATCTCTTGGCTTGTGTCTGATGGAGATGGAGTTCCTGTGCCAGTGGTCACCAGAGAAAATGACTATGGTAAAACTTAGCGATCTGCGTTTTGCTTACTCCTCCAAGCCTTTAAAGAGGGATTGATTTGCAGCTTTTGATTTTGCAGCAGTGTGCTAGAATCTCTGCTCCCAGTGGGTCCAAGTTGCAGCCGCTGGCATTCATTCTGTGTCTTAATTAATAATGAATGCTTTTTCGCTCAGGGTAGTTTCACAATTGGACCAGGCTCCTATACCCTTAACAATGCTGTTAATGACCTGATTCAAAACTCCTTATGTCTACAGGCACCGAGGTTATATCAAGATTGCTGATGCAGAGGAGTGGGGTTTGGAAATATATGTCATCACAAGTGCTTTTCTTCGATTAGTTTTTGTGAAGTCAATTTTCAGTTCATGATTTTTTTAAGGGTGAATTAGAATGCAATGGATATGAAATTAAGCAGATGAAATAAGAAATTCCACCTAAACTGTGTGGTGAGTTATTTTTATCTGTTGTTTTCAATTTTTTTGTGTTGGAAGATGAGGACTTGCCATTGCAAAGCTGGACAAAAACTCTTTATTTAACTTTGTTTCTGTTTAGACCAAAATAATTTTCAAGCCCAAGATCATTCATAAGTTTATGGTCGCCAGATGTCTCAAGAAGTCTCTTAGAGCGACTAAAATCCGTAGTAAGTTGTTAATGTGATCATTGGTAATATAATGGGAGTTCAGAGGAATACCATTACGTATTAATGAAGCTACATCATCATTGATGCTTTTCTCCAGCAGTATTTTCAAAAACCTCCAAGTTTCATACATTCACATTTAGCCTTTTATTTTTAGCGAGGAACTCATGAAATATTGCAGTGAAATAGGACTCAACATGGGAAATAACAAGGTTCTAATTTTTGGCTTTTGTGTTTTTAGTTGCTTGTGTATGGTACTGGTTTTCATGTAAGGCTTTCTTCATTCTTTGATTAATATTCGTATTTTAATTTCCTACCATCCCAATTATGAATGGCATTGTTGGAACGCCAGTGGTGCAACAGGAATATGAGAGCGAAGTGAACAATGAGTATGTGATCCGAGGGAATTGCGCCATTCTCAAGTGTAGCATCCCTTCCTTTGTTGCGGATTTTGTGAATGTCATCTCCTGGCAGAGTGATTCGGGGCAATCATTCACTGCTTCCATGGCCAATGGTAATTTTTCACCACTCAGTGGAGGAAGTACGTCTTTTGGAGTGGATTCTTTCGGATGTTATCGTCACATTCCCTAACCATTTATGTTGCAGGAAATCCGATTGTCATTCACGAGTGACTGTCATCATGCAGCAGGTGTTCACTTTGTTCTGTGTTGAAGTTTTCTTTTTGAAGATGAGGGCAACAAGAGTGGTTGACTAGACACTATCAACTGTCAATTTTATTATTCCAAGGAGCTAGGGTGATTGACGCTTTTAGGAAGGATGAGGTGGTGCTTGGCATGCATGATTTTGCTTGCTACTAGAATTGATCACGATACTGGAGTTGGGCCTGCATCTTTTGAGGCTCACTACATTTCACTGGACACGATTGCTCCAATTAATACTTTACTCTTTTCATCTCTAAAACTGTAGTTTTCCACTGCATAAGTTTTTAGAAGAATCCCGAGTACCTTTCATGTAGCTAATAAAATCTGTAAAAATGTTTCATCATCTCTGCCTTTTAATTGCTATTTACTTCTTTATCATTAATGAATTCTACCGCCACCATTTAATTATCCTAGCTTTCATCTGGCCCAAAATGTCTTATTGGTGTTCTCCGGCATTTAATGTCCCTGCCTCAAAAATGTCAGTTAAAATTGAACTTGAGTTGTTGCTTTTACTCTTCCCAAGTGGTGAACCAGTACTATGAGGCTGAAGTGGTGTCTGAGTACGTGATCCGAGGGAATACTGCCATCCTCAAGTGTAACATACCCTCATTTGTTTCGGACTTTGTAAGGGTGGAGGCTTGGGTGGACAGCAATGGCAAGGCGTTCCTCCCATCCTCTGATTATGGTAATCGCACTGTATTGGTTTTTACCACTGACCATGTTAGATTTATTGTTTTCTTAAAGCCTGTTTATCATTTCACCCAATGTGAGATGAGTTTTGCATTCCGACGACCACTCATTTGATACCATTATTTAGGAAATATTCTTCACCGTTACTTCCCAAGTTCTGGAGTATTCTGGTGTTTATTTTGGATACATTCAATGCTTTTTTGAAATAATAGTGCTGTTCCTCATTGAAATAATAGAGATATATTTTAGGAGGTTTATTCATTATTTTTTTACAACAGAGCCCTTATAATGCTGCTAATGTTCTTGCCGAATCTCAGCCAGTTGTATGCACTCAGAAGAAAATAAATGAGTATATTTAGGTAGTGTTATATGCATGTTTTTAACACACATTTAAATGTGCGTATTTTAATGAAACAAAGAAGAATTCAACAAAAAACCCTATCCTGTCAGCAAATGTAAATCCTTTGCTCACTCCTCAAGTATGTCTGTCCTCCCATATAATTCTATGAATTGTTTTTCAATGTTTCCGTGGTTTATATTAACCTCTTTTCTACTTATTTGTAAATACATAAGCAAATGTCGCAAAATTAACCATAACGATTAACTCCCTACAGCCAATTATAATTCTAAAATTTGAAGAGCATGCTTCTAATTTCCAGAAAAAAATGTTAGCATACTGCAACATGATCACCGAAGCAGCAGAAGATTTAATACTTAACTCGATAAAGAATATTTTGCTGCTACTAATTTCATATGCATTATTCTGGTTTATGTCGTGATTCTCAGGGCTATGCTAGCTGCATATTAAGACTTCCTTCCCGCTTGTACTAGCATTGTACAACTATAAGGGCCTAAATTATTTTCTGTCTTCTTTATGCCTAAATATTTCTATCTACTATCTTCTTTAACAACTCAAATTCTCTATATTAACTGTACCCAGTATTATTTGTGCCGCATTTCGTTATTCATGGTCATCACAAAATTCGCGTCTAGCTCATTCTTTTCAAATATCGAATTGTTGTTCAATGCCTTTTATTTCGGAGTGGAAAGATGCGCCTTCATTTTTTAATGGCAATTATGTAGTAAAAATTAGTACATGGAAAACTTGACAATATAATAACTAATGTATATTTAATAGGGAAATTTTAAATATGTGTAATTGATAGTAATAGTTCTCAACTTGCAGCTCTCAAAACATTCAATTTAAATTTTGGATGCGTGTTGGCGCTTGCCACCCAGGTTTGCGAATTCCGCGTATCGACTGAGTGAATTTTTATTTCATTTAAACTCTTGTCTTTTGAAACCTAAATGCAAGGCAATCGATTGAATTTATTAAATATTACTTAAAATCCGGCTCTTTAGTGCGAATTTGCCTCTAGTCGATTAGATTTCGTCCGAAGGAGTTCGCTCGTTCTCCGGCAGATGGCAGGAGTGGGAGGCAAGAGATTGTCTATACTCGGCGTAGCGGAATTTAAACTCATGTTCATTGAGTACCAATGAGACAGTCACATTTTTGCGATGCTGATAAACTCTTGATAATTTTTGTGATGCTGATGCAAATTCACACTTAATGGTCGATTTATCTTAGATTGCGAAAACTACTCGACTAATGGTTCAATACCGTATGTGCTGAATGTGTTTATTTTTGTACGATGCGGATGAATAATTAATCAATTTTCCCAATTAGACCTAGAAAGGAAGAATCATTATAATGCAGTATGAATTAATTTAAAAATTCCATTCCATGTAAAACCACGTTAATAATTCATATGCAATTGATATTTTCTAGCATATTTGTGTTGTATGGAAAACAAAGCAGAAATCAAAGTTATTTTCTAATCTGACATTCGGAGCGAAATCCAGTGGTTGGTTTTAATATTATCCTAATGGTAATTGCATTCAGGATGAATTGCCGTAAGTTATTTTTTGTAGCAAACCTATATGTAAAATTGTGACTATGTACTATTTTATTTTCTACTAACCTTACTTCTCCACTGGTTTAGGATGAAGAGGATACAGTACTACATGTTTGATTTTACTAACAAATTGGTTAGTGAATGAAATATTAATACTACCAACCTAGTAAAGTTAGTGGAAAGTAACAATTTTTTGATCTTTCTTCATGGATACATACTTGAATCTTTTTTATTCTGTTAAAGCAAAAACAAGTCTCAAGCATCAGGTGAAATGTCCTGGTATGGCTGAGAAATTTTCTGGCAGGGTGTAGTATATGTTGGCTTTCACATGGTACAAGCAACTTACCTTTTCATAATAGCAATCAGGCAGTTGTATTGAAATATGTACTTTCTATTATTTCTGCAACTGCTGTACTCTTATCTATTTATCTGTCATCTGTATTGTTCCTTGACTGCTTATCAAATAATATATTTTATATAGGTATCACTGCTAAAGTTCGAGTGAGTTTTCCACCCCTCTCCCTAATTTGTCCCCTTTGGATCTCTTTGGCATGATGGTGTAATTGGTTTCAGTGGTCAATCAGTTCTATGAAGCTGAGATCCTGACTGAGTATGTGATACGTGGCAACACTGCTATTCTCAAGTGCAGCATCCCATCATTTGTAGCTGACTTTGTGCAGGTTGAGGCTTGGATATCTAATGATGGGGAAGTTCATCGGCCGTCACCTGGTGCCTATGGTAAGGCACCACTCATCCCATTCATTGCTTACTCTTCAAACATGTTATCTTGCTAGTGTGGCCTGAAATTTTTTATCTTGAAATATTCTCTCCACGTCTCTCCAAGGGTCAGTTCCCAAAGGTCTGTTCCAGTCATGCAGGGGTCATTACTTAATTTAAATGGCTGCTCCATTTCCATCATCTCCTTTGTCACCCTGTGGTTATTTATTAGGTAACACCATTTGGATTTGTCATGGATGATAGGTTAAGTAACCTTTTTTTATCTCCCCTTCTAAAACCATCATAAAACCGAGGTTATTATTGAGTAACTAATTCTATTTTGTTTTGGAACCTGTTTTCATAATCAGTAATTTGTAAAAAAAGTGACTGCATTTTGCAGTTGTTTCTCAGTACTACATGACTGAAGCTGAGAACGAGTACGTAATTCGTGGAAACAGTGCTGTAATGAAGTGCAAGATTCCCAGTTTCGTCGCAGATTTTGTTCATGTGGAAGCCTGGCTTGGTGAAGATGGGACGGTTCTGACGTCAGCCACCAATGAGCATGGTAAACGCTCCTGAATCTGAGGATAAACAAATAATATCTCTCTCCTGCCTTTCTCGACTAGGATTTTTCTCACTTATTCCCTGTTTCCATGCGGTGTCATTCATCTTTGAGTATGAAATCAAACATTATTTTGTGCAAAACGTTTCAGCTCTATGCTTAGAGTGGGCCTTTCATATAGGTTATGTGATGGAAAGGCATTTAGTGAGTGACATTGCGAGAACACATTTTGATACACTACTCTTTCAGTGGTTGCACAGTCTTATGAGGCAGAGGCAGACAACGAATATGTTATTCGAGGGAACAGTGCCATCATGAAGTGTGAAATTCCAAGTTTTGTGGCAGACTTTGTCTTTGTGGCGATGTGGCTGGACGACGGCGGGAAAGCATACTACCCTGGGGCAGATGGGGCCTATGGTAATGAATTCCATCTGTCCTTATGGTGGCCTTTATAATTTTAACAGGGTGGTTTATTTCTCTATGATAGAATGGAGGTTGCATTGGTGAAGAATGATTTGGAATGAACGCTCTTGGTATCACTTGGTATCCCTTTTTTCTGACGGCTGTTGCATCTCTTTGATGCACATGAGTTAATGACTTTTGATGATGGAACCCATTTTTCATTGGAAATGGAATTTCAGTGGTGCACCAGTTCTACCAGAGCAGGGTCATTGATGAATTTGTTCTTCGTGGGAACACTGCTACTCTCAAATGCCTTGTGCCCAGCTTTGTTGCTGATTTTGTGGAGGTGGTCGACTGGATCACTGATGATGGAGAAATCTACACTGTGAAGAATGGGATTGATGGTAATGGAGGAGTGTGATTCTTTCACTACTTCATTGCTTACCTTTCCACCAGCGAAGATGCTGCCAAGATTTTGGGGACCGAGAGTTTTGTGTGGTTGTAGAAAAGCTTTTGTAATTACATCAAATTCAGTATTGATATTCCAGCATCATTGTACAACCCTCCACATAAGCTTCCTGATGGTGGCTCAGCTGGGGAAGTGGAGGGTGTTTTAGCTTCTAAGAAATATTTTTGAGTTTTTTTGCATATGCAAATATTTTTTTTTTGCAGTTGTGAACCAGTATTATGAGGCACAAGTGTACGATGTCTTTGTTATTAAGGGTAATGCTGCCATCTTCAAATGCAACGTTCCCTCCTTTGTGTCAGACCACGTGGAGGTCATTTCATGGGAGGACACGAGTGGAACTCGCTACTTACCTCCCTCAGGTGACCATGGTAATAATCTTTTCTCACATTCACCTCTTTGATAATTTATTTCTCTTCCCTCTTCCATTTAGGACGATGTTAGGTGAGGTGAAAACTGATCCCTGGCCACGATGAAGCATGACTTCAAGGGCCTCCTCTTCTTAAAGCCTTGTCTGTGGCTCATCCCTGTCAACTTTGCCTTCCCTCCCGTGCTTATTCTTCTATTTTCATTTCTCTGTCTTATCTGATAGTTGTCACACAGCCATATGAGGTGAACGTGATGGATGAACATGTTCTTCGAGGAAATACAGCCATCATTAAATGTCACATTCCAAGTTTTGTTGCTGATTATGTACAAGTGTCGTCGTGGGTGGAAAATGAGAAATTGGACCACTATCCTGATGCCTCATATGGTACTTCCACTTTCTTTTTCATTTTCTTCCATTTATTTTCAGGGACTATCTATATCCATTTTTACTTTCATGAAAAGGATTATCACCATTTCATGCTGGAATTCCTTTCATGTGACTTTCTCTAGTTGTCATTAGCTAGCTGTTTTCCTGTTAAATTTCCTTATTTTTGGCTAAATTTGAATGACTGATAAATTTTCTTTACAGGTGCAATTTGGAAAATTGATGATTTTATTGTATTTTCAAAGTGCATGACTTTGTGCAGTATTATAAACTTGGATGTTTTGGAATTTGAGAACATTTTAATAAATTTGAAGTTAATTTTCATGGAGAAAGCCTTAAAATGGAGATAAAAAGCTTTAAAATCACTTACTTAATTTATTTTTAAAATATCAAAAAATAAATTTAAAAGTAAATGACATGAAGAATAATATTGAAAATATTTCATTAAGTTGAATGAGTATTCAGAATTTAAGTTTTTTTAAATTTTCACCTTAAAATTATCAGAATGGAAACATTGCTCATTTTAAATTTCAGTTTGCTAAAATACTACAGTAAAACTTGTTTTTTGATGAGCAAATAGATCAATTAAATCTTTTTAAAAATTGTGCATGAAAATGACACCATTTGAATGTCCTCATCTCCTGAGTCTTACACACATTTTCTTCCGTTGCCAGATGGAAAATATTTAGTTCTGCCATCTGGGGAATTACACATCAGGGATGTTGGACCAGAAGATGGATACAAATCTTATCAATGCCGAACGAAGCATCGACTGACTGGTGAAACCAGATTGAGTGCAACTAAAGGAAGGCTTGTCATCACTGGTAAGTGTACAATTCTCTTACCGTTTTGAAAAAATATATGACAGATATTGGCACTTGTTATGCATATTAATTTTTTAAATAAAAATCTTACTTAAGAGAGTATTATCTCACATGGAATCTAAAACGTTTCCTATGATTTTCAATATTACTCATGCAGTGAATGCTCAAAGTTGAATAAATACTCTTGAAATAGAGGTACCTTTTGGGATGTGTTTTTGGGGATAATGTTCATTGCCAATCTTGAAAAAGGAAATACTATCAGCAGCGAGTATTATGCGAACTTATTGCAACGTTTGAGCGAAGAAATCAAACAAAAGCGGCCGCCGCATTTGGCTCAGAAGAAAGTGTTGTTTCATCAAGACAATGCACCAGCTCACAAATCCATTATAGCAATGGCCAAAATTCATGAGTTAAAGGTGGAATTGCTACATCTTGCGCCCTGTTCACCAGATTCAGCCCCGTTGGATTATATTCTGTTCGCAAACTTGAAAAAATGGCTTGGTGGTAAAATATTTTTAAAAGAAGTGATGTCGGCAGTTAATGGCTATTTTGTGGAGCAAGACAGTTCTTATTATAAAAAGGGTATTGAACCTATTGAATTGCTGCAAAAGTGTATAGAGCTGAAAGGAGATTGTTAAAAATAAATACATTTTTTTCCAAAATGTTTACATATTCTTGGTTGGGTCGTGTACTTCTGGGACCACCTTCGTATTCCTATATTTTACTCTTTGAAGGAAAAATCCTGCATGGGTCAGATTTTACAGATTTTGATAAATGGTTGTTGGAAATAGTGGTTGGAAACCATATTGGTGATAAGAGTAGCAGAATTGGCATTGTATTTCAAAATGATGTGAAAATGTATGAAGTCTGAAATACAGAAATAGATCTCCTAGAATAAGATGCAGGAATCATATTAATGTGCAGTGGAACCTCTCACACTGAAAAAAATTCTTCCAGTATCTCTCTCATAAAGTGAAACACTCAGTAAGTGAAACAATTTTTTACGTAAAAATTAATGTTAAATATGATAATGTATTTCACGCAAAAAAAATAAATTAAGTACAGTGTTTATTCAAAGAAAATGATAGAAATACTGTTTAGGATGGTGAGTCATCTGAATGTCTTCTTTTGTTGAGGAATAGACTATCTTGGAATGCAAATTCAATTTGTAGATAACAAAAAAGAATCAAAATAATCAGTTTATTATTTCTGGTATGTTCTTTCTTAAAAGAAATCTGTCCGGAGGGATTCATTTTTCTGATGCCTCAAAATTTTGTGGAAATTTGATGCAGCATTATCATTGAATGAGTGGTATTGCACCCAACCACTGCCTCATTAGGGTGATGCCTCGTAATGGACAATGGAACAGTTTTCAATGCTTGCCCATGACTGCCACATCGCATTTAGCCTACTCTTCTGGAGCAAGATTAATGTGATGTGGAAGGAAGGAGGTATTTTGGAAGGTCCTAAAAATAGGCATCTGTGTTGGCGAAGACCTCATTTTGAATTAATTGTTTTCTGCCAAGATATTTTTTTGCAGTTTGGAAATTGAAGAAAATCATTTGGGGCCAAATCTGGTGAATTTGATGGATGTTATAGTAATTCAAACTTCAATTCCATAATTTTCATCATCGAAACTGCTGTACGACCTGGTGATATACCAGTTGCTTTATAATTTTGCAAACCTAATTTTTCAATCACTCAAAACCATATTGTGGATGTTGTTAATCATGTCGAAGGAAGTCACTTCCACTGGACGTTCCTAATGGTGCTTATCATTTGTGGATGTATGGCCAAGTGTAAACTCATTAACCCAATTGTAAACAGTTGCAAACACAAGGCCAGATGTGCCAATCACTTCAACCAACTCAACTTTGATCTCTTTCGGTGTCTAACCTTTTAAATAGAAGTGTTTAATCACTACTCCAAACTCATCCTTTTCTATCTTCCTAAATAAAATACATTTTGGTGCTTTAATTGACTGTGAAAATAAAACCTTGCGATGGATTTGGATGGAACTTTCAAAGCAGTCTATTGAGAGATGAGGCTTAGTAAAAACAAACCTTATCCAATTCTAGGAGCACCATCGCTTGGATGACATGCATACCATAACAGTTGCATTTAATTTTAAAACCTCAGGTGATAATAGGTACCCACATCTTATCCCTGCTCCTAGGACTGCCCATCCTGACTCTCCATATATATGCCTTTTGCACCCAAGCCGTCTGAAACATACACACGTGCCAAGCAATTCATCCATCCTTTCAATCTACTACTATTTTCTTCAATACATTCATTAATTAACCCAATTTACTCCACCAAATGCCTTCTGGCAATCTTAGAAACTACCAAATACATTCTGTATTCTATGTTCTTATATATTAGTGTCCTCAGCCAAGGCATCATGTGTGCCTCCCCCTTTTTGGATCTAAACTCCCCCTAAATCCCTCAAGTAATCATTTCCCCTCCTCGCCATCCTGAGTACCACATTAGCTGGCTGTGAAATCAAGCTTATTATTCAATAGTCCTCACACACGAGGATGTCAAAAAGTGGTTTCAAACTCGTTAAAACTTTGATATGGAGTGTGGTTTTGCACAGTGCTGAAACATGTTTGTTGATATGAGATGAGAGGCATGGATTGGAGGCTTTTTAAATGTGGCTGTGGAGATGGATGGAAAAGGTGAATTGGAAAGAAAGGAAAACGAATGAGGAAGGCATAATGGACATGAAAGGCATGGAAGGCATGAGGACTAGGCATAATGGGAAGGCAAGAAGATTGTTTGTAGAAATTCAAAAGAGGCAGGAAAGATGAATGCATCGTTGAAGACTGTAATAAAGGGGAAAATGTTAAGCAGGTGGCAAAGGGGTTTGAATAGGCTAGGCGTTCGGGGCAGAATGACGGGAGGAAATAATTATGCAGAATTGAAAAAGTGTTCATTTTAATTTCAGATATCAGGTTGAGTTAGGTTGGAAAAGGCAAAAATATGTATAGTTGTACTGTGTGTCCATCCTAAACCCACCTTAAATGATAGAACATAATTAATGATAATTTAACATTTCAAAGCTTGAAATTTATTTTCTATTATGTTAGAGTTGGATTGAATTTTTGAAGCAGTGTTTAAATTGATGGCTTAAGAATAATGTTTGGAGTTTTTCTTGGTTATGCATAGTATATTTTACTATAACTTTAAGCTGTATAGCCTGGAAATAGTCCATTGCAGAATAAAATGAGGGTAGGTTGTTATCATGAACTTAATGTTGAATGTTTCAATAGGTAGAAAAAAAATTCTAAATATAATGCAATAAACTGTAGTCGTAAAAACTTTAATGTGAGCAATGCTCTCAACTTAAGATGTTATTTGAATTGAGTTCTATTTTTTAGAAGGGAATTCCTTCAGAACTTTTGAGTAAAAAAGAAACATTCTGTAATTCGGGGCTTATTCAATTTTTTGAGCATATACTGGTATTCACTCTTTTTTGACATAAAAAACTACATTTTTTATGGAAGTGACTGCAATGCATAACTTTGCCAATATGTGATTTGATGTGATTTGACTAGAGATCTTAAACTGCACATGATGTAAAGAAGTAAAATAAAACATTATTGAAATATATAGCTTTTATTAAATTCAATTTTATTTAGTTGACTTGGTTTTGGTGTTGCCTATCAAAAGAATTATTTTGCATATCACTAAAATTTATATTCAGTTTGCTCTCTGTACTTATCTAGAGGATAGATTTTCCATTAACATTGTTAAATTAAGGAGCTACATTTTGCCTAAATTGAAATAATAATGATTTTAAAATCATGATCACTGTTAGTTTTGTTTCATCTATCAATGTTGATCAGCTTTTTTGCTGTGGGTAGAGGTCTGCCATAATTTCATATTAAGTATTACTGCATGCACTGGTGTCATTTGCTGATTGTGTGAAACAACTTTCACTTGCTTAATAGAGAAATAATTCATTTCTATTGACTGTCTTATAAATGGTTCAAGTTGAGTCTTTGGAGTGTCTTGATGCTTTTAGAAGGGATTTGTTGGGAGAGTAATGTTTTTCAGCTGTGAAGTGTTTGCTTAGCTTACATAAACTGGAGCCAAAGTCATTATGGAATAAATTTATGAGCTTAAGACATAATGTGTTTGAAAATGTTGTATTGGTATTATGATTCAGATGATGATTACATATTTCTGATTAGTATGTGTTGCAATATTGCCTGAATGTTGGGATAGGGTACCCCTGCTACTTTATGGGCACAAATGATTAATAATTCTCCTAAAATAAGAAATTTGAATGGTATAAATGAGTGGCACAATTTCGTACTTGCATCCGATGCATTTCACTTGCTATTTACTGAGATTTTAGGACCAATTATAGTGAGGTAAGTTGAAATGCTTCTGAGGTACCCTTTGTTCAGTAATTGTATTCTTTGAGTAGAAAAAGGTTTCCTTGGTCTAATTTTGCTTGTAACAGAACCAGTTGGAAGTACTGTACCAAAATTTCCCACACTGAATAAGGGCCATATCTACGAGAATCCTATCAACCACAGCTATAGTTTACTCTGCCCTGCACAAGGTTACCCCAAGCCCTCCTATCGGTAAGTTCCTCCTGCACTTTGAATTGCCATGCATGGTAGGGAAGTTCATTTGCATATGGAAATTAAGTTATTACTCTTCAATGTACTTAGTCTTTTAAGAAAAGGGACGCAATACATCTCTGGCCTTTAAGCCTTTATACATTAGATCTTTTAAAATTATTGAAAAACAAAAAGAGAATTTGAATGGAAATGTATAACTTGATGGATCACATTGTTGCTCTAGCCATTTTTCCAAGTTAATTCAATAATATGGCTCTGTGGAGTCGTTACTATCCCTCCCTCGGATCTCTTTGTAAATGATATTTATGTCAGTCATGTCAGTCAGAGTCAGTATATGGTGGTACAATTTATGTTGGGCATTTTGCAAGTAGTGTTTGTACATTTTAGTATGACGCAATCCTTTTAATCACAAAACTGAACACAGTACTAATTAAATGCTTAGTGGCATGGTATTCCAGAGCCCTGGCCCCCTGACTTGAGGGCCTGGGTTCAATTTGGGATGATGCCTCTGAGCATCCTCAGCTTAAACAAAGTTATGTGATCTTTAGAATATCAGATCTTCTTAGAAAACACTGCTACACTTCCCTGGTGTGTGAATTTTACCCAGTATCAGGTTTAGTATTAGGAGAACTAGGTACCCTTGTGAATTGAACCAATCTTCAGGTTGTTAACTGTGGAATCTCTTATTTTATTTTCTTTATTCTCTAATCAAAACCATTTCTTAACCACTTCTATTCCTCTTGTTGATTTCACTTTTATTTGTTTGTATACTTTGTTGGGTCACGGTAGTCCAGGGGTAAAGGCTACTAACCGGAGGGCCCAGGTTTGATTCCCAGGAAAGCCCCCATGGGCACCTGCAGATCCATTTGGTTGATTACTGTGTTTGTGGTTTTTTATTATATTTTTGTGTGGGATTGGGTGATTAAGTCTCAAAGTCTAAAGCTTGTTGTGGAAAATAACTGAATATCTTTCTCAATCCACTTAAATCCACGTATACATTTGGAAACATGGAGTGTTAAGAAGGTAAAGCACCAAAAATGAAATATTAAAATTATTAGCTATCTATCTTTTTAGATCTATATATGTGTTTGATTTTGGAAATCATTATATATTTTCTAATTTAATTACATCAATGTGGGATAGATTTTATCATCATTTTGCTCCAGTTATTACCATTTAATTGATTATCCATTTTACTCATTAATTATGGTCTTTCACATTCTGATGTATTTAAATTGTGAAAAATTGAGATGCAGTCTTTCACTAATGCATTTTGAAGGTTACTATAAATACCACCACCACGGTTATCATCTTGAAAGTTGGTCAATTTCACCCAAGCTGTGCAGTTTTTAGGTTACCCATTCTTCCTGGGAAACCATGGGCAGCACAGGGAAAGGTTGCTATAAAAAATAATTAGAGTAGGAAATGCAATTTCTGCATATGAATAGGTGTTTTAAAACATTTGACTATAGAGTGAACATCGTTAAATTATGATAAACCCTGAAAATGAAGAAATCTTATACATTTTAAGGAAAAATGATATTCATCAAGTTCATAATTTTTCATTTAAATGCATAGTATGATCATTATCAGTTGACTACAATGATGTTATTTTGCTATGTGAATGAAAACATTACTCCACCTCGGAATAATCAGCATGATGCCTCATGCAGTCCACATTATTGCAACGGCAGATGTTTGAGAGAAATTTAAAAAATCGATTGACACTCACCTATAGATTCTGTGTATTTGCTAAAACTAATTTGAATTGACTAATATAGGGATCATCAAACTTTACAATTGTGTGTGAAACCTGGGAAAAAATGCAATAAAAATCTACTCATTATTTCTGTGGGTATCTGAGATTCTTTGTGAGCTCAGGGTTTCAGGGAAATAAATTTGAGATTATTTTAGTCTGATTTATATGGAGAGTTGTCTAATTAATCGTTTCCAGAGCATTGTCGTGACTAATAAAATACAGTAATTAGAGGATTTATGAATTATTTTAATCATTATAAATTGATTCTAAATTTGTTAAGCATTTAAACAAGAGCATTGGGGAAGCATTGCCATTGCTTGGTTTTTCTCAGCTCTTTAAGTCCTACCTATACCAAATTACCCCCTTATCTCAAATTGTCCAAATGACCTGGGCTAGTGGTTCCCTCCCATAATAATGACCAAGTAATGAATTACTGATCGAAGCACTTTTCCACTTGATAAGATTTTTTTATTTTACGACCGGGTTTCGATGTGTTACATCATTAACTGACCTGATGATGATGATTTAATGCATCGAAACCCGGTCGTAAAATAAAAAAATCTTATCAAGTGGAAAAGTGCTTCGATCAGTTATTTATAATGTTCGACTTCCACCTCATCATGCCTAAAGCTACTCAAATGACCAAGTACTTGAACTTTGACCCTTGTTAAGTGCTTCTATTTTCATTCCAATGTTTTTAGCTTTATTTGAATAAAATTTCCCAGAAAAGCCTTTATTTCCTTTCTTCTGACATCAGAGACATAATATTATGGAATAGGGGTCGATGAATTGAAGAAATAGGCAAGATTTGAAATTCTGAAAAAATAGATAAAACTGCCTTTGAGAACTTGGAAAAAAACTTCCATAGTAAGGATAGAATAAAGTAACCGTATTCACTCAATGAAACTGATATCTTTAGTCTTGGAATCATTTAGATTTCAAAATTTTCCTTTAATTTCCGTTGAACTTTTCTGTATCATTTCAAAAAGTGCTCCACTAGGTTTTTCTCTGGCAAACTCCTTTGGCAAAGCTAGAACTTTTGATTATTTATTTTTAATATTTGGATTTAAGAATCATAAATATTCAGTGCGCAAATTTTAAGCCCAAGACTGGTTCATGTTTGCAGAACCAGTGGGCTCATCACCCCCTAAGATTCCTACCTTGACGAAAATTTACACATCTGAGAGATCTCTTGGAGAATCGATAACCATGCTGTGCCCTGCTCAGGGGTACCCCGCACCTATGTTCAGGTAAGATGGCGCTAAGTATCATACTGGGAAATTACAGCATATAATTGGGAAAAAAATCAATTAGAATTTTTCTCCCTTGTTTGATAATCCTGGAGAAAAAAATATAGTGCTATCACTATGCCATAACTTGGGAACCTATAATTTAATTTATCTGGAGTACTTAGCACTTACCTAGGAAGCAATCTCAAGAGCACAAGGGATGATGTCAATGGCAAGAGACTTTTGCTAGTTCTCATTTATCACGCACTTGATAAAATTTTTAGATGAGAAAGAGGAACTGTCTGTTCTGTGGCTAAATAAAAGTAAATTGTTCTTATTTCTGGGTAAAGTGTGGAAAAATGCTTCTTTTGTGAGGTCTGCTGCTAAAAAAGTTGAAGTATCTCTGAAAATAAAATGTTACCAGAGGGAGTTAAATGGAAGATTATAAAGAATTCTTCATGCATAAATTTAGTACTTTTTGCAGACCACTATTGAAATTTTAATGAGCTTATCAAGTGAATGATCCACCTGATGTATATATTGTCGCCATTCTTGGCAGAAAGATAGAAGAGTTAATATTAAACAATTTGGGGTTGTAGCCGAATCAAATATTCCTGGCCATTAAATAGTAGTTGTACACCATTCATTAGGCCTCTAGAGCTGGAATCCTTTAGATTATCAAATAAGGTTGTTTGATTATATTTTATTATCAATATGAAGTTGCAGAGAAATTTGCTGCAGTGGAGTTCAGTTTTAAGGCGAATAAAACTGCGTTGTGTAGCATTTAATTGAAAAGTGACTACTGACTCTAATGGGGTAGCGCCTAATTACATATTTTAAAATTTCTTTTGTTTTTCAGTTTAATTGGGTTTAGATACTTGAACTACGAGGGTCATCCGGAAAGTAGTACCCGTTCGTGAAATAAAGACACAAAAGTTAATATTAACAAACATAAAAAATTTTATTTGAAAGAGGATACTTTAAACTACTTCTCAACATAATCTCCAAGCAAATTAAGGCATTTGTCATAACGTGTGACAAGTTTCTGTATTCCTGCTGCATAGTCCTTCGCCGCCAGCTCATTGAGATACAGGGTCACTCCTTCTTTAAGTTCTTCATCGCTGTCAAATCTTTTTCCTGCCTGCATAATGCAGATGGTGTTTAACAATTTCATGAACAATTGTTCGAGAAACATTGGGAAAATGCTCACAGATGTCATCAATTGTGACGCGCCGATCGTTCCTCACGAATTCGTCAACTGAGCTCACCAGTTGGTCTGTAATGACAGACGGTCTCCCCGAATGCTCATCGTCGTGTGTGTTCCCCCTCCCCATGTTGAAGTTGCGACACCACCGCCGAACAGACGACTCGTCCATTACATTGTCTCCATACACCTCCTTTAATTGGCGATGAATATCACATGGGCGAACGTTTCTTGCATTGAGGAATTTAATCACTGCCCTCACTTCACAACTGGCGGCGTTCTCAATTTTTTTAAACATTGTAAACAATCACAGAAACAACACAGGCAATGCTAGCGTCACGCAACTTGGCTCAGAGAAGGCAGACAAGCCACTGAAGCTATCTGACCTCGTCCAGCGGCTACTCGCGTCGTCAGCACTTCATGCGGCACGAACGGGTACTACTTTCCGGATGACCCTCGTAATAGTGTGGACTGCCAATTTCCCCTTAAAAGTAGTGCTGAAAACATGACCTTTTCGAGAAGATTAGACCGGTGACCGTAGGGCAATGATATTGTTCCTTAGGTCTCACATATTCGTAGTTTGAACTTACAATGCTGCTTTAATTTAGTTGAATCAATGAATGAACAGAGCTTCAGTTTTAATTTTATTTGGTTAATGCATTTATTTCTGTTAGAATGTTTGAACGCTAAAAACATTTCAACATATCCACAACAAAAGAATTGGCATAGGAAATTAAGGGAAAGTATAGACATCTTATGGGAAAATGAAATTTAAATTAACTGATGATTGATTCCAATAGAAATTCATTATCAAATTCATAGCTGGTTACTATTGCTTGAAATTATGAGTACATGCTGAAAATACGAGTACATGCTGAGAATACTTTGCTTCATTCACATTTGCGACAAATAATTCCTGAGTATTTCTTCCATATTTCAAACATAGAAAATGTTCACAAGCACTTTGCCTCTATGAAAATGTTGTGCATGTCCTGAAAGGCCCTAACAAGAAAATTGAGTTTCCTGAATCATTTTTCTTCAATGGTTTGAGTGAGGTAAGTGGTAATTTTTGCCATATACCTATCTTATCTTTCCCACTTGTGCACTACTAATGAATATTATTTCATTTCACACTCGGGTCTAGGTAATATAAAACTAACAAGATAAGTGGGAACGGTTAGATTTGTAAGTAAGTAAATCATAAAATTTATGAGGAAGCATAAAATTACTGGAGGATTGTAATCACATTAAAATTTCAATTAGTTATCAATTCTAGGAATTCTCACGAATATAATGTTGTAATGGTTTCATATTCATCTCTGCAAATAGTGATCATCCCCCCCAGTTACTCCATCCTCTTCTCTATCACACGTACCATAATTCTTAGATTTGAATGCTGATATGCCATCCTCCTCATTTTGACCACAATCTCTAGAATTAGTGCTGTGAAAATATTTGAGATGCAAGCATTTGTTGAACATGTCTTGCATCCAATCTGTGGATCTGTGGATTGATCGACCAGCATTATTGGCTCTTCCATGCAATTTGAAGTCAACATTTTCTTTTCTGTGCTCCTCAATGCTTGAATTGAAATGTGCATCACGTTTTCAATTTGTACTTCGCCAATACTTTGAAGACTCAGTAAATATTGAAAAATTGAGGAATATTCCTGATGTATCAAAGCCTGAAGGCAGCTCTGTAGAGTGCCAAAATTATTGATATCATCAGCTTAATCAAGATCACCCATGCTAGTGGGGTTTATTTTTGAGACTGGCGTTCATGGCATAAGGTGGGCAATTGGCATCCTTACTATTAGTTCATGTTAGATACATTTTTTGAAGTTTTTACTCAAACGAATTAAAATAATCCAATACGCATTACAGTGATTATGTTTGAATTGATGGTGTGTAGTGTGTGTCATTATGGGCTGTGTCAACTCCTGTGTAGATAATTTTATTATATTTATGATTTTTGATGAGATCTCATGTAGCATATAAAAATAGGGCATTAATTTCATCCCAGAACCAGTCAGTAGTGCAGCACCCAGGATTCCATCAACAGCCAAGTTTGACATGGTTGTTAGGGCATCAAATGCTATCCTGTCTCTCCTCTGCCCAGCCCAAGGTCATCCTATTCCCAGTTATAGGTTGGTGTCTGGGCATATTTTAGAGGTGGTATAATGGTCTCCTTCATTAATGCTTGTACTTCTGAGGCTTTCTGCCGAGGTTTTTAGCTCTCCAAAGTCTTGTTCGCTAAACTTACTGCAGTGGCTACACTTTTAAGAAAGGTGTGCCTGCATGAAATATGGCTTGTGATAAGTCATAGTGTCTTTGTATGCTCCAGTGGCAGCAATCAAATATGGCTTGTTTGTTTAAAAAAGTAGTGATTCGTTTCATGCAAATGCTTTTGTGAAGAACTTATTATCTGATCTATTGATGCTTGAGTGGAATGTATTTAAAAGATATACTCAAAGCAAGAAATGTAGAATATTTTGATGAGGCACATGACAAGTATAGCAAATGGACAATTTTTGTCAGGCGTTGTACGTCAGGCATTTTGATTGAATTGAGACGTTGAATAGGATGGACAGAAATCTACAGTACATTGAGTGCTAAGAATTTGAAATTTATTGTGTGATCATACAGAGGTCTAGTGTTTGACATTAATTTCAATTAAGGTACTGCATTAAAGATATCATACCCTTTTGTACCAATTAAATATGTATGGTGCTTTTTGAACTAAGACAAAACAGATTGGTCAGCATTCAAGTGTCATATGCAACACACCAAACTTTAGTCCTCATGTAACTTAAAGCTTCTCATAATATTAGAAAAATTGCACGTAAAAGAGCAGTATAAAGCATTTGTTCTCTGTTCAATTTGACAGAACCAGTTGGGGCTAAGGCACCCACTTTCCCTTCAGACAGTAAAATTAGTTCTTATGCAAGAACTTCTGGTCAGGAATTCAGTCTACTTTGCCAAGCCCAAGCCTTCCCCGTTCCTGCCTTTAGGTAAGGCTCCTTATGCTTTAGTTTTTTACTTTATTTTCATTCAATCTTACATTATTCCTCTCAGAAGTTAACACAGTTTTCTTTCATTCTTTTAACTTTTTGAGTATCTCCTCTGTTCAAGCATCCTGAGTTATCCTAAGTTATGAAGCAACCACCGTAATCCAGACTGTCATCCTTTACTGATGTTGTACAGATAGTCCTGGGAGACTGGTATGACCCTGCGATAAATAAGTGGCGCATTACATCGACTCAAAAAGTTGTAAAAAAAGTGAGCAAGTCATGTAAATGTAATATTTTATTGGCAAAATATCACTTCTCAACTGGATGAGGAAAGAGAAAATTGACTGCACAAATTCTAATCACAAATGACCCAACCAGCAGATCATAATGAAAATACAACAAAAATCTCACACTGTGAATGTTGCTGCATAGACTTGAAAACTGCTGAAAATAGCGGTTAAACAGGCTTGCATTTTCCTTGTATCGATATAGTAAAGTATACTTAAGAAATATAGCATCGCTACCAATTGAAAAATAAGAAATTTTCCAATTTAGGAGAAATACTCGCTAACCTGATTGCTGAATAAAACGAATTGTTAGAAAAAATTAAATTAATTAATCGTTCATGCATTAAATAACCACTCCATGTGATTGTAGAATATATAAAGGCATATTAAGATTCAAATCAGTAAAGGTATCCCAACTGTACATGTTGATTATTTAAATTTTTGAAATATTTCTTAGCTGGTGTCTAGGCTAGGCTCTAGTTACTTATTAGTTTAACCTTAAGCAACATTTTAAAATTTTAAGTCCAGAGTGTTTAGAGATACTTTGATGAATCAGGGAGTGGTTTTTCATTTTTCTGAGAAAAAAGATCCTCTCTCAAAATTTCCAGGGTAGCAGATAAAAAAAACAATTGCTACAGATCAGATATGTAAATGATACATTTGTGACTTATTCATATGGGTAGGAATTATTAAAAACCCACACTTGCAGATCACTGTTGTAACATGTCCTCTCTTCAGTAATTACAGCGCATTTCTACTCAATAAAGACACTCTTCTGTTGGGCCAGAACTTACTGACAAGCCCCCTGTTTCTGAAGAGGAAAAACACATTCATTGTATTGCAAATTAATGAATTCAAGAAAAAGAAATCCTACAGAGCCACTTCTGAAGGGCCTCTGAGAGAGAATAATGAAATAAAAATATCCTGTTGTTTATGCCACTCTCATTAATGCTGCTTGAGAAACTGAAAAAAATTAACTTCCTAGGAAAACACATTAGTCACTCACGATAAGCTACAGTTTGAAAATTGAAACATCCTCCCAGATTGCATAATTTCCTTCCACAATATTGCATGGAAGCAGCATATTTCATTCCATGCAGTTGTGTAAAATGTATATATTGCAGGACAATCTGGTCACCCAAGAAACGCAAAGTAAAGGACCCTTAAAAAACAAGCTCATGAATATTTCCGAAGTAGTTGAACATGATTTTTCAGGTTGAGGTCACAAATTTTCACCTGATTAAATAAGATTTCCAAATGCTGTGACAGTTACTTTTAATGGAGTCATCCACTTATTCACTTAACAATTCAGCAATTTCAAATCCCTCGCAGTTTCTTTGGTTTTGTTCAAAAAAGGTAAACACAATAGTGTTTAAAAGTTGGCTCTAATGTTATGGACTGTGGTTCAATATGCAGAAATATGAATATCTGTGACATTGTGTGTGCATTATTTCATCATAACAACTTGTTTCTTTAAAGCCCCCAAAATTTTGGAGTGTAAGAGGGTGCCTCGATAGCTTGGCAACGAGGGATCTGGGTTCAAATCCTGGTCAAGGCGAATTATTTTTACACTTTGAAATTGATCCATTGAAAAAACAATTTTTACTTATTTCTTGTTATTCACCCACTTGAGGCATTTAATATTCGTTATCACATCTGGAAATAGTTCAGATGTTATATGAATGATTATCATTTCACTTTGAAAGTATGAAGTTTTCACTATGATATTACCGACTATTACTTACTATGGCAGAGTGATGTTAAATATGGGCATCATCGTTCCACATTTAAGCTTACATTTTATACTCAGATAATTGGTTTTTATTCAGTTGATAGTAAAAGTTCTGGAAAAGTTTTGCTTTTGATCAGGATGTTCTGAATGGTTACTGCATGAAAACAATGCATTAAAAAAATGAATGTGATATAATTTATCTTTATGTGGAGTGTTTTATTTTGGAACTTACAGAAATGTGCGATGAAATGGGAAACCAATCAATTCAAGAATGATGAAATAGGCAATCGATAATTCAATCTCCTGGGACTCAGTTCACATCTCACCGAAATATTTCATGCTTTCCTATCTTTCCACAACGCCATCCTCTTTCTTGTTCTTGTGAAACTGTGTCCTCAGTCATTTTGGCTATAATCCTCTACCATATAGACATTTGCTGTTGTGTTTCTTGATCAGCGCTACTGATCTATTGCGATCCACTGTCTTAATTCACCCTGAGGAACAGGATCAGAAACTGCTCCATGGATATTCTTGATATTATCACCATACTATTATGCCAAAGAAAAGGTAATATTTCGATTGGAGTAGATTTAGGGGCATCTGAAATATGATTGGGCCAAATCTTGATTATTATTTTTTCCGGATTTTCTACAATGTTCCTTCTTCCCATTTTCAAATATGGGATAATTAGTACCAATGGCAGAAAGTTGTTTCAAAACTTGTTTTATGTCAGTTCATGAGAGAAAAATTTGGACTGACCACATCTCCCAATGCTATCTATTCAATTTGACAGAACCAGTTGGGGCTAAGGCACCTACTTTTTCTTCTGAGAGCAAAACTAGTTCTTTTTCAAGAGTCTCTGGTCAGGAATTCAGTCTACTTTGCCAAGCACAGGCCTTCCCAGTTCCTGCCTTTAGGTAAGGCCCCATTTTGTCATTATTGGCCCATTTTATGTCTCGACTTAATTTCCTGGTTCTGTCATAAATCAGTTTGTATCCTCTACTCCTCATATGTACCAATTGTAAAACCTATATTTCATGCAGCCACTCATCATTGTAGTATCTTATGGGCACATTAGGCTCAAAACTCTTTGCAAAGAGACACCGAATAATGTTTGTTCATATTATTTTATCATAAATAAAAATTACATTAAATAAGGTGTTGAATCAGTCTGGGAGTTCAGAAAATGGAAGCAATTTTTAAAGTGCAAGGATAAATTTGCATTAAAATAATACATTTGCATTGTGTAAGTAGTAAATATTCTGCATTAAAATATATTTTATAACTGTTAATTGAATTATTTTCCTTCTTTAATTCTTTTCCTATGACCTTAGCTGCCCGTCACCTCTGCTAGTCCATAAAGACTCTTTTTACTGAATAAATCCTTAGTGATCTGGCACATTGTTTTTAGGGTAAGGTGCACAGAAGAAATACATATTTAATAGGAAAATGTAATACAGATGTTATGTTTGACGTAAACTGCTTCCTGTCTCCAGATATTTTATGCGTGGGAATCTTAATTCCTGTTCTCAGATGTTATTTGGAAGAAATGTCGGTTTTCTTATGATTTTTTTTGTTGAGGATTTTGCTATTTAATAAAGTTTCTTATAATATATTAAAGTTTTAGGTTTGATAATGATGTCAGAAAGAATTTTTGTGTAAAACATATCATTCCATCTATTCTGACTTTCTATACCAGTGCCTTCCCACTACTGCTACAGAAGGAAATATAGGTCTAAATATGATTGTATTTATGGCATAAAGTATTCATTCTGGATCAGCGAGATGATGTGGTTAATGCAAATCTCGCCAATTTTTTAAGCTGGAGGAGAGATCAATCAAATGCTGTTCAAATCATTGCACTCGGATGTCAGTAATCCCAAAAAGGATGGATCTGTGAAAAAAGAGCTCGATAGGTGGGATCTAGTAGCTTTGTTTTGCACTTATTTACAAATACATTCATTTGATAACTGATCACACACTTTTTTAGAATTAGTATAATTAACTGATTTTTCTTCCAATGTTAGATTGTAGATTTATTAACCTGCTTACTTGACAATTCGATTAGATTCAGGTTTAAGTGTAGACATTTCAGGCCATTTAAGATCAATAACACTGGGGGAATATGATGTGGGTCTACTTTCTGAAAAGTATATACATTGCACTATGATCCAATGCGACCAGAGAAATTGAGTTTGTGAACACATCCAAGCAGTTATCCATTGGAATGCGTTAGTTATACCATATCCACTCCATCATGAGGCTCCTTATGCGGTGTGTCTTTATGTGATATTAGACTTAGGTGGTCTAGCGTTGCGTAGAATGAGTGCTACTTCTTCCCTTATCTCATCAGCGTCTCCCTTGGGAAGCTTTCGGATGGCCGACTCGATCCCAGTTATAATCTTCTCCCTCGGTATCACGGTAGGAGCAATGGCGAAGTTTGGGCCCTTGGATAGGACCGCAGTGCAAGCGTCATCTAAGGTCAGATTCGTTAGGTTAACAACCGCACGGCCCTTTTCAGGACCATCAACTGGGTGTTGCCTCGAGTTCAGCTTTTTAAATTTCTTGATTTGGGTATCCCGGGTTGACGCCTGGGCAGTGCGGGAAGAGTCGTAAGTTATTCTTTCGATTTTGTCCCAATCAGAGGCGCAGAGAATGTCGCCCAACTCCAGATGAATCGCGAACAATTCTTCTGAACAGAGGTGGAGAGCAAGGCGTGTGTGGTGCACCCGCTCTCGAAGTAAGGCCTCACTAGTGCGACGAAAAATTCTTTTTGCTGCCTTGGTTCTTAGGTGGTGTTTCACTTCAACACAGGTGGGCAGTGTATCCGTGTCCCTGCAGCGTTGGAGGAAGGCCAAGGAAGACAGGAGTCTTCCTTTCTTCTTCCGCAACTTCTCAAATCTCCTTATCTTCCTGTGAGTTCCCTCCCCGTAGAGGCGAAGTATATGGCTGCGTAGATTTTCGCGGCGGTGGCTTGAAGAATTCTGCATGTCCGGGTTTTCACCGCGTTGTTGTTTGAAGCCGACAACAGTTTCGCCGAAGTTTCATCCGGCGTCTTCAGGTCGAAGATGAGGGACTCAGATTTTGGCCGTCCTTATATAGGTGGTCCCGTCCAAGTGCTGCTCTCTGATTGGTCCTTTTTCGGAGGACTCTCTTCCACGCGTTGTGGAGATGGTAGCCTTCATCTCTATTGAAATTCGCCGGGTTTTTGGCTATCTCAATAGCTTCTCTGATTAGGCGTGGGTAATATCTACTTTCTTTACTTATGATTGTAGCGTCATGGAATAGAATATCATGGCCGGGTTCACTCCATTTATGCTCGGAGATGGCCGAGAGGTGAAACTGTTTGTTCGTAGTAGCCCGGAGGTGTTCTTTCATCCGAACTTTCATAGCTCGGCATGTTTCCCCGATGTAGGCTTTCCCACATGAACACGGTACTTGATAGACCCCTTCGTATAGGTCTTTCGAGATTTTGTCCTTCGGTCCGGGGAGCGCGTCCGCTATTTTCTTGGTGCAGTTGAATCTTGTCACCACGTCGTGCTTTTTAAGGATTCTGGCTATCTTCTCGGATGTTCCGGATACGAAGGGGATAGTCGCGTATGCCTTTGGGTCCGGTTCCGTCTGCTTGATTGACTTGTCAGAATCTCGTCTTCGCCTTTCTTCCCTGGCGGTCCTTTTTAGGACCATATCGTTCCGATAGCCGTTTTGTTTTAGCGCTCTCAGGAGATGTTTCTTTTCAGTCAGCAAAGAATCGGCGTCAGAGATTTCATACGCTCTGTGAACTAGTGTGTCCACCAAAGATGTCTTTTGGAGCGGATGGTGGTGAGAGGTTGCGTTTAGATAACGGTCGGTGTGCGTCTTCTTTCTGTAAACAGCATGTCCCAGCTTCCCACAACTCTTCTTTCAATTTCAATAGAGATGAAGGCTACCATCTCCACAACGCGTGGAAGAGAGTCCTCCGAAAAAGGACCAATCAGAGAGCAGCACTTGGACGGGACCACCTATATAAGGACGGCCAAAATCTGAGTCCCTCATCTTCGACCTGAAGACGCCGGATGAAACTTCGGCGAAACTGTTGTCGGCTTCAAACAACAACGCGGTGAAAACCCGGACATGCAGAATTCTTCAAGCCACCGCCGCGAAAATCTACGCAGCCATATACTTCGCCTCTACGGGGAGGGAACTCACAGGAAGATAAGGAGATTTGAGAAGTTGCGGAAGAAGAAAGGAAGACTCCTGTCTTCCTTGGCCTTCCTCCAACGCTGCAGGGACACGGATACACTGCCCACCTGTGTTGAAGTGAAACACCACCTAAGAACCAAGGCAGCAAAAAGAATTTTTCGTCGCACTAGTGAGGCCTTACTTCGAGAGCGGGTGCACCACACACGCCTTGCTCTCCACCTCTGTTCAGAAGAATTGTTCGCGATTCATCTGGAGTTGGGCGACATTCTCTGCGCCTCTGATTGGGACAAAATCGAAAGAATAACTTACGACTCTTCCCGCACTGCCCAGGCGTCAACCCGGGATACCCAAATCAAGAAATTTAAAAAGCTGAACTCGAGGCAACACCCAGTTGATGGTCCTGAAAAGGGCCGTGCGGTTGTTAACCTAACGAATCTGACCTTAGATGACGCTTGCACTGCGGTCCTATCCAAGGGCCCAAACTTCGCCATTGCTCCTACCGTGATACCGAGGGAGAAGATTATAACTGGGATCGAGTCGGCCATCCGAAAGCTTCCCAAGGGAGACGCTGATGAGATAAGGGAAGAAGTAGCACTCATTCTACGCAACGCTAGACCACCTAAGTCTAATATCACAACTGCCGAAAGACGAGCTCTGAGGAACCTGCAAGAAAATGAGAGCATTCTCATAATACCTGCAGACAAAGGGAATGCAACTGTGGTAATCAACAAAGAGGACTACCGGAGCAAAATTACGGAACTTCTCCAAGACGGGACGTATAAGAAACTCAAGACCGACCCGACAGCAAAAATAGAGCGAAACACCAGAGCTCTAATAAAGAAATCCCTCATTCCGATGGAAGAACAACGTGGACTATTTTCTTCGGCTCCCAAACCACCCAGATTATACGGACTGCCGAAAATACATAAGGAGGGGATACCACTCCGACCTATAGTCAGCCAGATCGATGCTCCAACATACGGACTGGCGAAATACCTGGCCCAATCTCTACAGTTCTACGTCGGAAAAACATCGTCATTCGTGAAAAACTCCGGGCATTTCATCGACATCCTGAAAAAGATCACAATGGACAGCAACGAATTATTGGTGAGCTTCGATGTTGTTTCACTGTTCACTAACATCCCGATTAAGGAATCGGTGGAGATCATCAGAGGCCTAACCACCAACGGCATTCCGGAAGACTTCCCCACACTGGTGGAGCATTGCCTCACGAATGCTTATTTTTTGTGGAACGAAGAATTCTACGAGCAGACAGAGGGTGCAGCCATGGGTTCGCCGCTGTCTCCGGTAGTGGCTAACCTGTTCATGGAGCATTTTGAAGAAAAGATCCTTAATCAGTACGAGAAAAAACCTAGGATGTGGTTAAGATATGTGGATGATACTTTCGTCATCTGGCAGCACGGCGCAACAGAACTTCAGAAATTTCTTCAATTTCTCAACTCACAACATCATTCCATCAAATTTACGATGGAAGTAGAAAAGGACAACCAACTACCTTTCCTGGACGTCTTAGTCAAAAAGAAGAGTTGTGGGAAGCTGGGACATGCTGTTTACAGAAAGAAGACGCACACCGACCGTTATCTAAACGCAACCTCTCACCACCATCCGCTCCAAAAGACATCTTTGGTGGACACACTAGTTCACAGAGCGTATGAAATCTCTGACGCCGATTCTTTGCTGACTGAAAAGAAACATCTCCTGAGAGCGCTAAAACAAAACGGCTATCGGAACGATATGGTCCTAAAAAGGACCGCCAGGGAAGAAAGGCGAAGACGAGATTCTGACAAGTCAATCAAGCAGACGGAACCGGACCCAAAGGCATACGCGACTATCCCCTTCGTATCCGGAACATCCGAGAAGATAGCCAGAATCCTTAAAAAGCACGACGTGGTGACAAGATTCAACTGCACCAAGAAAATAGCGGACGCGCTCCCCGGACCGAAGGACAAAATCTCGAAAGACCTATACGAAGGGGTCTATCAAGTACCGTGTTCATGTGGGAAAGCCTACATCGGGGAAACATGCCGAGCTATGAAAGTTCGGATGAAAGAACACCTCCGGGCTACTACGAACAAACAGTTTCACCTCTCGGCCATCTCCGAGCATAAATGGAGTGAACCCGGCCATGATATTCTATTCCATGACGCTACAATCATAAGTAAAGAAAGTAGATATTACCCACGCCTAATCAGAGAAGCTATTGAGATAGCCAAAAACCCGGCGAATTTCAATAGAGATGAAGGCTACCATCTCCACAACGCGTGGAAGAGAGTCCTCCGAAAAAGGACCAATCAGAGAGCAGCACTTGGACGGGACCACCTATATAAGGACGGCCAAAATCTGAGTCCCTCATCTTCGACCTGAAGACGCCGGATGAAACTTCGGCGAAACTGTTGTCGGCTTCAAACAACAACGCGGTGAAAACCCGGACATGCAGAATTCTTCAAGCCACCGCCGCGAAAATCTACGCAGCCAATTCATGATTATTTTTATTGGTTTGAAGTAATATAATGTAAATATTGTGATACCATCATTAGCCAGAAGATGGTTTTATTTTCAGTATCCAATTAATTTTTTGAATAATGTAGCAATTTTATTGTGTCATCCCCTGTGCAATTTGAGAAGATGTGATATCTTCTCAAATGCCTATATTAGGTGCGTACATTCAACACGAGCATATCCGAGTGTTTGTGTTGAGAGAGTAGGAGGCTGCAATGGCTGCATTCTTCCAAAGTGCGATCTTTTTATCCAATTAGAGGTTGCATATCCATTATCTAAAGGTTTTATTTTGTTTTGGCATGGTTTAGATCCTTAAGAGTACTTCCCGATGTCTCCATATCAATAGAAATGGACTGGAATAGGGTTACTCATTTTGAAATGGAAACTCTCTTTAGCTAAAATTAAAACTAATTCCGTATTTTCCCCATCGATAGTGCGCGCGTTATCCCTACAAAAATGTTCAAATTATTGAAAAAATGACAATGCACGTTATGTAATGAAAATTGAAAAAATCCAAACATTTACTTACCTATGTACCCAACAATTTAAGGAAGAGCCTCGCAAAAATTAATTAGTCTGCAAGCATGCCTTTCTAATTGCATTCCATTTTATACAGATCTGCTACTTTTACGGTTATTTCATCTCATAAATCCATGAGAAAAAGAAGAAACATATTATTTATATACCATTTAATCTAATACGTAGTTCTTCTTTATTCTAATGCATAGTACTTCACGTATACGTTGAGTACTTGTATTATATACACGTACGTATAAATATATGATAGGAAAGGTAGATCACTCGAATCTCATAAATTCTTCTCCTGAATCACAATTAAATGAATAAAGTGCTTTTATTATCTCTTCAGGCACATCACCAAGTTCACTCTCCTAAGTTAACTCCTCTGCATCTTCTAGCACTGGCGTTGAAATATTACCTAAAGCTTTCTCAAATCCATTTCTTAAACGAGTCACTATGACACCCTGCCAACTTGCCGGGATCCACCGGCTTATTTCTTCATAAGACACTCTTTTAATCATTCCGGATTCTGTGTAGTCTTTCATTGTGTAGACATCATCCACTTTTCCGGAACTTTGACTTAAAAGATATATTAATGGATAAACCCTGGCAGCCTTGCGATTTCCTTTTTCTTTTGCGAAATTGATGAATCCTAGCTTAAACATCGCTGTATACGATTTTCTTCTCCATGAGTAATTTTCTTTAGAAAATTCTAAATTACGAAAGCTTAACTCAAATCAGGTTTGGAACAATCACCTTGTAGGCGGCACTTCCATAGAACTTGATGGTGTGTAGAACTGCTGAGCACCAATACTAATGAAGTGAAGTAACCGAAACAAGATTATTCTATTCAATTCATTCTGTTATTTTTTATTATATTTGATTTGCTGAAAGTTAATTAATTTAGCATATGAAAGGGCACACAAACCTATGTCTCATTTCGACTTATGAATCATAGTGAAAAAGCAATAAGGCATCATATTGTGTTGGCTTGTAAATATTGTTTATTTTTTTGATCCTTCTGTTTTTTTAGAAATAATTTCAATCACCTGGCTCTAATCTTCTGTATACTTACGGTAGATATAGCCACAGGCATTAATGATTTCATGTATTCATTGGTTGTTACCATCTAATAGTATATGAATGTAAACTTATTTTACACACAATATATATATTGCATATATATATATATATTGCATATATATATATATATATATATTGCATATATATATATATATATATATATATATATATTGCATATATATATATATATATATATATATTGCATATATATATATATATATATTGCATATATATATATATATATATTGCATATATATATATATATATTGCATATATATATTGCATATATATATATATATATATATATATAATGATTGTACGGAAAAACTCACACGAGCGGCACAATAATGGGCTGACACAATATAACCCAAATAGAATAGAATAGCAACATTTAAAAGGACACTCACACGGATAATTGTTCGAGCTTTCGGCCCTCTCAGAGGCCTTCTTCAAGACAGACTCCTCTTCAAGACTTCAAGGAGTCTCTCTTGAAGAAGGCCTCTGAGAGGGCCGAAAGCTCAAACAATTTACCGTGTGAGTGTCCTTTTAAATGTTGCTATTCTATTCTATTTGGGTTATATTGTGTCACCCATTATTATATATATATATATACACACACATATATATATATACACATATATATATATACACACACATATATATATATACACACACATATATATATATATATATACACACACACACACATAT
Source organism: Hetaerina americana (assembly GCF_022747635.1). Classification (NCBI taxonomy): domain Eukaryota; kingdom Metazoa; phylum Arthropoda; class Insecta; order Odonata; family Calopterygidae; genus Hetaerina; species Hetaerina americana. The sequence continues at coordinate 76,817,398 of NW_027286070.1, forward strand.
ATATATATATATATATATATATATATATATATATATATATATATATATATATAATTTTTAAATGCATATATAATATTTAAGCACATATATGTTTGAAGATGCGTGGCATCTATACACGTTCTTTATAACTATGAAACCCTGGGCGTGTGGTGTCTGTACTAATTCATTATAACTACAAAGTTCTGGGTGCGCGTTATACATAAGGTGCACGTTATCGATGGGAAAATATGGTAATTGATTAAAAATCATGTTACTATATACTGTTCCCAAAACACCCTTATCTTCGGGAGACTCAATTTGTGATTTTAGAACCATAAATGACTAATTTTGGCTGAAGTCTGGCATTTTGACTTTCTTGGTTTAAGACAACTCATATGTTTAAAATCATGCAGGGCCCTAGCAAGATAATTCTCTCAACATAATTTCTTTGAATGCACGGAAGCACTGATAAATTATGACATCCAACCATAACAGATGAATGAGGCACATACTAAGCAGTTAACATGATAGTTGATTATTAGGGTAACTGTGTAACTTTTAAAATCATTCTGTCACCTTCTTCAAAATGGTGAAATTTAAAATTGCACTAGCAACAGAACTCTATTCAATTTGACAGAACCAGTTGGGGCTAAGGCACCTACATTCCCCTCTGACATCAAAAGTAGTTCTTTCACGAGAGCATATGGCCAAGAATTCAGTCTCCTTTGCCAAGCACAGGCCTTCCCAGTTCCTGCTTTTAGGTAAGGTCTTGTTAGCTCTATTTTTCCTTTATAAGGGGATCGAGATGGTGCTAACGCACAGGCTTCCTACCAAGAGAGCCTGGGTTCAAATCTTGGAGGCGGCATATATTTTTCAGTGGTATTCCAATCCCTACTTGAAGTGCTTTGTGGAGAGCACTTTGAGTGAGTACAACGTCCTTCAGATGGGACATTAAACTGCGGACCTTTTGGTGCCTCTCGACAATAGTGTAGGTTAATGCCGATACCGGGTTTCTCTCCACCCTTCATCCTTTCCCATCCATCCCGAATCGCGCAAATGACCTTAGCTATCAGTCATCTCCCCTAAAACTACTAGTACTACTTTCCTTTGAGCATATATTATTTTAAATTTCTAATTCTATTAACTATTTTAGCACAAGTGACACTTTGAGATGTCAGAAGGGTTAAGAGAGGCTCTTAGGGTCACAATATGAAATGGCATTTTATTGCACTTTTTTTGCATTAATATTTTGTTATCATCACTCATATAAGTATATTGTTCTAGTGTTCCCAATTCCAGAGTTAATATTTCATTTGAGGAGTGTGAGTGTGCATCAAACAACAAATCTACGTCAATGGAACTAACTGTATGTAGTACGATTGATGTGCTCATATTTTCGACTCAACAGTTACCAGTGTGCTGATTGCAAAAATATCATAGAAATGGTATCACTACTGAAATAAGGACAATTTGCACTTTTCCACAGTTTATTTAACGTACGACGCGTTTCAACTCACAGAGTCATCATCAGGTACAAGACCTTCGGGTACAAGACATCATCAGGTACAAGTTCTTGTACCTGATGATGACTCTGTGAGTTGAAACGCGTCGTACGTTAAATAAACTGTGGAAAAGTGCAAATTGTCCTTATTTCATTATGATGAACTTCCACGACCTCAAGCCTGACTCTGTTGAACTTATTGGTATCACTACTCATTGCAGTTAGGGTGAGAATATTTGCAGTCTTATAGCCCACATGAAAACTTTTTCTCCCAGCTACATTATTTTTAAATTCAAGAGGCCAAAAAAGTTGGTCTGAGAAATATCATATTTTAAATGAATCAACACAAAGAATTTTATCGGTCTGTATTTGTTCTGTAAAATCTCAATAGGAGTTTGTGTGCCTGTCATATTGCATGGTGAATTGGACATGGCCAGTTCCATGTTAACTTATTTCTCTGCGTGTGAAGAAAGTACTTTCTGCTGTGAGAATTATACAAAAACAACATAAAAAGAAAAAGATCTGTGAACATGAATCTGCCAAGGCTGGATCAAGGATTGGGGAAAGCAAGCAAAATTTACTGGTTAACATTGAAATGAAACGAAAAACTGAAGTTCATAAAAAAGTAAATACTTCCTCATCGACACATTAAGATATTCACTTCTGCTATTTAGTTCCAACTCCAAAGTTTTGTTTGCTCTCAGGAATCTGCGCAATATGGTCCCCACTGGTGAGGGGGACATTACCATTCATCATTCTTTGTTGGACATGAAACAAGGGTGAGCTTTTGACCAACGTTTTTGTGGTGCTACCCTCTCACCCCACCCCATATCTTCAGGAGGGAGCTCTGGGAGAAACCCTAGTAAAAATACTGTTGGAACTAATAGTTGTGGAATAAAATTGGAAGCATTGTGTTGTCAAGTCATTTCATAAGGGCTTTGAGATGGCCATGGGCACTTGACATCATAAATAGTGTTTGTTTTGTGGTCCTCTTAGTGTGTCGCCCTCCAACTCCTGATTGATTTGTGTCCCTCCTGCCCCTTTTGCCCCCTCTTCCTCCACCCTACCTTGACAGCCTGATCTTGATGCCTCTTTGACTTCTCTTTCTCGCCATCCTTATATGTTGGCACTCTTCAAAAGTTGGGATGAGTAAAATATTTGCACCTGGACATTAATTTATGTGATCTGCATGCATTAATTAGCCCTCTTATCATCACATTTGAGAGAGGAACTCTGTATGAAGTTGGCTGACTGATGGCATGGCTCATTAAAATCATTAAAAAAATTCCTAATTAATGTCTAGCAATTCAAGGTTAAGGTGCTGTCTGTTTGTAAAAAAATGATATTACTTCATATTGGCGTTTACTTAGTGAAAAAAGTTGCACACTTTGGACACAGTACTTTTTGTTGTGAGGAGATAAATAGCAGAAAGGGAAAATTTCTGAATTAGTAATATGTTTGTGAGTCACAGGATCAGATAAGGGCGTCATTCACTGTAAATTGATGTATTTTAATTTATTTGATCCAGAAAGCACACTGTTCTATGCTTTTGCTAAGGGGCTACTCTTAGCCTCTTATTATTAAATACATTTCCTGACATTTCAAATTAAAGGCATTGAGAAAATTATTAGATTTTACTGTAATTTAATACCAAATTAAATTTTTAATCATACTTGAAAAATTAATAAGAATGGAAAATGCCAATGTGTATGTCTTGATATTTAAGTAAGATCATTGAAATAACCCACCACTATTCAGGGTGAAAGGTTTCTTTGGTTGCCTTGAGAGTGAGTATTCCTTAGAAATGGGAATCGAAAGAAATATGTAGTGGCCTATGACTGCATAATGAAAATCATTCTGACAATCACCTTAAGTATTTCACAAATCTATGATGAAATGCCATTAATGTTGAAATGGGAGGTTGAATTTTTGATTATTTAACATTGAAATTATGCATACATGGGAATTGGAAAAGAAATGAAATTTTCCTTTAATCCTCATCAATCATTATATTGGCAAAACTCCCATAACATCTGATCAGTCCATTCAATTCTTCGTCATACTTCACCTTATTCTTCTTTTCTACACTGGCATTGAAGCCAATTCTCAGTCTCGTGTGTTTTTTAGCAACATTTCAAAAATTTTATTCAAGAGTTAACTTTTGCTAACTATTGGATGTAATGAAACTTTTGACCAAGGATGAATTTTAAATATTGATACTGTTTTTTGTGGAGTTTTATTTAAACATTACGTAGTTGCTGTTGACATTTTTAATTTTTTCAGGAAATTTTTTATCCTTCATTTTGAAATTTTTGATACAAGGCTCTACAGTTCTCCAGCATAAAAATATTTCACTCTTTACTGTATTACCTGTTTTTTTTTAACAGGAGCAAAATCTTGCCTTCCTTCAGTTTAATTGGGCACTCAATGGAAACCTGGAGTTTATGTAATACTATTTACAAATAAGTAATTCTCATTATTATGTTGTCTATTATGAAGTCTTTCTTTGAGTTTTCTTCTTTTCCACTTCTTAGAGCCTACGGGAGGGTCACCCCCCAAGTTTCCTGGCCTACAAACATCTGAATCATTCCGTTCTAGTAGGATGCAAGATTTTGTCCTCTTTTGTCGAGCCCAGGGATACCCTCCTCCAATATTCAGGTGATCTCTTGAGTATCAGTAAATTTAAATATTTTGTGCCCAAACTTTGGTTTACTCATATTTTTCAAGAGATTGTATTCTTCCATACTGTGCGATCCTCCTCATCACTTAGAGAATGAATCATGTTCATAATATCCTAGTACCCTTGCTACTACATTTTTCTGTCAGCCAGAATTTTCCTTTTTGTTATTCAGACTTTGTTATGGGAATATCCCTGAGTGAATTTTCTTTTGTTCACCTGGTAGAGCCTACCGGTGGGTCACCCCCAAAGTTTCCTGGCCGTGAAACATCTGAATCTTTCCGTGCTGCTAAGATGCAAGACTGTGTACTCTTTTGTGATGCTCAGGGATATCCTCCTCCAGTGTTCAGGTGATCTCCTCAGGAGCCATTAATTATATTTTAGAATCCATCCCCGATTGTATGTGTGTGTGTGTGTGTATATATATATATATATATATATATATATATATATACACACACACACACACACACACACACACACACACACACACACACACACACACACACACACACACACACACACACACATATATACATACATATAAAACATATATATACATATATGTATACATATATATACATATATATATATATGTATGTATATATATATGTATGTGTGTGTGTATATATATATATATATATATATATATATATATATATATATATATATATATATATATATATATATATATATATATATATATATCTAAAGAGAGAGAGAGAGGTACATCTTGAAAGCGATAGTCTTTGTGCTTTTTCACCATGAGTATTTTATTTTATTTTGAGGTAGTTCATTAATAGGCAACTATGGATTTGTTTACAGATTGATGCGTAGGCTACTACAGTATTAAAGGTGTGTATGGCTGTTGTATATTTATTTAATGTGTTAATGCTTATTTTGTGTATCTTTTTTGCCATACTACTACGTGTACACAGAGTACTTGTAGGACCGTACCATTGAAGATTACAATAATAGGGATAATTTAAAGAAATCATATTCCAAGGGCTGATGATATCATCTATAGAAATTATGGGCCACTGCTTATTTTCTGCCTCCTTTAATTCCTTTGGAAATGCCTATTCTTCTCATTCCTCTCACAACTTTCCTAAAATTCTCCCCTTCATTATTACCATCTTTGGTATCCCATTGCCTCTCAGTGTCTCCGGCATCCACTTGTCCTGTCCACTTTGAATTTCTCCCAACAGATGTCTCTCTTTCCTTAGCTTTCCCAGAAATTCATGAGAGTTCCTTTCTGTTGATGTTATTTTATCGATTCATCTCCACACCCAGATCCCATAAGCCTTCAAATCTACACTTACCCTATTGCCTCAACAATCAAGTTTTTGAGCTTTGCAAAGCAATGCTCCATATTAAATTTTTCGTTTATGATCTCTTGACATCTTTACTTAAGGTGTGTACCATCAACTACCTCCTTTTTGTGAATTAATCTTTACCCTGGCAATTCTTCTTTTAATATCTCTATTACTTTGCCCACCTTGTTCCAAAATATTTCATAATAGATGAGCTGTTCTAACTGTTATAGTTTATGTTCCCCAGTTGTGATATTTGTCTTAGCCTAATGACAACAGAGATAAGGTCATATTATTGGAATGCAATATGGATGAAAATAAGACTCAGTATGCAATGGGATGCACAAGGAAAAGGTGGACATAGACCTTTACAATTGATCCGCCTGAACTAATGGTGATGGAGAAATATATTTTAGATCTATTTAATGTATGGAAAATATTCTTACTCTCCAATAATCAGTGCTCAATATATCCTGTTTGTATCACCTTGCCAAAATATTGGCATCACCTCCACATCTATATTGGAAATGGATTATCACAAAGGCCTAAGTGCAGGTTTTTTCTCATTCATTTGTTAGAGCCTACTGGTGGGTCTCCCCCTAAGTTTCCTGGCCGTGTAACTTCTGAATCGTTCCGTGCTTCTAGAATGCAGGATTGTGTTCTCTTTTGTGATGCGCAGGGATACCCTCCTCCAATGTTCAGGTGATTTTTAGATAGAAGTAGATTATAAACGTTTGGTCAAATAACATGTTGCTTGTCCTTTTCATGTGTTTATTCTGGATTCCTAAAATGACCAGTTAATTGAAATAATCTAGTAACTTCCTGTTTTTATTTATAATATGCAAAATGTAGTTGTAGCATTAATCAATGAAGACATAACTGCATCACTGTTTTTGGTAGCAATCAATTGGTTCAACGACCTGATATTCATACTACACTTTCTATACTCTTGTGACCTTTTCATCAAGAAGGGTCACAGTGATAAGTGACTCTCCATCCCTCCTGATCACTTCATGCATGTCCCCGTTCCTTAACTGCTGAAATCACTCCTTCACGTCATGGCATTCTATTGTTATTTTTTTCCTGGGGATTATAAACAGAAAGTCCTGGTCCTTAATGTTTGCACCCAACCTGTCACTGCTCTGATGTGCTCAGTTCTGTACTGTGAGCAAACAATCGAAATCACATTTTTTTTCCTCTAGGCTTACCTCTTGATCTTCTTAGAAGATTTAATGGATATTATTTTCCTAAATGAACCTCTTGTTTTTCAGTAGCGACTCAGTAAAAATGGTTTTATAATGCTAGAGACTACCACAAAATTTAGTTGCCTGCAGTTTGTGTGCTCTTGCTTAGTGAAGATTTCTTCTCGTTCACTTCTTAGAGCCCACTGGAGGGTCTCCCCCGAAGTTTCCAGCGCTGCGTACCTCTGAATCCTACCGCACTGCTATGATGCAAGATTTTGTTTTATTTTGCCAAGCTCAGGGATACCCTCCTCCAATGTTCAGGTGATTCTTTTAGGATTTGAATTTACGTGAATACCAAAATTCCTTCTTCTTATCCTATCCCTAGAACCAGTTGGCCGTGTATCTCCTAAATTTCCCAAGTCGGCCAAGTCTAACACTTTTGAGGCTCTGACAGGAGCCAGCTATTCCCTCCTGTGTGATGCGCAAGCATTTCCTGTTCCACTGTACAGGTGAGGAAGTTGGGTAGTGATTTAATCACTTTTGAAGCGTAGACACTGACATTTTAAAGGCCTGGAATTTCATGAGCCCCAAAAATTGTGTCTTTCAGTAATTTAGGACTATCGTAAGTATTGAATCGCACCTCATCATATGACATCATAATATCTGGCAATTCAGGGCAACTTTAAGATTAAAATAAGGTTGCTATTCTGAATTGCGACTTCAAATTTTGTGTTTACTGTATCATCCAGAGTAGTGGCCTAAATAGATATATCTATACATTTTACTAATAACCAGATTATTCATTTGAGGGTAGTGCTTGTCAGTGAGTTAGAAGCTTATGGGCCTGAATCCTGCCTCAGGTTTTCTACAAAAAATGTATGTACTTGAGTTGATGGTGTGAAAGGCCAAGCATTTCAACACCCAATTATTTTAAGGAATAAATTTTCTCACTTAAGTTGTTAAGTATATTCCATAATTGTCAGCGTTGAAAAAGGTTGGACACCAACTCTGAACATGATTCGCAACTGAACTATGAGCAGGCATACCTAGCTTAAAAGGACTTACTTAATGTCAAATCTGAATTCAACTTCTGCATGGGTAATTGCCCTTTCGTTACTATAGTTCTGGTGATTCATACTTGCATTGTTTGCTGAAAAAGTTACAATGAAAATTCTTGCTTCAGTCCCCAGCACCTGTTAACAGAGTAATTGAATGATGGACCGTTGTAATCTCATTCCTTACAACCTCGTGCATTATGTTGTCCTATACCCTGGTGGTAATTAGCTGGATGACTTTTACCTGTATTGGTATAACTGAATAGCCTCTTTATTCCCCTCTGGTCAAATATTCCCACAGTTATCCAAATAAGACCACCTGCAAACTTACTGAAGGTATATTTTTTGTATAGGCAAATGTATTTGGCAGTTCTTGAAAGTTTCTTTTCCTACATCTCAGGGTCTAAGTTACAATGTTATTGGTGGATGAAACTCCATGAGCTCAAAGTGATTTGGATTGTATACTTATGACATCAGTTATTTCAGCCTTCATTTATTGGAATACTTCATTATTGAATGAAAAAATATTTTATATATTTCATTAACATTTATTACCTCAATATTGATTAAAAAACATGCAAATTACATTTTCAAAAATAAAATTACCTGTAGTTATAGGAATACTTAGAAATTAGTGATTTTAGAGTTCTGTGGGCTATAGAAATTTAAGGACAACATATTTCACTAGACTGCTGTATCTTCATTCATAGGACAAGGTTTGCATGTTCACATGTTTTTTATAGTCTCAAATAATAGAGATGTGGAAGAATGGGAAATTGGGGGAGGCAGGAAGATGAAATTGAGGCAACGAGAAGGTGAGGAGGAGAAAGTAATTATCTCTATGTCAAATTTTTTCTTGCTTATCAATATTGCTTTAACTTGATTGACTATATCAAATGATTTTTCTTTAAGCCGTGAAGGGTTTTTTACACCACTGTAAAAGGAAAAAAGAGTGGAATATTAAGATTGGTGTATTGATTTACGGGAATAGTTAATCCCTCACCAGAGATCAGACACACATTCAAAATTGTAAGACACGTTTACACAGGGGTTTCCCAAATTGCTTGTCATGGAAATCAATTCTATTGCCAGGGACTGTATTTGGGAACTTACAAACACACACACAGTCACACTGGTCAGCCCAAAGTGGTTTACGGGTTGATATTCCCAATGCCAGTGACTACTTTTAAGTTGATAACATTTTTGGGCATATGAGTGACCAAGAAGAAGTTGTTAACCTCTTTGAATTCCCTCCTTGTTAATCTCTAATTCTGTCAAGTAAATATTCTTGAGCTACCGAGTAATTTCTCATTCCCTGTGGGCTTGCGATAGTCATGGCTGTGACATACTGTATTTCTAGGCCCATAAGATGCATCCTGATTTTTTGGGTCAGAATTTACGGAAAATACTTGTCAGGCTGAAAAGATAATTTATGTTAACATTGTCGCTTATTATTGACTCAGAACAGTGATATTATCAACATTTGTAATAATGGCAGCAATTATATTTTTTAGTTGACAGTTTACCGTTTAAGGTAGGTTTCGGATGGACACAGACTGAACATGGCTACAATACATGTCTTCGTCTAAGAAGACACAATCTGACATCCGAGACTACAATTAGCCCTTCTTCATTACTGCATACCTCCTTCCTCTCTTCATTCCGTCAAACAAGCCTTGCCCTACCCAAATCCCTCTTTTCTAACGTTCCACTCTCTGCATCGCTGTTTTTGGCACTCAAATTATGCATTTTTTATTTATTTACACAATTACGTTGCAATTAGGCAAATTTCCTGGTGGCAACGGTCAAGTTAGGTCAAAGATAACTACTAACAACGAAAATTACATACGAACACATAAAAACAGATAAGAGACAAAATATTTTTACATAATGACACTTCCACATCACATACAAACAAACTTCCACACCACATACAAAATGCCGTCCACATCACATACAAACAATATTTTCAAAACTACAGTGAAGTTTATTACCCAGTGGCTAATTTACATTTCAACTTAAAACTTCTAAAATTGGATGGAAAGGGCTCAAACAAACCTCCAGGCAGCTGGTTCCAATCAATAATAGTTCTATTTAAAAAAGAGTATTTTTTCTTATTGGTTTTTTGAGTCCTTATTTTTATTTTGTGGCTATGGTCGTTTTTTCCCTTAAAGTTAGGCTTTTCTATCCCTTGCCATAAATCTTCCCATGCTTCGTCCTTTTTAACAATTCTATACATCGCGCCTAACCTACTCCTTTTTCTTCTATTTTTCAAACTCTCCCATTTCAGTACATCTAACATATCTGTGACACTATCTGTTCTTTTGTACCTTCCGAGTACATATCTTGCTGCCTTTCTTTGAACTTTTTCTATCTTTTTAATATATCCCACCTCATATGGATCCCATACTATGGAGGAGTATTCTAGGATAGGGATAACCAGTGCCTTATATGCTTTTTCTTTTGTGGCTACGCTACTTCCTTTTAAATTTCTCATCACCCAATGCAATACTTTAAATGCCTTCCGTGTCAAATTATCTACTTGGACTCCCCACCCAAGATCCCTAGTTAAATAAATGCCTAAATATTTGCAATGACTGCTACATGGGATTTTTCTCCAAAGAGGGTGTAAATTTCCTTTTCTGCATTCTTTTTATTTGAAAATTTTATATGCTTACTTTTACTATTATTAATGCCCATATTATTATTTGTAACCCAGTCACCAAGGTGATCGATGTCATTTTGTAATATTACGTGGTCATTTACATGTTCTATCCGTCTGTATATAATGCAGTCATCAGCAAAGAGTCTTATTTGGGAATGTAAATTGTTTGGTAGATCGTTTACGTAAATTAGGAAGAGTAATGGCCCAAGAACACTACCTTGTGGAACTCCTGCTAATACGCTCGCCTCATTTGAAAATGTATCCCCTAATTTTACTTTTTGAGTTCTGCCTCTGAGAAAATTTTTTATCCATTGTTTTACCCTCAAGTCCAATGGTAACGAATCCAACTTTAACAATAATTTATCGTGAGGCACTCGGTCAAAAGCTGCCGAAAAATCAACAATTACTGCATCCACATCCTTTCCTTCGTCTATTGCGTCGCCGATGTATTGACTTAATCCCAAAAACTGCGTTTCACGAGAGTATCCCGTTCTAAACCTATGTTGGTGTTTGAATAGCCATCTATCTCTTGCCCACCATTCCCAAATGTAGTCAGCGATTCTTTTTTCCATTATTTTGCAAACAACTGAGGTTATGCTTACCGGTCTATAATTGTTGGCTATTGTTTTATCCCCTTTCTTGAAAATTGGTGTAATATTTGCTTTTTTCCAATCATTGGGCAAGGCATCATTATTTAAAGTTACTTTGAATAGATGACTCAGGTACAAAGCTATTGCGGTATCACCCAGTTTTAGAATGTCAATTGAGATATTATCCGGTCCCACTGACTTATTTCCCCTCATCTTCCTTATTTTTTTCACTAAATATGAGTCCACCAAGATAATACCGTTTGTCGAGGGCAGTAAGCTATTTGGTGCTGTTATGCTGATGATGTTCTCTGTCGTTTCTGAGCAATTTAGGCAAGCCTTATTTTCCTTTTGGTTTTCTATTCCCCGAAAAACATCCGTAAAGCAGGAGTTGAACTTATTTGCTATTTCTACAGTGTCTGTTACAATACCATTTTCCTTAGTTTTTAATATAGTCGCGCGTTCCCTGTTACCTTTGTTATCCTTTGTTATTCTTTATGTTTGCCTGATGGAAGGAAAAATATGTAAAAGTAAGTATTTTTCCACCAAATTGGCTTGTGCATATAAGTTGACATTATATCCATGCATGGAGAATGATCTGGTACTTTCCCGGCGAATAATGTTTTCCAAGATTATTCGGGTCTCCCACCGGGTCCACGTTCGTAGGTTTGCCGACGTTTCGATGGCCGAGTCGTCCATCGTTTTCAGGGCATGTCGTTACTCAGGTATTTGGCCGCCTTATATAGTTTGGTCAGGAGGTCAGGTCACGTCTGATTGGTCGGACGCTTTCCGCCTCTTGTTTTCCTTGATGTTCCTCAAAATGGGTTTCCACGCGTTACTGAGGGAGTATCCGCTGTCTCGGTTAATGGATTTGTTTTCGAGCCGGATCGCTATTGCTTCCTTAGTCAATCTTTCCCAAAATTTCTCTTCTCGGCACAGGATCCTTGTCTCCTCCCACCAAATGCTATGGTCGGAGATGATGCTGTGCTCTGCAATGACCGACTTCTCAGGTTGGCACAGTCTGAGATGTCTCCGGTGTTCTTTTAACCTTGTAGCAATGGTCCTTCCGGTCTCTCCCACGTAGACTTGGCCGCACTCGCAGGGTATTCGGTATACTCCAGGGGTCATGAGGCCACAGGAGTCCTTTGCCCTTACTAATTTGTCCCTGAGTTTGTTACAGGGACGGAAGTAGGTGTCGATGTTGTACCTCTTCAGTATTCTCGTGACCTTGCCCGAGACCGTGGAGACAAAGGACTCTCATACTGTGCCAACCTGAGAAGTCGGCCATTGCAGAGCACAGCATCATCTCCGACCATAGCATTTGGTGGGAGGAGACAAGGATCCTGTGCCGAGAAGAGAAATTTTGGGAAAGATTGACTAAGGAAGCAATAGCGATCCGGCTCGAAAACAAATCCATTAACCGAGACATCGGATACTCCCTCAGTAACGCGTGGAAACCCATTTTGAGGAACATCAAGGAAAACAAGAGGCGGAAAGCGTCCGACCAATCAGACGTGACCTGACCTCCTGACCAAACTATATAAGGCGGCCAAATACCTGAGTAACGACATGCCCTGAAGACGATGGACGACTCGGCCATCGAAACGTCGGCAAACCTACGAACGTGGACCCGGTGGGAGACCCGAATAATCTTGGAAAATATATCCATGCATTCCATTGCCCATAAGACCCAGGCAGATTTTTTAGAGTGCATTTAGGTATAAAAAGGGCCAGGCATCATATGGGCCAGGAAGTCTGGTAATTGATTTTATTCCAACGTTCTAAAATACTCTTATCTTTTGCACATTCCAGGTTAGACCTCTTATCCCAAATATAGGCCTGCAATTTGATAATCTGAAATTAAGCAGTTGGTTTTGGGTTCTGCAAATCTATGTCCCTGAAACTATGGTTGGAGATATGCAGATTCCAAAAGCTTGCTCATTCAAACTGTGTGTTCACAGAGATCCTTCTCAATTTTGTGTGGGTGGTTTTTACTGATGGATTATAGAGTAGACAAGGATTGAGAGTTAAATGGGGAAATCCAATGAGAAAATAGGTGGCATAGCATGGGGATGATTTATTCTCCGTCCGAGATCTATGGTTAATTCTTGATGGAAGACTTACAAGTCATGAACTTTATGCGTCCGATAAAATTGTGGGTGCATGTATAATGTTTATCCATATTAGAGTAAGAGGAGGAATTAATCCATTTCTATCTTGCTGTGTCATTTGCGCATTTCATGATTCCTTGTTTTGTCCACTTTGCCCACTCTCAGATAACTGATTCATGACTCTGAACATGTAAAATATTTTAGCTTTAAAATCAACTGATACTGTTGCACTTAGATGGCAGTACATTCTTATTCAAGTATATAAACATGTAACCCCTTTGATTGGTTGAGAATCTTGTTGATTTGCAACTCTTAATGCATCTCACTCTTTCATATCCAGTATAATCATGAAAAATGATGCCCAAGGAATTCCAATTTGTTGGCATAGAGGTCTAGAGGTTGGCTTGGCTTTCCAAGCTTTAGCCAAGACACTCGCCTTCCATCTTCTCAATCGCCCCTCTACTGTGTTTCATGCATTTGGTTGCAGCCTTTAATGCAAGTTTCAAGTGAGCATTATCATGGTATTAGCTGATGTATTTCCCAGTGGTTGGAAAGTAATATTCCAAAGCTTTGCTGTTTAAATAGGTTTCTAAGAATGCGCCATGGATTTATTTTGCTTGAAAGGTATCAATAAATTTACCATGGAAGATGTTTGCTTGGAAGTTCTCATCATACCATAGGAAATTTCAAGAAACTGCGAGAGATGCTGTGACAGTAACTTGTTGATGGAGTCATCTGCTCTGTGCGCATTGCAATGCAACAATTTCAGAGTGTAAAAATCATTCGGCTTGACTGGAATGCAAGCCCAGATCCCTCCCATGTCCTGCTGAATGCTTAAGTCAGTCAGGCAAGGTCAAAAAGTTACTACAGTAGCATCTTTCGCAGTTTCTTGTAATTTTTCAAAGGTAAAACACCCTCAGAGTGTAAAATTTGACTTTAACTTCGTGGACTGTGGTGCATTGCGCAAAAGTGAAATTGCCGGTGACATTGAATGTGAGGTATTTTGTCACAACACTTTGTTCTTTAAAGCCCCCAAAATTTTTGCGAGTGTTAGAGGATACCTCAGTAACTCAACTGGCTAAAGCACTTGGCCTCGGATGTCGAGGGATCCGGGTTCGAATCCCAATCTCGGCAAATGATTTTTACACTCTCACATTGCTGCATTGTAATATCATCAGAACTTAACAAATGCTTTGTTAAGAAGAATTTTGATAATCTATTCTAGCTATAGCCGCTTAAGTACAGAAATAACTCTTTTTCTGTCTGAGGGTAGTTGTGGAGGCTTTTCCAATGGATTGCACTGACCTTGCACTAAGCAATACATCACCATAAAGTTTTAGATTTAAGCTTAATTGCTGAACCAAATAATATAGCTTCTTAGCTAATGTCGGCCAATGATTGACAATCAGGATATAATTGATAGAAAAAAAGATTCATATCCATTTGCTCTCATATTGTTAGGCATTGTGTATGCCCTCGATCAAACTTAAGCTCTCTCAGGATTTATCTTGGTGATTACTTTGTATTTTTATTGCTGCTTTCTTTATCTAATTCCCCTAAACTTCATTTATTGTTGTTAAATTTAAGTACATCATCAGAAAAAATATTATGATTCATTTTAATGGTCCATGTATTCCTTATTTTATTGATCAGAACCAGTTAGTAGCACTGCACCTAATGTCCCTCCAACAGCTAAGATTACTGTAATGCGGAAGAAAATTGGAAGTACTATATCTTTATTGAGTCATGCACAAGGGTATCCAGTTCCGTCTTTTAGGTCAGTACCTGTATCTTATTTCTCAAGAAAAATTAGAGTAAATAATGTTTTCACATATGTTCAAGCCACAAGAACTGAAAACATTAACCCACTTTAACAGTATTGCCATTTCATTCAACGCTAATAAGCTTTAAATATTTTTTTATTGTTGACTTATAGTTTGGATTTATTAACTCTGATTGCATGCTTAGTTGTGCCCAATAGCATGAGCATGTTTTCCCAAAGAACTTCTCCCATCGGTTTGTAAATTACTCATTTATTTGGAAAATGCATACAGAAATTAATCTCAAAAAATATTTAGGTAAAATTACTTGCTGGAGAAGATTAATTTATTGGCAATTGTACATTACTTCACTAAAGACAAGATGTAATTGCCCCTGAAAATCTTTTATTGCTACATCACAGCACCAGCGTATAAGTATTCAGGAATTTAATTGTAAAATTTAAGTATGATTTTTGTATGGGATCAGATGAATGCATTCATACTGTTGGGTGTTTGAGGTCCAGTGATAAAGAAAGATGAAAAGGCTTGTATGAATAAATATTATTTTTGGTATAATTTGACATATCTGTATTTAGTTGAATGATATTGAATGATATGATTTAGTTGAATGATTCCTTGATGGTCCACACATCATCCATCTTTATATCCACCAAACATATCACTGTCACACCAAATTAAAAAAAATATCCTTACCAATCATAAAACTTCTACTTTTAATGTATGAAAAAATCAAACATTTTCATGAAAAATTTTTAAATTTGAAAAATAAGATGTCAAGCTAACTCAGTATCATGAAAATCACACATTTGTCAGCTTATTTCATATTATAGATTCACTGAAAGTTCTTTTTTGCTTAAAAAATGTGAGCATATGAAATTTCTGACTCGTGTATTTTTCATGTTATAGCTAAATAAGAAGTAACTCATAATGACATTTCAAGTTATAGTTCATCAAAGAATGTTTTCATTATTGTTCCCGGAAGAAATTTTAAAACAGGGACGTTTGGTAAGGAGGGTTAAGAAAAGACTGGAAAACTTTGATGTGGAGTTTGGTTCTGTATGGTGGGGGAAATTTGATCAGTGAAGCTAGATGATGGCATGCATTTGAGGCTTCGAAGACATGAATGGAAATGGTAAAGTGGATGGATAGAAAATCCAACGAACAAGTACCAGAAATGGTGGGTCAGGAGAGAAGGTTGTTGGGAGGGATCCGAAGAAGGCAGGGAAGGTGGATGCCGGAAATTTTGATTGGCGATGGAGTGCTGAAGACTGCAACAGAGGGAGAATATTAGGCATGCTAGATAGAGGTAGGATAAGGATAGGATTTCAGGTGTAATGAAGGGAGATAGACCGTATGAACATTGGAGAAACAGTTTGTAATGGGGTGTCAGGTTTTGACTGTCTGGGGAGGCTAAGAAATGTAGGACTCTTCAGTCTATCCATTCAAAAAACCTGCATTTATATGGTAGACTACCAAAAAACAAAGTAATTTGACATGGATGGGAAAATGGAGCTTCACTTGGTCAAACATTTCAATTACTTTCATGTGTAGATGGATGCAGGTGAACTTCTACTGACATCATTTATTTTTACTAACCAAACTTTTAACATTGCTTTAATTGACTCAAAACTTGTTTTTGTTTAAAGTTCAAACCTAACATAAATTATTTGAAATGGTTTTGGAACTCTCAATCATAATAGCTCAGGACTTTTCCCTTACACTTTGAAAAAAAAATCTGTTTACTATTCTGTTAAATATTTTTTTCAAAATGAAAAGACAAAGTTTGAAAAATGAAATCTGTCAAGAAGCAGGATATATATGAGATTAGGTGAAACCAAATCAACTGAGGTTGCAATTTCTTATAAAAAATGCATTTTATATGGTTTTGTGGCAGTTTTGGCCTACAGGTGAATTTTCCTAAAGGTGAGATCTATCTCAATGAATTTCTTTTGCTAAAACTTTTTGGATACCAAGTTTTACACCAATTCTTTTAGCTGTAATCATTAAAAATTTACATGCATACATATGCCTGATTAATGCTATTTTGCATACTTGATTTTATGCATAAATAAATTTTCCCAATTACGAGATGTATCTGATTGCGTTTCTAGTACCCATAAACATTCAGATATTAAATGCCATCGAATTCCCTGGACTCATTTTGAAAAAATTGTCATTCTTGCATTCAGACATGGAATTATTGCTCATATTAGAGTATATATATGTTATATTATTCCTCAGTTATAGTTTCTCATAGGCAGAGTTTTCTATTTTTGGGCATATTTTGGCTTGAAAAATATTACAGTGGTATTCAGGATTATTTGAAAGACTTCTTACTGGATACAGTGACTCTAAAGATGAATGCAGGGTGACAATGGAAAAGAATATTTTTTTTATTTTCTTAGAGATTTAATTTTTTGTTTAGGCAGTAAAACTACTCAATATCTACAAATTGTGTTCAATAAAGCATGATCATTAATTTTTGCGTGAATAATTTGTGAATCAAAACTTTAATTTGATGTTATATTGTTGGCTTAGTTGGCAGTTCATATATGGTTCACGTTTCTGATTTGACTTGCGTGTTGAATTAGTGGTTCATGCTAAGGTATAACATTTTCCTAATAATTTTTTCCTTTTCGTTATTGATTTGGAATGGCATATAGATGGAATGTTAGTAATTGGGATGATTGCCCAGGCTCCAATCTTTTTTGGGAAGGAATATGAAAAAATGAAGTAGGGGGGGTAGAACACACAATCGTAGGCAACAGCCACTCGTTCCAATTCCACCAATCGCAATGCAATTATTGTTGTACATTATAATCCCCTTCTTCCTTTTTCAAATTCCTGTGCCCTTGACCCCCACCCACAAAAAGGTTATGGCCCAGAGCAATTGTCCCTAACATTGGTTTCACAGCCATAGTTACGTTCTCTGAACTTATATCAGACATTATGAGATTTTAAAATTTTAATCCAGAGTTTATTTCCTGAATAGTTAATGAGCTGAATTTCATATGCACAAACAGTTTAATATTTCATACCAATTTGGTTCTGTTAAATCAAATCAAACTCTATGCTTGACCCTAATTATTCCAAATACTAGTCTGTACGTTGTACTCTCAGATGACTCTGAGATGTCTCTTGGAATATTGATCTTCACGCATTAGTCTGCTTGGCATTCCTAATAGTGGCTGTGGGTCTAGCATGGGACTCCTGTGTAGACCTATAATCTTGATTTGTTCTGAGAACATCCAATCCTATTCTTCAGGAAGTCCCAGGGGATAACTTCTGAGGGACTTCCCAGAGGGTCATTCAAAATTGTGGGGAAATTCTCTTAGATAACTGAAGATTCCAAGGAGGGCAAAATTATGTGTTAAGGATATGAAATTTCTACTTGGAGTAATCAAATTGATAGATTTAAGCCTTTGCAATTTGGAGCAATTAAATTGCAATTAAATTTAAGACAGCAGGTATGCTTTCACTAGATTTTATTATTTATTGGTAATTAGTCTATTAGTTGAGGTTTTAAAGAAGTTAATAATTGAGGTATTTATTTCAAGGTTCTAAGTGCTGCGATCAAAAAAGTTCCTTTCCTTGTACTCTACACGTTCCTATACAGTGCAATGTATACCTATCCTTTGTTTCCCCATTTTGGGATGCCTTATTTCAAACACTCTCAACAATGCAATGCCCTGGATAAAAAAAAATAAAGCTTTGATTCTCTGGATACATAGTTTGCCGTTGGCCCTTGTGGATAGGCTCCTGTTTCATTCACTCTATTTGAGCGTTTAATGCATATTGTTTGTTTTTATGATTTTGAGTGTAATCAATTTGATCCATATAATGGAATTTTTCTTATAAAAATCACTGATTCACTGCAGTTTACCAAAGGCAAGTTCTTTAAAAGGCCTCTCCGAAATATTTTGAATTTTATGACTTAATAACTCCACCTGAGATAGTAAAAAAATGTCCCTTGTACCCAAAATTTCCTCATTTCCAAAAAAGTCATATTGATGTAACTTAGAAACTGAAGTGGATCAATTAGAGTTTTAGCATTATTTCTTCAAAGTAAATCATTGTAGCTAAAAGAAAGATAGTTATGTGGATAAATAATACAATGAAATCTGATGTATAATTCTTAAATAATGCACTTTTTGTCATAATATGGTGGAAATCCTTCATGATGAATGAAGACAATTGGCTTTTCTACATAAAATATTTTTATTTACAGTGTAAGTTTTGTCACCTCATAACATCTGGATTCAGCTGAAGATGTTACGCTGTAACAAAATTCAGGTCATAAATAAAAATATTTTATGTGGAATAGCCAATTGTCTTCTTTTATTATGTAGTAATCTTAAGTAAGGATTTTCAAACTACACCTTCAAATATATAAATCTAGCTTTTTAGCCTTTGAAGGAAATTGTAAAATGAAAAATACTTTAGAAAAATGTTCTTCATCAAAGTTGAAAGTTTGCCAAAAGAGCATAAGGAAAGATAATGCATGAGTGCCAACTTTAGAATCATACTTGCTGCCTTCCATCCACAAATTGATACATTTAATATACAGTGATACTCTGAAAATTTTCAAATTTTCTTGCCAGGAAATTGTTGATGATATGCTCAACCTTTCACATTGACGTTTGTTTTTATACTAATATGAAATTATATACACTGAAAGTATAGTGCAATGAACTTTCATCTGAATTAATGCATTTGTTTGGATACCATTTAAAAACTTGTCAAACAAAAAAAAAATTGTCATTGTCCTCTTTACTTTCTTCATAAATTCTTCTAATTAAAAACAAATTTAGTTTTTTCTTTAATTATGCATATTAACTAGTTTTCTTAAAGGAAACAATAGTATGTATATGAAAGAATAAATTGAATTTAGATATTTTTGATGATATAAGACTGATATATACTATAAAGCAAGGAAATAAGCCTGTAGAAGTCCTGAAATGGAAAAATTGATTCTCAGTGGTTGATTTAGTTTAGAGCACCAATTATTTGATGTCCAGTTGTGTGATAGGCAGATCATCAGATTAGTTCCCGCTAGAGACTACCACCCTTCCTTTCCACTCCTCTCCCATTCCCTCTCACCTCAATGGTAGTGGTTTATGACATTTAATCCATTCAAAATGGTTTTCATTCTCATTGATTTGGAATCAATTTATATTGCCAAGTATCAAATGTGACAAAAGCAATGTCAGTTTGCATCTAAAATGGTAGAGGAAATTTATATGCACACAAAAGTATTCCAAGTTAGTTAATTTAAGAATTATAGGATATACATTTCCAGTAACACAAATCATAAGAGGTTTATGTTATCTCCGATATGAGGGAGTTTCTTCGATTTCTATTTCATAAAATTAAAGCACTGAAGATAGAAAACATAACTCATCTGTGGGCGTTAGATTTTTACTTCATTTTCTATGAAAAACAAAATTTATTTTCCAGTTATTTTTCAATAATTTTTTGCGATCTAATGTTTACCAGTTGTTTGTATTACCTTTCAAAGACTGAATATATAATATCTGTCTCTCATCATTAGTGTCCATAGGTAGTGTGCCCCCAAGGTTACCGCCTCATAGAAAGTCTGATGTAATAACCAGGAGAGAGCAAACAGAGATTGCCCTCCTGTGTGAAGCTCAGGGCCAGCCCACTCTGACATTCAGGTGAGGACCACTGATTTATTTGGTTGTCCTATTTACCTCCAATCAGAACCAATCGGGAGCACTCCTCCTCGCCTGCCTCCCAAGTCCAAGCTTGATGCAGTGGTTGGGGCTAAGCATTTTCCTGTAGTCCTCCCATGCGATGCACAGGCTAACCCGATTCCCATTTTCAGGTGAGGAAGTGTCAAGTCCAGAGGGTGAGCAAATTAGCAAATTAGTGTCGTTCTTTCTCTTGTCTCTCCCGCAATCAGCCCCGCCCGCCTTGCCCTGCTCATTAACCCGGTGAATTAAATGCATACTTCTCTGGGCTTTACCTTGCAGAGCCAGAGACAAGTGTTGCACCTAAGGTTAAGAACACGTTTTCCATTGGAGTTCGTTTGGTGACTCGAGTGCGGCAAGTAGTGTACCTCGTTAGTAATGTACAAAGCTTCCCACTCCCAACATTCAGGTGAGGACCCTTAGGGGGAGATCCTTGTGGGCTGAGGTGACTCAGTTTGTAATGCTAACTTTCAGAGCCCCAGGCTAGTGTAGCACCAAAAGCAAAGGACAAGGATATTTCGGGTCACAAGAGATCTGTGATGGCTAAGTCTACCATACCACTTCTATGTGCTGCACAGGGTTATCCCAAACCCATCTTCAGGTAACAGAGCAGCTTGATTATATGGAAACAATTTAACTGTTTGTAGTTGTTATTCATGAAGTTTATAATCATTGCACCAGATATATCTTTACCAGCCGTTAAATCTATTTTTCTAGAGGTGCTGCTTAGGGTAAATGCACTTTTAGGGTCTACGTAGACTGTAGGTCCACTACTAATGTTTTGAGATTTGGAAAACCTGTGGCAAATAATTGTAAATGAAAGTATTAATTGTTTAAAAAAAAGTATTTGTACATTGTTTTTTGTGAAGAAATTGCTACCGTAGAATATAAAAATCCATGTTAGAATATGATTTGTCATATGAAGTAATGTATTAAAAGAAACTTTTCCCAACTTATGTCAGGTGACTTATTTGTATCAAGACATGTAACTCGTTGGAATAGAGGCAATTGACTGTGGAAAATTTAGGGCCTAAATTTGTGCATTGAAAATGGCATATGAGTACAGTGGCAGTAATTGATTCAAAACAATCAGGGTGTCAGAGTAAGCTGATGTGACTGACTACGCATGACAATGGCATTTCATAATGTATTATGAAATCTTATTGCTAGTGACAAACTGTTAGGACTAGTGAGCCATCTAAATTTCTCGTCAGTAATGTTACTCTTTGACCATGTTTTTTAATATGATACAAATAGATATCTGTTGATTACAGAGCCACAAACCAGTATGGCACCTAAAGCTAAAGATAAAGAAGTAGGAACTGTTAGAAAAGAATTAAGGAAGATGAAGCCTGAGTCCCTCCTTTGCATGGTCCAGGGATATCCTTCCCCAGCATTCAGGTACTCCAAAATAGTTTGACATAATGTGCACATATAGTTTGACATTGATTTTGCAGAGCCGCAAACCAGTGTGGCCCCTAAACGTAAGGAGACCCATGTGGATCGTGTTTTAACCATGACTGCTGCCCAGTCCACTATAGCTTTGACTTGCATAGTGCAGGGTTTTCCTATACCTCTATTCAGGTATATATGCATTCTTAATTTGGCTACTGTTCCTAACTACCGTTCCTTGAAATTGATTAGTTGTTGCTTGCTTACATCATCCTCAATGTTTTGGGACAATTCCAGAGCCCACGGCTAGTGTAGCTCCTAAGATGAAAGACGGACAGTTCACCGGTGTAAAAGCTAGTTCACTTGTCGGCAGTACATTGGTCATGACTTGCATGGTGCAGGGCTTCCCAATCCCATCATTCAGGTAATAACATGTTTCGTACCAGTGTGAAAAGTGCATATTCTCACTGATTTGCTTCTATTTGCACAAGCAAAGTCTTAAAACTTCCACCACAGTGAGTCTTACAACTTTCAGAGCCACATGCGAGTGTTGCCCCAACATTAAAAGATAAAAAGGTAGAAACAAAGAAGGAGGTGGTTCCTCAGGAATTTGCCACTTCACTGCTTTGCTTAGCTCAAGCATCTCCTGTTCCTGTGTTCAGGTAATGGCATGATATCACTCCTTCTGAAAGTGTGTGCTTGATTCGTGGAGAACCCTCACATGGATTTTTAATTCACTGGACTTATAATCAAAATCTGATAGCAAAATAGAGGAACTCATTGATCGCTGTGACTTACATTTTGGTTAATATGGTCCCATCTTGTGGCTGTTCACATAAATTCCAGAGCCCACTAACAATACACCACCCAGGGTGACTGGACGAAAATATGGGAGTCTGGTACTGGAGGTTCTTGAGTCAAAAAGAGCTGTCATCATTTGCGAAGTGGCAGGGTTTCCTGTGCCCAATTTTAGGTAATCAAGACCTACTTGCTCAGTCCAAGTGCCTCTTTAAAGAGCTTTGTACTAAATGAGTAGAAGTGTGGCTCAGAGTATTTAAATTGTGCCATGATTACAGAGCCAAATGGCAACATAAGGCCTAGAGTGTTGAAGGAACGTTTTGAGGGAAATGACTGTCAGTTAAATCGCCCTGCTGTTCTTCTTTGCCCTGGGCAGGGATTTCCCGCTCCTATCTTCAGGTAAGATGGGGCCCAAGAGTTTAGAACTGATGAATGATTGTATTTAATTCTCTCATATTTATTGCAATTTTTATTTAACTGGTTTTTGTCCAATTGTGGGTGTGCATTATGAGAGGAGATCAAGGTTATTGACTATCATGTACATGTGGTGTGCTTCCTACCGAGCATTGCAAAGAATTCACATACCTCTGCATTCGGCCATAGATTGAGGGTCCTTTTAGGCCTAGCCATGGTGAAAATGCAGCAGTCATTCATGGTTTGGGAAGTATAGGAGATCATTAAGAACAATGATTCAGAGTTGTGATATCGTACCTTCAGATAAGTCACCTGCTAAGAGTTGAGCAGCATTGTACGTAAACTAATGTATTTGAGATGTGGCCAGATCTATTTATGGAGTCCTGATATTAACTTTTTAATAATTCATTTAATTATCAACCATTAAAAGTCACTATAAATAGGGAAACATTAAACTTGCCAATATTTTCTTGTTGCTCAATTTCTTGCCATGCTTTGAATCAAATACATAAGTAGTTAATGTCTTCAACTTCTGTGCTTAAGAAGTGTGCTCTCATGTGCCTCATATTTTTATAATTGAGCTGAGGTGCTGCTTTGAGCTTCTGACATCTTTAGGTTTTCCTTTTGGGATATTTTAGGTATAGATACTCAATGAATGTTGAGGACTTTGTAAGCCATACTTTGTTTTTGCTGACCACAAGAAACTTTCACAAGGTTCTAGAAAGCTGTTATTTTGTGTGTGTGTGTGTGTAATTGCTGGACACATCTTTGTAAATACATTTGTGGAAGTTATTTCCAATAAAATCAATAATATATTTCTTATCAGTCAATGAAGAAATATGTTGGTGTGTATTAATAAACTGTTCATTCAGTTGAAGTATGTAGAATATATTGGGAACTCTAAGGTCTGAAGCAACCTTAATCTTAGGGTTGGTGCACATTTACTGAATGAAGGCAAAAAGGCTAATGAATTCAATCATTCTTATGTGGTCTATTTTGAATGAGTACAATGAGTGCAATCATTTGCCTCTGCAAACTTGGTGAAATAAACAACAAACATTGGGTATCCACTCCTGTTTTTATTGTTGTGGGTTTGTTTTACCTGGTTCAATTGCATATGGATATTCACTCTAGTGGCTCACTTTGTTTACAGCATGCATTGGTTTTTTTCAAATGAGCTGAAATGTTGGATTTGATTCACTTTACTCGGAACACCCACGCAATGATCCATGGTGAAATACGTGAGGCAAAATGCCATAATTCAGTCAATGTGTCCAGGCCTTAATTGGTGAATCGGGTCTCAGGATTTAATGTGGCACCCAGTTGATATTTTAGTACGTTTTGCACATGTGTGTTTTATCCCTTGTGGATCATTCTCTTAACATTTCAATATACAGAGCCAACAGGCAGAACTGCTCCCAAGCTATCTGGGGATGGGCTGAACAAGCAAAGAGGTTACATTCATGGAACTGTTTCTTTGCTTTGCGATGCTCAGGCTTTTCCAGCCCCAAGTATGAGGTGAGCACTGTAAATGCTGCCAGTTATCAGTCAGTTTAGTTTAAACAAATGATAATTCACATGACCTCAGTAATTATTAAGTTTAAATTTTATTGGTGTAAATTATGAGTTGAAAAAAATTTGTTATGATCAGTATTTTCATAGGGATGGGCTCATTGCTTGTGGTGGACAAAGAACAGGTAAGTGGTTTGCATTTTTTTTATTAATTTTGAAAAAAATGTTTCAGTGACTTGTTGTTGAGGGTTCTTATGTGGATGAATGGTTTGTAAATGGCAGTGCATGCTGGGTCTTTTTGAAAACCTTTAGCATGTAAAATATATTTCCTTGTTAATTTTGCAACCACTCTGATTTTTTCCTTATGTGATGAATGCAGGAAAATTTGTGGCCTTTTTTTTGAGAATTTGAATTGAAGCAGGGAGGAACATTTGTTACCGATATGAATTAATTGAATCAGGAAATTCATGCAAGTATTTTTTATTCTGACAGAATCAATGTGAAGCTTGTAAAAAATCAGAATGTGTTACACTTGACTGAACGAGGCTTCATTTCGTGGGTATTGTGTATTGTTTACAATGAATGGATGGTTTTTAAGTTTTGATCACGAGCCATTTCATTTACGGTTATTGGTTTCACCTCACGGCATGGTGAAATCAGTTGCAGTGAATGACTTAAGCAATCCAGTCAGTATAAGAGCCATCTATGCACTGTGAAAAATAGAATGTGTTTGAGAAGCTGAGCACTTACTCTTTCATCAAGTTATTGAGTTTGCATTTCTTGCATTTACAGAGCTCTTGGCAGTGTGCACGCTAGTCTTGTGGACATAAGCTAGGTGCAGCTGTAAGAGAGAGGCATTGTGAAAGCTATTGAGAGGGCCATCAATCTCACAAAATATCTTGCAATGAGCAACCCAATGGCCTCCCATCCCATCCAACCATCCTCCTCTGTGTGCGTAGGTAGGCCTCTCTCTGTCTCTCTCTCTATTTGCACTTCAGTGTAAACATTCGTGCATATGTATTTGTATTCCAGTGGTGTCATTCACGTAGCCCCCCATCAATTTGGTGGGATTGGTTGTGACAACAAAGTATACTCCATTTTTCTGTAAATTGAACCCATCACAAATAAGAGCTTACCTAAATTATTTCTAGGGCAGAATTTAAAAAAATTATTTCTCTTAGGAAAGTAGAATATGTTTCTGTGCAACAAGTGGACAGAGTGACATCTTCACCTCGGAGAAAATAATGCCCAATGAAAAGAAGTAAAGGCATATTTCAACATAAGTTGATGCATATTTTTTCAGTGCAATAATAAATACAGCTAATTACAGAGTTATTTTGAATTAATACCATATTTTCTCCTTTGCAACTTGTATTTGTTCATAACTGATCATCCCTGTACTTCCTTAAAATTATGGATAGGAAATAATGGGGCTTTGCATTTTTGCTATAAATGTGTTTATCATTTGACAAATCAGGCTCAGAAAGAGCGTAGCAAGCAAGCTTTATGTTGATTCAAGTAGAAAATGAGTAAATAATAAATGAACAAAATTACAGCAACATTTGCAAATCAAAACCTTTTATGGAGGGATGAGCCAAGATATTCCATAGAGTTATTCGTATCTAAGAAAACAAATTATGCTGAGAATGCAAGATGTTGAATTTGCATTGCAGGCCATTGTGGCTACAGAAATTTCTGAGCAACACCAACTATGCATTATTGTATTGGAAGTACAATCAAGAATCTGGAATTATTAGTTAGTTGAAGTGCAAGGAAGTGCTGCATGCATATCATCATTTCTTGGGGAGAAACTGCCAAAAATTATTTGGAAAAGAAAACAACTCTACGGGAAATTAACTTCATTGAAATTTCACGAAAATAATAGGTAAAAAAGAAATGCATTCCTGTTCAGGCATTCATTGTTAGAGTCGTATTAAAATATGAAGTCTAATGTGGATTGGAAAAGCTGTATAAACATAGTGATTTGATTGACAGGAAATGGCAATGAGATGAAATTTGAGGCCAAAGAGATACGTAGTTACAATTGGAAGGATATTGTTTTCTTATAAATTATTGAAAGAGATACCAGAAAATAATTGCAAACTCACAGAAGTTACCTTAACGCTGGGAAATTAAAGTTATACTGAGCAGATGTTTCCTTTCATTCATGGGCCATACGTTTCAAAGCTTTTTTGTAATATCTATTTAAAATTGGTGATTTTCCAAATATATTAGAATGACACCACTGGCACTTTCTGTAATTATCAACATGCAAATTATAGTTTCCACATGACACTGATAATAATAGGTGAGTGCTTTTATTTTAGCATAGTATTGAACCTTAAAGTAAGATGCAATCCCTGCGTATGTGTTTTTATAAATGATGTTTCCTTTGTTCAATATTTTGATTGAAATGGGATTGAAGCGGCATTAAGTCCAAAATTTATTCTTTGTAGTCCTATTTACTAAATTTTTTAATGGCTTAAACTGTATATCCCAGCATCAATAGTTTCAATTTAAAGCATTATTATTGGTATATTACATCCATTAGTATAGCACATTCTGGATCAAGGGAAGAGTACTACCAATAAGTTATTTTTCATGTGATATAATAATTACTAAAAACTCTTCAATCTGTTATTAAAGGGGAGAACAAATTCCAAAAATTAAAATTTGCTGTCAGCTGACTGTTTTCACTCATTGTTTTGCTGGTTTGATGAGTGTTTCTTTTCATCAGTGTTATGTTTTCATGTCCATGCATGTTGTATTGCTAGTCTTCTGCTTATAGCAATACAGTATGCCAATACTTACATAATTTCAAATTCTTTAATTGGATCAGGAAAAATTAGTTTTTTCATTTCAATATTTTTGGGACTTCCTGGATGGTACTTTATATTTAATGCTGACAAGTCTGAAAAAGTTATGAGATATATATCTGCTGTTTTCTCCATGGAGTACTTCATTATTTTATAGTAGCGGTGTTTACTTAATAGTATTAAAAGCCTCTCTTATTTTAATTGAAGTTTAAAATGTCCCTGTCAAGTCTTGTGCATTAAAAAGATGAATGATCATAAACGAAGTTGATTTTTCTTTTGAGTAAATTCTTGAGAATTATAAATTATTAGGTATGCATCATAAAATGATAACCATAATCTTACTGCCTTGAAATTGAGTGGACACCATATTAGAAAAAAATGCTAAGCAATATTTGGAGTTTACATGCTCAAGTGAAGACTTTTCTTCAGCAAAGACATTTCTTGTTTAGTAATTTCTTTTAAAGTCTTACGTCCTCAAATGGATATTTTTATTGAAAGTAAGTTTTATATGTCACATAACCATAACCAAGCTCTTGCTTAATTCATTCAACGAATGAATCAATATCACAAAATTGGAATTATTGACTCTTTTTTGTCTTATATACATTGGGCTGCTTCATAAATGAAAAGAAGTTTTATTTGTCCGATTGGGACTCTACTGGAATCAGTTACTGTATAATTTAATAGAATGTCTTTTGATTTGATTTGACTATTATATATCTCTCATTTGTTGGTCGCTAGGATGGTAGATTTTGTGGTGTGCTCCCTTATCTTGGTGTATCTTTTTTATAAGCACTGTTTCAGTGACCATGTTTAAAGTTGTTAACTGATTCTATAATGGATTTTTCAACTAATTTTTGCCAATAACTTCAATGAATGTGTTTTAAAAATGCGTCCACAGATGTATGAGCATTGCAGTGTTTTTTCATTCCTGTAGTTCCCTGCGTGTTCCATGCTTATAGGACCCATATGACTTTTGCTCTTGACCATCATTACAGTGGAACAAAGTGCATTTAAGGAATATAAGTATTTATCATATTATGGAGATATCCATATGACCTGGGATTCAAATCATTCGCGCATTTGAATTTTTATTTGCATTTTAGATGCACGCCTATCTGCTTATCTTTGGCTGTCATTAGCTGGCAGATAAAATTTTATGGTCTACCAATTTACAGCTTCCCAGTTGGATTTCCCGGCATAATCGTACTACATTAGTTAGGAACTTCATCAAATTGTCATTTTCATTCATTCTTTCGATGAGCACCAAAAAAGATATTTTCAGTTATAGGTGCTATTAGTGTGTGAACTGCTGATTAAATTTGCTGGCAATCGAATGATCTCTCATATTTGGTAACATTGTGATTTACTACTTACTAATATTTTGAATTGTGGGTAGTGGTTGCAGTCATGGAAAAATATGTCGCATCATATATGTATGATTAATCATAAAGTTTAATTAATGTAGCATGTCTAAAAACTTCTGATGCCAAATATTCTAAAAAAATCAGTGACAAGTAATTCAGAGAAAAAATACAGATTTCCCAAACTGCAGCTGATTTATTTTTCATTAAAAGGTATTTTGGCATGGGATATGTTGTATGGTTTGTTTTACAGTATAACATTTATTTGATTTTAATGATCTGCAAATTTCAAATTAATATGGCCAAATTTTGTTAGATTTTCCTAAAATTGTATTACTGTGCCAAAAACCTAAAGGCCATGGGGCCATAAAAACCAGTGTTGGATGGACAATCCATGAAAAGAAATCAGAATGTTTTTTTTAAATTCATAATGTAGTTATTCTCTGTTAATCAAGGCCACCTTTTATTTTTCATCAATTATTTGACCACCAAGTTATGGATATATTAATATGCATGTATCACACCTCTCCTTGAGCACATACACACATCAAGTGAATATGCATGTGTGTTTGGGGCATTCTTGTATTAACCCAGCAATTTTGTATTTTTTCAGTTCCTAGGATTGTATTGATGAATTATATTATCATTACTATGAAAAATAGATGAAATAGCAAGTCTTGATGCTCGAAATTTCTTATATTTTGCAGACCAACTTGTTGGGAATCCATCGTATTTTACTTATTTGTATGTGATTGATGAGCATATGAAAGATGTCATTGAACGTTTTTGACCAGATTACATTTGCCATTTGTTAAAAAAGGTGAATAATTCTTGAGCAAACAGTCTTGGTTCAATGTAAAGCAACTCACGCTACCCACAAAAATTTTGACTTACCAATAACTGCTGTGGTACTCAGAAGTTAATATTTATTGTAATAAGGAGTAAAAAGCATGGTAAAAGGGAATCCAAAATAAATGTGTGATTACTACAATGGAAAACTTTAAGCAATAGCAAGGTCCATTAGAAGTTAATAAGGCCAATTTTAGTAATGCAGAGCTAAATTGGTTGAACTACTTTTCCCGCTGGTACTCTTCACAGAACAAGGTCTTCCTGCATTCCAATGCTTTCCTCTGATGACTGCAACCTGCTTTGGAACTGCAGTAGGCTTCGAAACTGATCTTCTTTCATAATTAAGGTCAGCCATCAAATAGAGCTATGCCTTGCTTAGCTTCATTGCTAGCATCTTGAAAATATGTCCCGTCTCCAGTCTTATGTCACCTTCCTCTTTCTTTCTCCCATATTTTTAGTTCTGCCTTCAAGAGCTGTACTGTTTCTTATAGAATGCTCAAATGTAATTAGTAATCTGACCATTTTTATTGCTAGATATAGACTAGACGTAGTGCTGACCTCATTCACATACATACCTACATTATTTATTTGACAATTCAATTGTGGTTGATGCTTTTCCAAGATGCCAATAGTGGTAAACAATTTAATTATTTCTACATTTATTAAGAAGGGCTAATTTTCCTGAATTATTCTGGATCAATTCCACTTTCTATTTATACAGCAACTCCTTGCTGTGAAATGGGTTTAGAATGGGAATCAACAATAGTGAACTGTATTTCATGAGTACTTTCTCTTCATTTGTGGTGAGAGAAAAGTTTCACATGACTAAGTAAGGTTTGTTGTAATTGCAGAAGTCACAGTATTTATCTTTAAAATAATGAGCAATGATTTTTCATATTAATTGTCTTGCACAGAAACAAGATCTATCATGTTAATTGTCTTCAATTTACAGCAAAATTTTATCGTTACTTTATAAAACAATTTAAAAGTTAATAAGTAAAATACACAAACTTTTTTACTTTATTTTGTAGTAATCATTCTAAAAATCAATGAACCTGCCATAGGAAAATAGATAGGATACGAGCATCCATTTGATTCTCAAAACCCAAAGTACTAAATGAAGATGCAGAAAATAGGGAGTCATACAGGTAGGTTAGGGGGCACAAATTTTGTAGAAATTATTTTTTTCGCTCATTTCATGATGGATCTAAAGTGTAGATAGAGTATATGTCTATGGCATTTGTGGTACTTGTGTGGCCAATTAATTTATTATAGGAAGCGTGCACCTCAAACATGAAGGGCAATTGGTGAGGAGTCCATTCAATATCATGAGGTAAACCATTGATTTAGAGATTGTTTTAGTGAAAAGGGGTACTTACACCATTTAATCAAGTCAAGTGCAGAAAATTATTTAGTTATTATCCTACAGTTATTTTTTAATATTAAGTGGTTGAATCAAATATCCATGTTTGCATTATAAGTTAGTACATGGAGTACAAAAAAATACAGTTATCAATCTGTAGGTAGGTTTAATAGGTTAGGGTAGAGCTCATCTAGTATTATGCCCAACAGCTTGTTTAATTCATACATCAGGGTAGGGGGCCAGTTAAATATTTCACCTATGGTTTCACCAGGAAGATCTGGTATCTGAAAAATCTTAGCTTGGGGGAAGCTGAGATTGCCCAGCTGTGTCCCTGGGAGTTGAGCCAAGGTCATCTGGTCCATGACCCAATGTTCTACCCACTAGACTACCACATCCCCCATGATATATTGATTGAGTGACAGTTAACTGTTGGATTGGACAAGCATGACATGTAAGAAAACAAAAATATAGAACAAATAAAAAAAGAGATTCACAGTGGTAAAAAGGAGAGGACTAAATCCTTCAAATTTTCCTTCACCCTATGTTTCTTTAGTTTTTTTGTTTTAATTAATCATTTGCATATCTAATTTGCATGTTGACATGCTAGTGTCTATTGCTCCCATCTATTTCATGCTTTGGTAGATATCGAACATCGGTGAGGTAAGAATCTGTTTTTACGGCAGTAATCAACCAATCAAGGTTTGTTTGATAAGTGAGGGCAGAGGTCACGAAGTACTAAGCCCAATGGTGTTTCACATTCTCATATCAGGGTAGGTGGGCCAATTCCTTTCCCTTTTTATTTCCCTGGAAGGTCAGATACTGGAAAAATCGCACAGCTAAAGTAAAGCTGAAAGTTTCGAAAGAAGTTACCCTGAATCAACCTGGGTCCACTGGTCAGTAGCCCACTGGATTACCAGACCCCATGAATTCCCAAATATGTTACTGTAGACTGAAAATTCAATCTCTTTCATGAGTTCCATAGATATTGAATCTTCTTAAAAATTATAGCACTGCATTGCTTAGCTAAATCGTTCATTTTAAGGTATTGTTTTAAAGGTTGGTTTTGGGTGATTCCTAATAGCTATTACCTTATACGTATTGCAAGAACTTCCTGTTGTTTGCTCTGCCATATTCTCTTCTTCAATTCTTTGAAACTTCTGCAAACAGTCTTCATGCTGTCTAAAATGTCCTTTCTCTACTCCACTTACCCAATATTATCCCTTCCATCACAGCCGTCTCAATTCCACCTCATTGCCCTATTTCCTCTGGTCACTTTCTCTCCCGGTTTTGGATTTCTCTGGCAACTTCTTATTTTGTCCACCATTATTAAAACTTCATTGTTAGTCATCCTCTCTGTCCAACTTATTGTATCAGGTCTTCTCCAAGCACACATCTCAGAAGCTTCTAATCTATGCTCATCCTCCTGCCAGAAATACCAGGTTTCTGATTCATACTGTGCTATACTCTGCATCAAAGTCTTTGCCAACATTTTTTCACCTCTTTGCTTACAGTACATTTGTGATGCTTTTGTCCCCTGCCTGCATGTGACAGGCAGGTTAAGCATGGGTTGGCACCATGGACCAAGAAATCTAAAGTGCCCGGGGCTCATGTCAAAGGTTCCCCCGCACCAACAATCATCAAGTTTATCATCTAGCTCTCTGCAGATTCTTCTCCCGTTTTCATGGTTCTTCTATGTTCTTCATTCATTCATCTTAATGTTCTCTCCTGTGATCCTTACTTGGTTTATTACTTCCCTTAGTGTTTATCATGCCTGTTACTTCCTATAATGCTCTACCATCCTGTGTCCAGTACCTTTCTACAACAGTTTCCATTGTTCTATCCTTCTTTAGATATTTATTAATTTTTTTTGCTAATACTTCCTTTGTACTTCCATTAAAGCTTCCTCATTCTTCATTGCAGTAAATTTGATATTTCACTTGTTGTAGTATGCAGGCTTCTTTTTGGTGATAAATAAATACAGGACAATGAAATTAATCTAAAATCATATGTAGTGTGGTAGTAACATCTGCTCTTGTCATTTCAGAGTGCATTGGTGTCTTGTTCCCACCCCTGTGAATGGAACATGCCACTGCTGCACCAATCTCTCGTTCATTTTTCCTCATATCTTCTTCCCCCATTTCTTTTTCCTGCTATTATTTTTGTAATAAAACCCTAGGGGGTGTGTGGCATGTGTATTCCTTTGAAGTGGAAACTGAAGGGGTATGGAACCTTTATGTTGACTGTATTCAATCTTAAGTTACTTGTAACACAACAAATATTATCTTCAGAATAGTGCATGCTTGTTTCAGAAAATAAGACAAGTGGGCTGAGTATTTTCTGCCAAAATTGAAGCTTATAAAGTTCATAAGGATTTCACAGTAAGCTTTTAAATAATTTGAAAGTGTATTTATGGAGACTCTTTATATGCTTTTGTAATATATGGTAAAAAACCAATGAAAAAAACTAATCATTGATTGATCAACCTATTAAATTACTGTTCCATTGACACATGAAAGGAGGCATTTCCACATTTAGAACAAAAGAACCTAGGAAACTTTGTTCTTCCTGGATTTCAAAAAGAAGACTGAAATTTGCTGTTGCAAATGATTAAAATTTGTTCAATCTAATTGGTTTGTGCTAATGTAATCATGTGTTCTCAACTTGAATAATAATATCATCCATGGCATACTAATTGCCAGTATTTAATTGGAATTTTCAGAAAGATAGATTAGATGGATTTATTCACCATAGAACCATACATAATTCTATTGGCTTCGTTAAGATTAAATTACATTTATAGGTGCCTTA
The DNA here is from genome assembly GCF_022747635.1 of Hetaerina americana. Lineage (NCBI taxonomy): Eukaryota > Metazoa > Arthropoda > Insecta > Odonata > Calopterygidae > Hetaerina > Hetaerina americana. The sequence continues at coordinate 76,851,278 of NW_027286070.1, forward strand.
ACATATATACAAATTTATAGGAATAATAATGTACATGGAATATATGAGTATTAAAGATTTAAAAAACAGATTTCTCTACCTTGGCTCATTCTATGTACTCTTGGACGCTATAGAAAACATTATTTGCAAAGAAGTCTTTTAACATTTTTTAAAATTTATTTTCTTGGGGGGAGTTTAAAGATAGAAAGATATACATGCCACTGCATATCTTTATTTATGTCTGTGAAATTTGTCGGAAGCCTCGACAGATCATCGGCTATAGCAAAGTAAACATCCAATTTGGTTAAAAGTTGAAAGAAAAGTAGTCTAGTATGCCAATATTCTTTCTTTACCAGTAAGAGATGTGTAATTCTGCAATTTTTATTTTCATTTCTATGAACAAAAAAAGTAAAATCTGAATATTTCAGCAGCTTAATAAAATAAAATTTTAGGCTACTTACGGATAGATCTGGATGACAGGGCAGGGAATCTGGACATTAAGTCTTGGGATTGTTATGTGTTCAACACAATTACACAGCAACTATACTTCTTGCAGCTTACATCTCATGGCTTAACATAGAGGAATTGGTTTTTATTCGTCTATTATTTATGCAATATGATACTTTTCTGGCAGACTTGTTGATTACATGTGGTATTTGTCATTGACAATAAGGAATTAATTGGTGCTGAGTACCCCACCAAAATTGTGCTTTAGGTCGCCATTTCTAGTTTTATACTTCTGAGTTCTCAGAAATTATGGCCCTGGGTTGAAATGCAACCTTAAGATACTATTTCAATTCTGTGATGCCTTGCATGTTATGATGTCTAAGCTCACTAAGCTCTTTGGTGTGGTAACTGGAATTGATGAAAAAGTTGTGGTGTAGATTATTGAGAATGTTTTGCAACTTTCAGCTGTATTTATCTGTAGTTAATTCTGGCAGTTATTTCACAAAATGGATTGATAATCAGATAGGACCATTCCGTAAATTATTTATGGTGGAAAACCTGACTTCTTCCTCTGTGAAATTGCATAAGAGGCCTATCCTGTAATGAGGAATTCCAAGAAAAATTATCTGCTTTACAAAATACTTCGAGGCACTACATTTGGAATTAAAAATATAATTCTATCAAAAACATATGTTCATTTCAATGTAAAGGTGGAAAATGTTTGTGCTCTGTTCATCATGCCTTCAATCCATGATAAATAGGCCACATTTGTCAGTAGTTATCATTTTTATTATGTTTACAAATTATATAATCCTACATGGTCAGTTTCTCCTGAAACCCAGAAATCACTGAACTTACTTATCCTGCATATATATGGGAATTCATGCTGGTAATCATGAAATCTTTGAAATGGCATATGAGAATTTAACGTACATTAATTTAAACTATATTTTTTAATGTATTGGTTCTGGTTGGCTGTTAGCCTGATGGGTTAATTGTTATTGATGTCCAACAATTCAGCCTACCCTAAACAGATGAGAGGACAGGCAAAAAATCTATTCTGGAAAATCACTAAATTATCATTGAATATTTTGTCTACAATTTATGATGCCATGGGTACAATTTCATCCCTGGATTACACTTTTGTTGTCGTACATTTCAAGAAAACCACTTGCTGGCAATATTAGTGTAACTTTGAATATAAGATACATGATTGCCGACCCCGGTGGCGGCGGGGTAACGTCCTCGTCTGCCATTCCAAGGGTCGCGGGTTCGATTCCCGCCTGGGTGAGTTTTCCTCCACCTAGGGCTTGGGTGTTTGTAAATGTGATCATTGTTATCGTTGTTAATAGTTCGATGTAAAGGCCAGAATGCGCTGTTTTCGGACTTATACTGAATAAATAAATAAAATAAAATAAATTAACTTACTTCAGGTAATATTTGCTCTCTTTTTTCGCAGCGTTGGTTACTCTTTAGTAGCAGTAATTTACCCGGTCCTTTTATCAAATTGCATGGATCACTTATACTGATCCTGCTAATTTATTTTTTTGGGAATAAGTCCTTCATGAAATTTTCAGAAATACTGGTGGAATACATTATTCGTGACATCCATTAACTGAGTCATGAACGTGACAGGCACTCTAAATAGCATGCATTTAGATATTTTGAAGGAATAGAATTTTTCTACAACTGTCCTTCAATTCAGTTATGAATTTATTATGATATTTAATGTAACTGGGTGAGACAAAATGTTGCCTGTTAAGAGGATTGCATGAAGGAATATCAAATTTTTGAAAAAATTTAGTCTTAAAACAATATTTAAATCTCAAATGGGCAAGCCATCACAAAGTGAATGACTATAAAATGATGCCAACTCTATTTAACTTTAGTCTTTTAGGTTGTAACTTGCCTTTCATAAGCCATATTCAAATGTTAGAATTTAGGTCTAATGCTATTTAAATTAACACCACTATGGTCGTGTAGCCTTGGTCTGGGCCTCACTGGACACCCTCAGCTCCACCCAAGCTTTGTGATTTTATGGGTACCACATCTTCCTAGGAAACCATAACCGCCACAGGGAAAAGTAATGGCCCCCATACGCTGATGTGTGAATTTCACACGCCATCAGGCCTAGGACTGGGTGAAATCTACCATCACCTACCAAACTGACCTTTGGGTTAATTACTGTTTTTATGGTTTTATAGCCTTTGTTAGGAAGCTAGGGTTAGCTTAAGTGAGGAAGCATTGTGTATGAATATTTTAATTGGAATGAGGGCACAAATAGCATTATCAGTGTAAGTATGACATTTAATTGAGCCATTTGTTCAGTAATGCTTGAGACAGTTCAGAAATTAAAGTATTTTAAGGAAACTAGCTTGAGAAATCATGATATTTTGCTTGGATATCGTTAATGATTCAAACCCTAAATGTTTTTAGGTTATCTTTTTGAATACTTGTAAGAATTGTTTTCGTTTTGAAAGATATTTCACATGGTTGACGTGGCCCATATTCATTATTTTCTATGTTTGTCAAATTGTTGTACTTGCCTGCCTCTTAAGAGTGATTTTGATGTGATGTTGCATTTAGAGCCTACAAGTAGCGTGGCACCTAAACTCTCAGGAGGGAGGCTTCAAGAGAGAGTCTTGAGTGGTGGGAAAGATGGGGCAGTTGTCTGTTTGAGTCAAGGCTATCCTGTTCCAGTTTTCAGGCAAGTATGCCGTGTCACATGAAGAATAAAGGCCTTAATGTACAAAGCGAGGATTCCACTTCAGGATATTCTCCTCTAACACAGTGCAAACTTTATGTGCTTGCCAGTAGTTAGTTAGCAATAGAGCTGACTGCATGCATTGGGTGCTTTTCTTTTAATACTGTATGGCATTTGCTTTGTTTTATTGCAATGACATGTGAAGTATATTAATGAGTTTGAAGGCTGCATTTTCAGAAAGAAAACAATTACATGCTCCATAATTATGCTCCATGAGATTATGAATGGACTGTAGGACATGAAATAATGGTTTTCATTTTAAAAAACACTTTCTTTAGATAATATTTTGAATGACTTTAATTCAAACGGAACAGTTGGAAAAACATTGCTTTGTGGAAATCAGATTAGAGTTTAATATCACCTCTTTCAGTGAGATTTAATTGGGGAAATCAGACCCATTTGTTAGCATATTTTTAAAAGTGTATATTTTCCTCCCTTTAATGTTTTAATAAATAGGCTCAACTTGAAATTTGATTAGTAATAGGGAGTTTTTATGTCACTGGTTTGGGCACTGGTTCACCTGCATGAAGGAATACATAATTATAATAAGTGTTGGAATTCTAACAAGCATCCAACAATATCTCATTCATTTTATATTTTTGTGCATGAATAAATTAAAAATTAAGAGTAGTTGCAAATATCATGTCTTTCAGAGCCAAATGGTGCTGTGCGACCAAGAGTGACAAGTAAAACAATTGAGGTAAAAGAAATATGTCAGAATGATACATTAGTAGCTTTGTGTCCTGTACAAGCATACCCAGTCCCAATGTATAGGTAAGGAGAACTAAGTTGAGAGTCATTAGCACCGCATTTTCTTCCTCTTAAATTATTAGGCAATAGTTACAAGAGGTCATGTGAATTCAGTATCCAAACACAGGTTTTTCTAAGTTATTAAGTCAGTACCTTCTTGTTCAAAAACCTCATTCTACTGTTGGTTTCTGTTCATTTCATCTTTCTCAAGACTGCTGAAAAAATCTGATAAATGTTCATTTTTTCAAAAGCAGAATAACTTTCCATGTTTTTTTGCATTCATTCATTGTAAAATATGTAATTTTTAAAGTAGAAAAGTAACTTTTATATAGTGTGACAAAATTGCATGCAAGGAGCCGGTTTGTTCTTTTCTATCTCCCACACAGGTGGTACAAGTTCATTGATGGGACCAATAGGAAACAAGCTGTGGCCTTGAATGATCGAGTGAAGCAAGTTAGTGGCACCCTGATCATCAAAGAAGCACATGTTGAGGACTCTGGAAAATACTTATGTGTTGTTAACAACTCAGTTGGTGGAGAGAGTGTGGAAACAGTGTTAACTGTCACAGGTAACCCTGAAATCTTCTATTTAGAGTTCTATTCTTTGGAATAATTTTATAGAAATAATTTGAATGCTTATAAAATTTTTAAATGGAATTTTTATGCTTTCAAAAACCTAAGGTCTTATCTTGGGTCATTTCACCTTGTAATTCTTAGAGGTTGTCCATGAGTTATGTATATTCTGGCCCATATAATCTCCTCGTCCCCATGTCTCATTTTGCCACGATTCATTTACTTCCCTGCCAGTATTATACCACCCTGCCCTGCGACCACCATTACAATTTTTATAGTTATATGAAAATTTCAAATAAAATGTTCACTTCAGGTCCCTCCAAACCATGTAGTGTATAAGAACCTTTTTTGTTAATTGTAATGTTTCCAGAATCCTACATTAGTACCCTCTGCCATTTCTTCCATGTATTAAATGTCACAAATACGTAATGCACATGTGACATGAGTGAACAAATGTCATGCCTATTGAGTCCTCATTATCACAACAGCCTTGCCCTTTGCCTATTTTCTATCCCTTCTTCACTTTAGGTGTGAATTGATGTGTATGCACAACCCCTTGGTAAAGTAAACAGAGATTTTTTCAAATATGTACAAGTCAAGGCATGATATGAATATCAATGGTAATTATGCCCAATAATTCCTGGAACTGAAGAACAATAAGATGGTTCCATCAACAACTTTTGTCTTCTCTCATCCACCACCTCGTTTTTAGCAAATTTTGGGCTCTTCCAGTGAGTGACATCATATCTACGACAAAATTTGTTGAAACCTAGGTAATGGATGTGAAGGGGAATTTCTTGATGGAACTGATTTCTTGTTATTCTTCTGTTGGAGGAGTTCCAAAAACTAAACCCCAAAATCATTCACTTCATGATTTCTGTAAATTCACACAAATATCACTTTAGTTCTGTTTTGTCATAGTTTGGTTGTTCGTTAATTCTGATGATGGTAGCTTTAAATGTAAAATCAGAAACTCTGACAATATTAAATGTCTAAAGTAGTAAGAATTGCAATTGTCTATGTCATTTTCACTTGGGAACTATATGGTTGTAAGCTCATTTTATTTGAGAGATTTGACAATTTGTGTAATAAACGGATGGATTTCAAGGTAATTTTTATGCTTACTTTATGAATATACTGTTTCTTACCCTTCAGCACCATTGGCAGCAGTTGTAGAGCCACAAACCCAAACTGTAGATTTTGGTCGTCCAGCTGTATTCACTTGTAACTTTGAAGGAAACCCAGTAAAAACCATTGGATGGCTTAAGGATGGAAGATCAATGAATCATGAAGACTCAGTGCTGAGGATTGATTCTGTGAAGAAAGAAGACAAAGGAATGTACCAGTGCTTTGTTAGAAATGATCAGGAAAGTGCTCAGGCTAGTGCTGAACTGAAGTTGGGTGGAAGATGTGAGTTTTGATTTCCATAAATTATAGTCATTAGTCGATGATCCTAATCATAAAATTTACTGGATGGATATAATTATTCTTGTTATTGTGCATTTTCATGCATGACTTTCATGTGCATAAAACAATTGATTTAACAATAGTACATTACTTTATTATACAGTGCAACTTTTTGAAATACATTAAGAGTAAGTAATTATGCAATTTGTCTTTTACTAATTTTTCAACTAAGGTTTCCAACTATCACAAAATGTTAAAAATCATTGAAAAAATCATGTACCATTAATGATTAATTGGTAGAAAATGCTGAAGTGATTCAGATGAAAGATGATTGTCCCATGATATAACCTATCTTTCCTAAAATCACTCTTCTTCACATTTTACTTTTGTCCCTTCCTTTCCTTTTTCATGCCAGCAGCCATCTACAGGGTGTTTCAGAACAAGAACATATAAACCCATACGAAAGAAATGCTTTTACAAGATATAGATAGTCTTTCGAATAGTGCTTGTTTGCTTGGTTAGAACATTGGGAACTAAAATTTTGTATTGACACTTGACATGACATTTGAGAAATCATGCCATTGCATCTTCTCATTTTGGCGAGGGATTGGAGAAGAGAAAACTTGGCCAAGAGTTTCCTTAGATTTCAATCCATGCCTAGTTGAAATAAGATGAGCCATATTTGGCATCGAATATTAATTAGTTATGGTAACAATCTAATGTAAAAGCCCATGAGGATTCATTTTCTGTACTTAATTATCTGACATTATCTTAATCGTGACAGGAAGTGGCCAAATAAACCATGTTCTATAGTGAAAAAGTCATGTAGTTGCCACTGTGACTCCAATTAAATTATCGATATTTTGTTGGTTTGATATCTTGTTTTCATGTGCTTGATGAATGAAAATCAATTTTCTCGGAGAATATGCGATAAATTAGTGGTATGAGTAATAGCACAAATTTTAATATGATTAATGAAATCTCTTTGAAGTATAAGTGGAATTCTAAGAAAAATCTGATGTGGGTTTTATTTCTCCTTATTAAAAGGAGGAGATTCTGCGGTATGGTTTCTAGGCGTGTATGTGTGGAGTGTAGAAAAAAATCTTGCCGGTGTAGTTTCATAGAGGCAAATACTATCTAAATGACTTGCTTGAAATGATGGTTCCTACTTACTAATGGATGATTTTATGAGGTATCAACTTAAAATACCTTGTACATATATATCTTTGAGGTATCAGTTAAATTATATTATGGTTATGCTCAGATTCAGGAAGTGTGATCAATTGGCATAGCTTCCTATAGAATACAATCTGTAAGTATTTGCCGGTAGTTAATGCAAAGGCATTTGATATAGTGAATTGGGAAAACTAATGAGTATATTGAAGAAAATAGGAATAGAGTGGAAGGACAGGAGGCTAATCCACAAGGTGAGAATGCAGAACTAGGAGTCCGGATGGGCTGTGTTATGAAGAGGTCCTTAAGGGAGAAAGTTAGTCCTTTCATTTATTTATTATGAAGAGGTGTAAGGCAGGGTTGCCCATTATCACCGTTGCTGTTCAACCTGTATGTAGAGGAAATGATTAAGGAGGCATGGGAAGAACTGGAGGTAGGAATGAAGGTGGTCGGGGAATTCGTGAAATCAGTTAGGTTCGCTGATGACCAAGCTCTAGTTTTTCAGTCAGCCAAGGGGTTGCAAGCATTGCTGAGTGAATTGGAAATTCAGTGCGATAGGTATGGGATGAGAATAAATATTAATAAAACAAAAGTTTTGTAATGCACCAGAAAGAAAAAAGCTAAGCTAAACATTGAAATAGGAGTGCAAAAACTAGAGCAGGTAGAACAGTTTACGTATCTCGGAAGTGTTTTTGACCAACATGGTCAATGTAGTAGGGACGTAAGGAGAAGAATGGTGCTAGGCAAAGAGGCTTTCACAAGGAGGAGGGAGTTGATGACAGGGATGTTGAGTTAAGGATATCAAGAAAAGACTCGTAAAAACTTTGATATGGAGCGTAGCTATGTACGGTGCGGAAACGTGGTCATTGAAGCAGGAGGATAGACATAGATTGGAGGCTTTTGAAATGTGGGTGTGGAGAAGAATGGAGAAGGTGAAATGGACAGAGAAGAAAACAAACGAGGAAGTACTTGGTATGGTGGGCGAAGAGAGGGGTTTGTTGGGAGCAATCCTATGGAGGCAGGAAAAGTGGATGAAGGGGGTGTTGACCGGCAGTGGGATGTTGAAGACTGTGATAGAGGGTAGAATGTTGGGCAAAAGAGGAAAGGGAAGGAACAGGATAGGGATGTCGGACGGGATGAAGGGAGGAAGGAAGTACTCAGAGATGAAGAGGGACCTGATGTAGAGTGGGATACTGGATTTTGTATTTTTTAGGAATCACAAAATATTTATTTGGCATTGGAAATGAAAAAATATTAACTTTGTGATTCCATTGAAAATTTATTACGATATGACCGGGATTTCGACGTTCAACGTCATCTTCAGGTCCACGTCATCATCCTGAAGATGAGTTGAATGTTGAAACCCGGGTCGTATCATAATAAATTTTCAGTGGAATCATGAAGTTAATATTTTTTTTCCAATATGAATCGATTCCATAAAGCTTCGCTGGAAACCATCAATTTATTTGGTAGTTGTGTCCATCCAAAACCTATCTTAACCGATAGATTACTTATTACTAATACATCTTTGAATGGTGGTATAATTCATCCCTAATATTTCCTGTTTTTGAGAGAGCACATGGTCTGTGTATATTAAGATTGTTTTTTTGTTTTGACCCCTGACTTTACTTACCCCCTAATTCGTTTCATTTGAATGCTAATATTAGTTTTGTTCAAAACATTTCATGGCACCTATTTGTTAGGAATGGAATTTACAGTTTGAAATTATGATATTCATCTTAAGAAAGTTATTCATTTGCCGGCTTAACATTTCATAATACAAGGAATGGCATGATCAACTCCCAGAATCCTTCCAGGGGTTTGGACATTGTTTTCCTCTACATTTTTGTTTTGAGGTTAGTTTTGGGTGTGTTACACAATCAGGATAGAGCCTGATCTGTTAATTAAACAGATTTAAATTTGTCATGGGTCGAATAATTTATAATTCTTGTTTGCCTTGAAATTTAGTCAAGTGCTTAAGTTCAACCGCTATTTTACAATGGCTCTATACTGCTTAGTCCTTAAACCCTTGGAGTAGGCCACAAGATGATCCTGTCTTTCTGGTATTGAGAGATTTCAACTGATTGTAGATTTAATAATGGCAATTGCAATTTGTATTTTGTTATTGAAAATGTTCACCCCAATAATGTTCACAAGTCTAACCATTTCTGGGATACCATTAATAAATTATAAGATGCATAAAGCGATGCATTTTACCATGCTCTATTGTCATTTCCCAGTAATATGATTGACTTATAAAGAATTCCATATAATCATACACTGTTTTCTCTACATACTCATTAACATTCTCTCTGAGGTAATAATTATTAAATGTATTATGAATAAATTTGGCATGGATGATTATTTTGCCTCAAAAGATGTCATTTTTATGTAATATGATCACCTGCTTTTATTCAATAAATGTGACTGAATTGTGCAGTTCATATTTTCATATGCGTGCATCTAATTCACTATTTCAGTTGAGCCTCCCCAGTTTCGTTACACTTTCAATGATGAAACACTGCAGCCTGGACCCTCTGTTTTCCTCAAGTGTGTTGCTTCTGGTAATCCTACTCCTGAAATAACTTGGGAATTGGATGGGAAGAAACTTTCCAACAGTGAAAGGTAGTAGTATTGAGTTTTTATTTTGGGGTTCCTTATTTGTAACCTTTGTAACAACATGTTTTTCCCTTATTCTTTTGGTAGAATTTCTAAATTCTCAATTTATTGATTTAGCAAATTTTTAGTTTTATCTTTATCACTGAATTTGCTTACTCTGCTTCATAATAAGCTGCAGAGGATATGACATCTACCGTGGCTTTCTAATATCTCTTTAGAAATGCAGAGATGTTACTTGAACTCTGCTCTTTTCAGTATTATAGAGAAAAATTTCACAGCACTTGCTTTTTGTTATTCTGATACGTGTATGTTTTGGATGATTCTGTGGTTACTTTTAAGAGAGGTATCGACTGAGTCTTTCCCTTTTCTTTCAAATTGAGTTCCAGATAGGTATTTTACACTTTCAAATTATATTTTCATATTCATTTCTTTTATTTTTAACTCAGAAGAAACCCTAATGTTGGAAATCCATCTTTCTATTGATGATTTCTCTGTCTCTTAGTTGTTCCCAATTGTTAAGACAGAGATTTGTTATGATAATTTTAATTTGAAAATTAGTGTACATTTCAAACGATTGAAACTTCCCGTTGAGGAGGATGTGAAAAAGGTAATGGGTGACAGTGGTTTACTCAATGCTGGGGATGAAAGAGGGATACTGTATACTTTAGTGGCAGTGCATTGAAATCTTATCCCAAAACTAGCAGCCGCAGAGACATCTCTCCTGTGGTGAACACCAAATAATGTTGATGTAAAGAGAAACAAAGGGTAATTATCATTCCACCGCAGATAATTTGTGGATATACTAAACAAATGTGTGGAGTAGGTTTTCATGATATTGCAGTTTTATGGTTCTGGATATTTCTTAGCAAATGGGCAGCAGAGAATCTGCATATTTCTTAGCAAATGATGATAACAATCCACATGCTGACTTCAGAACATAATATGCTTGTCACTCCTATAAATTTCAGTGATATCACTCAACAATGAAACTGGTATAAGTGGAGTGAAAATTACTTTCCAAACCAGAGTCATTTCACAGTAATCTCATTTACACATGAGAAAAAGAACTTATAATAGAATTAAAACATAAAGGGAGTAAATGTAAACTCAGTGGTACTCACTTGTCTTAATCACACCATATACACATATGCGCAAAAAATGTGGTTACTTTGAATCAGGAATACTTTCAGACATGTTGTGAAACATATTATTATTAGGTATTGCAGTGAAACCAAATGTATCCCCAGTCAAATGTAGCCCTTTGAGCCATTGGTGCATGAAAACACCATTTCGTTTCAAAGGGAAAAAATTGAAAGTTTTCAATTCTATGTGAAGAAATGTCTATTCTGTACCATAAAAAGCAAAGTTAAGTCAAAACAATAACCACATTTTTATTTTCATTCCTCAGCAATGAATAAAGAAGGCTAAAATAATGCAACTAGGGAAAACATTTTAATTTCTGCTCAGTGTTTAAGGAAAGCTAATGTAAACTGTTTGTAATTACAGATTCCAAGTAGGGCAGTATGTGACCGTGAATGGTGATGTAGTCTCACACCTGAACATCTCGTCCATCCTCACAAATGATGGAGGATTATACAAGTGCATTGCTTCGTCAAAAGTTGGATCTGCTGAACACATGGCAAAACTAAATGTTTATGGACTACCTTTTGTTCGACAAATGGATAAGAGGTCAATTGTAGCTGGTGAAACTCTAGTTGTCACCTGCCCGGTTGCTGGATATCCAATTGAAACCATTGTTTGGGAAAGAGGTGAGTCATAAGCATATGAAATGAGCTTTTGAAATAAGGAGTACATATTCCACAAGTACCTAATTTCCATGCTAAATTCTTCCCTTTCGGCTTTTATTTGGTTATTCAGTTAAATTAATTGGATTTCATGATTGACATGCCGATGCACAAAGCATAATAATTTTTTTCTGAAGCTTGAGCTGATAACTAATATTTTCTGAAGCTGATAACTGATATTTACCCATGTTATTTTCTTATAGTTCTGTTTGCACTGCTATGAAATGAACATATTGTTGGTTAATTAACATAATACTAAGCACAAAAGATTCATATTTTCTTAAAACTAGTTTATGAATTAATTTTATGCAGTTTAAGTAATATCATTCCTTTAGTAAGTAGTACTGTTCTCTGTATAGAGAATTATTGTTATGGGCTTTTATTGTAGATGGTCGAGTACTTCCAATAAATGGAAAGCAGAAGGTATTCCCCAATGGAACGCTTATAATTGATAATGTTGAGAGGCTGTCTGACCAGGCTGTTTATACGTGTGTAGCCCGAAATGCCCAAGGTTACAGTGCTCGTGGAACTCTCGAAGTGCAAGTCATGGGTAAGTTGGTTTGATTATATTTTTAAGCTTATAACAGTTAAACTCCTCTTTTCAGTTACTTTTCCTGCTATATACAGGGTATCCCAAAATTTGCAGTCACATCTTTTTACTGCATTCCTTGCCAAATATTAAGATCATTATGTTCTGTTTATATAAAAAAATGCATAATTGCTGAGTTTCATGTATTTTAAGTTTTGATTATGATCGGTTTTAGGGCTTCAAAGGGACTTTAGTTAGAGAAAATGTTTGCTTGGTTAAGGCAGTCTTATAGGACATGTTTTCCATGATTTTCATGGGTCGTGGAACTTCTTCTAGATGTTAGACTATCTAATTATTGTGACTGTCTCTCTCTCTCAGTGATTCTTCATTTGTATATTGCCAGTGCATATAATGCAAGTTCACTGCTACTACTTGTGAAATAAAAATACAAGCGTGAAAATTGACAAAATTTTATCAACTGGATGTTGAAATAAAACAACTGAAAATGTTTAGTAAATCTTTACCGGTAGATATATCAATTGATCAGATATACTAATCTTAACTATGATTGCTAAAAGTCAGGTCTCAAGCAAGGTGAAAAAATTACAATAGAGCATATTACACTGTGTAGCATTGGGTTACTTGTCCTGATAGTGCAGATTTTATTTTATGTACTGTGTATTTGTTATTCACTTTATGGATTCAATGTCTCTTATGTGATTTTCATCATTTAAAACAACCCATTGCCAGATCAATTAGATACAATACATAATAATATGTCCTCATAAGAATAAAATTACCTCAACTCATGTATAACATGATGGGAAAGTCAGGGATGTAAGAATACAATATGGTCACTTCTTTACCTATTCACAATTACTTTGAAATATTCCCTTTCTAAAGGAATGTTTCGGTGTGTTTTATGCACACTGATGTTTAATGTAATTTAATTACATTTATTACAACTATCACAACATTAGGTTTACTGATACTCTGAATGTATCTTCTTTCAAAAGATAGTTTACATGACATGCAGAACCTAAGCATTGTATCACTGACATGACTTGAACTTAATTAGCAATTGACAGGAAAATTTTTGAAAGCATAGCATAGCTTAACAAGCTGGCTCAGAAACAAAATATGTGTATGCTCTATCTTAAATCATGAAATGCTCTTATATTTTGACAAGAAAATGTGTGTGTATTAAGATCCCTGAGTGAGAATTTTGGGAGGCCATGTATTTGATTATGTATTATGGTGCACTAGGATATGATAATATTTAAAATGCAGTAAAGATAAAATATTTTGGGATCAAATAATGATTAATATATTATTGCTGAGTTCACAGAATATATGTAATTTCATGTAGTCATTGGAAAGCAATATTAAAACTTTTCCTTATAAAATTAATTGTAATTTAAAATTTTATTTATTAAAATATGTAGGATCTTAATTAAGATTATAAAATATGCAGCATTTCAAACATTGATGAATATATTGTGTTTTAATAATTATGTGTGTCTTTGAAAAATCCTTTTCATGAAGATTGTGGGTATTTTTTGCAGTTAATACCCAAGCAATTTTTTAAAATTTAATAATTTTGGATAGGTGTAAAGTTTCATTAATATTTTATTTGGGTACTATGAATTATTTCATTTTCAGCTTCGAAGTAAGTGTATTTGATGTCTACGTGTAAAATTGGTTCTCAATGAAATTTGATAGCGGTTGATGTGTGTTTTCATTTAAGGTATTGGCCATTTTGTGTATTAGGTACTACTCATATTTTTGCAGCTTAGCAAAATTAAAAATCAAGATGTTTTATGCCCTGGTACTAAATTTATTTCAGTAATGATTTACTGCACACAGTTTTTCATTTCAGTTCGGCTAATTTTGTCAGTTTTTCAGAGTGCTCTTATGTCTTGCAGAACTTTTGATGCATTTTTTGTTCTGGGATAGTGCATATTATTAGACTATTGATAACTCGAGATTTTAATTACAATTGCTTCATGGCTGTGCTGACAAGCTATACCTTTTCAGTTCAAACTCTTATTTGGTAAATTATTAATATAACAATTAAGTGCTCTGCAAGTTAATTATATATTGGGAAAGAATTCAATTGCAGGGTCACAGAATAAATATATTAGCAATTACTTCATGTTATTATTTAAAAAATCATACCTGGGGTCCAGTCCATGAAATAACTCTTCAATGCTGCTTGTGAATTTGTAAAATGTCTTTGATTTTTATTGGAAATATTTATTGCATTTCTCAGTGATAAGTCCAGGGAATTATTTCAGTTGTGAGTAGTTTATTAAAGGAATGGATGAAGAGTTGGTGTGAAAAACATATTTGACTTATCCATGCTAATCTAGTTGAGTTATGGCTTCAACCTACTCCTATGAATGTAACTGTGTACTTAATTATGTATGACATCTCTTTCAGTATGGTTTTGAATACATGCAATAGTTTTCACATCAATTCAGTTTTTAAACATATATTCTCTGATTGCCAATGTAATCCATTGACTCAGTTCTTAAAAGGTATCATAGATTTTAACATTTTTTGTGCTGATGTGGATAATATGTTACGACAAAATGTGGTGGACCACCTTTTTGAACTCGAGGACTCTAAAAACTACTTATATAAATGTAATTACTCTAAAATATGCGACGTATTGAATTTCCAAGCGTTTGTGCAATTGTTCTCATACAATGTAAAATGTATTCCATTATATTATGATTCCTGGTAGATGAAATAATTTTTTTATGATAAGTACTCAAAGAGCTCAACCAAAATTTAATAAAACAGAATGATGTTACCTAGTGCCATTAAGTGAAAAATTCTTTGAAGGGATATGCAAACATGAAACAAAGAAAACTGCAAAATATTATTGGCAGTTGGCAGAAACATTTGACTTATAAACATGCATTTTAAATATGAACGGCTCATTAGTTGAGAAAGGTGGTGCATTAATTTTCAGTACTTTCAAGAGAATAATCCATTCTTCACACTCGAGGTTTTGTTTCAGTTTAGCCTCACCCTTCAGGTAAGTTCTAATATATTTTGCGCATGACTGGTTGATGGTGCTTTCATGTTTTGTCATTTTTGATGCTGTATGATGCCATTGCTAAATATTTTTAAGATAATTTCTCTACATGTCATAGTTGAGCAGATGAGGTTCTAGGTTTAATTTTATATAGAGACTTCTTCGTTGCATTGATTAGCCAACATGTCACAATTCAAATTAATGGGTGTGTTGGTGTTTCAGTTGCCCCACATATTACCCCATTCCATTTTGATGGGCCAATAGATGCAGGTGAGAGTGTTCAACTGCAGTGCTATGTTTCTAAAGGGGATAAGCCTGTCATGATCAATTGGCATTTCCATGGTGAAATGCTCTCTTCTCACATGGGGATCAGTACGGCCATGTTTGGCAAAAGTGCTAACATCCTCACCATTAGCTCAGTTGGCCTTGGCCATAGGGGAGTCTACACTTGTGTTGCGAGGAACAGGGCTGGAGAGACATCCTACTCTGCTGAATTGGTCGTGAATGGTATGCTAGAGGACAGAACTTTGCCAAAGAGTGTGCCAAAGTACTATTTGTTCTTGCTAACTCTATTCCATACCTTTCATCATATTTCCTTAAAACTAATTCTCCCTGTGGATTTCTGCTGGTGAGTTTTATTGAAAGTTCAGACTTCACTAACAAAAAGAGAGGGGCTTTTACTTGGATGAGGGCATGCAGATGATTAGTAGATCTAACACCTTATTGCCTTAATTTTTGATGCATTAGTTTTGAAAAAATGGTACTGTCAGTAGCGTGATTGAATCTGAAACCATTAGCAGTGAGAAAAATGTCATTAACCTGCAAAATAGAGCTCTTAAAGTGCTGCATCATTCATCAGGTTTTACATTTAGGATTTCAAACTGTTCTTTTTGATGACCATTCTTAATATATATTCCTCCAGCATGGATTTAATGAAATAGCAAACCTCAAAAACACTGCTGAACGCCGCATGCTAAAGAACCTAACATTCTTTCATAATATGAATGTGTAAGTGAAGAAAAGAGAACTTCATTAGCAACACAAGCAATTGAAGTCAGGGTACACACGTGAGCCACATTGCTCTTTCCTTGGAATTTGTTATCTTAGTTTTAATTTTATGGTCTCTCTCTTCTTAAATTATAAACAGATCTTTGAAGCCTGAAGCTTATATCAGTTTAATGTGCATTTCCACGTGCTTTCAATAGAATTTGAATATTCAGCATGATACTAGTGATCTTTATGATAGATAAAATGCATACTTACATTTCAACATATGAATGAAGATAATGTCCACTAACACATTGCAACCGTCTGGTCGTATTGTTTGAGTAGAGGGAAAGAATACCTTGATTATCTCTTTTGCACATAAAAAATATTGTGGAAATTCATTTAAGTCACAGTTATTGACACTAATACTCTGTTGTGAAATTTAAAAAATTAGTATTAGTAAAAATGCTCGTTCTCTGGATAAAACGTTAGATGATTGGTGTTTCTAAGTGAAAAGCAAATGTAGGTGAAGTGATGAGTAAATGCCTTTTGACTACCTTCATTTTGGCTGTAAAATGCAAGTCATACCATTGGAAATTGATGTATGGTGAAAAAATATGCCAAATTGCCATTCTAATGAGTTTGTTTAGAATGAGGTACAGTTGTGGACAAATTAAAGTTGCCAAAACTCTATTCTGTGATATTAAAATAAGAAAATAGGTGTTATTAAAGTGATATTGGAAACAGTATGCAGGAGGGAAGAGAAGAATGGCAGAGTTTTGGCTGCTTTTCAGTGATATGTCATGTGTTTATTGTTTTTCATCCCTTAACACATCTTCAGATTTTATCTTTCGAATAAAATAGCTTTTTGTATTGGCTTATGGTGCTAGCCCAAATTCTGATGGCACTCCAGATCATGTCCAACTGTTGTAAATGGTCATCTGGAAGAAGCTATTGCGACTCTTATTTCACTCCTTTCAGCCTAATGTGGGGAAAACAAGAAAATATTCAAAAGATGAAGAGAAGGCAGTTCTTTTTTCCGGTTGTCTTCATGAATAGCTAGAATAAAAATGCAGAGATTTTTTTGTTAGAAAAACTAGTGCTTGGATGTTTTTTGAACATCTTTATTATGAGCAAAAGTAATTATTTAATGGTTTCATTGGTGAAACAAAATTCAACAGCATATGTAACTTCAAATGCATTTCAAATAATGTTACGTGCAAGACTTGATTTTTTCATTTCATGGAAAAATTAAAACTTGAGTAGTGGAATGGTAAATAAACCAAAGTCACATATTGGCATGCTCTAATATAAGTCTATAACTAAAGATCATCATTACATTTAATTTAAAAATATACATCCAATGTGTTATCAAGGTGGAAACGTTTCCATAGCAGTCACAATCAATTCTTTGTGAAGGATGTAACTGTGACTGAACTTGGTAAATGAGAAATAGATACCTAATTAAGATGTTCGTGGCTGTGAATGCATGCCTTTGTGTAAAATGTACACGGGAAAGTTACTTAGATGCTATACACTGTATTTGATTATCTAGAGTTTCAGTACATTAGTATTGTAAATGTTTGAGTTCCCTGAAAATCCAGACTAAAAGATGGAGGAATAATTAATGAAGTACCTAACCTTGGTAGTAGGAATTCATTAGTTGTTAATAGTCAGTATGCTTAATACATAGCCATTTGTGTAGATTTTTTGTGTATGTATAATAAATCCATCTCATACTAAGATCATTTACATTAGGGATTACAGAGTGAAGTTAGTTAAAATGTATTCAAGAACTAAATTTTTCATTCACCTAATCCATCTTGTACTCGTTTGTCGAAGAAAAAAAATTAGGTGACACATGACGCATGTGTATTCATAGCTTTTATCAGTTCATTAGGGCAACTTATCTTTATCTCACTTCATGTGAGGAATGGGCGAGTGGAGTCGAGAATGAAAGACTCACTCGGTAAGACCCTCTTACTGTGTTTAGTTACCTATCAAAATTGTCATATTTGGAATTACATTAATGCGTGGGTCATTCAATTCCTTTGGAAAATATAGAAAAACGAATAATTTTGGGTAGATTTTATATTTTTCAAAATAATCTTCTGTTACCTTGATACACTTTTCCCAGTATTTCTCCTAATTTTTAAAGCCATCCAAAAAGTAGGATTTTGTAATATTTGCAAAACAGGCATCTATGTTGGCAATGACCTTGTTTGGCATGAATTGTTTTCTGCAAACACGTTTTTTGCTGTTTGGAAATTAGAAAAAGTCCCTGGGGGCCAAATCTGGTGAATACAGTGGTTTGTTGTGATGATTCGATCTTTAATTCCATGATTTTCTCCATTGAAACTGCAGGGGCGTGCATCCGTACATTGTCTTGAGGGGAGAAATTTTTTTCTTCGCCAAAGGAGGATGTTTTGTCCTGATTTTTTTTGCTCAACTGATGCAATGAAAGCCCATAATACTTTGCATGTATTCTTTATCATTTTTGCTAGGTATTGATTTGATTCTCTGCGCATCCCAAAAAACCATGGCCATCACCTTTTCAGCTGGTGATAATCTGTGCCTTCTTCAGAGCCAGATCTCCCTTAGAAACCCACTCTTTTAACTGCTTCTTTTTATCTGGAGTGTATTAGTGTCTCCATATTTTGTCCACAGTTCCGTATCAATGCAGAAACTCATCAGGGTTGTGATGAAAAAGCACCAAATAATCCTCCAAATCGACCACACGGCGGTTGCATTTACTCTCCTCTGAGAGCAAGCGTGGCACTCAGCTTGCTGAACTTTTTTTTGCAACCAAGTTTTCCAGCAAAATTGATAACTCTACCTAGTGATATGCCTGTGGCCTCAATCATTTCATGTACTTTGATTCTTTGATCACTCAAAAAGCATAGTAGATTTTTTCAATAATTTCAGAGGCAGTCAATTCCGCTGGACATCCCAAATAATGTTCATCATTTATGGATGTGCAGCCACGTTTAAACTCATTTTCCCAGATGCTAACTAACAGTGACATACACATGAGTAGATGTGCCATGAACTTCATCCAACTCGGCTTTGATCTCTTTTCGTGTTAAGCCTACAAGTGCAATCACTCCACCAAGCTCACTCAATTTTTCTAAATAAACAAAGGTTTGTTGCTTTAAATGGCTATGAAAATGAAACTATGTGATGGATAACACTGAAACTTTAGGAGCAGTCTAGTGAGATATGAGGCTTACTAAAAGCAAGCCTTTTCCAGTACTATCAGTGCCATCCCTTTGATTTTCTAAGGAGTTATTGAATGGCCCACGTATTTTGTAGACTTGTTAAAGTTTTACTGTTATTTTTAACGTTTTGTGAACAAGGGCTAATGATTCAGAAAGGTAGAAGGACCCAAAATATTATTAATAGTATATATGGAAGCTGCAGGGAATTATTTAGTCGAGCATATGTTCCAAAAAAAAATGGAAGGGAACTCAGCAGATTATGATAAATGTTATTCCTGGAAAACTTGAAGCAATAGGTCTACGTACAATTTGGATTTGAATGATGTGCCCTGGGATGAATCCCCTTTGAAATACTTTTGCAGTCAAGCCCTCAATTCTTCCTCTGATGAATCCTGAGCCTCTGAATGCTGGCCAGTTATTTCAGCTCACATGTGTGGTATCAGAGGGAGATGACCCAATGGCCATCACTTGGTCAATGAATGACTCCAGTATCTCTCATCTAAGTGGCGTGTCGACTTTCAAGACTGGTGCAAGAGTCAGTAGTCTGTTCATTGAATCAGTTGGTGCCAAGCACAGTGGACAATACACGTGCACTGCCAAGAATCATGCTGGCATTTCAAGTGCCACCTCTCTGTTGATTGTCAAAGGTAGTCACTGCAGCAAACTTAAACGTTGCCCTTGGCATGGTTACCAGTAAACAAATGTTGTGTTTTCTTATGCTTGAGGTGCTTTTGAGAATTTTTTTATGAAAAGCAATTCAATCTGTTGCTGTATATTGTTGTCGCTCCCTTCAGTCTCTTCCCTATCAAAGAATTTGTATCAGTTATTGTGTAACAAGCCAGTGTGGAAAAGTATTGAAACAGTTTAGTGTAGTTGGTGGTAGGCATTCTGATTCTGTCATTGTTTGGAGGGAGTTACTTAGTACTGTATTACTCAATGCGATGGTGAAGCGAAAAATTACCCCTTAGGAACAGCTAAAAGAAATGACGTTTGGAAAAGGGAAAAAGCTTATTGATGTTCATTTATTAGTTAATGTAAATATACAAATATGCACGTTCGTTACAGTAAAATTTTTTACATGATGTAAGAATTTCATGATATTTACCTCAGTACAGTGTGATTGTTATGCAATGAGTACCAATTCTGAAAGTAACAGTTTTCTCTTTGTGTTTAGCCAGCTAAATATGCCCTCTTGCTGAAAATATCCCAAATGCTTTGTTTTTCTGTAAAAATAAGGACATATTATTCTTAACATTGATCGTTCAGGTGCATCAGATGGTATAATGTAGCAAAAATAAATAATAGATATCATTGCAACACTTCTCAGATTATTATAAAACAGCATAATGCAGTGTACAAAAGATATAGATCATTCGTTCTATGTTTCAACCTTAATTTAAGAGGATTTAATCTTCAAATACTTAATTTAGTTGATTAAGCGCATGGATTAAGTTAATTCATTCACCTACCAGCCAATGCCAGTGTCTTCCTGTCAAAGCATGATCTCAAGTGCTTACTACATATTTCACAAGCTAAATCACAGATTGTCTTGTTTATTCAGGTTGAAAAAGTTGTCAGTTTCTTGACTGATACTTACCTCGGTGGTAACTCACTTTACAATACTGTTGGAAGAGAGTAGCAATGCAGGAGAGAAGATCACATAGCACTTGCCAACTATTTCACATGACACATGGATTATATATCAGGAAAATAAACCCTTACTCTTTTATTTTGACATTGTGCTACATAGAGTAAGTCACTGTTTTCAAAAGTGTAATAAATGGATGGATGCTATGCTATTTTTGAAATACCAAACAAAACTGAATTGAGACTAAATTTCTCTTATAATACAAAAAATTATTCACAATAGCTTCAGAGGAAAATTTTTCTTATTTTTCTTGGTTGTTTGGCCATTCATCTCCTATAAAATAAAACTACTACTCTTAATGTAAATTGTGCTATAATCTTACCAGAGTAGAATTCTTGTATTGAGCAAGCTCATTCTTCATTGTCGTGGTAATCTGGTTTGGCATAAAACATTTTATTTTTTATGAAGACAAGCAAGCAAGGCATGATTAGAAATTTTTCTTATCTCACTAGAATAAAATAATCTTTAGCTTATATATATTATTTTCCATCCCCACTTATTACATATACATGCAACATTAGATGTTTGTACAAACTGTTACAAAATATGTTCAATTTCCCCTTCCATTTCATTGCATCATTTGCCTATGAAAGTACAACATTCGTTTGCTGCATATTATTTTATTGCATACATATTTTTGCTGCACTCTTTTGAAACATTTTTGATTGAATTTTATGGAAGCACCATATCTGTTGTGCCGTAAAAAGATATATCACCTTTTCAATTTTGGTGTTCTTTTCACTTTGTGTGTGTGTGTGTGAAGTTACAAATAAAACTGTGTAGAATCTCAGGAGAACAAAGGTTCCACTAGACACACACCTGCGAGATTGAATAGGATTGCACTTTTCCGCTCACATTAGGTCACACGTAAAAAAATGTTTCCTTTAACCAGTACCACCGGAGATCCTTCCATTTTCATTTGGAGAGAAGTCTAGAAATGCGGGTCAAGCTGTGAGTATTCACTGTGCCATAGTGGATGGGGACCCTCCGGTTGTGGTTCATTGGAATCTTAATGGAAACCCTGTCACTCCAACAATGGAAGTTATCTCTGTGCCACTTGGGGAGTCAGGGTCAATCCTCACAATCCCCTTCCTGAAAGAGAAACACATGGGCAACTTCACCTGTGTTGCCGAAAACAAAGCTGGTTCGGCCTCATACACAGCATATTTAGCTGTCACTGGTAACCTTATAGTTTGAGTTTATTATGCAAATCTGACATGTGCAAATATGCATCCTGTGAATGCATTAAAATATTATGTCCGTGCCATTTCTTATAATTACTTTGAATAATTTCATGCTTGCATATGATTCTCAAGCTTTTTAGCGGTAAGTTATGAAGAATTGACTTGATTGACTGATTTTGGCTGCTCTGCATGCCCTATTTGAAGCATTTTGCAGGCTCAAAGCATGAGAGACTATTATATTGAACTATCATAGAGTTCCCTTTCTGTTGATTCCTCATCCATGTCCATGAAAAATGAATTCACCTGGCTCACTTAGGCAAGTACATTCAACTAAAAGAATCACATTGGAAGTGTGATATGTCAGTAGTGTCACAAATGTATATTTGAAAAATTACAACTGCTGAAATAGAACTTAATTGAGTGTTAGGTTCAAGAGAAGCATGCTTCAAGTGCCTGTGGAAGTGAGCAAGTTTTTTTTCAGAACTGTATCTCTGTTATAAATTAAATATGGAATTTATTTTATAATTTGGCCACTGAAAAATGTACTAGTAATATATAGTTAAAAAATCATGTAGGTATTGATTATAATCTAGGTTCCGAGCCATATAGCCAACAGCTAAATATAGAAACCTATAGAACGCTAGTGCATTCTGATTCCTGTATGCAGTTGCTGATCTTATGATCTTTCTGATATGTTTTAAAAATGTTCCACTTTTTCACAGTGTTTTGTGAAAAGAAATGTCTCTTGTCGTGAGCAAATTTTATTAGGCTCATTTTCAGTTGTCAGGCTCCATTCCTCAGTCATTTTGATTTTAATTGCATTCGAAAGAGATCATAAATCAGACTCAAAAGGAACCCTGTGAGGTGTTTGTTTCTGGAGCATGCCAATGCATATAACAACTATTATCTAATGCATGCTCATTAATCAGCTTCAAATTTCAATGCCATAGATTTACAGGCAGTGTGTATAAGTGAGCCAATATGAGGCCAGCCAAGACTAAAGGCAAATGGCAACTTCATAGGTAGCCTACATGAATAATTGTTGTGAGAATGATGTTATCTTGTGCCTAGATGCCTGTATTTATTGAAAGGTTTTTGTGCGAAGAAAAGTTGTCAAACTGTGGTATGTGTCATGGAAAATAGTTGAGAGTCGCTCTTCCCACTTGTCTGAGTATCACTTGCGGTTATTTATGTATGAAGAAGTTCAGGAGTCTTATCAGCCTTCATTCCATTCTTTTTCGGGTTTCTTTTTAATTTAACCCTCTTGGGAAAATAGCATTTTCAAATTAGAAGTCTTCCATGTACATGCATACTTAATTGTCACGATTGAATCATCTATTTTCCTTAATATCACTAGACCTAATTTCTATATCACGTGCGTACAATTTTACATATCCACCACAGAATCTATTGGCCTTCCACAACTCCCATGATTTTGCTTTTGATTCTATCTGAATCAAGCTCAACTTTACCGTGGTCATTCAAAGGAAGAATGTCATCATGTCAGAATGAATTATGGTGCTCTCACAATTACTTGCAGTGTTAATTTTGTAATTGACCATAAAAATGATTTGAGGCATGAGAGCATAGTAGAAAATATGAATGATGTCTGATTCTACTGCTCTCAAAATCAGAGTCTCTCTAGGGGAAGCAATGCTTTGCCATGATACATAGATGCATCCATTTGCCCATTTTCTCTTCTGTCTAAATCCCCTGACCCACATCACCACCTTTCTTGGGTCATCTCTTCCTCGCCAATATTGGATGCAGTGTCTATGTAGAAAAAACTGAAGAAACACTTAAATTCAGTATCTTTAGTGATAATAGATATTCTCTGCTAGACTAGACTTGAAGAAGAAGTTTTTTATCCAGTAAAATTTTCAAAATAAAAGATTCACTGCCATAGAGCAGCTATATGCCATCACCTTGTCATTATGCATGTCACAGGTCAAAATAGGGAATCATATACCAAAGCAAAACTATTTTGAATCAAAGAATAAACATGATATAGATATCTCATATAGTGAAAGTAAGGTATTAATTAAATATGAGGCTTTTTAGTTTCAAAGATAGGCATTATGGGGAAAAACTTGGCTCTCTCTTTGCGGCAAGTATGTTACAATGGAGCAAATATTTACTTGGATGTAAATTGAGAATGTGCTCTGCAGAAGTCCGTTCATACTTGGGAGAAAATCACGTTAAAGAAAATTTTGATACAAATCAATACAATCACTTGTTGCTTTAACAAAATATTGATATTTATAAAATGAATCAAGCTTGCCAATGACATTACCCAGTACACAGCCTTCAGCAATTTTATTATAATTTGACAAGATCTTGTGCCAGATAATAACAATTAAGGAAAATAAATACTATATGAAGAATGGAATTACAATTGGTGAACCAAATTTGAAATTAACTTGGACTAGGTAATTGATCTTTGACTTTTGGATTGAAATACAGAATAGTTAAGCATTGTAATAATTATGTTTTAAAAAAATGGAATAAAATATATATATCAGTAAATGAACGTCAAGTTCAGCTGGAGAAGTTCACTGTCACAATTTCTTTTCTGCTGTTCACAATCAGAAGATAACTCAATATGAACTCATGGCAGGTAAAGCTCTTGTCGCCATGATTTCACTTGCACACACTCTTTCCTCAATAGTGTGCGGATCATCTTTTTCCCTCATATCTCATTATAACTCATCTCATGGCATTTCCTCGGTGTAATTCCACCCAAGGACACTTTATTCTTCTTTAATAGAATTACAATCAAGATTGCCATCTTGGAATGAAGTCATTTTTAAACAATTCCGAGTTTGTTTTGTCCCTGAGAGCAGTTCAGCAATGCTATTCAAGGTGTGATCAAACAAAGACCGGACCGATTTCATTCTGTGCAAACCATTCAACGGATCGAAGCGATACACAGTGTGCCATCTAGCGACACATCTTAAAACTAAAGCGAGAGTTGTTGCGTTTGTTTACGTCGAGTCGTTACGCAGCAGCAGTGGTACGTGTCTTGACCTGTTTGTCGATGATGTTAAAAATTAAATCAGCATCTTAAACGTGCCAGAATTACAGGCATCAGCATTTTGTATGTACAGCTAAGAATGAATTGGTGTTCAAATCAGTATATATGTATAACTATGGGCATGACCTATCAGACAGATGTAACTGGGCTAGTTTATTTTATCAGAAATTTGTCAATAGGATGCAATAGAAAAGATGCACCAGAATAGATGTAGCCTAATAATTCAGCTGTGTGCCACATTTATATTTGAATTCTGTTACCATTTAATTTTTTTCATTGTTATGATAATTCTTTTTAATAACTGTAGATTTCCTTTACTTTACATTCGTCATTGCACTGAGGTATGTTAGAATGATTTTAGAACATTGTGCATGATTTTTAGTTGTGCTGAGTATACAATTTCAATGCTTTCAATAGCTGTCTAGGGTTATTGAAAATCTGAAGTTTCTTCTTTTATTAAGGTCGGCCCTGTCCCACTTCTTCTTATTTTATACTTTGTATGTAATCATCAAATTAAATCATGATCAAAAAGTTTTGCCTGCGTAATGAAATATCTTAATCTCTTAATCATTTTCATCCTTATTTTAGTGTTAGAATTTAAGAACATTCGTATTTAAGTGGGGATATTAACTTTGGAAAGATGATTTATTTTCTGTCTGAAGCAAATAAATGAAGTAGCTAGGCTTTATGTCCATTTGGATAACATATTTGAAATGCTTGTATTATTAATCTGCAATTCACACCATGGCATAGTTTTCCATAATTTATTTGCACCAAGTGTTATTAGGTATCAACATTTTTTATATGCCGTTAGCATTTGGCTCTTATCCGGAGTGAAATTTTTTTCATATCTTGAGGGTTTGTCAAAAGGTACCTATGTATTATTTCCTCTTCATGTATAAGGTATGAATCTGAAGGTATGATTATGCTTTTTTTTAATGCTTCAGAAATATGACTTACCCTATGTTGAAACCTTTGATATAAACATAAACTTTGAGTTCCCCCATTTGGTCTGGGAAAATAAAAGTTCTGTCACCTTTAGCCTAATGAATTCTGACAATCCCTGAAATATGCATTTTATTTGTCCAGGACTGTACTTCATTTGTTTTAAATTCTAGTTAAACAAGTGTTACTGAGAAAATGTCATGGAAATTAACAAGTTCTCGCATATATTTGCATAGTGAACTCAAGTAGGTCCAAAAAATTATCAGTTTATTTATACTTAGAGATAATTTTCACAAATTACTCAAATTTATGCAAGTTGGTGCTCATCATTGCGCAGAAGAAAATAAGCTTGAAGCATTTCTATTTCCTATTTTTAAAAAGAGCACAGTGCAAATCAAAATGGTTTACGCATGTAGAAGTACAATTTATTTGGAGTTTTGGCATCCTCAACAAATTTATTATCATCTGTAGCTGTGAGGTTTCTATGTTATAAAATTGTACTGTAACCATTAAATATTCAAATAGCTGTGGGAGATGCTGCAACAGTTACTTTGATGAAGTCATCCCTTATGTGCATCGAAGGGCAGAAATTTCACAGCGTAAAAATTATTCGACTCAACCAGCAATCGATCTGTTCCAATCAACGCAAATGATTTTTATACTGTGAAATTTCTGCATTTAGATTTTTATTATACTAGACTGTTGTATGTAGTGCTTTTCAGTGATAATTATGTTTAAGGGAAATGCTACAGCATAGTAATAATTTAAGTAGGGAAATATTTACTCTGTGATAGTAAATTATGCAACTGCTTCTGATGATCCAGTGCGTGACATCCACAGTAAAGATTTTTTTCCTTTATTCCTGGTGAATTTTTGCCTTAATTAGCTTGATACATGAAGATATGGCATTCAAAGTAATTGTTTTTCGTGATGAAGTCCCAGTTTTCGTTCAGAATAGGTTAAACTGCTTATATATTTGCCAGAGAGGAGTAGTCACTCTTGGCATTGTATCAATTAGGCAAAGGTGCATTTCCTAGTCATAACTTTTGGCATGAAAGATGATTTGAAAACCTTAATATTTTTGAAACATGATGCTTAATGCTTAACTCTAGGGATTATTTGAAAATATTTGTAAAGGCTTATAACGTTCCTTATTCATTTATGACTCTTTCTTTACCCAGAACACATACCCATGCCAGGTTATTACTGCCAATTAATGACTTGCATCTCGAATTGGCTCTTTTTTATGTAATACTCACTCTTTTGTTTTAACCATTATAGTATCGGTGCCAATATTTATGAATTCTTAGGCATGCAAAATGGAGCCAATGATTTCTTTCAGTAATATTGAAATTAATTACAAATTATGTCTTATAAAAGCTGAACCTTGTTCTCATATTGTCATCTAAAATTTTCCTTTTAGATAATTTACAGGGATCTTCTAAGACTGTCAACTGAAGAATGTTAACAAACCTATGCTTTCAAAAATGTAATTCATACGAAAAAACTGGAACTTTTCTTATTGCACAGTTGCGCCTCATATCGTCCCTTTTGCATTTGAGGGAGAGGCTAATTCTGGTGATGGAGTTCAGTTGAATTGTTATGTGTCGAAAGGGGACACTCCCCTCCAGATATCATGGAACTTTCATGGCCGAGAGCTGTCCTCCCACTATGGCATCATCACTACCAAGATAGGGGAGCGCACCCGTCTGCTCACCATCACATCTGTCATGGGAGGACATGCTGGGAATTACACATGCTCTGCACGGAACGCTGCTGGCTCGACTAATTATACAGCTTCATTATTTGTAAATGGTACTAAACATAGATATAATAGGTTTGTAGAAAAGTTCATGGAAATAATTTGTTTAGTTTTGGAAACCTCCCAAATAATAAGTTATGCATTTGCCTGAGGATGGTTAAGTACAAGGGTAGACTTTCTGTAGATTTGAAGGCAGAGTAGAATGGCTTGGTGGATGAACTTGGGGGAAAATTAGCAACAAATAAAAATACCAGTCATGCATGGAAAGCCTATTTCAGCAGAGTATATCTCTATATCAGTTTCATACATGGTTCCAGCATCAATAAACACAGCCTGGAAAGTTTTTAGGAAGAATTTAATGTGAAAACAGCACCCTGGGGGATTTTCTCATACTTTCTGATAATCTATAATTATTTGCTCATCTCCCTTATTATTTTATGTTTGCTCATATCAGTCAGGAGAAAATAATTTTTTGTTGACATTCTTTTATCTGTAATTTTTTTACCCAAAAAACAACAAAGTATTGGATTTTTATTTCACAGTTAAAGCTTTATTTAATTGGATTGAAATGATGTTAATTTATGGATCCAGTCTTCATGAAGATCTCTTGGTGATGATCATATCTACGGTTTTACCTTCACCTGTATCTTAATATGGAAGCCTGTTTGTACTTCACCAGGTTTCCTTTCTTGAATTCATCCGGGTGAATATTTTCTTTTTCTTGAAATACTCATGTATAGTTGTTTGGACATTTTTCATTGCCACTTATAATTTGGCTATCACTTCCCATAATGGTTAGAGATTGAGGTAGATGGATTACAAATGGTTCAGCATTATTTCCTTGTGCCTAATGTATAAATATAAGATCTGCTATTAATTAATTTAACCCATGATAAGTAATCAGAACAAGACTTATCCCCTATTATGTAATTTTTGTTTCTCTATTATATACTTTCAGCGACATTCACGTTGTTCAAACTACTAGTATTTCTGGTATGTGAGGAAGGTATTCCCCACGTACTACCCCTTTGAATTGAGTATGGATTTTATTCTTAGTTTTGCCCGTCATCGTCCCGTTCTTCCCATACGATGAGGTGTATGCGGGGGATAGTGTGCAGCTCAACTGCTATGTTGCAAAGGGTGATAAGCCTCTGCAGATCAATTGGAATTTCCACAGTCAAGAAGAGAAGTTTGGGTCCCATTCACTCATAAATACTAATCGAGTGGGTGACCGTTCTAGCACACTCACCATTTCTTCAGCAGTTGCTGCCCACTCAGGGAATTATACATGTACCGCGCAGAACGTGGCTGGGTTTACCAGTTATACCACCACTCTGAACGTGAATGGTAATTGAGAAGTTTTGAATTGATCAAGCCACTTAAGCCATTCTTTTCTTGGAACCGAACCCGTTCTTCCTTTCCTCTTTCAATGGATGATCTCCTCGTAACACAACTCCTCACTACTCACAAAGTCCTCTGGTAAAACTGTCTCTGCATTTTAAAGGGAACATCATTGTATGAGATGAGAGCACTCGGTCATTATAATAGTAATATCAGTATTTTTTTCACTTGGCAGTCATAGTTGTCACTGGGAAATCATCAGTCTCAAACTCTCTAGTATACCTCTGAAGTTCCATTAGATAATTGCTAACATTCAAACTGATGCGTATGAAATTTTAGTGTGTACTATAAGTCTTGTGATGAATATTTCCATTTTACAGTTACTCCTCAAATTTCACACTTTTCATTTGGAGATGAGCCTGCAAACTATGGTGACATGTCCGCAGTCCAATGTGCAGTTTACAAAGGAGATTTACCTGTTTTTGTATCGTGGGTTTTTAATGGAAAGAAACTCTCTCCTGGCAACGGAGTTTCAATATCCAAAATAAGCCAGCGAATCAGCACTTTGAGTATAGAGTCTGTGGCGGCAAAACACTCTGGAATATATACTTGTATTGCCAAGAATGCAGCAGGGTTTAGCAATTATACGGTGCACTTGAGTGTTAATGGTAACTTATGGAGATTATACCCTTAAATTGGATGCATTGTGATCTTTCCTGTTCTTCTGTTTTGATAGTTTTCTTTATTATTATATTTTTTCTTTCTGCCTTCACTCACTATTTCCAAATCATTTACTGAGAGTAGGTATTATTGCACATAGGTAATTCACCACATTTCTCTCATTTTAAATAGATTCTTGTACAGTGTGTCTTTCAATGCGTAGACAGTTGCCACTTTTTTACTCTTACATTTACACAAGAATGATCTTTTTAGAAAAATGTAGGCATTTATGTACTTTTCAGGATAATTGTTTTTCACATTTTAATCTGTTCATTTTTTTTAAATTTTCTCTCATGCGATCCCCAACGTAAGTATGCTGAAGTCTAGACCAGAAAGTCTAAATCCCTTTCAATGACCCAACTTTGAAGTCTATTTAATGAAATCATGATTGGATCCATCTTGTCAGGATACAATGAAATAGTGCTAAAAAGATTAGATTATGTACCAAGTTTTAGGAGGCACCCATTTGCCAAAATCATTTACACCATTTAGGATAGATGAGTAATTAGAGTAAGGGTGCTGAGATGTTGAGAGGTGGATGCGAGAAAAGAAATGTTGATGGTTCTCTAGACTCAATGGGAGATATATTCATAGTCTAACCTTCATGCTGATTGTTCATGCTTAAAGTCTTCCCCACATTGCAACCATGTATGAATCAGAATAGCAAAGAAAAATCTTCTGGGAATTGATTCTTGGCCCGTAACTTGTGGCTGGTATATTCACCTCAAACATCTCTGTCATTGGAGCATGGAATTTTAAATCGACCATAGTTAATAAAGGTTATAAATAGGCCTGAAGGTTCGTCAAATACAGTAAGCTAAACTATATGCCATGCTTAAATGCGTTCACAATGTAATACCTAGTGACTTAGTAGTTAACGTAATGTGAGTACAAGGCAGTAAAATATAATTAAGGCAATAAAAACAAATTGATAAATTACAATAAACTGTTATTGTATTGTTTGAATTCTTTATTATTTGATGATTGCACCTTAAAATTTAGCTATTGTCTCAACATTAATTGATTGCACTATGAATCTTTAATCTTGTGTAGTAATCCTGCCATAAAGTTGGCCAAAGATAGGATATCATGCAGCAAGTTTTGATGTTTTACACAAATGTTACCACCTTTATCAGACATCACATTTCCGATATTAAAGAGCATGTTTTGTTTTATGGGGAATTGACAAGGAGGGACAATTTTTCAGTGGAAGCTGTTATGGTTTGCATTATAGAATGCCTACTCTTGCAGTACGTCAATGGTTTATGTTAGGAAAACTATTTCAAAGATATGCATTGATATTAAAAATATCAACGTTCTAATTTGAGTTTCTCTAACCCTTCCAAACTTTTGGTGGACTCATACATACCAAACTTGACTTCTCATCATTGTTACACCATCAAGGAGGTTAAACAGACTGGTGATATTGGTTTATTTCAATTTATGTGATCTTATGCTGAAGTATATATTTAGCATTAGTAATACTTGTTCGGGCGAGGATTTTATTATTCATATGTCTGCTTTCAGCCATTTCAAATGGGTCTTGTACCAGAATTTTCTCTTTCATTATCTCTTTGTATTTCAGTAATATTACATAATTAAATTCTTACAGTATTGCCACAGATTTCACCGTTCTCCTTTGGTCAGAAGGCATACAATGCTAGGCAGTTGGTTCAGCAGAACTGTGCCGTGACAGAGGGTGATGAACCAATTGTCATAAAATGGTTTCTGAATGGGCATGACGTATCACATGTGAGAGGTGTGAGCACATTTAAACTGGGATCCCGGACGAGCATACTTACAATTGAATCAGCGTCCTTTCACCACCAAGGCACTTATGAATGCAGAGCTAGCAACCCAGTGGGTGTTTCAACATACAAAGCCGTTTTAGTTGTCAATGGTAACATCGTCTTAAGGAGGATATGTAATGATTAGGTTGCTAACCATGAGTTATTTACATGCCTTTAGTTCCTTAAATCCTTTATGCCACAGTCTCATTTTAATCCTTTTGTTAACTTTTGTTGAAGTCTCAGAAATTTTGTCCAGCATCATAATCAGAATTTATTTACTAAAAATCATCACCCACTGTCATCCATGGTTTTGAAGAGTTGTGTTCCTCACACACCACCGCTCATCTCATCACATCAATATCTTTGTTTTGCATCAAGCTTATTTTTATTGCGCCATTATTAAAAAGACCTCTATCGATCTATCTATTAATCAGTGCACATTTGGTGTGATCTTCATGCACTTACCAATCATAATGGGATGGTATTTTGTGGTCATTTTGTTATGGCTTATTCCCAGGAGATGATTTTCTCTCGTAAAGGATGCTTTGGAATGTATCTAATAACCGTGTCATTGCCACCTGGGGAAAGTTGTACGGTGTGGAATTAAATAGTATGCCTCAGGAGTGACTTGGAAACTTAGGAATCATGCACTTGGTGAGGTGTGTAACAAACATATCATTAGAGAGACAAAATTTAAAGGAACCTATTTCTCTAATGCAATTTTTTATCACCTTGCAGTTTCCCCTCAGATATCACCATTTTCCTTTGGCGATGAGCCTGCAAACTATGGGGACACTTCAGTTGTCCAATGCACAGTTTTTAAGGGAGACTTGCCAGTATTTATATCCTGGGTTTTCAATGGAAAAGAATTGTCATCTGGCAATGGTGTTTCAGTTGCAAAAATTACCCAACGTACCAGCTTATTGAGCATAGAGTCCGTTGCGGCCAGGCATGCAGGCCAGTATGCTTGTGTTGCCAAGAATGCAGCTGGAAATAGTAATCACACAGTGCAATTAAGAGTTAATGGTAATTTCTGTTAGGCTTGGATAACTTCTTTTGTTCATTCTTAATTTTTTACTTTTTTTGTCATGACTTTTACCTTTTTTGTTTTTTTAAACTGTACAATTCCTCCTTTTCTCTATTGTGTTCCTTCATGTTTTGAGTAACCCAATACGACTGCCTACTTATGTATTACAAAGTATTTTCCTTCTATAGAAGTGTCAGGAAGCACTTTCAATTTCAGAAGCAGCACTTGGAGTAACCTCTGTTAAAATAAGTTCTTCATGGAGTCCTTGCAATATAGGTGTGATTTGTAAATTGTTTTAAACATATTCCTAAAGCCACAGAGATGAAAAAGTCTTATTCCTTTTCAATGACCTATTTTTTAAGTCTTCTTATTGCAGTATGTCTCCTAATGATTGAACCTTCTTGCTAGGATAGGCATGTATTGAAATGTCACAAAAAATATGACAGTTTTTGTGAAGTTTTAGGAGGCACTCATTTGCCAAAATTGTTGACACCATTTAAGATAGATGAGTAATTAGAGTAAGGGTGCCAAAATTTTGAAAGTTGGATGTGGAAAAAGAAACATGCATTGATAGACCCAATGAGAGATAGTTAGAAATTCATGGTTGAACCCCCCTCCTGAGCTTTCATGGGTTAACTCTACCAATGTTGCAACCATGTGTGAATGAGAATAGCGCAGAAAAATCCTCTCAGAATGGAAACTTAACCCTTATTTGGAGGCTGTTGTATTCACCAAAAAATCTCTATAGTTAGAAAATAGAATGTTAACCATAATAGATATACTATATTGAACCTTAGTCTGCATTTTCTCAGAATATACGAGTAGTATATTAGTAGTTGGCCAAAAGAAATGGCATCAAGAAATGTGTTCACAATGAAATACTTAGGAGTGAAGATCATACAAATGCCAGACAATTCAGTTTAATTGAGGAAGTGAAAACAAAATAATAAATAAGAGTACATTGTTATTGTATTGCTTGATTTATTTATTATTTGATGAATGAACGTTTGCTGTAAGCTCTGCATTTATTGTTAGTTCTTACTAGTAAAGTCTAAGGTTAGGATAACATACTGCGCACTTTTTATGTTTAAACAAATTTCATTTTATCACACTTCCTATATCCGGTATTAAGAAACATTTTTATTTATGAGGATTTTTTTTGTGGAATCTGTTATAATTTCCTCTTATAGTATGCCTATTCTTACTGTACTTCAATGATAAAGTTATTTTAGGATAACTATTTCAGCAAATGAATTGATAATTTCTACATGCTAACGAAACAATTTTTTTTTAAATCATTGATTTTATACCTCTCAACATTCTAATTTGAGTTTCCCTAACCCTTCTGATCTTTTGGCGTACTTATAAAAACTAAATGTGACTTCTCTTCATCTTTGTTGTACCATCAAGGAGGTTACACAGGTCAATTCATGCCCTCCATGGATTGAAGTACATTGCTATCATTAGTAATACTTGTTCGGGTGAGGATTTTATTATTCATATGTCTGCTTTCAGCCATTTCAAATGGGTCTTGTACCAGAATTTTCTCTTTCATTATCTCTTTGTATTTCAGTAATATTACATAATTAAATTCTTACAGTATTGCCACAGATTTCACCATTCTCCTTTGGTCAGAAGGCATACAATGCTAGGCAGTTGGTTCAGCAGAACTGTGCCGTGACAGAGGGTGATGAACCAATTGTCATAAAATGGTTTCTGAATGGGCATGACGTATCACATGTGAGAGGTGTGAGCACATTTAAACTGGGATCCCGGACGAGCATACTTACAATTGAATCAGCGTCCTTTCACCACCAAGGCACTTATGAATGCAGAGCTAGCAACCCAGTGGGTGTTTCAACATACAAAGCCGTTTTAGTTGTCAATGGTAACATCGTCTTAAAGAGGATATGTAATGATTAGGTTGCTAACCATGAGTTATTTACATGCCTTTAGTTCCTTAAATCCTTTATGCCACAGTCTCATTTTAATCCTTTTGTTAACTTTTGTTGAAGTCTCAGAAATTTTGTCCAGCATCATAATCAGAATTTATTTACTAAAAATCATCACCCACTGTCATCCATGGTTTTGAAGAGTTGTGTTCCTCACATACCAAAAGAGTTGCTTAAGCCTCAGGGATAAAAAAATTCTTGTTAGAAGCTGCTCTGTTTTGACAATATTGCATGCAATACCCAATTCAAATACTTTCAGAGATAAACATTGATCACCTGCAGCACATCTTAACCTAAGAATTGCCTACAGGCCATTTTCTTTCATTTATGCCACCATCAATATGGAGATTGGGTGTAGTCGCAAGTGTACTTACTGGCTTCCCTCTCCAAGGGCCTGGTCTCAAATCCCAGTGATGGTGGAATTTTTCAGAGGTAACCCAATCCCTACGGGGGGTGCTATGTGAGGAATGCTGAAGTGGATTACGCTGTCTGTTGGTTGGAACGTTGGACTGTATTATCCCTTAAAGCCTTTCATTAAGAGTAAGCAAATGCTGATCCATGGCTTTCGTCCACCTTTCCCTTATTCCCTGAACATCCTACCTCTGCCAAAGTGCCCCGCCAATCCCTAAGGGTGCAAATGAAAGCTGTTGGTTGCTTCTGCTAATAACTGCAAACACTATCAATTTGTCATTGGTATATTTAAGGAATCATAATAGTATGAAGACTTTTGTTTAATAGCAATTCTGTTCATGTTGTTAGATCTCACCCCTGTTGAATTACATTATTGTTAATAATTATCTACATAATGTTTTATATACTAAATTCAGTATATAGAAAATTTATCTCTTCAAACTCAGCTTTTGTGATGGTCACCAAAATAAATTGAATACCTGAAAATAATATGCAATATACGAGGGTCATCCGGAAAGTAGTACCCGTTCGTGCCGCATGAAGTGCTGACGACGCGAGTAGCCGCTGGACGAGGTCAGATAGCTTCAGTGGCTTGTCTGCCTTCTCTGAGCCAAGTTGCGTGACGCTAGCATTGCCTGTGTTGTTTCTGTGATTGTTTACAATGTTTAAAAAAATTGAGAACGCCGCCAGTTGTGAAGTGAGGGCAGTGATTAAATTCCTCAATGCAAGAAACGTTCGCCCATGTGATATTCATCGCCAATTAAAGGAGGTGTATGGAGACAATGTAATGGACGAGTCGTCTGTTCGGCGGTGGTGTCGCAACTTCAACATGGGGAGGGGGAACACACACGACGATGAGCGTTCGGGGAGACCGTCTGTCATTACAGACCAACTGGTGAGCTCAGTTGACGAATTCGTGAGGAACGATCGGCGCGTCACAATTGATGACATCTGTGAGCATTTTCCCAATGTTTCTCGAACAATTGTTCATGAAATTGTTAAACACCATCTGCATTATGCAAAAATTTGTGCAAGATGGGTCCCTCGCGTATCTCAATGAGCTGGCGCCGAAGGACTATGCAGCAGGAATACAGAAACTTGTCACACGTTATGACAAATGCCTTAATTTGCTTGGAGATTATGTTGAGAAGTAGTTTAAAGTATCCTCTTTCAAATAAAATTTTTTATGTTTGTTAATATTTACTTTTGTGTCTTTATTTCACGAACGGGTACTACTTTCCGGATGACCCTCGTATTTCCTCTGAATTGGCAGTGAGTGAAATAGTTATTGCCTTACACTAGTTAAAACTTTACCAGTGCACCCATTAAGCTAATGAAACATATTTTTTCAAACAATCAGCACATGATGAAGGGGGATCGAGATGGCGTGGGGGCTAACGTACTGGCTTCCTACTCAGAGGGCCTGGGTTCAAATCCCAGCCGTGTTGAATATTTTTCAGGGGTATCTTGATCCCTACTTGAGGTGCTTTTTGGAGGGCACTTTGAGTGAGTACGCTGTCCATCAGATGGGACGTTAAGCCGTGGACCCCTTGGCGCCTTTTGTTAACAGAGTAGGCTAATGCCGATGCCAGGTTTCTCTCCACCCTTCATCCTTTCCTGTCCATCCCCTATGGCGCAAATGACCTCAGCAGTCGGTCGCCCAACCTCTCAAAACTACTACTACTAGCACATGATAAAACCAAATCTTCACCATTTAACTATTCTTCTATAATTGGAAATAGTGTATGTTTAAGTGCTCAACCCCTTTAATTGTGATCAGGTCACCGGCACTTTTTTCATCCCATTTGGCAGATTAATGTATGGTGCTGTCTCTCCTTACCCTTTGAAATTGCCCAGTTCATAAGTTCTTCTAAGAATATGCTCTCAGAGTGCACATCAGCTACTAAAGGTTTAGTATTGTGGCATTTTCAAATTATTACAAATGGATAATAGTTATTAATAGTTACCGCTGAAAAAAAGGGGTAAGTTTTAAGACATCTTCCTAGCAGTTAAATGTACTAACAGTGTTCACCTCAGCTTTCTGTTTGTGAGTGAATGTTCCGTGTATGTTTGGAGCAATTTATGGATTAATGGAGTTACATTGTTAAATATTCCTAGGGTTAATGTAGTGGAAGTTTTCCATATTAAAGTAAGGTTATAGCACTTTTCCACAAAATAAATCTTTATTGTAGGATGCACATTGCAACTCAAGAGCCACATTGTCTTCTACCAGAGGATGGCTCTGTGAATTGATACGCATGTCATGCAATTAAGTTTTATTTAATGGAAAAGTGCTATATCCCTACTTTATTTTAGTGTCATTTTAATTTTTTCCTTTATTATATTGCATCAATGCTCTTATGGTTACTCCACCCATGAAGAAGGGAAATCAGTTGAAGGGAAACAAGAAAAATATTATTATATATTGTAATAATAGTCTTAAGGAACCAAAAAACATTATCCTCCATAAGAAAGTTCTCTTCACTTCACAGTTTCTCCTCAGATATCTCCATTTTCCTTTGGCGATGAGCCTGCAAACTATGGGGACACTTCAGTAGTCCAATGCACAGTTTTTAAGGGTGATTTGCCAGTATTTATTTCCTGGGTTTTCAATGGAAAAGATCTCTCGTCGGGCAATGGCATTTCAATTCAAAAAATGACTCAACGCACAAGCTTTTTGAGCATAGAGTCCGTTGCGGCCAGGCATGCAGGGCAGTATGCTTGTGTTGCCAAGAATGCTGCAGGGTATAGAAATCACACAGTGCAGTTGAGTGTTAATGGTAATCAATGATGTTTTATTTTCATATAATTTCTTATTTCTTTTCACTTGAATTGAAACTCATTACTGAGTGATTCCTATGTTTCCATTGCTCTTTGGGGCTTATTACATTAATTTAGCAGAATATTTTCTTTACAAATTGACATTCTCCCCTGAGTATGTATTATAAAGTTCTGTGATAGTGTAGTGTCTTCTTAATAACCCATATTAAACTTGATAAGATTTTATAGTTAAAAGTTTTCTGTTAAATTAATTTTTCATTCTGTTCGTTTCTACTTCCATTTGTTTATAAATCCATTACCCCACGCAACAAGGTTACCCACACAAAATTGTATGCAAAATAATGTGCATTCCCTGGGTGGGCATTGCATTGTCTTAGTTTCACAGATATTATGCTGAATTCTGTGTTCCTTGGAGAATCCATAGATGTTTTTGACTTATTAAATGACATAAATTTGACCGTTAGATATTAGGTACTCTCTAATTGTTCTTTTATTCTTCTTATAATTTCTCTGTGGTAATGTTTAAATGAATTGGTGCTTTTTTGTTCACGACTTGGGAACTTGTGATTGTTTTTTTGCTAATTGTGTGTGCGTATAATCTTTGATTCAATGGAAATGGTAATTGTTCACTCAAAGAAACTAAGGAAAACATCAGTTAGGCATGATGAATTGTTGCCAAGTTGTCCTTCTCCACTTACAACTAACCAATCCTCAAGTATTCCAATCCTCAAGTATTAACCTATCTACGTTTGTAGTAGGTTGATCTATCTCACATTATAAATAGTCTGATGAATGAGAATATTGCCTGTATGCTCGATTATTTGCCTTGTCTCTCCCTGTGCATTAATATAACCTAACTCATTAGTAAATGCTTTGAATCATCAATAAGATAGGGTTAGGGACTTTCAAAAAGTATGAATGCTTATATGTTTTTGTTATCAAACATTTAGTGATGGGGTGATGGCAGCAATAACTAATTAAGCTGTAGAATAGTAATTGCATGCTCCCTCCTTGTAAATGATATAAATGATTATTACTTCTAGTTTGTTCTACTTTCAAGTTAGGTTTGTAGAAAAGTGTACTTTGTGCAAAAGTGACCTTTCGTCCAAGTCCAAATTTGGATTAAATACTTTTCCATAGAGGGACTAATAATACCAACATGACCACTTCTGCTTTCCTGCATAAACTAGGCCTCTGATGAACATGGGTGTTAGCAGTCGTTTTTTTCAAATACATTAATTTACAGTACTTCTAAAAAGAATAGCTCAGGAATCAAGGGTGCAGATTAATATCTACTTATTCTTTTACTTTTCATTGTTAATAATTAGTCTAATCATCATGTCAGTTTGATGATCAAATATTAGCAAGAGGTGGCAACTACAAATTGTAAATAAGTTTTTATGAAAAAAGCCATCATTTTTGCTGGAGATGAAATTTCAAATGTGTAGTTTTAGATTTTTGTGTCATGTTTTGTGTTAGACATTTGTGGCTGAAATTATTTCGGAGAGTATCACTCAGCTTAGAATTTGATACTTCAGAGTTAAACACTCCTTGGTGTACATACATTTTGAAGATCTAATTTAAAAAATTTATGGTTTTGGAATTCATCAAGTGTGGGAATTTCACTTGGGAGTCAGTGCATGAAATCTTGAAAAGCAAAAAATTGCAAAGGCACAAAACAATAACAGTATCCCCCTATGTGCAATTCCATTTGAATACATGTATACTTTAATGTGAGAATAGTTTGCCAAATGATTGGAGTCGGCTCTGGAAACATGGGAAATGTCTTTAAGATGCATAATTTTGATATATTTTGGTGTATTCTTGTCTTTTTCATCCCAATCCTCTGGGTTCATGAAACAAGGAAAATTGTTTTTGCTCTACGAGTCGCTAGCAATAGGGAGTTGTATCATGGGCATGGAAGAATTTTGCTCAAATGTTGAGTACAAATATCTCAAAGAGAAATTTGAACATGAGTGTACCCATTGTGTAGACTGCATTAATGCAGAACATGGAAGAAATAATAAGCCAAACTTAATTGTATGAACTTTGATAAAATTAAGCTTGGCTGGCAGTGAGTAAAATAATATTGATCAACGGCTCCTCATAATCAAATATTGGTTTTGTCCATAGTATTGCCATTCATCATACCATTCTTCCCATATGATGAGGTGAATGCAGGAGATAGTGTGCAATTAAATTGTCATGTAGCAAAGGGTGATAAGCCCCTCCAGATAAACTGGAACTTCCAGAGTGAAGAAGACCAGCTGGCTTCCCATGCTCTCATCCAAACGAATAAAGTGGGCGACAGGTCTAGCATCTTGACCATTTCCTCAGCAGTTGCAGCACATTCTGGCAACTACACTTGCACGGCTCAAAATGCTGCAGGTTTTGTCAGTCACACAGTTAGTCTCAATGTCAATGGTAATTGGATTGGTTTTAACATTGACTCTACTGATTCTTTCCCGCTTAAATCCTTACATCCTTACCATTTTATGTTATTTGTTGAAACTAAGATACCTCCATGTCTTCTAAATACTGCTCTGCTACTGCCTTATTGGTGAATACAGCCTTTTGATACACTGACAGTGGTAGAGGTTATTATATATATATATTACCTCTGGTGTCAAGTTTTCTTCTGAAATTATGCTTGGTGGAATTGTAGATATTAATTTGTACATAGCTGTTTGATCCTGAATTCGAATATTTATTGATTACAAGATTGATATACTAGTTTCTGGTCGTGAAATGCGGTCCTCTCCAAATTGAACACCAAATGTCTTCTAGTCTTGTGTGGACACTCCTAAAGAAATCACTTATCCAGAAATATTTTTATTGAAGGTAATTGTTTTTCCAAGAACCAAACCCTTTGGAGCCATTACATATTGGTGTTTTATCACATTGTAGTGAGTTAATCTCTTTTTTATCAATTCATGTGGTGGCTGTTAAAAACATTTAATTTGAAATGGTTCCGTTTGTGAGTTGGGTAACTCACCAAATCAGTTGAAAATATTGTCAGATTTTCTTAAATGGACACTCCTGCATTGATGGTTCAAGGCACTTACCAGTTCAAGGGGTTGGGAATTAGGAATTTAAAGAAAAGAAGAAGATGAGTGAAAATTTCCAATGAATCTAATGCTTTGGATGGTTAGCTAAACTTGAATGGTTCGGTGAACCTCCCACTAAGTTATCATCATAATGAATTCAGCGCATCAAATTCCTACAGTGAGGATATGCGAAAAGTCTTGTGGTTGGAAGTTGTTCCTGTAGGAAGATATAAAATTAGATTATGTGGTAAACATTCCATTCATAAAATTTGCAGGGGTCATTAGGAGCTCTCATGAAGTGACCCTTGCACAACATGTCCATCTGAAAAAATCCTTTTCCATATTTTTCCTTTGGAAGGTGCATAGAATGGGCTTTGTAAAATGTGCACTTAATTTCAAAATATTATAATACAAGGAATAAGAATTTTAAGCTCACCTTCTGAGAGAAAATAATATGGTCCAAGGTATATTTATATTATTTTAAACTACCAAGAGGTGTAGGGGCTCCAGGTGCTCTTGGGTCTGCAATTTTTGTCAGGGATATGTACTTGGTTTGGACATCCGTAGTGATTTTTCTGAATGTTTGATAGTATTGACAAATCATGCTGGTGCTCATCTAAGTTAGCAATACCTTAAAGATATGGAAGTTTAAATGCATAGATAATCAGCTATTGATGCAGTAGTATTAGACTTACAATATGAAAAAATCCCCATGTGTAATAGATTCACTTCGGTATCTCAACTCACATTGTGTTATAAGTTTCACTGTGTGTTTTACTATCATAAAAAGCTTAATATGGTACTCTGATTTTGTAGTATGGATATTTTCAGTTCATAATTACTCCATAATCTTTTAATGAATAAAAAATGTGCATTCTATGATTGTAATGTTAGTAATGACAGCCCCTGTCTTTGCCAGAGTGCTTAGGGCACTATGGTGATTTTTGTGTATTTTTATCTAAGGCTTTAGCATTTTCTCTGGAAATGGATGCACCTGTTTAGTTGTTGCTGACAAAATTAATGTCAATTCAGTCAATGTGACTTTCACAACAGTGAGTTTTTGAAATGATCATTTTTTTTTTCCTTGGGATATTCCTTGTATTGTCAACGTATGGATTGGTGAATGCCTGTTTCTAAAATACTTGATTTGAAGACACATGTTAAGCCATAGAGAGGTATCACATAAAATTTTTATTCAGATAATGCAGGGGATTGGTCTACCACTACTGAAATAGAAATTGAATATTGCTTTTCAAAGCTGAATATTTCTTGAATTGGAGTAATGCAGCCAATTAGGTCCAGTGAAATGCATCTTACTGAACATAAATGAATATCTTCTAGGATATGATCAGCAGAATTAATTTCTTGTGTTTGTATAGCTATGATCGAACTTGGAAATGTTGTAGAC
The DNA here is from genome assembly GCF_022747635.1 of Hetaerina americana. Classification (NCBI taxonomy): domain Eukaryota; kingdom Metazoa; phylum Arthropoda; class Insecta; order Odonata; family Calopterygidae; genus Hetaerina; species Hetaerina americana. The sequence continues at coordinate 76,893,624 of NW_027286070.1, forward strand.
TTGTGGTGGCCATGTTGTTTAATTTTTTAAATTATTTATGGTAAACATTGGTATTCAATCTACAGTACCTCCTCAGATAACACCATTTTCGTTTGGAGATGAACCTGCAAACTATGGTGATATGTCTGCTGTCCAGTGTGGAGTTTTCAAAGGGGATTTGCCAGTGTTTATTTCTTGGGTTTTTAATGGAAAGGATCTGGCATCAAGCAATGGTGTTTCCATTGCTAAAATGACTCAGCGCATAAGCCTTTTAAGTATAGAATCAGTTGCTGCCCATCACTCAGGCCAATATACTTGTGTTGCCAAGAATGCTGCTGGATATAGCAATCATACTGTGCAGTTGAGGGTTAATGGTAATTTATATCTCTCAGGCAGTCACTTTTCATTATACCTTCTGATTTTCAGTTATATTTCTGCATCCGTTTAGTTAGACTTGGTCAATTTTTTTATAATTTTTATTTTCATCATGTTTATGATATCAGTAGTATTGTTGCATTTGTTTTCAAAAGAAACTATGCTACCCAATTATTCTATTTATTTCAAAACTCACAGAAAATGTTATAGCGGCCCGTGAAATAAACCTTGCTGTCACCAGATTAATCACAAGAGAAAAGCATTTCAAAACATGTCTAATAATAATAATAGTAAAACTTCTTCGTTTGGGCGAGATTGAGACTAGATAAACACTTGATCCATCAACCCCTACAACCCCTAACCCTCTACAAAGGGAAGAGAATTAAAAGACAGGTAAAAGACTTCATTCAAGACCAAGGGTCCCTGAGGACAATTAACTCCTGATTGCCTCTATTATGACCAAGAGGAGCCCAGAACAGGGCCCTTCTTCTCCCCCGCCAACCATAAAACTTATGCATGTATTCACTGGATAGATCATTAAATGACATAAGTCTCCAGCAGAAGGAAGAAACATTAGTGAAAACCCGATGGAGTAGTGGAAAAGTGAAGACTCTTATTTATCATGTTTTAATATTTTCCTTTGGGTAGGAAGTGTACCATGCATGATCTGACTGTTGTGTGTACTCCACTTCAATTTCCATGCAATGCTTGACCTAACCACTCTGACGTAACTTCAAGTACCAGAAATCTGTCATTTCCTTCCATTGCTTTACGTGTTGCAGCATTACAGATTGAACTTGATGTAGGGCTTCCAGAAGAGCATTGAATCTTGAAATATTACTTTGGTCTTTTTCTCTACGCAGCTCATGGCTGCGATTAGGTGACAGCAAAGTGAGAGTTTATGCAAAAGTATTTCTTTGCCCTTTTAGTTTTTCATACCTTTGGAAGGCATGATAAAAATTGCAATGAAGCAAGTTTGACATAACATGTTGTCGGCTGCTGGGTATTTGCAGTTATCTACTGTATTTTGTGCTATGACTGCTCATCTCATATGTGTTAATTTTACCAATTCTCATGGAAGTAGATTATTATTATTATTTAGGTAATGTACCGGTTAAGGTAGGTTTATGGATGGACATAATTACTAATTAAATAATTTGTGACCCCTCGCAAAACACAACATCCTACTCTACATCAGGTCCCTCTTCCTTCCCTTTCCTCGTTTGCCCAACATTCTCCCCTCTATCACAGTCTTTAACATCCCACTGCCGGTCAATACCCCCTTCATCCACTTTTCCTGCCTCCATAGGATTGCTCCCAACAAACCCCTCTCTTCGCCCACCATACCAAGTACTTCCTCATTTGTTTTCTTCTCTGTCCATTTCACCTTCTCCATTCTTCTCCACACCCACATTTCAAAAGCCTCCAGTCTACGATTATCCTCCTGTTTCAATGACCACGTTTCCTCGCTGTACATAGCTACGCTCCATATCAAAGTTTTATCAGAGTCTTTTCTTAACATCCTTACTCAAAGTCCCTGTCATCAAGTCCCTCCTCCTTGTGAAAGCCTCTTTGCCTAGTGCAATTCTTCTCCTTACGTCCCTACTACTTTGACCATGTTGATCCAAAACATATCCGAGATACGTAAACTGTTCTACCTGCTCTAGTTCTTGCCCTCCTATTTTAATGTTTAACTTAGCCTTTTTATTTCTAGAAAATCACATAACCTTTGTTTTATTAATATTGATTCTCATCCCATACCTATCGCACTGAATTTCCAATTCACTAAGCAATGCTTGCAACCCCTTGGCTGTTGACAAACTAAAGCTTGGTCATCAGCAAACCTAACTGATTTTACGAATTCCCCGCCCACATTCATTCCTACCTCCAGTTCTTCCCAAGCCTCTTTTATCATTTCCTCTGCATACAGGTTGAACAACAATGGTGATAATGGGCATCTCTGCCTTACACCTCTTCCTAACACTGCCCAATCGGACTTTCTGTTCCCCACTCGCATCTGTGCAGTCTGAGACATGTACAGGTTGTGGATTAGCCTCCTTTCCCTCCAATCTATTCCTATTTTCTGCAATATACTCATTAGTTTTTCCCAATTCACTCTATCAAACGCTTTTTCGAAATCTACGAAACAGGCAAATACCTCCTGGTTGTGTTCTATATTCCTCTCGATTAATAATCCCATTACTGCAATGGCATCATGCGTACCTCTCCCCTTCCTAAACTCAAGCTTATCATCCCCTAAGTAATCATTTGCCCTACTCTCAATCCTTTTGTTTATGATCCTGAGAACAATTTTAGCTGCATGGGATATCAAACTTATTGTCCTGCAGTCCTCACATGATGTAGCCTTTACCTTTTTCGGAATAGGAACTAAAACTGATCTCACAAAGTCTTCCGGCCAGATTCCTTCCTCATAGATACTACGGATCAGCCCATATAGCCTCTTCCTCCCACATTTTCCTAAACATTTCAGTAGTTCCGCAGGAATGTTATCCACCCCCACGGCCTTATTTAGTTTCATCTCCCTTAATGCCCTTTCTATCTCATCATCAAGTATGCCTGGACCTAAGCTATCTTCCTCTACGTCATATTCTTTTTCAATGTCTAACTTTGTTGGTCAAAGTTCTTTACTATACAGTTCTTCTATATACTCCTTCTATCTCTCTTGGATCTTTCCTGTGTCAACTATAACCTTATCCGACTTATCTCTAGCTGTTAGCATAGATCTGCCGTTCTTACTTCCCTATAAAGATTTAACTTGCTGTACAGTGCACAGATTTCACCCTTCCTCTGCAGACTTTCCATATCCTCGCTCTGCGCCTTCCACCATGCTTCTTTTGCTTTATTTGTTGCCTGCCTCAATTGATTGTTTAACTTTTTTTACTTCATTTTGCCTAACTCTGCATTTACATTCTTTCATTTTCTCCGCTCATTTATCTTTGTAATCATCTCATCCGTGATCCATGGTTTCCTAGTCCTTTTAGTGTTAATGGTTCCAAAAGTGTCTTTTGCGGCTTTCGATAATCCTTTCTTGATACTTTCCCATTTTTCTTCGATAGTACTTAGCTCTACCATCCTCCATGATTTCCTCTACCGCCTGTTTGTATCCCTTCCTTTTCAAACCATTTAATGCTTCTACATTCAATTTTCCAACCCGCCGCCCCTGCCTTATCTTTTTGAAACGGAAGCTGCATTTCATAACAACTAAATTGTGGTCTGAGTCCGCATTCGCTCCCGGGAAGATGTGCGAATTTATCACAATGTTTCTAAACCTGTGTGTAACCAGGATATAATCTAGCTGATACCTTTCTGAGTCACCTGGCATTTTCCATGTATACCTGCATCTTTTGTGGTATCTAAACCAAGTGTTGGTGATGACTAACCCCTGTGTCCTGCAGAACTCAACTGCTTTCTCCCCGTGGTCATTCCTCGTGCCTAAACCGTAGTCCCCCACCTCATCACCATCTCTTCCTTCACCTACCATCACATTCCAATCCCCCATCACTATCAAATGTTTCCCTGCAGGAACACACGCGATTATGTCCTCTAACTGATCGTATATCCTATCGACCTCTTCTTCCTTATGGTTGCTCGGTGGCATGTATACCTGAACAATAACCAAGTTCATCGGTTCTGCTTTAATCTCTACTAGTAATAACCTATCCGTTACGAACTCTATGTCGACTACGCTTCTTCCTACCTCTTCATTTAATACTATGGCAATCCCTCGTTGGCTCTTGTCCCCGCCACTGAATATTATTCTATACTTATCACTCCAGTAATCCCCGCTATCCTTTCATCTCACCTCACATAGACCTAAAATATCTATATTTCCCCTTTCCATCTCTCGCTTAACATTCTCCAAGTTCCCTGTCCTCATCATTGTCCTAACATTCCACGTTCCTATTCTAACTAATTTGGTCTTCTTCTTCTGCGTCTTCTGTCCTGCTGCTGCTAGTTTTCCCTTGCAAGGGTTTTGTGGGATGATGACCGCGGAAGCCTTGCCTCCCCCGCTGCCAGGCACGACACATGGCCGATTGGGCCGGGCCCCGTTGTTGCCAGGACTCAAAATCTCTGTATAGTCCATCATATTTATCTTGGGAATGATAATTGAGGTGGTTTCCCGTTGCCTTCCTCAATAGTGTTTTTAACGTGACACCATCACTTACTGGCCGCCCCACTGGGGTCAGACGCCATTGCAGCTGCCTCACTGAGGAACAGACGCTGCGTGGACTACCTTTCGTCTGGCTCCTAACTTTCGACCTATCTGGCATGAGTATATATTTGATTTGAAAATCTAATAAGTTATTGCAGTGATATTATTGAGTTTAACAATCACCTCATATATAACTCACAATCAGTTATTTTTTATAAGGTTATGTTGTAACAGGTCCCCACTTTATTGATGAAACTCATCAAAATTATCACATTATTGTTAGAAATGCGAATGTTTTTGCATTAAATTGTGATTAGTACTCGAAAACCAATTTCATGTTATTCTTCTTGATCTGGAGTGGTTCAGTTCTTCTACCTATAATTTGCCCATGGCTAAAACAGTCAGTAAGAGTAGGGAAATAATACATTGATTCACGAAGAGCAGGTGTTAGGGCATGCATACTCTTCGATGGTCATTTATTCTATGAGACAGGTATTGAACCTTAATCCTTTATTAATTATTAACTACTAACCTACCTAAACTTTAACTAAAAACCTTTATTAATTATTGCCTCTGCTGCAGAAAATAGTCATTAGGCATACTATTGCTACAGACCACCAAATGGGTCAGATCCTTCACTGGCCCTTAAATTTTGACCTAGCTCATGAAATATCTAGTTGAGGAGGTTTTCTCTCTATAAATGAAAAAGAAAAACTTTGTTCCAATCCACCACTTTATTTCTGGTACGACTAGTTTCGACGCTACGGCGTCATCCTCAGGTACAAAGTTTAAAGACACAATCATTGAAACTAGTCGTACCTGAAATTAAGTGGTGGATTGGAACAAAGTTTTTCTTTTTCATTTATTAAAATGAACTTCCACAAGGTTGAGGCTGAAACTATGGAATTAATTTTCTCTCTATATTTATGTATTGATAAATTTGAGATACTTACAATATTCAATTGGTAACTAATTTCAAAACTTGCTGCCATTTGACACACAGCCCCCCTTCATTGATGTGAACCTGTAATTCTTTGTCTCTGTTATGGTAACATCATGTTATTTGCTGAATTTTTCAGTCTTGCCCCAGATTTCACCCTTTACATTTGGCCAGAAGGCATATAATGAGAGGCAGTCAGTGCAGCAATATTGTGCTGTAATGGAAGGTGATGAGCCAATTGAAATTAAATGGTTTCTGAATGGTAATGACATATCATACGTGAGAGGTGTGAGCACATTCAAAGTGGGATATCGAACGAGCATCCTAACAATTCAGTCTGCATCGTTTCATCACCAAGGAACTTATGAATGCAGAGCTAGCAACCCAGTTGGCGTTACTACCTATAAAGCTGAATTAGTTGTAAATGGTAACTCATTAAACTAATATTTAATAAATGATAAATGGTGGGTGCTAAGGCTTCCTCAAGCACTCTTTTAAGCTTTCAAATAATTTGCATTAATTACTTTGTTGTCCGGATAAGTAGAGTATGTTTTTATTGTTATGCCTTAAAGTATTCATTTTATTTATTTATTTTTTTCTCAAAATTATGTTTTGCCCTTAAGAACCAATAAATGCCAAAACCTCAGTGATCTACCCTAAGGTTATTTGATACGTGAGGGTAAAGTTAATCACGTAAGCCCTTTTGGTTGGGTAATTCATTCATGAGGCTGTCCTTTTCCTTTTGCCGTCTACAGCTCCCATAAAGCAGATAAAAATCCTATTCGTTACTGTATACAGTGGAAATTTCATTGGAGTGTTGAAAACGCCAATTGAAGTGTTCTGTCTGCCTTTGGATTATGATTGTTCATGTTTATATATTTGTTGGAAAAATGGTGTTATCCCAATTAAACATTAAAGCTACTTCACCTGTAGCTTGCTATTGGATCCGGCTGAAAGAATAAGAAAACCACTCTATGCTCTTAAAGATATGTAGTAATCAAGTTGCATGTGAACAGCATTTTTGCACATGAAGAACCTATGTACATCATATGTGCTTAATCATTTTTAGGGTGGATATATGTGACTTATGGGGCTTAGTACTTGTTGCAGCTTAAAACATTTCTAACGATTGTAAATGAATAATGGAATCGTGGGACGGTTGTGATTGTATTCAATGTCAACTCTGTGACCCGTAATACTTGTGTGTGCCCAGACATGCTCGTTTTGGTGTTAATCATTATCCCTGTAAATTTTTTCTCTTCTTTTAAATGCTCCTGACCATTATTCTTAAGTAGGTTTCTTATCCAGTGAATGAGTAGAGTTGGCAGATCTGATGTGATAATAATGATTGTTGAAGCTGTTAGTCACAATTAGAACTAGGTGCTGTAAATCCCATTTGTCAAATTATTTTGGCAACAAATCATGAGAAATAAAGCTTAGGCAAGAAAGGAGATTGATTTGAAACCTTTATAAAGAATTTATGGCAACCGTGTATTCAGTACAGCAATTAGCATTTTTAGTATCTGAATGCCATTCTTTGCACAGAGTCTTAAATATTCACAAGTTAAATTATGAACTTACTGGAAATAATAGCATAATAATATGGGAACAGATGAAACATAACTTAAATAATGTTGAGTAGCTTCAGGCGTGATGTGGTAGAAGTTGGACATAATGAATAATTGATCGTAGTACTTTTCCCCTTGATATGAATTATCTGGTGGAAAAGTGCTATGATCATTAATGCATTAAATAATGTTGCTCCTTGGTAGCTTGCCCTTTTAAGATCTCTGTAGTTAATAGCTTGTTAGGTTAATATCAGAGTTACTGGTTCAGATAACTATTCAAATTACAATTCTGTTGTTGATTATGATTAAGTTATTTCTTTTCTTAATTTTTAACTGGTTGTTTTTCCATTTTATTTAAATATTTATTTATTTTGCATTAATCCGAAAACAGCACTCAGGCCTTTCCATCAGATTTCGAACAATGATGTAACCATTGACCCAATCACATACACCCAAGCCATAGGTGGAGTAAAATCCACCTTGGTGGGAATTGAATCTGTGGCCAATCACATACACCCAAGCCATAGGTGGAGTAAAATCCACCATGGTGGGAATTGAACCTGTGACCTCTGGGTTGGCAGGCGGGGACATTACCCCGCCACCACTGGGGCCTGCAAATTTTCAACATTGATTCATTTTGAAGTATTATGAAGAAGAGGGTAACTCTTAAAGGACAAACCACACCCATTAGGCACCTTAGTAAACTACATAGTCATTAATGTGTTTGAAAGTGCTCATCATTGAATTGTTTACTTCATTAACCATTATAGGTTTTAATCTCTTTAGTCTTTGACATTAAGTGTTGTAGTTGCCTTCCATGGATTATAAAAGTAGACCAATTTCCTGCCTGTAGATTAGTTTGAATTAACAATTTTAGTGGTATTGTCTCTTCCGGAGTAAAGTATCACAATTTTTTAAATTAGTTTTTCATGGCGTGCCCTAAGAATTTCTATTTTAGATTTCGAAGGAGTGGGTAGGGTGATATGAAGTACCTATACATTGACAGAACTTGTCTGCCAGGGTGATTATCTATAACAGATACCTTCTACTATCTTCCTGGATGGTTTCTCATACTCACTTCCGTAACTTTATAAAAAATAATGAATATTAATATTAGACTGCATTGTCTTCAGATGATATATATTTCATTATACCTGATTTAGCCTGTTGGTTCCCTTATTATGTTCTTTGAGTTAATTTGTAAAATGAGCTGAATTGAAAGTTGATGGCTATGTTTGTGTCAAATGTAAGATTTTACTAGTTAGATTGAAATCCCAAAGGGAGGAGAATTTTGTAGTTCAACATCTGTAACAAACCAAGTTTGAATCCTGGTTCTGGTGAATGATTTTTGTGAACTAAAATTCTCGTATTTGTATTCACACCAGTTGGGTCAACCTGCTAATGTAACTGTTACTGCATTTCTCTCAGTTTATTTGACTTTAATTACTTTATTATTGAGGGTGTAATGGATATAATGAACATAACAATAACATGAAAATAACAATGTTAGAGCATAACAATAATTCAAGAAAATTACGATATATCCACTTGTTACAGTTGCTCCTCAGATTGCTCAGTTTTCATTTGGAGATGAACCAGCAAACTATGGTGACATATCAGGGGTGCAGTGTATAGTCTTCAAAGGAGATTTGCCAGTTTTTATTTCATGGATGCTTAATGGAAAGGAATTGACCCAAGGCAATGGAGTTTCAATTGCCAAAATGAATCAGCGCACCAGTGTCCTGAGTATAGAATCAGTCGCAGGCAGGCACTCTGGAGACTACTCTTGTGTAGCAAAGAATGCTGCAGGGTATAGAAATTATACTGCTCACCTGAGTGTTAATGGTAACCCCATATGTCACGCTCTTGCATATTAATCTTCTAATTAATTACTATGACAATTCTGAGTTTTCAATTTTATCGTGTTTATTAGTTCATTTTTATCAAGTTCATGTAATAACGTTTCAGTTTACCCAGTTTTTCATCAATGATTTGTGATTGTCCATTATGCTTCATTTTTGATACACTGATATTCACTCCCACCGAGTCAGTTTGGAAAGTGAGGCCAAGGAGACATTTTTTTCTGTTTCTGGCTGAAATTTGAGCATTATGTGAACATTATGCTTCAATTACATCAGAAGATTTTTGATAAACATTTTGAAAAATGCAGCTTGATTCCATGAAAACTTTTGAAGGCCAATACTTGTAATTAGGGCTTGACACTTGACATTGCTTGAAAACACTTGGATGCTCCTTACAGAATTGATGCCATTGAAAATCCCTTCACAGCTGTTGAGTTCATTGAATTCGTAAATAATGAGATAATCTTAGCCTTGTTATTGTAGGAATCTCCATTTTTTTATGCCAGACCATCTCTACTAAGGTTTTGTCTTAAAGTTTTAACAATGAGTTCTATGATAATGTGTTTGAGTATTTATATCCTGGTTATGTGGGAACTACATAGTTGGTTATATATATGCTCAGTGTTTTACTTTTGATTTACTTAAGGTGAGAATATTTGTATGTACCCCTGGACCATCGCCAGGTACAGGAATGAAGATCTCTTTAATTGTAAACTAGTTGTAATTCATTATGAAACAACATTGCTCTCCATTTTGCAGTCGCTCCTCAAATTACACCATTTTCATTTGGAGATGAACCGGCAAACTATGGTGACACTTCAGCAGTCCAATGCACAGTTTTCAAAGGAGATGTGCCAGTATTTATATCATGGGAATTCAATGGGAAGAAATTGTCATCAAGCAATGGTGTTTCAATTGCAAAAATGACCCAGCGAATTAGCCTTCTAAGTATAGATTCAGTTGCTGCCCATCACTCTGGACAATATACATGTATTGCTAAGAATGCAGCAGGGTTTAGCAATCACACTACCCAGTTGAAGGTTAATGGTAAATAATGTTGTTGTAATGCTCTTACCATGCTGTGATTCAATCGGTAGAAGACTTATATACTTCATCCTTATAAATTGTGGGAAAACTAATCTATACTATATGATGTTCATTTTCTGATAAGGTAGGCATTTACAAGTTTTTTTTCTAGTTTGATGTCTCATTATATTCCCATTGATTAAATGCTGTAAACTTTCGGAAATTAACCTTTAAAAGAACTACTCTAGGGTTGTTTAATGCTTAAATGGAACTATTAATAACTGAAGCAGGGATTTGCTTTTCTACTCATGGTACAAGAATTCATGTATTACTCTCTTGATAACCTCCCTCAAGCTTTTTATATAATCTGCATGGTGGCCTGAAAGGTAATTTTTCCCTGCTCCAATGTGGTTGTGTTTTGCATAGGGTTGTAAGGCATGGTTTTACACATAAGTACTCATTGCTCTTCTTTTTGTTGAACAGAATGGTTCTGTGTGCCCATGTTTACTCTTCTTTTTTTAAATAAAAACCACCCACATTTTACCATGGTCCACTTATTCAATAGATTGGTTATTGGCATTGATGTCAAAAGATATTCTGTTGATAGGTATTTCCAAACTATGTACTTGGAGTTCATTCCATGTTTCTGCAGGCCAGCATCATTTCTAGAATTCATCAAATGGCACTCTCAGATATCTTCTTTGGCCATTCCTTACCTAACAAGATAGTGATATTTGGTATTCCATGTCTTCTGTAACATTTTCATTGCCTTGGTTTCCTTGACAGTTGGAAGTCGCTGTTGAAGAATGATAAGCAGATCATATCATGATGTACAAGTGATGATCATTCTAAAAACATGGTTTAATTGTTAAGGACAAGCTGGAAAAAAATTGAAAATTCCTACAACCTACTTGTTATCAGGAGCCATATCATTGTATCCTTCTTGTGAAATTTGGATTTCCCTTATAGCAGTTTTTTTATATTGAGCAGCCCTCATCTAAAGTTTAACTAGCAAGTAATGCTAATATTCCTCTTTAACATCTTATGAGAGATATTTTATAACAAAGTACATAAATGTGCGATATCTGCAGAGATGAAGAGTGTACCTAACTCAGGGATTGTTGATTGAATTGATTTCAATTTACATCATAAAATCTTGCTAAGTATGTTACTTCATCATTGACACTCTGCTTCCTCCTTTAAATGAATTACAAGAAATGAAAGTTATCTTCACTTTGCAATTACTCTTCAGATTTCACCATTTTCATTTGGAGATGAGTCAGCTAACCATGGTGATACATCATATATTCATGGAATAGTTTTCAAAGAGAAAAGGCCTGTTTTTATCTCTTGGGTATTTAATGGAAAAGAAATGGGACTTGGGAATGGCAGTTCTGTTGTCAAAATGACCCAGCATACAAGTCTGTTACAACCTTGCATGCTTGATTTTATAATAGTGTATCCAAGAATTCAGCAGGTTTCACTAATTATTCAGTGGTATTAACTGGAAATGATAATTATTTCAAATGTTTAAAATATATCATTATCAAGCAAAGTATTTGATGAGAATTCTTTTGGTGAAACAAACATTGCTTACTATTTTTTTCGTTATAATGCAATTATTCATTAGAAATGTTAAACTTATGCCTTTCCTAGGGTAAATTTTGAAGCTATCGCTTAAATATTCATGTCTAAAAGTTCACATAAAGCCTTAAACATGTAAGCAAGTTTAACTGACTTAGTTTTTTATGATTACTGTCATGTTTATTTATTTCCAATACATATTTACATTAATCATTTAAGTAAATCATGTGATACCCACTTACAAATCATTTTTGTATGTGGATATTTATTACTTTTCGATAGTAAAGATATTTTATCTTGCATCAGGTAGCGCACTATTTTATCCCAAGCCTTCATCTTCTGCCAAAAATACTGTGGTCCATCCACATCCACCACATTGATTCAAACTATTCCTTGATCATACCTGATATGGCATATAACAGTTAATGGAAGGAAATATAAAATAATAGAGCATTTCATTTAAATAACTGATGATTTGAAAAAAAATAAGTGGAATCCTTGAAATATAAGTGATGTAATTGATGTAAGTTGAAATACATACTAAAAATGATGAAAATGGTCAGTAAAAAGAAATAATTTGTCGGGGCCCAGTTTGGTTTCTTCAATCATCATAGCTGAAATTGAATGTGTGCAAGTAATATAACTTATTTGACAGTTGAATACTTGTTGTACTCAAGAATAATCTTATGGCCCATCAATCATACATAAAGAGTCTGCAAACACGCTTTAAACTGAAAAAATACTTCAATTCAGTGGATCTTTTCAGACCCACCAACTATAAGTAGACTCACTTTCACCTTAATTGGCAGACTCAACTTTGCTCCACTGAGCCTTTTAAGATTTTTTATTGCACTCATGGGCTGTGGCCAGGTGGAATCCATACCTTGTTATCTCATACGCACCTTGTCTTTTCTAACTGGCCAAATTTACCAAACAATATGCTCCATGTATACCATTTGGTAATGGCTCACAGTTTTTATTTGGGGTCTCCCCATATTCTAAACAATTTAAAAGATTCTCATACAGTTTCACCTTATCAGAGTGACCCAATTTCAACGGAGCCAATTGTTAGATTAGTAGGTGAATAGGGTTAGGTATAGGCAAGTAGTCTTATCGTAGTTTATTTAAATGCCCAAAGTGCAAATAAATTTTAATTTCCTTTTAGGGATGGATTTGATAAGAGGATCTTCAAACTTCATAATTCATGTAACTAAATGGAAATTTTATTCAGCTTATAGAATGTTTGAAATACATTTGCCAAATAATAATGCAACTCCTTATTTTCGAAATAAGTGCATGATGAAGTTAGAGCATAGACCGTATCCAGGGCTCTTGCTAAATATATCTTTTCAGTGCAACTCCATACTGTATCTTTAGTGCACTTTTTAAAAATTTTATAAGTGTATGAGCTTGGACTGTGATGTGATTTACATTATAGATTGAATGAATATGACCTCATTTCCAACAAGGTAATGTCTTCATCTGATGCCACCAAATTATTTGTGTCATCATCTATTTGCTATCCATTTTTACTCTGCCCCTATCAAAATATAGGAAATTAGGTAAGCATTTGATGGGAATATTTAAAGTGAAAGAAAAATGAAGATTGGCTACTAAGGAGGGCTTTGAAAAAGCTTATGTAATTAGCAGCTGCTCTTTTCAGCAGTCACATCATCTGTACCATCTTATCAGCCGAGTCCCCATCTTTTTTAGTAATGCCAGTCATCATCCCCTTCTTCCCTTATGACGAGGTGAACGCAGGGGATAGCGTCCAGCTCACTTGCCATGTGGCAAAGGGTGATAAACCCCTCCAGATTAATTGGAACTTCCAGAGTGAAGAAGATCATTTGGCTTCCCATGCACTCATCCAAACTAATCGAGTGGGTGACAGGTCTAGCATACTTATTATATCTTCGGCTGTGGCTGCCCATTCTGGGAACTACTCTTGCACTGCTCAGAATGCTGCTGGATTTGTCAGGCATACCACTACTCTTCATGTCAATGGTAATTGGGGTGATATGAACTTGATATAAGCAACAGTTCACTCCCCCAGTGCAACACAATATACAATTCAGAATTATTCTTCTGCATCTCTTTATTATTTTGATTTTCTCACCTTCATTAGGAAGACAAGCTACTCTGCAGGAAGATATTAGGGCATTTGTGCCTAATAGGTCTTAATAAGATTGGAGCAGGAATTTTAGCACTTCATGTTTTTTGTAAGGCTTTAAATTTGCTTTGCTTTGATGAGGTAATTGCATTTGTTTCTCATCTCTCTTGTGTTCAGTTTAGTTAAACTAAGATGTTGAAAGGAACTGGAAACACATAATTCCTTTTACTCTTGTGAGCAGTAAGAATTTTGATTTACAAGAATACCAACATGCAGTTTTTGAACTGAATCTGAAGGATTATTAGCCCTATTCACATCATTTCTTGATGACTCCCGGCCCTGGGTTTGTTTAACATAGCATTGTCTGTTTAGTAACTATAGCAGTAGTTGTCTTAAAGAAGTTAATAAGATTTTGCACTTAAGTTAGGATTAGAATAAACTGATTGACGAAAGCAGCAAATATCATGCTGTATTATTTTAGTTTGGCCATACATCCATGTAGATTGCATTCTTTTACCTAACTTATAAAGTGTTTACTTTATTTGTCTTTAATTATTCCTGTAGTATTCATTATGAAGTGGTACCTGCACATTGCACACTTTTTCTTTTCTGAGCATTGCTATCCACTTTGCAGTTTCTCCCCAGATTTCACCCTTTTCATTTGGAGATGAGCCAGCAAACTATGGTGATTCATCTGCAGTCCAATGCCTAATTTTCAAAGGAGATATGCCAGTGTTCATATCTTGGTTATTTAATGGAAAGGAGCTTTCACCTGGCAATGGGATATCAATTGCAAAAATAAGCCAGCGTATCAGCACTATGAGTATAGAATCAGTCGCAGCTCACCACTCTGGGAAATACACTTGTGTAGCTAAGAACGCAGCTGGATTTAGCAATTACACTGTTGAATTGAGTGTCAATGGTAACTCTTCAAATTCAACTTGCGCATGCATTCATTCACTTTCTATATTACTGATTTGGAGTTGGTGAAACAAACATGTAATCTTATCTTTACATTTTACTCTTTGTTAATTTTTTTGTGTTGTGACAAGTTGAACCTACCCTAGAATAGAGGATACTTGGAGCACGTAGGTACATCAGAAATTACGTCAGGCTAAACTTCTTTGAAGGATTTAATAGATTTTGCCAGCAGCTTCCTGTAAGGTATCTTTTATTATAATGAAATACATTATCATTTGCGCTATTTCATGACGGTTTATTTGATAAAGAAGGAAGTGAAAATTTATGGAAGTAACAAGGATTGCGAGAAAGATATTAAGGGGGATTAAAGAACAAAATTAGAATACTTACTTGACTGGACAATTTCATTAAGAAATATTACTTCAAGTGCGAGGTATGAAAAATAATTTAGGAACACAGGAATATTAAAGGCATAATTGTTGAATGTGCATTTCCAAATTACAATGATAACAGGACTGCTTGAAGTTGTTCATTCTAGTTGCATATTTTAATTAATATAATGAGTATTTAATCATTAAATCCTCATCCTTACATTCAGCTGACCTCAATCCACTCTAACAATGCCATAATGATCAGAATTAAAAATTAATAGAGATTCACTTTTCTATTTCAAAGTCTTGGGTAACATCAAAACTACAGCTCTAATAAATTTGGTGTATTCTGTGCATAACTGTGGAATTGCCGTCATATATCTGGTTCTGTTACTCATTCATTATTTCTTAGGCATTTTATCATTTAAAACCTCTATGGTATGAATTATGTACTCATATTTTTTGGGTTTATGCATGCTAGTCATCTTTTCTTTGTTGATAGAACATTCATACAGATATTGATCATGAACATTTCTCTAGAAATTGGAT
Organism: Hetaerina americana; assembly: GCF_022747635.1. NCBI lineage: Eukaryota > Metazoa > Arthropoda > Insecta > Odonata > Calopterygidae > Hetaerina > Hetaerina americana. The sequence continues at coordinate 76,909,083 of NW_027286070.1, forward strand.
CTTCATAATTATTCTACTTAATCAAAAGTCAGTAATACATTATGAATAACTGTAGATTTTATAGAACCTATTTTTAGGTTAATATGCAAGTAGTTCACCCTTTGGAAGGCACTTCAGCAAAGAATCAATGGACATGAGTAAAACCTATTAGATTTAGTATTACTTTTTTGAAATACCTACCTCAATTATTCTAGCTCATTGTGTATATCTAAGCATAGGGCACTTTTTATGGCATGCTGAGAATGTGTTTTCAAAATCAAATGCCTTCATTTGGTGCTTAAATATTAATTTTTATTGATTACTTTGTTTTGCAAGAACAGAAAAAGAAAGTTGTTTTGCAAGAGCAGAAAAGAAATGAGATTAATGTACAAATCCTTTAGAGTATTAATATAGATAGCTTCAACATACCGATACATAACACACTCCTTACTCTCTTTCAGGTAAATATAGTGTAAATTTGCAAGTGGCTACCACATTGTCTATTTTGAGAATCAGGAATAGCCAAAATGTTGAGGAATATGCACCAAAATGCACCAAATAGGATAGTACAGGTTTCAAAAGTTTCTGTAGAATCCATTGTTAGCATATTCATTAATTTTGGAAATAATTGATGCATGTAACAAGAGGAATGATTCTAATATTCTTCTTGGCAAATTGCTTGAACAGATTGTTATTCTCTACTATCAGGGGCATAAGAATGAGTGCCTTCTCATCATCAAAGGTCCATGATGTACACCTTTACTTTGTTGAGTATCTTTGTAGGCCGCAAATTAATGTTGGCTTTCTTGCGATTCAGTCAAAGCTGTTGATGGCTAAGTATGCCTTCGGTATCCACTATGATATGTCATTTAATCAGATGCATAGGGTCTTCAGCGATACCGGATCAAATATATGTTTCATTTGAGGTTTTGTAGTGAATAGTATACGCCCACCTCACAATATTCTGTGTTTTTGGTCTCTAAAAAGAAGTGCACATGCAATTAAAATGATCCTTATGTCAAGATCCCCATTTTATTCATAGTACTGCCTATCATCGTCCCATTCTTCCCTTATGATGAGGTGAATGCAGGGGACAGTGTCCAGCTCACTTGCCATGTGGCAAAAGGGGATAAACCTCTGCAGATAAGTTGGAATTTTCAGAGTGAAGAAGACCATGTAGCCTCCCGTGCTCTCATCCTAACAAATAGAGTTGGTGACAGGTCTAGCATCCTAACCATATCCTCAGCAATGGCTGCCCACTCTGGGAACTATACATGCACAGCTCAGAATGCTGCCGGATTTGTCAGTTACACCACTACTCTTCACGTCAGTGGTAATTGGCATGGAATCAATTGGCCATATTTTCAACCTTTTTTTGTCCCAGTTAATCATTGTGAACCTCTTTTTATCCTTTCATCAACAATCCTCTCATCATCCCTATGGAAGTGGGGACGACATTAAAAAATGACATACTTTAATCTTTGGGAATCCTCTCAGTATTAGGATCACTTTTTACAACTTAATTGCATTACAATAAACCATAAACACAGTAATCAACCCGAAGGTCAGTTTGGTAGATGATGAATGAGTTCACCCAGTACTAAGCCATATACGGCGTGTGAAAATTCACACATTAGCAGGGTAGGGGGGCCAGTTCCTTTCCCTGTGCCGGTTATAGTTTCCCAGGAAGACCTGGTACCCGAAAAATCACTTTAGCTTGGGTCGAGCTGCAGGTGCCCAAAGACGTACCCCAGGAATAGAACCCAGGACCCTCCAGTCAGTAGTACCCCTGGACAACCGCGACCCACTGCATTACAATATGAATTGCATGTACGTATTACTTGAGTAGAAGCTTGATTGGATATAGTCAAAACTAAAATATTTCGTTGCCATTTGTGTAAAATGGCGGCAGAAGTATACAGCTAACTGTGCATCATCTTTACAATGCAGCAATTCAAGGGTGTAAAAATCATTCGCCTTGACTGGGATTCAAACCTGGAGCCCTTGATGTCCGGCCAAGTGCATTAGCCAGTTAAGCTATTGAGGCGTCCTCTTATAATCTGAAATTTTGGGGGCTTTAGTAATGCGCACTTAGTGGATGATTCCGTTAAGAGTTACTGTTGAGGCATCTCGTGCAGTTTCTTGGAATTTGTGCATCGTCTTGTTTGATTAAGATAATATACTTACAAAGGATGCCTGGTATTTTTTTGCTAGGGTGTATCAATGATAAAGGCCCTTTCACACCAGCTTGAAGTATTACTAACCTGTTTCTCTCCATTGATGGTAATAAAGGTTATGAAAATATGCATATTTGGCAACTACTATTTGAATAAAACTTATTGATGCAAACACTGTAAATGCTCCTTGTCATAGAACCTTTATAAATAATGAATGTCTAATGAAGGAGTAGGGTTTGAAAATTGTCTACTGTGATACTACATCCATGATTGATTTATCCACCATTAAATAATTAAAAATATGTGATATTAAGATATTTATGGTTTTAATGGGAAGACATTGTTACCCTAGTGCTTCAGTTGCTCATGGAGTATAGTATGTTAAGTCATCTTGCTTGTTGGTATGTGGTCGTGGCTTTCCGTATCCTGTAATTTTTCTTCCTTTATGGTTAGTTCTTGAAAATCGGCAAATGTTTATATATTGACAAATTACCTTTCATCATATAAATTCCAATCCAATTTACAGTTGCTCCTCAGATTTCACCCTTTTCATTTGGAGATGAGCCTGCTAACTATGGTGACACATCAGCCGTCCAGTGCATAGTTTTTAAAGGGGATATGCCAGTGTTCATATCTTGGTTATTTGATGGAAAGGAGCTTTCACCTGGCAATGGGATTTCAATTGCTAAAATTAGCCAGCGTATCAGCACTATGAGTATAGAATCAGTCGCAGCTCACCACTCTGGAAAATACACTTGTGTAGCTAAGAACGCAGCTGGATTTAGCAATCATTCTGTGCAGTTGATTGTTAATGGTAACTTATGAAAACGAAATATTAAAATTAATTTGCATAATTATTTTTCTTCTGAACTCCTCTATCAGCAGACTCCCGAGTTCCTTACATCCATTAATTACTTCAGCACAATGGGCTTTGGAGACCTATATTAAGCTATGTATTATGCACTGCATTTTCTTTCTTCATGTAATCATGAACATTCAGTTGAAGAACTACACAAATTAATTGATTGGTAGTTTCAACTATTATGAATAACTTTTGGGACCTAGACTGCATATTTTTATATTTCTCTCATGAAAGAAATTGTGCCTCCATGCTATCATTTTCATCATCAATGTCTCACTTTTCAAATTGCTACACTAATAATTTCTAGGTTTTACACTTCACACACTTTTACAACACTTCATTTGAAACTTGGGAATTCTGTGTTGCCTTTGAATGCTTCAGATATTTTTTTAACCCCTATAAGACATTTCTAAATAATTTTGCTCTCATCTAGGATTCCACGCACAGAATTCCATGTTTATTGAGAATAAATACTTCTATCGACTTATAGCTCTCTCATTATGTTCAATTATGTCCATTTTGTTTTCTGGACTTAAGTTAGCTGCAGCATTTGATTGGTGGGATATCCCCCAGTACTGAGAGCCATTTACTCTTTTTAGGTTGAGTGTTTGGACTTGGTAAGCTGGACAGTTCATCTACCATTTAGTCTGCTATGATAAAATTTTATAAATAATTACAAGATATAAAAAGGCAATTATTTTATTAAGCATTTAGCTCTGTATTCAAGTTTGTTCAAGTAAAAAAATGATTATTTAGTTGTTCAACCTGTCCTTTCCATCCTCCCCAGGAGATTTTGATACATGCCCCGGCTTGTATTCTCTCCTTGTATTAGAAAACCTTTTTCACCTGACATGTGTCATATATAACCCGAAAAAAAATGTAATGTTTGAACTGAATTTATTTGTTCATGGGCTTCTTCTGAATTATATCACAAATCAAAATATAAAATAACAGCTTATAAAATCAGTGGAGGAAGGTAAAATAAAGAATCAAAAAGTAAAAATACTTACAAAATATATGAATTTATGAAGTTTAAGATGCTCCTGTGTTCTTGTCATTCACCAGCCACATTCTCTCACAAGTGAAATTATTTTGTACAATAGCAAATATTGATAGCAAGGAGAAGCTTTCTACTTCATTTAGCCATGAGTTAGCCACTTATATCTGTATAATATCCATCCTTAATGAATCCTAAACTTACTTAAAGCCTTGAGATGCACTGGAAAATGGAGATTGTCTGTCTGCTAGGTTATAACATCCTCCAACTCCTTGTTAAAGCTCTTAATATTTTTTCATGTGTAGCACGTCAGCATCTCTGAATGAATGATTTGGAGTGATCATAATTTTTATAGTTCAATCAGAAATCATATTATGGGGATAAATATGATGAGGTAATGATCTGATCTTATGAAATCCTTTGATAGTGCTAGTTGTAGGTGTGTTTCTTGAAGTTGCTTGGGATAAGATCGAGTGAAATACCCATTGCTTCTCAGATCTTTTTCATTAACTGCCAGCATCTGAGCCCATAAGTTTCATACCATGCAAAAAAATGTTGGAATTTTTAGGGGATTAGAATGAATTACAGAGTCGATGTTTTTATTCAAAACTATACTGATTTATATGAATTAATTTGTGGGTGGAGAAAACATGATAGATTGACATTTTTTGCATGTCTTTTGAATAGAAAAGGCATTTTAGCAATGTAATATAACTCATTGTGGGTTAAATGATGTTGTTTGACAGTCTGTAGGTTTAAAGTAGGAATAAAAATCAGAATTGAAGAGTTGGTATTGCATATCTACCTCAAATCAATACACTTTATGGTATATTCTTTTGAATTTCTGTTTTTATTGCCCTGGAAAATTTAACTCTATTACAAGGTCTGTTTGAAAAGTATTGCGAATTTTGAATTTTCATGGGTTACGTATTTTGATTTTTTTGTGGCGTTATGTTGGTACTTATGTCTCTCACTTATGCCAAAAAGTTCGGCCATTTTGAATATTCAGTTAATTGTTGACAGCTGTTTCGCTTGGAGGTGTTTTGGCTTGTCTTTAATTTTTGCCTGTTCCAAAAAATGGATCAAAGAAATTAAGTGCGCGGACGCATTCTGAATGTTGACTGTGCTGTATGGAGATGCTACCTTGAACCAAAGCAACGTTTATCGGTGGTACAAAATGTTCTCAGAGGGCCGAGAAGATGTGAGCGGCAAAGAGCGTGCTGGATGCCCGAGCACGTCAACAGCAGACGTCATTCACTTCATCAAAACATTGATGAAGTGAAGGAAATAGTATTGGCCAATTGTTGAATCACCATTAGAGAAGTTGCTGAGGACCTAAGCATATCGACTGGCTCGTGCCATTCTCGTGACCCATGACTATGACCCGGGTCACCATGAAATTCGTACCAAAATTGCTCCATGTCGTTCAAAAACAGGAACGCATTAACATTGCTAATGAGGTGTTGGACTCTGTCCGCGATGACCCAAATTTGCTCCAGAGGGTTGTAACTGGTGACGAATCATGGGTTTCTGGTTATGACGTGGAAACTCTCAAACTCCCAATCATCCCAATGGAATGGAAGCTGCAGCACGAGCCAAGACCAAAAATAGCACGCCAAGTTCAGTCGATTGTGAAAGTTAAGCTTACAGTTTTCTTCGATTGCAGGGGCGTTGTGCATCATGAGTTCTTGCCACAGGGTAGAATGGTAAATATGAAATATCACCTGCAAGTTATGTGCAATTTGCATAAACCAATCCCCAGATTTGTGGAAGAACAAAACTTGGCTTTTGCGCCATGACAACGCCCCTGCCCCATGGAAGGACGACGCTACGCTACGATTGGCAACATAAAGACTGCATCGAAGGGGGAGCTGAACTAGATCACAAAAAATGATTTTTTGAAGTGCTTCAAGGATTGGAGGAAAACGTTGGCACAAGTGTATAATATCTAATGGGGATTACTTGGAAGGGCACAAAATAGATATTCATGAATAAATAAATTATTTTTGAAAAAACACAAAAGTTGCGATACTTTTTGAACTGACCTCGTATGTAGGCAGGCACAATAGTCCATGCAAAGTCTTGAGTATATTAATTTTGTGGGTGCATTAAGTGCATATATAAGAAAATTGTTTCAAAAACTGTTCTGTCATAAAATCTATTGCAGAATTACCCCAGATACTACCTTTCCATTTTGGAAACAAACCTGCAAGGGCAGGAGAAATGGCTATAGTTTACTGTGCTGTGGTCAAGGGTGATTCTCCAATACTACTCAAGTGGAAATTGAATCATCAGAGGTTGTCATCTGGAATGGGAATAATTATAACCAAACTGAGTGATCAAATAAGTACACTAAGCATCAATTCTGTAAGGGCTTCTCATGCTGGCGAGTACACATGTGAAGCTTCGAATCGGGCAGGGACGGCTGTCCACTCGGCACAATTATTAGTGAATGGTACTGTTCTGAAGCCCTTTTTATGCAGATACTTTCATTGCTGTTATTATTTGGCATACATTACTTGAGTTTTTAGCACTGTATGATTTCTCCCCTTCATTAAAGATTTATAATGTCATACATATCAGGACTATTCCGTATTAGCTGTGTTCGTCATCAAAGAATAGGGCCTGGCTGCATCATAGGATGATTGTTGAATTGACATTGCTACTGTGGAATTGTTTTTTGAAATTTCCCAAATCTTATCTCTTCCCCATTAAAATTTTATTTTGCCAGTGTTGATTTTAATGTGATTAATCACAATGACTTGAAAACCTACCTGCTCCAGTGTTGCCCCTGCTCAGTCTCCTGCCCCTGCACGAGGAGGTGAACTCTGGCGACAGCGTCCAGCTCAACTGTCATGTGTCCAAGGGCGACAAGCCCCTCCAAATCTCTTGGAATTTCCAGGGGGGAGAGTTATCCACTCACATGGGAATCTCCACCACCAAAGTGGGAGACCGCTCGAGTATCTTGACAATTGTTTCTGCAATGGCTGCTCACACTGGGAACTACACATGCACAGCTCAGAACAATGCTGGATCTGCAAGTCAGGCTGCCAGTGTTCTAGTCAATGGTACCAAGAAAGGCCACTTGCTAGGGATTTTATTGTTTGGATCTTCCTCCCTGAACCCCCCTCCATTTTCACTGTCTTCCAAATGATAGGTTGAGTTTAAAAATCACATTATGTAGGAATGTTTCACCTAAAGTCAAAGTTATGCCTTGGTGGCAATCATTATTATTATCCAGAATCCTTTTAGTAGGTTTTCAAACCAATTTCACTGTCATTTGGCACTCAATATTGTTTCTCCGGACAAAATATTATTTAAAAATTCTTTATTCTTAATACTGTTGACCATCTTTCCATGGAGCGGAGACTGTACAACATTTATGTCTTCTCATCATTTTTATGTTACCTATATTCCATCCTACAACACCTTTCTTTGTCCATCTACAGATATTTATGCCTATCTGTGACATTAAACTATTGGTTCTACTGAGATGATTTTTATAGCATACCTATATATGGTCTCTGACCATGGCACATACCATTTCAGATCAGCTCTGCTACATTTCAAAGTTTTACAATGCCATTTGCTCCCCTACTACTCCAGTCGGATAGACCTATCACTTGAGCATTGCAAGGTAAATCTGTGACTCAGACAAATGGGCTTAATTATGTCAAACTGCAGTTGTTCATACATAATTTAAAAGCAAGTATCAGGAGTAAGTGTTTTTACCATGGAGAATTTTGTGGAATCGTATTTCTCAGTCATTTTTTTTGCAGGCAGGATCTGAAAAGTGCCTAAAGAAGATCCCTCTATGATCATGGATTCACTACATTAATTTTTTTTCAGTGCTACCTTTGGTAAAACCATTTGCTTTTGGTGAAAAGGCATATAATGCTGGTCAGTTCATTCAAGAAAATTGTGCAGTTTTGGAAGGTGACCAGCCTATGAACATCTCATGGTCTCTTAATGGCCAAGATGCGAGTTCAATACGAGGGATAAATGTGATGAAAATAGGAGCTAGAACCAGTTTGCTTACAATTGAGGCTGTTATGGCTCAGCACGGTGGATATTACACTTGTACAGCGAGCAATGCAGCTGGCTCTAGGAGTTATACTGCCTCTTTAGCTGTCAATGGTACCACTTTCAATGCTGCTCATCTCATACGTTGCTTCACTTTTGCTATTAATATTTTTTTTATGTTGTGTCACACAATCCTTGTCACTCTCCACAGGAAGCAAGTTATGTAGTTTCATTGCTATGCCTTATACTCTTCATACTCATTCTCTAGACATCTGGTAACCTTATCGCACAAAATGTTTGTCTATTGGCATTCAGAAGTAATTTATTATTTAGATTTTAAATAAATGTGACAACTTATTTGAAGTTAATGTTGGCACAAAAGTACTTGAAGCGTAGTCTCTTATAGTGACGATTGAGGAATAAAAATGCCTGAGTGGTGTTTTTATTCCATTGAATAAGATTAATTTCTGACTTGGTTATCTTTCATAGGTGTTCCATACATTCCATATGCCGAACAATTTTTGTGTATTTAGAATTTGATTTGTTCATCTTGAGGCAAGGGGATGCATCATAAATCCTTCGATATAATCTCTACAGTTACTTTTACATCATCCCCTGCAAGCTACCATGAGAATGTTGGAAAGCAAACCTTTAATTTTGCAGTTTTTGGATAAAATGAAATGTTAGAAGGAATGGCAGGTCACAGCAAGGTCTTCCAATTATAATTGTTTGGGTGATTAACTTTGGTTTGTTGTGATCACAGAGTATGTGAGGGAGGAACAAGTGTTAAATGTATCATTGCAAAGGTCTTATTTCTTTCATTTTATCTGGGTGACCCGATACCTTGACCTACTTGAATTGTGGGTTGCTGATTATTTCATCAGTGTCATTTGTCAGCTTATGAAATCTTTTAGAAATATTCCAAAAAAATTGCCCCGCACCTGTATTTATGACTAAGTATAACTTTGTACTCGCACAAATAGTTGAAGACTTTTAGCTATCATTTAAATTAACTAAAACCTCATGTTGTTTCAATTGTATCATGTCTTGCCTAATTAGGTGTAGAGCTTTTTTCTAAGAATTTCAAACATATCCCTCGGTCCAAGAAATGCCCGCTTCCTCGGTGTTTCTGAATGGATTTCATTGGTTCCATTGCCAGTAAACGCAATGGCATGTCACGGGACTGCCTCATCAGCCACTTGATAGTTCATTGTTGAACGATTCATCTAACATGGATTGGTTTTCATTGGTAGTAGATTTGGATCATTTTTTAGATAGCCATGCTTTATTATTGCAGTTGTAGTAGGTGTAGATTACTTGAAAGCTCATTATATAATAGGGGGTAGCGATTTCTTGTGTGTAATCAAATTAGGCAGCCAAGGGTATTTTGAATAAGCGAAATGGATTTGTATCCATTGACGATGCATATTAAAGAAATTTAGGGGTCAGTCCATTTAAAGAACTTTCGAGTAAACATTTCATTATTTACTGTAATTTTTTGCCAAAGTATAACACCCAGGTAACTTAAATAACACCATATCCTAAATTGATTTGGTGAGAATGTTGTATTATTATCCAGTTGATATTCTAAGCTCAATAGTTCAGAATTTATTTTTAACATTAAGGTATTTTTTGGAATTAAAGTGCTATGTCTATCAGGGTTTTTAAATTGTGCATAGTGAAATGTTAAGCATTCTTGGTAATTTTTTCTGTGCGGATTTGAATCCTGTGCAAATGTAATAACAGGGTTGAGGCTTAAATAGTGTCAGCTCTCAAATTATTCAGGGAGTTAATGTGAGGAAATACTATTATGAAAAAATTCAGAGCACCTTTCATTTCCCCTCCTGGCAGTTGGTGTCCATATTTTTGTGTGTGTATTTTGGACAGATGTTTTGCATAAGTTAAGTAATTTCATATCAGGACATCATCTCATGAATATGTCATTGATGTGGGATACTTTCTTACAGTTCTTCCCTACATTATCCCGTTTTCATTTGATGGCCCTGCCAATGCTGGAGAAACAGTTCAGATAACATGTCATGTTCCCAAGGGAGATCCACCTCTTCACTTGGAGTGGAAATTCCGTGGGCAGAGTTTGGGCCCACACCTCCATGTTGCTACCATGATGATTGGCCATCGAGCTAATTTTTTATCAATTGCACATGTCACAGCCTCTCACATTGGGAATTACTCTTGTGTTGCTCGAAACCCAGCTGGGGTTGTATCTCACAGTGCTGAGCTCTTGGTCAATGGTACTTAACATCTCTCATGTTTCCTTCAGGTGTGAAGTTGCTATGAGCGCACCTTATATTCTACAATTCCATGTCTTATTCATTCTTTTCTTTTGACTGTACTTTTCTTACTTCTGTAGCTCTTAGACACACATGCTTTTTTGAATTTATTTCCATCAGAAATATTAAGACTCAAAATGGTTTCTTTTGACTGATAGTGAAAGCCACAGGTTTGCTTTATGTTTAATTTGTTTGTTGTGAATATTTTATTGACAACAGCAGTTATCACTGATTACCTAAATTTGTGACTAATTTTGTAGGAATTAATGAATACCATAAGAAGCAAGTAGACAGACAGAAAAGGATTTTGAGTGCAAGAGTTATTTGAGTTAAAGATACTGTGGATGCCTGTGACTTACAAAAGAGTTTATCAAACATTTACCTTAAAGAGAGTTTCTCTGTGAATACTGAAGATTTTGCTTTTATATTTTGGCCATGTTCTCCATTATTCGTTTATATTACAGTATTGCCATCTGTGACTCCATTTTCCTTTGGGAGCACGGTTATCAATGCTGGTCAGATGGTGCAGCAGACTTGTTTTATTTCTGTTGGTGATGAACCCATTACAATATCATGGGATGTGAATGGAGAAGATGCCAGTGCCATTCGTGGAGTGAACATTTTCAAGATTGGAACTCGAACTAGCATTCTTAGCATCCATTCTGTGGGATTCCATCACATTGGAACTTATACTTGCACAGCCAAAAACCAAGCAGGCAAAGATTCAGTGTCTGCATCTCTCAAAATCAATGGTGATCATTATTTCACTTAATTGTCTACACGTAAAACACAAACACATTTATTAGCACTCAGACCTCTATTTAATTTCCTTTTTCTCTCTCATTTTAATTTTTCTACGCTGCTAATATTTTTCCCGATGTAGACTTCTATTTTCACACAGAAAGAGTGAACTGTGTTTGTGAATGTAGTGACCTTCAAGTAATTTTAAGACATCAAAAAGTCCCAGGCACAATGCTTCTGTTGTAGTATTTTTTTTGAAAAAATAATGCGTTTTTGAATATGGGAAGAAAACACATTTGAGACATGGGCTCGTGATTGTTGCCATTACTCTTGTAAACACAACATCTAAACCAGTAAGCACACAAATCTGTTGACGCGCAGACTGTGACCTTGTGACAACTTAAATTCATGAACATTTTTGCCTCATCTTTATTTGCCCCCAAAAGTAAGTCATTGGGTATGTGTGGCTTTCAGTGCTTTGTTTATTTTCTCTCAGTCCTACCATACATCATCCCATTCTCAATTGACGAGGAGCTGAATTCTGGTGACAGCATCCAACTCAACTGCCATGTGTCAAAGGGCGACAAACCCCTCCAGATCTCGTGGAATTTCCAGGGTGGAGAGTTGTCCTCTCACTTGGGAATCTCGACCACCAAAATGGGAGACCGTTCAAGTATCTTGGCAATTGCCTCAGCAATGGCGGCACATTCTGGAAATTACACTTGCACTGCTCAGAACAGAGCTGGATCTACCAGCCTATCAGCGACATTGAATGTTAATGGTATAAATGATGGACTATATGTTAATTTCATTCTAAATTGAAAACATGTCTTATATTATTGAGTAGAGTATGGAAGTGGATAACTGCCTTAAAGATCCAGTAATGAATTTTCAAATGGTTAAATATCTTCTTCCATGGGCCATTAACACTACCAGAACTGTTTATAATATGGATGTAAGCCTTAACTTTGCTGGACTCAGTTTTAATAGTGAACAAGTTTGCTTTGTTTCTGTAACCTAGGGACATAGTCTCACTAATAGTTCAGTGAATTAAATCTTGATAATTTCTTTATTAATGTGACAGGAAATGCATTAGACCAAAATCGATGGGTGAATTGAAAGAAAAGCCTGATCATCACATTTGGAAAGGTTTCAGCCATAACATTTACCAGCCACTTTGTTTCTTGAATTCTGAAAGCTTCCATTTCATTGGTGTTGTTTGCTAACGAATCGGACTGTTGTACGTTTAGTATTTTGGTAGGCCTTCTCATCGGCTTAAAACTGTACCTAAGATACAGTAATACATTCCCTTGCCACTGATCTTCAACATAGAAATGTGTGAATATTACTTATTACAGTTTGTTGCCCCTTCATTTCAGCCCTTCCCCATATAACTGCATTTGAGTTTGAAGGGCCAGCCAATGCTGGTGACACTGTTCAGATGGCTTGTCATGTGCCAAAGGGAGACCTTCCATTGCAAGTGCAATGGCTCTTCAATGACTTTCCTCCTCCATCTAATCTCCACATGAGCACCATGATGGTTGGTCACCGTGCTAATTTCCTGTCCATATCTCATGTCACGGCCTCACATCGTGGCACTTACACCTGTGTCGCTCGAAATCCAGCCGGAATAACCACCCATTCTTCCATTCTCACGGTCAATGGTATCCTTCATGAATATCACTTGGCATTTGCCTTTTCCTTGCACTTGTGGATTTTAAATATTTATATTCTTGATTTGCTTGTTTTTCTCTTTGGTTGCAGGCATTTTTTTATTATTAATTTTACTGATATGCTTACTGGGGTTGTTATAACAGGGACTTACCAGTCTTTAAGTCTTTATGTATTTACTAAGTTGCAGATTCAGACAATGTGGATTTTTAGCCGGGGTTTTTATTTTTTCAATACTTAAATATGTCATATTTGCACAGTTAAAATACAGCAGTGGTAGGATTGAAAGGAGCTAAAATCCTCCATTTTGTTAATTTTTTTACTATCTTATTTGCAGCTTTATGTAAATATTACAATAATTAGTGGTACTGACATAGAATTATTTTTTCTTGTCACTTAATTTTTCAAGCATTTTAATGCCCGATACCTCTCTCTCTTTCTCTCTTTTACAGTCCCACCTAAAATTCTTCCTTTCACATTTGGTTCAGAACCACTGAGTGTAGGCCAGCCGTTCACCTTAACTTGTGCTGTGATTGGTGGAGATAAACCCATAACAGTTGAATGGCTGGTAGATGGGCATAGAATCCCAAAAGATGGAGGAATTGCTGTCTTTCCCTTAGGAGATTCTGGTTCCATTCTCACCATTCCATCCGTTCATTCAGCTCATACCGGAAATTACTCATGCCGTGCCATAAATACTGCTGGCTATGCATCACATTCCTCTTTTTTGAGGGTCACTGGTAAAGATTAGATAAAATAATAACCAGAAAGTTAACTATTAATTTTTCTATGCTGTGTATAATGCATAATTTTCTTTGCCTGAGTATAGTTTAATACTGTCAACTCATATATTTTTAAAAGTAACAACTACCAGAAAGGTTCGCTTGACAGTTGAGGATGAAGCTCACCTTGTACATATGTACTAACATGATATGTGGAAATACCATATTTAGGATAGGGGCCCAGTTATTTCCCCCGCGCTGCCTGTGAACTCCCACAAAGATAAGGTACACAAGTGTCGAACCATAGCCTTCATTTGAAGGAAAAATGACTTTTCACCCAACAAATTTTCATAGATGATAATAGTGTATGTACTGATGGTAGCCTTTCAATCACAAACTTAAGTCAGAACTGAAGAAAGAAATGGCCTTTACCAATTATTGTTTGCTGTCTCCAGGACTCCGAATATCTCGGTATTTTTTAATAAGCTCTTAGGAAGTAATGTCACCAATAAATAAATTAAAAGGAGCAATTCACTCATGTGACAGTTTCCTTTCCATTAAAACCCAAGCTCTTTTCAAGACTTCAGAAATTAGTGTAAAATCCATCGGCAGTTTTTAGCTATTGTCAGTGGGATTAAGTGTGCATTTTTATGCTCCATTACTCTTGCCTGTTTTATGAGGCGAGCGCTTGAAATATGCTATAAAATAGGATTTTTAATATAGCTGCTTTGGGCAAGATCATTTTTATAACTAATGTGTGGCAATTGAGAAATAGGAATCAAAAGTTTTGATGAATAGAGCTGCGAAAATTCATTCCTACTTTGGTTGATGGTATTGTTGGAATAGGTGAGTAGTTAGAGTCATCACAGATTTGAGCCTCGTTTTGACTTTTTGGTGAGGAATCAGAGAGTGGGAATGGAAGGGGTTAGGTAGGAGTAAAATTTTGATCATCTTCAAAGTTGTGATGTCCTGGAAGCTGTTCATTTAATTTGCACAATTATTTTTAATTTCAAGTATGCCTTTTAGTTTCTTAAATAATAAGATAAATAATACATGTTAAGAAAATAATAATTTACATAACACTTGCTAAAGTTTGGGCAGTGAGAGAAAATTAATGTTATTATGAAATTATAAATAAAATATTGATCTCAATGTTGGAGTTATTATAGCTATACCTTACAAGAGTCCTTGTGACTTGCTAGGTTCATTTTACTTTTTAATGCGGGCTGTTTATTTGTACCCATAGTTAACTTAATCATACATATATAGGAGGTCTATAATAAAGCATCAAGTAATGTCCTGCTTGTATTAAGAATAATTATTGGCTTAATACTATGCCAAAAACAATCTTCACAAAGCTCCCATTCTGGAGGGTTAATATTTACAATACTCCATGTTATTGGTCCATCATGTAATTCCAAATTACCCATCATAGGTTCGCATGCCAAAGATTAAGCTCCCTCCTATGCTCTTTTAAATAACTCAAATGGGTTTTCATGTGAATAAAACTAATATGTTCTCTGGTTTGTGAATTTATAAATATATGGTCACTGTGAAGTGTGGTTACGACCAAGTTTTAATGTGCTCTGCATTTCCATCAGTGCTCTTGACATGCCTCCAAGTCATCATCCAAGCTTGTCATTGTTAGCATGAATCTTCTCTCTCCCCTTGCTTTGACGCTCATGCCCCCTCTCAATCCTTCCAATCCCTCTGAATCACTCCGTCACTCTGCTCCACCAGTCCCACCCAAACTCCTTCCCTTCTCGTTTGGTGGCGAGGCTCTCAGCCCAGGGCAGTTGGTGACTGTACCATGCAGTGTGGTGCAGGGAGATGCACCCCTCACTCTCTCCTGGCTTCACAATGGCAAACCGGTAGTGCCACATTCTGGGATTTCTGTAGTCCACCTGGGTGATAGAGGGGCCATCCTCAGCATTGGGTCAGTGAAAGCACTCCACGCTGGCCTCTACACGTGCACAGCATCAAATGGAGCTGGCTCCAACCACCTCTCGTCTATACTAATCGTTAATGGTACTTGACCATCATCTTCAGTCTACCCGTGGGGCACTTTTAGATTTTTGCCAAATCTTACCAATATGGTCGACTACATTTGTACCCAAATTTATCTCTCTCTCTCACTCTGTGCAGTAGGAAAATTCTGTTTCTTAATGCCGGAAAATTCTGTTTCTTATGCTTCACATTTTTATCCGGAATTAACAACCATACGGAATTTATTGAAATTGTTCAAGATCACGCACATCAAACTTAAAATTGAGCTATGTTGTGATTGAATTTATACACTTTGTCGTTTCATTTTATTTTCCAATTCGTTAATTGCCTTTGTACTCTCCCTGTCCCTATTCATTTCTTTTTGTAAGTTCTTTGCCATGATCATTTTACCTTGAAATGTGACCAAGTTTTACCATTAGTACTGTTGACTCCTTGTGCATACACTCTGACTGTGTGTTGTTGCCATCTTTTCTGTTCCATTTGTGTGTATGCCTACGTGAGACAAAAGGACTGCGAGCATTCTTTGAATCCAAATCGTCTTTTCCTGATTAGTCCCTCCTGAGATCTTGCCATTTACATTTGGCAACCGACCTCTGAGCGCCGGCTATCTGGTGACCGTGCCATGTGGGGTTGGGGGTGGTGACAGGCCCGTGCACGTCAGATGGCTCTTTGAGGGCCGCAAAGTCCCCTCGGGCGGCATGGAGGTGGCACGTGGTGATGGGCCCATGGCTCTCCCCCTCGGGGAGGCAGGGTCCTTGCTCAGCATCCCTGGTGTGCGGGAACACCACGCTGGCACATACACCTGTGTGGCTGTGAATCGTGCCGGCCAAACAGAGCACTCGGCCACCCTACGAGTCATTGGTTAGGGACAAGGATGAAAATACATGAGAAAAATAACCCTTTATCTCAATTATTAAGCCTGTGTCAGTTTTTTTAATCTAGTCCTGTTTGCTCTGAATTCTCTGCTTCTTATCTAAATTCTTTCTTTTGCTCCATCAGGCAATGCCTTTCCGGACTCGCGTTATGCATAATGGATCTGTGTTGCGCTCAATTGAATCATCTTGTTGAAGCAAAATCCACTGCATGAACATACAAATTTTTCGTCTTTTCTCTGGAATCCATTTCATGAACCTAATCCACTGAATTGATTCACCTCCATTCTGACATTGTTTTTGAATTTTAATTTGATTGAACGTCAGTTGTTATGAGTGCTTGAATATTATCTTCTTTGGCTTTTGCAGTGATCCCACAGATTAAGCCATTTTCATTTGGTGATGACCCAGTCTACTGGGGTGATATAATAATGGTGAATTGCGTTGTATCGCAAGGGGACTCCCCCCTTTCAGTCGACTGGGTTTTCCCCAAAGGTGTTACTGAAACAAGAGGGCTGACCATCTCGAGGCCCAATGAGCGAGTCAGCATTTTGACCATTCAATCTGTAGCTGCACTACATCGGGGAGAATACTCATGCATAGCACGTAACTTAGCTGGATCAACAAATAGATCTGCCACACTTAACGTCAACGGTACCTATTATGCTTCTCTTTCAATGATTTTGGTTTGCTTGGCCAACTGTGTTATATTGTTTAATGTTGAGGGTTTTACAATGTTTGTAAAGAGGTGTACTTAAAAATCTCACGAGTCCCTCATTGAAGGTTGAAACGTATCAATTTATCTGGATATCTTAACTGATTTTCCTTGGAAATCTGAGTGAGTGAGAAGAGGCCTATGTTATGATCTGCCATTTGAAGTTTACACATTTAGTTAAAAATTAAATCAATGGGTGATAGTTTAATTCAAAATATTCGATGCATGTCTTCACCCTTTGAAATTGTCATGTGCCCCCAGTTTTGCCGACCATCACTGGTCCCATGACATTTGGGGCAAAACCTTTGCATGCTGGTGAGCATGCCACGTTGCAGTGCTCAGTGTCGGGTGACATGCCAGTTTACATCTCTTGGTCGTGGAATGGAAGTTCCATTGCATCTTTGGATGGAGTGTCAGTCACGTCAATTGGACAGCGAGTGAGCATTCTTGCACTAGACTCAGTACGAGGGGAGCATGCTGGCATCTACGAGTGTAAAGCTAGGAACAATGCTGGGGAAACGAGTGTCGAAGCACTTCTCTCTGTTAATGGTCTGTCACTGTCTTCTCAGGAATTTTTTTCCTTAGAAACATATTTAAACTGCGTTGCTTTTATTTATTTTTTGGAAATTTTGTCTCCTATTCCTCATGTTACTATAGTTGTTGTAGTTGCTTCCGATGACTCAGCGTTGTCCTTTCTTGTTTTGTTTGAATTGAGGTTGGGATGAGAACTTGAATTGCCACTCATGACGTTGGCCCCGTATGAGTGAGAGTAAAGTTGTATGCTTTGTGATCTTTTTTTCAATATTGAACATGAAAACATGGAATCAGTTTAAATATCTGTCTTAACTGGATGATGTTGTTAATTAGATAGAGGCAATGTTTACAGGAAATGTTTTTCTAACATCTTTCCAATCATTTCTGTTTCTGTTGGTAGCGATTTTGTTTGGGTAAAAGTTTGTTTCCTGTGGCATTGGTCACCTGTTTTTGATTCCAAATCTGTAATGTTGATAATCAGCTTGTTGGTGCTATCCAATTCCAGTTCCTCCAAAAATACACCCATTTGCATTCAATCCCAGTGGTGTGAATGGTGGAACTTCTACTCGAGTCCTATGCGCTGTATCTGCTGGTGACTTTCCAATGCAAATGTCATGGCTCAAAGATGGTTATCCCTTGGAGGGTGGTGAAGGAGTCCCTCTGGTCACTAGGCTTGATGAGTCCACGCTCATGCTCACCCTTCAACACCTCTCGCTCTCTCAGTCAGGGGAATACACTTGCCAAGCCATTAACCTTGCCGGAACAGCCTCCCTCTCATCCATCCTCAGAGTCAAGGGTAATTCCAGTCATGTCAGCTGCACCCCTACCCACCACTTAGCTTTTTGCTCATTCTGTTGTAGTATGATGCTCATGAAATGCACAGGTTTAGGATTGCCAGTGTCTGAAAGATCTTGTTTCAATGGTTATAATTCATGCAATCAATGAAAAAACAAATTTTGACTTGTGCATATTTCATGATTGCTATCCCTATATTTGTAGAGCCATTGAATACTTGAGGTTACCCTGTTATGTGCTTGGTTTGGTCTTAATTGCTTGAAACAATGCTTTTATTGGATGTGGTTGTCGGCTTAAATTCCACATGTTAAAGCAAGAAGTTTGTCATAATAGAAAATTTATCAGCTTTTGGTCCTAAGGCTAGTTTTGTCTGTTAGTTTTATAATGTAAACCCAAGTGCATGCAATGTCTTTCTGCAGGTCACTTCTAGTTGTGTTCTTCATAAAAGTTCCAAAAATCTATACCAAATTCATATCAAACTATAAAATTCATATTGCTTAAGAATCATTCGTTTGTATTTCTGTGCACAATGGGCATCCAGACACACCACAAGCAGTGCATCAAAACATTCTTGTTTTATTTGAATACACAGTAAACTTTTCTTAAGATACATAGGGATTTTACAATGAGGCAGTTACAGTCAGGAACCTGATTCCCTCCTCCATGCCCAATCCCTACACTCCTACAATATTATTTTATTTTTTTTGCCCTTAAAATACCACCATTTTTCAAAGAATTATCTCTCTAAAGCAAAAAGCTGAAAGCTAGCAAACTATTTATTTGTTATTTGTATGTTAATTTTGTCATGGATGAGAACTATTTGAAAAATGGTGGTTTGTTTTTTTCCTTTTGGTTCACTTTTGCATGTTTTTTTATTTCATAAATGTTTGTTTCACAAAAAGCTTTTCATTGTGATTAATTTTCAAAATGTAATAATTGCTGATTTTTATATTCATAAATATAATTACTTATCTTCAAAAGATATTAACATTAAAATGTATCCAAAACTAAATAACTTAACTTTTCTTGAAATGAAATATTATGGACTTTTGCAATCATTATAATCCTATAATTAATTCTACAATTAAGATAAATTTTCTGATGACTTTAAGTGCTTAAGTCATAATTGCTACTGTACATCATTCACTAATTTTAAACCTATTTGGTGTCTTAAAAATTGAAGGCCATGCCATTTGATTATTCATATGAAACTCTTGATGTACAATTTTCATTTTTGATATTAATAAGATTTATTGCTGTAGTTTCAATTTGAATTTTGAATTTCAAAAATTAGCTGGTGCCATTTTAATGAAATGATTTAGACCCCAGTCAATTTTCACTGAGATAGTGTTCTTACCACTGCAGTTCCTCCAAGATGGATTTTGGAACCAACTGATAAAGCATTTGCTCAAGGAAGTGATGCTAAAGTTGAATGCAAGGCTGATGGGTTTCCCAGGCCACAGGTTACCTGGAAGAGGGCAGCAGGTAAGGATGATTGTTTAATTTTGAATACTGATTTCATCGGAAGTCAGAATTGTAAATTGGCGTGGGTTGGCATTGTGAATAATATCCCATTTAAATGGTTTGAATTAAAGGTTAATTCATATTGGTTGATTTTTTTAATTAGAATTTGTATCCATAATTTTATAATATGTGGGTAGCACTCCTAATAGTATTCTACCATTAAATAGAGTATTAAACTGCTAACATCTTTGCAATTTTTTGTTTAGATGTCAATGAAGATAAAGTTTCTAACCACCAGCTCCCTAATGTTTTAAATACTTAAGGCTTGCCTATTTATCTCTTATGGAAAAATGACTGAAGTCATATGTCTCTTAAGATGAATATTATTAATCTATGAAGTAAATTAAGTTCAATAAAACTTTTCAAATATTCATGCTATAATCATAGCTCCATAAATGAAGTGTGTGTATCATTTGTGGACCTGTTTAATTTGAGTGCCTTTGAACTCATTTTTGGGTTTATCAATGACTTGCCATGATGAATTTCCGTAGCGAATGGAAGTCAAAAAAATGATTCAAGCATAACGCGGATGCCTTTTAAGGAGTAGAGACACGCATAAAAGTTCCTAGAAAAATATAGCAACAATAACCTTCAATATCTATCAATCAATACGTATTGCTTTCATTGATTCAAATATTTGGGGTACTTTTTGGTCAATTGATATTTAAAACTTCTGCCCTTGATATTGTTTCGGACTTTCTCTCATTCGATAATCAGATCTAGGGTATATGCAGCTGCTCATAAAACCTAATTTTTATTTATGCAATGCAAATTCTCAGTTACTGTGACATTATTTTCATCCTGTGACAAAATGTGAAATTTTGTGAAAATTTTGTGATGCTACTTTTCATTAATTTTTGATTTTTCACACCATTAACCAGAAATATAGTATGAAATTAATCTCTCCATAATTTGTGTGTAGGTCAAATAGCCTACCTGCATTAATAATTATTAAACTAAAAACTTACTGTCAAGAAGCCATTCCATATCTCCTCTTTTATTTTTGCCATGTGTTGCCAAGCAAAGGGTACAATATTTTATTATGAACGATAATGTTAAATAATGTCAAATTATCGCACGACCTTGTACACTTTGAAAATGAAGATATTGTCAGCAGTGCTCTAGGGCATCCAGAGTAGGCCTATTTGGAGTCATTAAAGTGTATGCCTCTGGAAAGGAGATTTAGCAATTAGAAATTACTCTTTTATTCCAGGTGATACACCAGGGGATTACAAAGATTTGAAACCAAATAATCCTAACATCAAAGTTGAAGATGGCACCTTGTCAATTAATAACATTCAAAAGACCAATGAGGGTTATTATTTATGTGAAGCTGTGAATGGAATTGGATCAGGATTATCTGCTGTTATACTGATTAGTGTACAGGGTGAGTAATAATATTATATATTTGATTTTTGTTTGAAAACTACTGTGGAATTGTTGGTAAATTTAATTGCTTCATTTGAATGTTTTTAGGAGGAATGTGAAATGCTTGAAAGCAAAGAGGAAATTAGTTTGAGCATTTTTTCTCTTGTGGTCATGTGTGGGGAAACATTTAGTTATGATGCAATGGAAACACTGCAATTAAGCAAATTTTGTGCTTTCTATAAATATGCTTAATTGTTGTTAAGTACTGTCCCTGAGGTGGACTGATACATCATTTTGTTACTTTTCAGTAAAAATGAATGTCAATAAAATGTACATGTTTTTCTTTTCTTTTTTTTAAATGTTCACTATTTACAAGATGGCATCCTGAAATCACCTGTATATTTTCTTTAAATACACCTAATGTGCAAGTGACTTGACATTTTACAGATATAAAAATATATGTTTCAACAAATGTTAGAGTACAATATCTCTATTTATCATTAATATACATCTAATTATATGATGTAATGGCACATGTCTCAAATTGACTCAGATGCTTGTTCCTTGGAGAAAACATGTTCAAAATCGTATCCCCTATCACCTCCAGGCCTTGGAGGTAGATGGCATTCCTGCAGAATTACTAAAAAGTTTAGAAAAATGCGGAAGGAAGAGTTTTTGTTGATTGCTTCATAGGATATATGAGGGAGGAATCTGACCAGAAGTAGTTACATCAGTTATAGTTGATATCCCACGAAAGGGAAAAAGGTAGCCATGTGTGAAGACTATAGAACAGTGCTTGATTTTACATGCAGCTCAAGTGATACTTAGCATAATCAACAAGAGGAAGGAGCAGATGGCAAATTACTTATTGCATGATCAGTTTAGTTTGAGGAAGGGGAGAGGTATGCATGATGCCACAGCTGTGATGAGGCCACTAATAGAGAGATACGTATAGAATATGATAAGAATGTGTTTGTTTGTTCCTTAGATTTCAATAATTGGTGGAGTAAATTGGGTAGAATCAATTAATGAAATTCAGAAAATAGGAGTAAATTAGAAATATAGGTGACATATCTGAAACCTGCACTAATTTCAACTACTCAGGTGTGTGTGACAGATAAAAGAGTCCAGATGGGCAGTGTTAGGCTGAGGGGAAAAGCAATGGTTTCATTATTACCCATGTTTCAACATTTAGGTGGAGGAAATGGTAAAAGAGGTATGGCAGTAAATGGAGATGGGAATGAAAGTCGCTGGACAATTCTTAAAATTAGTTAGGTTTGCTGATGATCAATTTTAGTTAACCAGTTTGCCAAGGGGCTGCCAAGTTCATGGCTAGAAGGCATTTGCATTAGAAAAAAACAGTATGATAGGTCTGGGTAGGGAATCAAACTTAACAAAACAAAGGTAATGTGAAATTCGAAGAACTGTGGAAGGTACTGTGATGATAACTTAACTGGAGTCATCCACTGATATGTGTTTATGTGCAACAATATCAAAGTATAAAAATCATTCACCTTGGCTGGGATGCCATTTGAAATTGTTGCATTTTAAAGGTAATATGGTTGTTGAGAAAGAGGAAAGCCAAGTTAAACATTAAAATAGGTCATAAATTGAAGCAGGTGGTAGTTTACCTATCTCTAAAGTGTTTTGGACCAAAATGATCAAAGTAGTAAAGACATAAGAAGAGAACTTGCATTGTACAAGAAACCATTCACAAGGAGGAAGGCATTGGTGATATGGACATGTATGAGTGAGGATGCTCAGAAAAGATTAGTGAAAAACTTTGATTTGGAGCTTTGTGTGGTATGGCATGGAAAAATTGTCATTTAAACAAGATGTTCGGCAGAGATTTGAAACTTTTGGAAATTAGGCTTGGAAAAAGATGAAAGTGATGAAATGGACCGGAAGGAAAACAAACAAAGGCCTAGTTATAGTGGGGAGGAGAAGGATTGTTGGCAGAGATCCAAAGTAGACGAGAAAGGTGGATGCAAAGTATTTTGTTTGATAATGAAATGTCAAAGACTGTGATAGAGGGGAGAATATTAGGCAAGTGAGGAAGGAGTAGGGAAAGGATGGGCATGTTGGATGGAACGGAGGGAGGTAGAATAAATGAGGAATTGTGGAGGGTGTGGGGGAGGGGGAGAGAGTCGGGTGTCAGGCTGTATTTTGATAGGAGAGGCAAAATAATGTTTTGTCCCTGTCTGTGTCCACCCAAAACCTTCTGTAAATAGTAAACCACCAATTAAAAATTATTTTTATATTGATAGCTTATGCTGTGAAAATTGAGAAAAATCGTAAAAACAGGAATCATTAGATGTTTTACCATTTATAAATTACATTAAGGGTTCATCTATCCTTAAATATTTAAAATGAACATTTTTCCCAATATTGTTTTGTAGGTTCTAATGAAATATATTGTCTAAAAACAAACTACTAATTATTTTCATATATATTAAATCGTTGTTATCAGTTGATGGTGCATATAATACTTGAAATTGATTGGAGCCACTTGAAAATTGTCTATTCCTCAGTGCTGACATTTTTGGTGTTTATTTTAATGATTACTTTTTATCTTTTATACTGTTTCTGGTTGGTAACAACTTATTTTATGCTCTGATTCATTACTGTTAGACATCATATAAGATTGTTTGAACACGTGGCTCTATAGTTAATCAAATCAATTTTTTAGGGCAATGAATGAAGTGACAGTTGAGTTTTGTTAAAGTTGTAATTTTTCTTTCTGCAATTGAAGTCTTATGTTTTTCATCTCTAGCTCCTCCACATTTTGAAATCAAACTGCGCAACCAGACATCCAGGCGTGGGGAGCCTACTGTACTTCAGTGTGAAGCTAAGGGAGAGAAACCCATTGGAATTCTGTGGAACATGAACAACAAGCGCCTTGACCCCAAGAGTGACAACAGGTTTTTACCATTACATATATTATTTAGTTGACTTGAATGGTTTAAATGTGTTAACATTTCCACATGGGATATTTAGGGAAGACAGGGCCTGGCAATTGCCCCTCCCTTGCCCCCTTGAGTTAAAGATTTTGAGTTTAAAAATGCGCACTCATGTCTTATTAACAGTGAGAAAGTTCACTTCAACTATCATAAGAAGTGAAAACTATGCATGGAAACTTGAACTGTGTTGAAAGTAGATCTTTTCAATACCTCTGAATGTTCTTCATCAAGGTGCAAAGACAGTTGAATGAATGATTCATTCTCATTTAAGGTGTTGATATCTTTATCCTTTTTAATTCTTAATACCGGTGGTGAGACTATACAACTTTCATGTACCTCAATCATAGTTGGCCATAAAGGTTTCAAATTGATGATAAAATGTAATGCAGTGAACTCCTGATTATCCATGCTGGTGAATTCATAATGAAGTATGGATAATCGAAAAATATGGATAACCGAAATATGCGGAAAATGTGGATGTGATATAAATGGATGCCTACAAAAAATTTTTTAAGGGTGGAATTATACACTTACGTGAACTATCATTAAGTGAATAGCAGATGTAGCCTTCTACGCAAGGCATGGAAATAATGGCATACTGTCACTCTTGTATGATGTCAAAATGCCCGAGTATAATTTGTATTACTCATAAGTCATATATTATTTCATTTCAGAAAACTTACGAGTTAAGATTTGTTGCCTTAATTTTCATTTTTAATGATTCAGGACAAATTAAAGGACTAGATAATGTTCAAACACATTCATCAATTGCCAAAAAGCACAAGACATATGTACACACTTTCCCTTATGGATATCCTTCCTTTTACTTGCAATTTTATGTGAAAGTTTATTGTTTTAGATTTCCTAGTTTTTCCTAAGATGAGTTAAAAAGTTGAAATGTTGATCAAGCCTTTAATGTTGGGTGCATGCAGTTAATTATTGCAATGCGGTGTCTTTGTTTTTGATATGTTTTCAACATTAAAGCAATGTGCTATAATTGCAATAGAAAACTTTATAAGAGAGATACTTTGCATTATATTTGCATGCCCAAAAGATATTTGGCGTTGAAATTTTCTCAATATTGAGTGCTGGTTTTAGTATGCTTGTTTTTCATTAATGCATGTGAAATTCTTTAATATTTTTCCTGTATAGATACACTATCAGGGAGGAGATTCTGCCAAATGGTGTTTTGTCTGACCTGAGCATCAAGAGGACTGAGAGGGGTGATTCTGCTCTATTTACCTGTGTAGCCACCAATGCCTTTGGAAGTGATGACACGAGCATTAATATGATTGTTCAAGGTAAGCATACCCCATGCCTTACCTTTTCCTTTAAATGTAAAGATTATTTGTATGAATTTTGGAAAAACCCTCAATTAAACATGCCAATAAAAGATAAACATCATGTGCATGTAATGTGGTACGTGAATCATTTCCCCACAAGTGGTCATGAGTTTTCTATATTTGGATGACTAAGAAATCAAATGTTTAATAAGATCTATGAGCTTCAGCTTCAGGGATAAAACTAGTCTTCATTTTTTCTGAACAACAGGAATCAATAAGCTGAAGTGATATCCCGGAACTTAAACGCTGTAGTATACTGAATTATGTTGCGATAAAGTACTGCATAAATTATTTGAATGCCCTGTATCATAAATGAGACCATTTTGCCTGGTAGTGTCTGGCAATATTGCTAAGCTAGAAAATTACAAATTTGCCCCTGTATTGTTCCTTATTTTCCTTTTTAAACCAATGGATTGTCAGATCTGAGGATTTTTCATTTTGCTTATTTTCATAGTTATAGAATTATAATGAGTATTTTTTGTTATTGGCAAAAAAAATACTTGGATTTCTAAATTATTGGGGGAAGTGGGCTAATTCAGATAGACTAAGTGGGCAGATATTTCTCTGTGCCTTGGGGTGTTTGAAGAACATATGAATCATATTGCTACATTATCAGCTGGTTTTTAGGAGAGCTGAAGATGTTTTGTATTCAGTCTGATTAATATAAAACTATTTAAATGTTTACAGAGGTTCCAGAAGTTCCATATGGGCTAAAAGTGCTGGATAAATCTGGTCGTTCAGTTCAGCTGTCATGGGCTGCTCCTTACGATGGTAACTCCCCAATCAAGCGGTACCTGATTGAATACAAAATATCCAAAGGTATGTAGCATATTGAAAAGTATTGGTGCATTTCAATTTTGTTTGTGACAAATTCTTTTAGTTTCCTTTTATTTGCCTTTGTTGTTTTTTAATGAAGTGAAAACTGTAAGTTTGACTTAATTTATGTATCATGTTCCTTAATCATGAAATGAACTTGTAAAGAGCTAGTTTGTAGAGAGGGCATGAAATCACAGAGGAAATTTCTTAAAAAGGTTGAATTTTCTACTAACAAGTAAGAAGTGTTTCAGGATGAGAAGCACTATGCCATCATTGTAAAAATTCAACTGATCAGGTGCATTAAAAATGTAACATACATTTTGAAATAGCTTAAATGCTGTTGTTTAATCTATACATTAAATTATTGCAATGGATAATAAATAAAAACATATTCAGTTCACCAATTGGGTGAAAAGTACCTTTTTAATTACATTTAACAGTTGAATTAAACCACTAATATAAGATATAACATTAAATGGGGTTAATTCACTGCTTGTTCTGCTAATGCAAAAAAAAATTATGTTATGTATTTCTCTTCTATGATGTCAATATTATTGTTCTTATCACTTTCTTGGGTCCTGTGTATTCCATGGCTTGAGAATTTTGGCGTATGCTGAAATTCTCTTTTTAATTGATTTTACTCTCTCTATACATAGTTAAGGGGAAAATGTTATTTTTATTAAAAATTCTATTTCAGGAATTCAATGGAAATACATGTTTTTAAGTCTCCTTAACGCATTTAGATCATTTTATGTCTGTCAATTTTTGTGGGTACAATGACTCAAAAAACATTAACGCAAGTAGAATGAAATTTTATGTTTAGCATTTTTAATTAGAAAAGACACGCAGTGAATTTTGACCCAAATCCATTCACTGGAATGATCATTTTAGTCATTTTTCAGCGTTAGTGTTGCTGCCTCAAAAAACCCATTTGAATAAGGAAGGAGGCCTGACAACTGTTTTTATGAAAACTGATGAGCATTTCTTGATGCACCATTTTATTTTTCCATTAAAAATATAAAGGGCTCAGTCGTGTATTAGTGTGAGAATTGAACTATGATATGGATTGAGGATCAAAATTTCTTATTCTGTTCACCATTTGTTGCATAATTCCCAAAAGATCTTTTCATGGTGTTCACCACCCTTTGAGATGCACAGAATCTGGAGAACTTGTGAAATTTGATGGATGTTCTGGAAAAATGAGTATTTGATGGACTTTTTAAATTGGGCAAGTTTTCACTCTGTCATTTTGCAATGTGTTTGAGAGTTGCGGCAAATTCGTGCGAGGGTTATCTCCACTGTTTTTGCCCTACTTGTCCTTCCACTGACGGCAACCATATTTAGATTACACAAATTGAGGCACTAGTTATTGCTTAATGCAAAATCAAAGGCCTAAATATTTTTTAAGGAATATTTTTATTTTATAGTGTTTGTGATTAATTTTGGAATTTCTATTGATCAGTAAAATTGATAACATTTTCAATGTAACTGAAATTATTTTGCCTTTATCACTTTTGGTGCTCTCTTGAATGAGTAACATTTTAGTGCTACGGGGGCTTCACAATGTTGGTTTTATTTTCCAGGATATCAATGTGCCACTGTCAGTAGCCTGTGATTTCAAGAAACCTTTTGATAAGGATGGCGTACTTACTACATATTTACACATATTCACGCACACACAGACTGCCAACACAGAAGAATACTATGTTACAATCTTGATATTTCAATGAGACTACCATTTCATTTCTTGTCATTTCTAACACCTCCAGGCGATAATTATGATGAAAAGGCCAGATTTTTCTTAACTGTAAACTTGTTCAGGGATATGTTTATGTCCTGGAAAACTGAGCAAAATTCTTCATAGCTGGTTAGTGGACACCCACTAATATTGCAGGTCGATTTGTAGTGCCTTTCGACCCTTTTAAATGTAGTCACATAGAAATCCAATTATTGGAACTGGCTCACCATACCTTTACCTTAATTCGTTTCATCCCAGTAGGAAAGAGATTTGCAAAAAAATGATGCATAATAGAGAAGACTTTGGGACTATTCCTTCATTTTCCTGGCAAATGCACAAAGTGTTTTTTTTAACTCAGTAATGCATTAGGTTGTCAATTAGTGCTGCTCTGATCATTTTTAAAAGTGTCAATTGTCTGTGAGAGTGTTTGAATGGCCAAGTGGCATCTGTCGATGCCATATTTTTGAAGATTTTTTATTTATTATATTATTTATTATATTATTTATATTATTTATTATATTATTATAAGATTATTTATTGTCGATACCATATTTTAGAAGAAGATACCATATTTTGAAGATCAGGATTCACTTATTTAACAATGTATAATTGAATTTTCCTATGCTGAATTCTAATTTTGTCTTTAATTATAGGATCATGGGATGTGGACATCGACAGAGTATTGGTTCCTGGACAGCAGACAGTGGCTGGTGTATTTAACCTCAGGCCAGCAACGACTTATCATATTAGAATTGTTGCAGAAAATGAAATTGGATCTTCTGAACCATCTGATACTGTTACTATTATTACTGCTGAGGAAGGTCAGTGAAATTGAGTATTTTTTTCAATAATTGTGTGTATTAAATCAGAACACATCTGTTGTGCTTTAAAAATGTTTTCAGTCAAGATTTATCTCCAGTCAATTGGCTGGCTAAGTATCTAGTGGCCCCCAAAATATTATAGCATTAAGTTTCACGTAATGTATTCACTTTAATAATATTTAACGTGAGTTTTGTTGGACAAACAATTTCAAATGTCTGAAGTATTAAATGCTTGTCTAGTATTATACAATTATATTTTGCATTGTTCAAATAGATGTGTGTATGCTTGCTGTAGAAAGCTTAATTCAAACTGATGAATGTATAATTGATGAATGATATGAATAAGCATTGAAAGTATTATTTTATGAGAAGACAAGCTCCAAAATTCATGTGCCTGACAAAACTCAATTTAGGCTGAGAGATTTTCCTCCTTATTTGATGGTACAGTCATTTTAAATTGCAGTGCATTCTTGTTATATTGTCCTAGGTTATAAAATAGGAGTGTCACAAGTATAAGAATATGGGAAAGCAGATATCATTTTTAATATATGTTTATTATTATATTTAAATTAATACCTTGATAAATATTCATTTTAGTAACTTAATTTTTGACCATTATCAAGACTGATAGAATATGATGTATGTCCTACTATTTTATACTCTTTCATGCATCTCATATCATTTATGACTCATATCATTTTTGACATAAATTCCCAATGATGGCATTTGAATCAAGCAGCATGAGTTCATTCTATATTTTCCATTCTAAGCTCCCAGCGGCCCTCCTACCAATGTCAAAGTGGAAGCTGTTGACCAGCATATCCTGACTGTGTCTTGGAAACCACCTGAGAGGGATGAATGGAATGGTGAAATTCTTGGTTATTATGTTGGTTATAAACTGGCTTCATCTGATAAACCATTCCTCTTTGAAACTGTGGAATTCAGTAAGGAAGAAGGAAAAGAACATCACCTTCAAATTATCAACCTTAAGTAAGCCAAGTCTGATTTTTTTGTTTATATATATATATATATATATATATATACACATACATATATATATATATATATATATATATATATATACATACATATATATATATATATATATATATATATATATATACACTATAGTTGAGATTGAAAACCATTTAGTCTGTTTATTGTTGTGCATTAGCTGAAATTTCAGTTTTATAGTCTCGGCTGTGACTTGCTCTAAATGATTTCCTGATTGAGATTGATATTTTTTTCATGATTTCACTTCACTTAGCAAAATCAAAAATTACTTTGAGTATTAGTTTTTAGCACAGTGTGGGTGAACCCACCTGTTAAAGTGCTTTCTTCTGTATCTATGGTGGTATGAAATGGATTACCTAATATGTAAAGCAAGGCTCCACTGTACTCGTGTGTACTTCTCTGCAGAACAGAACAGCCTCCTTCTCAAATTTTAGTTCAGCTAAGACAGAGTGCACCTGTCATTGTATCTACAGATTTGCAGTTCTGAATCCTTATAATGTTTTCCATCTCACCTGCTTGAATTACTGTGAACGAATGGATAAAAAAATGTGTCTTAAGATGATTTTTGGCATTTATTATAAAATTTTCATGCTGAAACCTTAAATACCCACATAGGTAATGCTATTTGTCTCCAGGTCCCTTTCCTTTGACAATTTCCTTTCTTTTCTTGCGATCCAGGACATACACCCAATACTCTGTTGTGGTCCAGGCTTTCAACAAAGTTGGTGCTGGCCCAATGTCAGAAGAAGGCAAGCAGTACACGGCGGAGGGGATTCCGGAACAGCCTCCTCAGGACACAACTTGCACCACACTCACGTCACAAACTATCAGGGTTTCTTGGGTCTCTCCTCCCCTCACATCTGCCAATGGAGTCATCAAGGGTTATAAAGTTGTGTATGGACCAAGTGATATGTGGTTTGGTATGTAATATTTCTCTTATCATCATCTTTATTTTCCTTTTTAGTTGAATTAATTGTTTGCTAAGTATGCCAGGTGAATTTCAGACATTTAATGCCACCTGAAGAATAGGCTTTTCTCCGTTGAATGCACCCTATCAAATGCAATGAAATTTTCAACAAGGATTGGTTCTTATATCACAGCAAGGAGAATAATATTAATATCACTTTAAACCCATAAATGGGCGTCCTAAACTGTCTGAAAAGAGTAATCAACGAGAAAAGGTGTGGTATGCTGTCCAAATGTGTGCCTCTTACATTTGGACAGCATACCACACCTTTTCTCCGTACCATTCCTTTTCTGTTTCTACATTACAATTTGCCCACACACAAATTCCAAAAGGCTGTGGTTACCTTGGCATCTTGGCATTTTATTACATCACTACTTCCTATAATCGATGGTTTCAGGCGTTATTTTATGGAATCGGTTCATTCTTAAGCGGATAAAATAATACTTTGTAATTCCACAGATTTATTTCACAAACACACGACCCGGGTTTCGATGTACAACGTCATCTTCAGGTGCAGACATACAGGCGACCAACATATATATACCCTTAGACCGGGGGGGAGGGGGGGAAGGGGGGAGGAAAATTGGGGGGAAGGAAAGATAAAAAAGGGGGAGGGGGGGCTGGGGAGGAGGATGGTGGGGGAGGGGGTTGGGCAAGGCGCGCTTGTGGGTGGAGAGCCAGGCGGAATAGAATGAGTGGGTAATGGAGGGCCGTGGGAGAGGGGGGGGAAGGAGTCCCTACCGGATTATCCCTTTACTGGGAGTCCCCAGCGGGGGGGGGAGGTTGTGGAATTTTTAGGTTCACTATGGATATCTCGGAGGGAAAGGTTAAGGAGAGGGGAATGGGAGGTGTACAATAGGTCATTAACAATAATTTTTTCCTTGGAGCGAACATATTTTAAAATCTCCAGTTGCTCTAAAGCGTCAAGTCTATACCCTTTCTTCTCAATATGTAATATTTCTAGCTGAAAGGCACTCTGGTGGTGGTTGTCCAGCAAATGTCACTACTTCCTGTGCAGGCTGTAATGATGACATTAAACACTCCTGCAGGAGTATATGAATTTCCACAGAAAAACAAGAAATCATCAATCAAAGAAATCAAATATGAATCCGTTTGGTGTCATGTAACCATTAAATTTTTTGAATGAAATGAGTGTTAAAATTTCATTTCAGCTGAATTAACGAGTCAATTTCTCCTTCATTATTTCACCAATTTTGCCACTTTAAAAGTGATGCCAATTGCAATTAATACTAAGCAATTCCTGTCATGTTACAATTGTGCCGTTGTACTTTTTCATTTGCTACCTACCCATTGCTATTACCTTTACTGGATTTTATTTTTTTGCCACCTCATTTTGAAGCCATACATTTATCCAGGGTCGATGCTTAAATCTGGACAAATTTCAATTTGAACCTCTCTCCATAGCTTGATTCCACTGGAGGTCGCATTAAGCGTTCTTGAAAGCTATAGGCATCTAGTAAACAGCCATAACCTCGAAATGGCCAAGATGGTACGTACAAGTGCAGAGTACAATTGAAGAGCTGCTATTATCGAAAGTGTTTGTGCTGGGCATTATACTTCGAAATAGTTCGATTCTTCTTCTGGTGTAGCCCACGGATCAACTGTTTATGATATTGTGTCAAGTATAATGAATTGGGAAGGTTTTGCTAACCCATCAAGGAAATTTCATTGGAGGAGATGTGTGCTTGTCTGGATTTAAGCGGCACGCCCTATATCGCGCCTCTCAGAAACAAATATTTTATTCCAATCGTTTCTACTGCTTTGCATTAATTGTCGTAATACCTTAAGGTGAATTCATTCTTCTTTCGGGAATTTCCGTCGCGTAGGTGAGTTGATGGGCGTAGTGAGTGAATGTCCATCTACTCACCTACGCGACGGAAATTCCTGAAAGAAGAATGAATTCATCAAATAGACGTCGCGGAAGCCTTAGGATTAATACCTTAAGGTGTTATCTGTTTACCTTTTGAAAATTTGGAATCATTGGTCTTAAATCTGCATCATCAGGGAGTTTTGATATTATGTATGTTTTGGGCCCGGTTAGATTTTATATTCAAAAATACTCTCCTTGAGGTAGTGGGAAATCACTTCATTTAATCTTCCTTAACCATAATGTAGATGGTTGCAGAGGATGCTCTATCAAGCATTATTGCATCCATGATGGCTGGTGAGGCAGGATTGTATGATTTAGGTTGGAATGTTAGCTGAGAGAATGCAATTTACTTTTTCAGGAGAAAGAGTGATATTGACTAACACATGGTTGAAACATTATGACAGGTATCGTTATAAATGGAATGGAAAGTTGCCAAAAAGCAATAACAAGTTTTTTGGATAAGATCAATTTGTGGCTAGAAAGAGGGAAACATGTGATTTCATGACAGTAATAAGGGAATTACTGGAATAGAATGGGATATATGATAAAATCGTGGCATCTTTGTGTTCTTTTTGGATTCAAAAGACGTGTTTGATGGAGTAAGTGGACAAAGAAAATGGATGTCAGAGGTTGTTACAGAAAGGATAATATTAAGATGGTGAGAGAGGGAATGGGCATTTTAGCATTTGGCATGCAATGAGATAGGAGGCATGGAGAACCAAAGAAGAAGTAATCTGTAGCAAAGAAGAGGAAGTCCAGGTTAAATGTGATGTGTGCAAGAGTTTTTAGGGTCCCTCCAAAACAACTCATTTAGCAAATAGATACATGCTAGAAGGTAGATTATCAGTGATGATGATGAGCTCCCATTATTATTCAATCAATTATGGCCTGTACTGCAGTGGCCTTTGTCACTCATTTTGAACTGGCTAGGAGGAAGAAATGGTTGAAGTTCTCAAGTCGCTTGAAGTTCTACCACTCTCTTTCTTTCAAATCCATCCTCTCCCTGTGGGACAGTTGCAGCCTTTCTGTACTACAGAGTTTGACATCAACTTTGGATTTTCTCCTAACCACTCTGGCCCTGCTGGGTTAAAAGGCAGCCTTCATTGCGCTTAGATGCATGGAGACAAAACATCTTGGTCTAAATTCTACACATTTGACCAAATGCAACACATACTATATCATATTATTCATGAAAACTTTGGTATTGGACCAAAAAATGAGACAAAACTTCATCTTGAAATTATTTCAATGCTAAATTAAAAAATCTAGATAATATTTTAGCAAAATAAAACACACTGTCTGATCTTTATTTCAGATGAAAATACCAAGGATACTAAAATTACATCTTCAAGTGAAACAATCCTCCATGGGCTTCAGAAATACACCAATTACAGCATGCAAGTTCTGGCTTTCACATCCGGAGGAGATGGCGTTAGGAGTGCACCTATTCATTGCCAAACTGAACAAGATGGTTTGTTATTTTCTCTATCAATTTCATGCATATGAAAAATATTTTATTACTGTGATTATTTATCTTTAATAACTGCAATATTTGAACTAAATCGGTTGAAATTTGACATCTTTTGTGAATTGAATTTCAATGCTTGGCTTTGAATTTTATGGTAGTATTTCTGTGTAATATATATTTGTAGAATATAAGTAGTTTATATATCTGTGGGACATAAATTGATGTGCATGGAAATAAACTCGGTTAACTTTTGTTTTGTCTAAATTTACAGTCCCAGAAGCACCAGCATCCATTAAAGCTTTGGTAATGTCTGGAGATTCAATCCTCGTCAGCTGGAAGCCTCCTGAGCAACCAAATGGCATTGTTGTTCAGTATACTGTGTATGTTCGTGAGGATAGTGAAGATGGAAAGGAGGTAAATTACACAGTTCAATATGGATCTTTTGACGGGACCTCATTTAGATGTTAACCCTATAACTGTTTAAAGAACTGTAATGGTCTTATTATGAGATGGGGATTTTTACCACTTGCAAGCTGTTGAAAATTGCAACCCCTTCTTATTTTCGAGCCATAAGTAAAAGAAACAATCTTGGAGTGCAACCCTTCAACATGAGTGTAATGTTTGACTACTTAATCCATGCAAAAAATGTTGTTTAGATAGTTAATGACTTATTTTTTGTATAGTAAAACTAGGTATTTCTTCGCCTTAAAGGAAAGTATGGAACTCTCAGGCCTTATGAATGTGGGTAAACAATAATGGCAAAGTACAGGTATTGAAAAAGTGATTAAATTGAAGTATGAAATTTGTACTATTGACAATTTTTGTGATCAAAATCAAAAGCTGTTAAGAAAGCTAATGTATTTAATTCTTTTATTTTCAAAAAAGTATATCATAATTGCAAAACATTTAAAACTCTTAATAATTGTAATTTTACTAAAAATTTTGAGTTGCTAGGAAGAGAATGGATATGGAATGGATAGGGAATGGGGTATGGATAATCCGTTCTTGGATAATTGAGAGTTTTATTTGTTCCCCTTACCTTATATGAGGTCTCCTCTTACTTTGATGGCCATGGTGTAAAGGTAAAGCTTCCCTTAGATACTGCTTTGCAGTATGGGCCTGAGCTTCCACAAGCTTATGACTTCAAATT
Source organism: Hetaerina americana (assembly GCF_022747635.1). Lineage (NCBI taxonomy): Eukaryota > Metazoa > Arthropoda > Insecta > Odonata > Calopterygidae > Hetaerina > Hetaerina americana. Next base: position 76,944,529 of record NW_027286070.1, read on the forward strand.
TTATTTTATATATTTTTATTTTAAAACATTATTCATGTACAGCAGTAGCACCAATCAGCAGTGAAAAATATAACAACTTGAAAGAGGACAAAATACAGTAACAGAATAACAATATACAACGAGAACCGACCATGGACGGGGAAATATTTAATTTGTTGACGGGTGGGATGGGAGCTTGGGTGGTGAAATTGTTGCATGATAAATTAAAAGGATCGGCAGTGCGAGGGAGTGAATTTAGAAGGGAGGAAAGGTGAAGTAACAGTGAGCGCTTGGTGAGAGATATCCCAGGAATAGTAGGCAGATGGAGTAGGGAGTGGGTTCGGGTGGATCGGGTTGGCATCCTGAAGCTGAAGAGAGAGAGAAATTCAGGGCAATCTATGGTCGAGTTTAGGGTGTTGTGGAGGAGTTTTGCATCAGCTTTAAGTCTGATTTTTCGGAGGCTAGGATTGGATAAAGAAAACGGAACAGTATTTGAGGACATATTGTGGAAATGTGGGACTCAGTGTTTGACTATTTTGGCAAAGAAGTGAGAAATGCAATCGAGGGATTTTAGATTAGTTGGGACTTGGGTGTACCAAATTGGGTGTACCAATTATTGAGAAGTACGAATGGAGTGCTATTAGATCTTTAATTTCTGTAAAGCAGTAGAGAAGGCCTAGTAGGGAAATTGCTTTATTTTTTTACAGTCTGAATGTGGTCGGAGTAATTTAGTTTCTGGTCAGTTACAATGCCTAGGTCTGTCGTAGGTGTTACTCTGTTTAAGGGAGCTGAGTTAAATGAGTAGCTGAATATCAGGGTTTTTTTTCAGAGCAAGATGCTGCATTTTCTAGTTAAGTTAAGCTTTCATGTATCACACGACAGGGAAATTTGATTTGAGGCAAGTTGAAGGTGAATACAGTCAGAAGTATTATTAATATGCTTGTACATCTTTCAATCATCAACATAGAGAAGGGTATGAACTTTGGAGGAAAGGAGTTGGAAAGGAAAACCATTAATAAATAAATTGAAAAGATATGGCCCAAGGACACTACTCTAGGGAACTCCAGACATCACAGGAGACCAAGAGGAAGAAGCGTCCGAGAGTATCACATGATAGGCTCTGTAGGTGAGAAAGCTAGAAAGAAGGCTGAGGAACATACCATGTATGCCAAACTGTTGGCTGAGTTTATGAAGGAAGAGTTAATGATGGAGGGTGTCAAAAGCCTTGGAGAAGTCAAGGTAGATGGCATCAAGTTGACTTGATTTGTCTATTGCCATGACAGCGTGGTGCTGAAAGACAGCAAGATTTGTCCGGCATGGTCTTCGTGGGAGGAAACCATGCTGCTGGGAAGATAAAAAGGGAGAGGTGAAATAATAAATCCTGTTGAGAATAATACGCTCACAAACAGAAGACAGGATTGGAAGCAATGAGATAGGGCGATAATTTGAAACATCATTCTTGGACCTGTTTTATGAATTGGAATGACGTTGGCGCATTGCCATTGAGGAGGTATGGTTCTTACGGAAAAAAGCGATTGAACTAGTGGACTAAAGGTTTTGAGAGAGATGAAGTACAATTGCAAATAAATTTAGGGTTGAGACCATCAGGGCCAGGTGCGTAGCGGAGGGGTATTTTGCAGAGATATTGAAAAACTTCCCGGGACTCTGTCTGTGTGTGGGAAAGGGAATGATTTGCTTCAGGAAGGAGGGAATGGACAGAGGTAATACTGTGATTAGAAGCAGGCTGCAGGCAATCGGAAAAGAAGTTTGGTCTCTCTGATCCCGCAGAACTTTTGGTACCATAGGAGAGTGATTCAGGAATTTAAGGACGATTACGGCGCTGATTGATAAAAGACCAGAATTTTTTGGGGCTAGAGGAAATATTGCAGTTGGAAAGTTGGATGCTGTTTATGGGGACACTTCGCCATCTATGACCACCACAGTTAGATATTGGTTAAACGAATTTAAACGTGGGCGAGCATCTGTTTTTGATGAGGAGCGACCAGGACGCCCGGCAGACGTGGTGGTTACCAAGGAAATCATTCAAAAAGTCCACGCCATGGTTCTCGCTGATCGACGAACCAAAGTGCGCCAAGTGGCAGAGGCCGTGGGTGTGTCAACCAGAACGGCAATTAATATTTTACATGATAAGTTGGCGATGAAAAAATTGTTGGCCCAATGGGTGCCGGGGTTGCTGAAACCTGGATTCATCATTACACACCAGAAACTTAGCAACAATCAAAACGAGGGATTTCTCCCGGTGAATCTGCTCCAATGAAGGGGAAGATGGGCCGGCCGGCCGGAAAGGTCATGGCGGTGGTTTTTTGGGATGCAAATGGCGTAATTCTCATAGAGTTTTAAGAAAAAGGGAGACCGATCACTGGAAAATACAACAGTGAGTTATTGGACCGCTTTGACAAAAAATTGAAGGAGACACGGCCGCATTTGGCGAAAAAGAAGGTGCTGTTTCACCACGATAACGCACCAGCACATTCATCCGGAGTTGTCGCCGCCAAACTGCATGAACTACGTCTTGAATTGCTGCCGCACTCCCCGTATTCACCCGATCTGGCTCCCTGCGACTTTTTCTTATTCCCTAACATGAAGAAATGGCTCGCTGGAAAAAAATTTAGCTCAAACGAGGAAGTTATCGCCGAGACAGGCATATTTTGGAGAGTTCGACAAATCCTATTTTTTGGAGGGGTTAAAAAATGGCCGAAATGTTGGGAGAAGTGTATCTTTCTAAAAGGGGACTATGTTGAAAAATAAAAAAAATGTTTTTGAAAAAATGATTTCTTCATTTCTAACACAAGTACTTATTGATCCACCCTCGTATTTAAGGCTTAGTGACCAGTGTATGCTTATTCACTTCCTGATCTGCTGTAACAAAAATTATTTTTGGCGTGTAAACCACTGCTGCTTTTGTTTTCCATTGTCATAAAAATATGTCTAATTCCACTCTCAGAATTACGAGTTTATAAATTTTATACATTGTTTATTTTTAATGGAATAGGAAGAGCCAAAGACCCAAAAGGTTCCTCAATACCAGATGACTTATGAAGCCACAGGATTAAAGAAGAAAGAGCATTATGAATTCTGGGTAACTGCTTCTACCAACATTGGTGAAGGTCAACCATCAAAATCTGTCACGTTATCTCCCAGCAATAGAGGTAAAAATACCTTATTTTCACTTATTTGGTTTTGATTTTGAGTTCTATTTATCAGTTAAGTTTACATTTATTGACTTGGTATTTCAGTTCCTGCCAAAATAGCCTCATTTGACGACTCTTTCACTGCTACCTACAAAGAAGATGTGAAGCTTCCATGCTTAGCCGTTGGTATTCCAGCACCAGAAATTAAGTGGAAGGTACGTGAATAGTTTTATCCCTCATGTAGGGGCAGTCATTTCCTCACTTTGTGTTGTTTATCTATTTTTTCATCAGTTGCTTTGCTCCAAATAAATGAATATTGTTGTTAGAACATTATTGCATGCCAATTAGAAATTATTTCCCTATTCTGAAGGGTGCTTAAATGATTAGTCGGAAAATGCTTTCAAAACAACACTTCTGAGCTTTCACAAATAAAACATTTATTACTTTAAATAATCTTTTTTTTATAGTAAACATTAAAATGAGTATTAATGTATGTTTTTTAATTCAGTGTAGCATTTTTACTTTCATTCCCCTCATGCAATTTCCTCTCAGGGCATGAATCGCTTTTCTACACTATTCATTAATGGCTCATTTGTTGTATATTCTCTATCCCAAAAACATGTTCTATGTACAAAATATATGTTCATATAGTTTTAATAACTACCTTCCAAAACATCAAGGCTAAATAAAATGTCAAGTGGTGAAAGCTAAATGAAATGAGAGAGCATACCATACATTTATGTAGTATTCTAGCTGTAGCTATGTTATGATGGTTGTGGAGAAAGGATATTGTAAAAATATTATGCTGAAAGGTGTAATTATTTTGTTGTGTGGAACTGTAAATACCAAATTATTGCTTTTCCAGGTGAAGGGAGTGGCGTTTACAGCAAATGATCGTATGAGGCAGCTTACTGAAGGTTTCCTGTTGATCAAAGAAGTGAATAGGGGTGATGCTGGAGAGTATGCATGCTCTGTTGAAAATTCATTTGGACAGGATACAGTTACCCATCAGCTAATAGTGCATGGTAAGTCTCATACCAATTCTATAAGAAATTAACACATTTTATATTGAACTTAAAATTAAACCACTTGGCTTTTCCACATAAAATTTTTTTTATGTGAAAAAGCCAAGAGGTTTAATTTTAAGTTCAATATGAAGAATTTCCACCAAGTGACGCCAGAAACTGTTTAATTTACATTTTATATTTGTCAAAAAGGCCTTCACAAGTCATTCACTTCAAAATCATCTAGTGTAGTTTTTGAAATTTTACTTTTGTTCAAGCCTCAATTATGTAGACTTTTAATTTCTTCAAGATAATTCATATTATAATGGATCTTATTGTGAAATTTTAACATTATTCATAAATGGTAGGTAATACCTCTTTTGGTTTCCAAAACCTACCTTATTGTTTTATCAATTAATTATTAGATAGTCTTATGGTAAAAAATCATAATGCCTTACTGAAAAAATGCTTATGGAATGCATAATTCATTTATAGCATTGAAAGGTTGTTATGCATTCATGTGTACTATGCCAGTGTTCTATTAAGATGATAGAGAGTATTTATCATTTTGATAAATTGAGGCGAGTAAAGATGCGTAGATGGACCCAGAATTGTTACAACATGTCGAATAAAAGCTCTCATACTGCCATATTTACGTCCAACCCATTATTCATACATGAAGTTATAATCTGTAAAGTGCATCTTATCAATGGATGTTAGTGTTTTCTTTGCAATTTTTAGTAGTCCTGTCAGAAGAGACTCTTTGAGACCAGTACCTTCTTGGAGCAATTCTCTTTTAACCAGTTGTTGGCTAATAGCATGATAGTTTGGGAATAAAGTTTCTAATCAAGACCAAGATCCAAGGTGTATTTTTTACATTATTGTCTGTATTCTATGTCTCTGGAAGCACTGTACAAGTAAATATCATCGAAACCAAACTTCAATTTTAAGGGTCTAAATAGTTTTGCAAAAAGCTGACATAACAACTTCACCCTCTGAAGCTGGATATCTTGCTCAGTATAGTCAATGTGTGGTTTAAGAGATGTTATAGTTTATTTGGGAAATCACATTCTCTTTCAATGCAATTGGATGACCAATTCTAGTTGAATGAGCTGATAATTGGTTAAATAAATCTTTCAGAATTTTCGGGCAATTCCTGATGAAGCAGAAATCAGCTGTTTCAGTTTCTGTTGATATCTTTGACCTGTATTGTTGTGTCAGTCACATGATGTATTATCGACATGCTTTGTATTCTTCTGCCTAACTTCCTCATGCTATTTCAGAATGATGCGAACTCTGTAGTTTTCATTTAGTGTAGAGTTACCCATCTTGCTGTTTTAAGGTGTATTTTGTTGGATTACTAAGTCTCTTTCAATCAGTGGTCCTGGAAAATTTGAAGAGATGGGTGTACGAAAGGTGAAAGATAGTGGAAAGAGGTACTATGAAGAACTTGGGGGCATGAGAAAGCTCATGCATATTTATGTTTGATGAATCACTTCTGCAAATTCTTCATGGTTACATTTCATGATGGCCGCCATTCTCCACAGATGAAAAAGCCAAATTTTGTTATCATTTATTACATTAATATGTAGTTACTAATGGATATGAGAATATTTTAATTGCTACATGAAAATGTATTATTAATCTGCGATTGAATTCTTGTTTCAGCTCCTCCCCACTCTCCACAAGTATCGCTTACGTCTACCACAACATCCTCCATTACAATGCGATTGAGGCCCCACCCTACGGATACCAACACTCCTCTTCACGGCTATACTGTCCATTATAAACCTGAGTTTGGTGACTGGGAGACAGCTCAAGTAGCTGCGGGCCAGGAAACATCCGGTGGACAGAACAAGTATACTCTCGAAGGACTATGGTGTGGAACTAGATATCAAATCTATGTCACAGCTTATAACAAGTAAGTGAATTTTTGTTTTCCTAAACCAGGGTAATTGAATTATTTGTTTGCTTTCCTCAACAAGTATGATTTTCATCCGGAAGGGGCTCATGTTGTCTCTTGGATGTCTTTATCTATGTAGATTTTACCCATTCTGTTGAACAAAATAATATAGAGATGATTTGGGGGTGGTGTCGCAGTCCCCCTACCTTGCCTTGTAGGATCTCAGTAATATCTTAATGCAAACTAATAACTAAATAACAATTAAGTCCAGATTAGTATCGACTTGTGAAATGGAGCATTTACTATATTATTCTGAATGCAGCCTCTTTCCCAAACATGTATCTCCCTCCCCTTTCAATTCACAATTGGAAAATGTGTAATTTTTATCATAGGGATTTTCCTTTCCTAGCAAAACATTTTTATGTTAATATTGAAATGATAAATTTCTCCACAAGTTTATGAAAGTTGGCCAACAGCATAACTGAGAGAAGGGATGTTGGTATTTGAAAAATGGCAGTGTTGGTCATGAAGATGTCTATTAAAGTAGTAAAATGTATTATTTTTTAAATGCACAATATTTCTTTTGCATGAGTTGAAGTAACTAAAATGTGGATGCAAGAAACTAGCGCCATAAATGTCTGAAATAGTAGATTACATGAGCATTGCAGATGGTGATGATAATAATAATAATAGGAAAGATTGGATAAGACAATGGAGGGCAGGGGATGGCTGGTACACCTTGAGAACTGGGAAAACTTGAATTTACAACCCCTTAAAAAATCTGGGAGTTCTCCATCCATTTAATACATGGTTTGTATAAAAAAGGTTCAAGAAAATGTTTGGAAAAATAGAATCATTCCAGATATTGCTACAATGCTTCCAAAATGAAAAATAATAACTTTGTGATTCCACAGAATTTTTATTGTGATACGACCCGGGTTTCGACGTTCAACGTCATCTTCAGGTAACAACTCTACAAACATCCATCTATATATACAACATTTCGGTGGGGGGCGGGGAGGCGAGAAGGTGAGAGGGAAGGGAGGGAGGTGAGAAGGCGGGGAGGTGGGAAGGAAGGAAGGAAGCACAAGGAAGGAAAAATTCTGTGGAATCACAAAGTTATTATTTTTCATTTCCAAGATGAATCGATTCCATAAAGTCACGCCGGAAACCATTAACTATACAATGCTTCCAAATTCTTCAAATTACATCCCTTTAATGCCGCCACGCTTTTGCTGGTGGCTTTTCCGTGGCTTGTTTTCCTGGTAGGTGGGATTCTGGAAGGTCGTTAAGGGTATGCGTGCAAGCTTCTTTGATGTCCCTTAGGGTCACATGGTGGTGTCCTTTGAGGGAAAATTTCACTTCAGGGAGCGGGAAAAAGTCTGCTTGTGCCAAGTGGGGACTGTAAGGTGGTTGGGGAATCATCGGGTGCCGTTGGAGGAGGTCTTTGGAAGCAGACACCCTCAACTCTGCTCTTGGTCGTCCGTCAAGACCTTCTGGACAAGTTTAGTGCAGATCTTTTGCATCGCCAAATTTTCTGTGATAATGGTGTGCACTGACATCTTATAAATGCCAGTGCAATCTGTGATCATTTGCGCACTTAACAGACAATCTGATTTCAGCACTTCACGCACCTATCAGGAAAAAATTGTTGCAGATACTGAAAAACCGTGTACATTTTGGAGTATCTCCTTGATTTTCTCTGATTTTTATTTGATGAAATGATACCAAGGTCATCAAGGGAGATGACCTAATCTGGCCCATCACTTTTTTTTGGAGAATTGTACTGTTGTACTTCAAATTAGGGGGTATTTGTTTTGGAAAGTGGGCTCCACGTTGTGAGGTGGAAAGGCATAAGTTCAATAACAGATAATTAATTGGTCATGTTGATATTTTGATAGTATCCTAACAAGCTGAGATATTGGTGCGTGGCCTCATATTTATGAAGTTATGCCTTCCATACAGCATAAAAATATACTCAGGATTTTTATGAAATATTTATTCTGCTCCTATGGTATAAAAACTCATATGACTAGGGGGAAAATGGAAATTGTTGCAATTTCAAGACCAACTTGTGAAAAATTTGTGATTTTACTTCATTCATTTATGTTACCCATATGTAGGTGTTATTATTATAATTACTTTTTATTTGTCTAGAGATCACAGTACAAAAATACCAGGTAGGTGGTGTATGTACATGATATAAGGCACGTCAAAGAGGAGCAAAGACACATGCTCAATGAACATACGAGGGTCATCCGGAAAGTAGTACCCGTTCGTGAAATAAAAAGACAAAAGTAAATATTAACAAACATAAAAAATTTTATTTGAAAGAGGATACTTTAAACTACTTCTCAACATAATCTCCAAGCAAATTAAGGCATTTGTCATAACGTGTGACAAGTTTCTGTATTCCTGCTGCATAGTCCTTCGCCGCCAGCTCATTGAGATACGCGAGGGACCCATCTTGCACAAATTTTTGCATAATGCAGATGGTGTTTAACAATTTCATGAACAATTGTTCGAGAAACATTGGGAAAATGCTCACAGATGTCATCAATTGTGACGCGCCGATCGTTCCTCACGAATTCGTCAACTGAGCTCACCAGTTGGTCTGTAATGACAGACGGTCTCCCCGAACGCTCATCGTCGTGTGTGTTCCCCCTCCCCATGTTGAAGTTGCGACACCACCGCCGAACAGACGACTCGTCCATTACATTGTCTCCATACACCTCCTTTAATTGGCGATGAATATCACATGGGCGAACGTTTCTTGCATTGAGGAATTTAATCACTGCCCTCACTTCACAACTGGCGGCGTTCTCAATTTTTTTAAACATTGTAAACAATCACAGAAACAACACAGGCAATGCTAGCGTCATGCAACTTGGCTCAGAGAAGGCAGACAAGCCACTGAAGCTATCTGACCTCGTCCAGCGGCTACTCGCGTCGTCAGCACTTCATGCGGCACGAACGGGTACTACTTTCCGGATGACCCTCGTACATAAGAAAAGAAATGATGCTCATAGTTACATAAATGTTTGGCACAAACCCAGTGGCCAGTTGGCCAGCGGCATGATTGAAGATTTAAGTAGCTTTTGGTTGGATTGCAACCACATTCTCAATGGAACATGTTTTTAAGTTCAGGAGTCTCTGTAAAGTCTCACCTTGTGTTAAGTATTTTGAATAATAATGGAAATAATGAAAAAAATGCAGTTTTACATATAATTTTTGCTTGCAAGTTATCAGAGTTTATCAATTAAAAAAATAAAGAGAATGAGCGATAGAAACGATGACTTTTGTTGGGAAACATTTTCCAGAGTCCATTTTCTCCTCAAGCCATTATGTGATCATACTCTCGACTCTGACAGCCGGAGTTTAAGAAGAGGATGAAGGCTGAAGAGAAGAAATGATCAAGAATTCATTTTGAATGAGATTTATATGAAAGTGATAGGTGAATGGAAAGGCTAAAGCATTGAAATGGGTTATGAGAAATGAACATATGTATATTCGTTTGTAATTCATCTTGAAGTACTTATTTGCAAGGTGAATGCCCTAAGAAAAAATAGTTAGGGGCAAGATCCAAGTTTCAGACTTGGATGGATGCAGTAGCAATGGTTAGGGGGTGCGTGGCAGGACTGAGAAGGAGTAGAATTGTGATTTATATGTATTTGTGTGAATGTACACTCATCACCTAACTGTTTTTTTTTTGTTACAGCATTGGCACTGGGGAGGCATCTGATATCCTAAACACCAGAACCAAAGGATCCAAACCAGTAATCCCAGAGGCAAGCAGGTTCATTGAAGTTTCAACCAATAGCATCACGCTTCACCTTAGTGCATGGTCAGATGGTGGATGCCCTATGCTCTATTTTGTGGTTGAGCATAAGAAGAGGTAAGGGTGATTGTTAAACTAAGATTTTTTTACTTCAATCAGTTGCTGTTTGGTCTGTCATATATGTCTCCAAATGTCCAGCTTTGTGCAGCGTGTCTCAAGGGGTAGGAGAGGTGTAGATTTTGATATGTTATAAGGATAGCATTTTTCTGATAGATTGTATCATCTGTGTGCCCCTTTTCTCTCATAATGTTGAGTATTTTTTTATTTTGGAGCCTCAGTTAACTTCAGTGAAGCAGCATCAAAAACAACCAAATAGTTACAGTTACAAAATCTTAATTTGTCCATAAAAGTTAGAAATGAGTTTATTGAAAAGTAGTGCTAGCTCAAAATTTTAAGGAAATACAAGTTCTTGGATCCTAGCTATGACCTTTTTCTTATGAAAAGAGGGTGGAGACATTTAAAAAGAACTTCCCATTTGAAACGTATCAACTAGTGTTTTTTCAATGCAATATTTTGTCTAATTTGGGTGGAATATGAAATTTATTATTCATAATTGATAAGATATCCTTGCTTAAAATATCTGGGGTTTCGCAGGCATTTTTTTCTAGACAGCCTAAATTTTTGTCAAAAATTTTAACTTTAATGCTCTGGTGGCTTGGTTAAATTTCTTTAGACTTTAGATATATTTTGCGTCAGCAGTAAATCTCATCAATATGCAATGTGTTTGTTCATGTTTCTAACCCCATCCTGCAAAAAAATAGTATTTTTTCCCATTCTACTGTGCATGCTCATCATACTATTATTATTATTGGTAATCTACTGGTTAAATTAAATTTTAAATGTACACAAGCTACCAAACAGTACCGTGGCATTTTCCTTACCTCTCATAACAAAACACGGCCCAATATCCTACATTACAAGCTCTTTGTCTCTGCATACTTTCTTTCTCCCTTCATGCTGTCCAGCATCTCTATCCTATTCCTGCTCTTTCTTCACTTGTCTAACATTCTCCTCTCTGTCACAGTTTCAACATCCCATTAACAATCAAAATGCTCTGTGTTCATCTTTCCTGCCTCCTTTGGATTTCTCCCAACCATCCCCTCCCCTTCCCCACCATACCTAGCACCTACTCCATTCTGCAATTCCCATTTTCTGCAACGTATTCATTATTTTTTCCCAATTCATTCTGTCAAATGCCATTTTTAAATCTCTGAAACAGACCATGATTTTATTCTATGTTCCTCTTTATTAGTTACCTCATTTATGTAAATAGCATCATGCGTGCCTCTTTCCTTCATGAATCCAAACTGATTATCCCCTAAATAATCATTTGCTTTGATCTCCATGCTTTTGTTGATGATCCTGAGAACCACTTAAGCTACTCGTGAAATCAAGCTTGTTGTTCTGTGGTCCTCAAATATGACAGCGTCTACCTTTTTTGGAATAGGAACTAACCCTGTTCCAACAAAGTCTTCTGGCCAAATCCCTCCTTCATAATTGCTATGAATTAGCCCATAAAAACTTCCTTTCAAATTTTTTGAAACCCTTAAGTAGTTCTGTAGGAATTTTATTTACCCCATGGCTTATTTAATTTCAATTCCCCTAATGCCCTTTCTATCTTGCCATAAAGTAATCCTTAACCTTAGCCATCCTCATTTGCATCATATTCTCTTTCTCTGTCTAAACTTTCTGGCCTAATGTCTGTACCATATAATTCTTCTGTATATTCCTTCCATTTCGCTTGGATCTTTTCTGGTTCAGATAAGATTTTTCCTGCCTTATCTCTGATTATTAACACCCAGTACCCAGCTCCCTTTCCGCATTTATGTTTTATTTGCAGCCAGCCAAAACTCCTTCCCTGTGTAATCTTTATGAATGGAACGATACACTTCATAATTACGAAATTATGATCTGAGTCTGTATCCACTCCTGGGAAATAGTATGAATTCATCATGCTGTTCCTAAATCTGTGCCTAGCCATAATGCCATGCTATATGCCATTTTAGTCTGTTGAATTATATTGTCTCTATGATGGTTAATGCTTTCACTGTGGTATCATTTGGAAGGAATCTATTCTGGCTTTGGGAAATGTTTTTGGTATTTACTAAAGGAACTTGTCACATAGCAATTATCCTCCAATATTTGCCTAAAAAACTGAAATTACATCCAGATATTTTTAAACGTAAATTACAAGAAACATGGGGTGTATATAGTTTTTATTTCCTCTATTGTTCAAATTACTTTGTAAATTTTACTTAAATTTAGTTTCCATGCAAATTTGACTTTGCTAGGATGACTCTCAATTGGCGTATGTGGGGTTGCTGGAAATTATATCAGTGCGGCCGGTGCTAGGAAATACTAATAAATCACATTTAAAGTGTTTAAACAAACGGCAGATTTATTCTGTGTGCTGTGCATAACAGACCAAGGTCAATGGGGTAAGATATATTGCCATGGGCGCAACGTGCACAAGAGGGATGGACGCGCTCGGCTGGGGTTGAGACGTGACTCCTTCCGTGTGGATCAAGATGCCTCCTCGAGGGTCGTGCCTAGCGGGTGACACCTCGTGGCACACCCCTGAATCGCACAAACAAATGAACCACCACATCACCCCCCTTGGCAGATGCAGAGCATACTCTTGCAAGGAGAGAGAAATTGTAATTGGCTCTTCACAAAGTGATTGTAAAACACACAAAAAAAAAGGAAACAAAAATTACGTAACAAATGCCAGGTACATAATACCTCACAAACAAAAGAAATACTGTTTTACAATAACACAGTAGCAACTACAAAGTAAAATCAGATAACATACAGGGGAGGGGAAAAAATTGAAACATCCCTAAGTCACAAAGTCAGCTAAATGCTTGGGAAAATGCACTCTTCTCTGTGATCGTCTAGGTTGCGGTAATATGGGAGGCTGCTGAGGAACGGTAGGATTGGTGGCAGCAGGTGGTATGGTAGCAGCAGGGCAATGTGGCACTAACCATGGAGCTTCATCAAACTGGGCACAAGAAACGTCATCATTAATCACATACCCTGGTTTGATGCGGTCAATTGCCACAGATACCTCTCTACCCTGGATTATCAGCTTGAATGTCTTGGGACCACACTGGATCACTGGAAATGGCCCATCGCAAGGAGGATCCAACGATGGATGGAGCCTATCATTCTCAAAAATACGTGGGAAAAAGTTTCCAGATCTTTAAACAGGAAAATGTTGCGGGCTCTATGTCGAGAGACTGGCAGTGGCTGGAGTCGGCGAAGGCCCTGCCGCAGGGTGGTGCCATAATCTGCAGTAGCAGTAATGGCACTAGTGGGAGAGGAAAAGTATTTTCCAGGAAGTCAAAGTGTTTGGCCATAAATGACCTCTGCAGGCGTTGCCTGAATATCATCTTTAAATGTGGACCTCAGACCCATGAGAACCCATTTGCAGGACATCGGTCCATTGGTTACCACCATGGCAACGGATAGCTGCCTTCAACTGGCGGTGAAGGCGTTCCACCATTCCATTGGCTGCAGGGTGATAGGCTGATGTCTGCAGGTGCTTTGCCCCCGTCAACTACATCAGCTGCCGGAACAAGTCACTTTGAAATTGCCGCCCCTGGTGATGCAAACGGGAGTTACAAAACGTGAAATCCACTCCTGGAAAAGGGTCCTGGCAGCGGTTTCTGCAGTGATGTCTTGAAATGGGGAAGCTTCAGGCCACCGGCTGAAGCGGTCAACACATGTCATTATGTAGCGAAAGCCATGGCTGCATGGAAGAGGCCCAACAAAATCTATGTGAATATGCATAAATTTGGCACTGGCAATGGGAAAAGTACCAATGGGGGACGAAACATGTCTGGTGATTTTGCTCTTCTGGCATTGTAAACATGAGCGTGCCCACACACGGCAGTCTCTCCTCATGGAAGGCCAAACAAAGCGCACAGCTATTAGGCTGGTTTGCCTGACGAATGCCAGGGTGAGATAATCCATGCATGCTGAAGAATATCTGTTTTCGGAAAGGCTCGGTGACTACTGGCCTGGCTGAGGAAGTGGACATATCACATAACAGAGGATGTGATGAACCAGGAAAAGCAACTTCCTTCAAAATTAATGAGGAATTCTGAAGAGAATTGACAAGGTCATGATCAGACTCCTGAGAGGAAGCTAGTGCAGAGTAGTCTATGGAGGCAGAAATGCTTTGAATGCGGGACATGGTGTCCGCTATGATATTATTTTTACCTGCTGCATACCTGATGTCTGTGGTAAATTGGCTTATGCCTAAACTGCCGGGGGGAACACTTCTCATGCCTCTGGGAAAACGCAAAAGAAAGGGGTTTATGGTCCGTATAGATGGTGAAGGTTCGTCCTTCCTCCATATGCCGGAGCTGGAGCACTGCCTTATATACCGCTAACAGTTCCCTGTCATAAGCACTCTAACGCCTTTCAGCATCACTCAGTTTCTTGGTCCAGAAACCAAGAGGCTGATATCCTTTGAAAGTGAGTTGTTGAGGGACGGCGCCAACCAAAAACTCCGAAGCGTCTGTGAAAAGGGCCAGGGGTAAAGACACGTTCGGATGTGCCAAAACGGCACGCTATTGCATAAAGCTTCCTTGCAGGCTAGGAATGAAGTCTCTTATGGTGGTGGTCCAGCTGATTGAGTCCTGGCCGTTCACCTTGCTTGCCAGAAGGTAGCTAAGGGGAGCCTGGGTATTTGCGACATTAGGGATAAAACGGTGGTAATAATTTACCATCCCTAAAAATTGCCACAGCTGGCGTATGGTAGCTGGTGGGGGAAAATCACACTCGGCGTTAACCTTCTCGGTGAGTGGTTTAGTTCCCTCCTCCGACACCGTGCATCCTAGACACTGCACCTCATTCACACCGAAAACACACTTTGAGGGATTAATAACCACGCCGTGATCCCTCAAGCGGCCAAATATTGTCCGCAGATGCTGCTCATGCTCCATAGGATTACGTGATGCAACAACGATATCATCTATCGTATATATGCATATGCATAAGGCAATGTCTTTAGCACCTCATCTTTAAATCTTTGTAAGGTCTGCGCAGCGTTTCGAAGGCCAAATGTCATAAATGGAAACTCAAAAAGGCCGAAAGGCGTTATTATTGCAGTTTTGGGAATATCGGCAGGGTTGAGAGGTATTTGGCGGAAAGCTCGAACTAAATCAATTTTCGAAAATATGGTACAGCCACATAATCCCTGCACAAAATCCTCGATATGCGGTACCGGGTAACGATCGGGCACGGTTCTGGAATTCAGCGAGCGGTAGTCGCCACATGGGTGCCACTCGGCGCTCTTCTTCGGCACCAGGTGTAAGGCAGACGACCAAGAGCTAGATGACCTCCGCGCAGTACCTGTCTGAAGCATCAGCTCAAATTCCTTCTTGGCAGTGGCAAGCTTGTCTGGTGCGAGACGGCGGGGCCTAGATGCAACCGGAGGGCCAGGGGTGGTCTCTATAAAATGAACCGTGGAGTGCTTGACTCGCCGGGGCGCTCCCGATGGATTTGTAATCTCTGGGGATTCGGCAGTAAGGCGGGAATGAGGGGAGGCACCACTGACAACTTTCACTTGACCTTTGCTGGGAGAGGCGACGGTGCCCTTAACCGATAGCGTTGTCACATTGTCCACCAAACGTTTACGTGCAATGTCCACAAGGAGCCTGAAATGACGGAGAAAATCGGCCCCTATTATTGGCTGCGGCACATCGGCGACGACAAACTTTCACAAAAATTCTCGCCAGAGGCCACGGGAAAGGGAGAGAGAGTGACAGATCTGTATGTGGGTCAAGATGGCTCCTCGTGCCTACGGTGACACGTCGCGGCACACCCCTGAATCGCACAAACAAATGAACCGCCCCAGTGTAAACTGATGGCTGTAATTCCTATCATCAATGTGCCCCCAGTAACCTACAACACATTTGACATTATGGAAAATGAATTTTTTCAACCATCCAGATGAAGGGTGGTTTAAATTCTGGATGGCTTTCATGATGACCTCATATGTTTATAATTGTAGATGTGTAGTAACTCAATGTTACTCATCCACTGTGATGGTGCCCAAACATGTTCCCATTCTGCAAAATAGGCACTGTTTATTTATTGATATAGTAGCTTACCCAAATTGAACATATTTGAAAATGCTAATTTGAATTATGTTTCTTTTCCATGACTGATTTATGTTTTCAAATAATGTTAAAAACTATTTTCAGATTGCAAACTGAATGGAACCAAGTCTCAAACAATGTCAAGCCTGGCGGAAACTTTGTGGTGCTTGACCTTGACCCAGCTAACTGGTATCACCTGCGAGTTACTGCGCATAACAATGCAGGGTTTGCCGTTGCGGAGTATGAGTTTGCCACCCTCACAGTAACTGGAGGTAGACCATTGAATTTTTCCTTTAGACTAGGCACCTTGATGGAATGGCACGTTAAATATTAACTTATGCTTTATTCAAAGTTGATGGGTGAAGTTTTTTTGGGAAATGCGATGGATGAAAGTGAATATGCCGATTGATTTAAATTCATCCAGGACTGGAAGTGTTGGTGTGGCATTGATTCATCATCATGTTCATCCCCATTTAGGACCATCGAAATACTCGATTGCAGCCATTTCTCATTACCATATCTGAATGGGATTTTCAAACAGGGTAAAGAGACATTTCTTTTTTAAAAGAGACAAGAGACATACAGGCTATCTTGTACTGTATCCTGTAGCTATCTTTTACTCTGTTTTTTACATAGAGACCACCCATATCATATTTTATCTTCAGAGGGTCATGTTTCATGCAATTGCATTCTCCACTAGTCATGTGGGATAATAATTGATATTCGGGAATATCAATTATTCAATGTTATTAAAAAAATTATTCAAATATCAATCAATGTACCTTGCATATATAGTATATCTATCATAGAGTGACTTACGCTAAGAAAAACAAGGGTGACTCAATAATGAATAACAGCTTTCAATGTCACATTACCAGAAGATGAAAAGATAAACAAGTCAAATCATCAAACCTGTCTATAGTAGCTAAAAAATTAGCGTCAATGTGCACAAAAATGTTTAACAATCTGCCTAACCATTAAAGGAATGAGACGAGAATTTCACTATTCAAGAAGAATATATTTTGCTTATCTTTTTGATGATTGTTATTATAGTGCAAATGAATATTTTTGTAAAAATTAAGTATATATCAGTTTCCTGTCATAACTGTATTTCCAAAGAAACTACGGGAGATGCCGCAACAGTAACTTTTAACGGAGTCATCCGCTAATGTGCATTTTAATGCAACAATTTCAGAGCGTAAAAATCATTCGCCTTGACTGGGACTCGAACCCAGATCCCTCCAATCCCCCCAATCCCCCCAATGTGACATTGTATGTACGGTATTTCGTCATAACATCTAGTTCCTTTAAAAGCCCCAAAATTTCAGAGTTTAAGAGGACGCCTCGGTAGCTTAAGTGGCTAAAGCACTCGACCGGATATTGAGGGATCTGGGTTCGAGTCCCAGTCAAGGCGAATGATTTTTACGCTCTGAAATTGTTGCATTAAAATGCACATTAGCGGATGACTCCGTTAAAAGTTACTGTTGCGGCATCTCCCGTAGTTTCTTTGGAATTTGTCAAAGGGAAAACACCATACGTGTTTAAAGTTGGCTTTTAACCTCGTGGACAGTGGCGCCTCGCGCACGACTACGAATGCATGTGACATTGTATGTACGGTATTTCGTCATAACATCTAGTTCCTTTAAAAAGCCCCAAAATTTCAGAGTTTAAGAGGACGCCTCGGTAGCTTAAGTGGCTAAAGCACTCGACCGGATATTGAGGGATCTGGGTTCGAGTCCCAGTCAAGGCGAATGATTTTTACGCTCTGAAATTGTTGCATTAAAATGCACATTAGCGGATGACTCCGTTAAAAGTTACTGTTGCGGCATCTCCCGTAGTTTCTTTGGAATTTGTCAAAGGGAAAACACCATACGTGTTTAAAGTTGGCTTTTAACCTCGTGGACAGTGGCGCCTCGCGCACAACTACGAATGCATGTGACATTGTATGTACGGTATTTCGTCATAACATCTAGTTCCTTTAAAAAGCCCCAAAATTTCAGAGTTTAAGAGGACGCCTCGGTAGCTTAAGTGGCTAAAGCACTCGACCGGATATTGAGGGATCTGGGTTCGAGTCCCAGTCAAGGCGAATGATTTTTACGCTCTGAAATTGTTGCATTAAAATGCACATTAGCGGATGACTCCGTTAAAAGTTACTGTTGCGGCATCTCCCGTAGTTTCTTTGGAATTTGTCAAAGGGAAAACACCATACGTGTTTAAAGTTGGCTTTTAACCTCGTGGACAGTGGCGCCTCGCGCACGACTACGAATGCATGTGACATTGTATGTACGGTATTTCGTCATAACATCTAGTTCCTTTAAAAAGCCCCAAAATTTCAGAGTTTAAGAGGACGCCTCGGTAGCTTAAGTGGCTAAAGCACTCGACCGGATATTGAGGGATCTGGGTTCGAGTCCCAGTCAAGGCGAATGATTTTTACGCTCTGAAATTGTTGCATTAAAATGCACATTAGCGGATGACTCCGTTAAAAGTTACTGTTGCGGCATCTCCCGTAGTTTCTTTGGAATTTGTCAAAGGGAAAACACCATACGTGTTTAAAGTTGGCTTTTAACCTCGTGGACAGTGGGGCCTCGCGCACGACTACGAATGCATGTGACATTGTATGTACGGTATTTCGTCATAACATCTAGTTCCTTTAAAAAGCCCCAAAATTTCAGAGTTTAAGAGGACGCCTCGGTAGCTTAAGTGGCTAAAGCACTCGACCGGATATTGAGGGATCTGGGTTCGAGTCCCAGTCAAGGCGAATGATTTTTACGCTCTGAAATAACTGTATTTGTATTTCTATTTGGTAATAATGTGATCTCTATCCCATTGATGTGTCCTATACACCTATCATGTATTCTCAACACTGTACACTGTGTCCGCTGGACAAATAAATACATTTATTATTATTATTATTATGATTTTAGAAGGGAGTGAGTGGGTGATGATAATTAGGAGTGTTAAGACTAGTGTGTACAGATGTTTTTTTTATTCCTGTCCAAATTTTGTGGAGTGAGCACATTATATTATGATCAATAATTTAACATATGTTCTTACTGCCAGACTAATGGATAAGCTAAGCAAACAAAATCGGAACTTACAGAATTTCAATACTGATGATATTATATTCATATGAATATTCTCAGTGGCTTATTTTACGTAATGATAAGCGTACAATGTGTACATGATCAACTTGCAGGAAGTTGATCTTTGTTGACTTTTTTAGAAGAGTTGATAATGACTTGATTATCACAGTTATGAGGAAACATCTGAATTATTCACCAGAAGATACATGGAAAACTTCTATATAGCATTCCACTGAAAAGTATTCCATGATAATAACATGGTAATTTAGGAGGTAGAGGAGGATTTAAAGTCATCAATTACACTGATGGCTAGCCAGTGTTGGCATTGTTAGAAGAAGAACTGTAGTTAGTGATTAGAGATACTTCAAAGATTAAGGAAAGAGTTTGGAATGAAGGTGAGCATCAGAAAGATGAAATCATGAAAACTGAAAAGAAAGAAGGACCTATTAATATATTGGGGGAATGAGAAAATCTGAGTCAATTAAGGTGGTTTGAGCAAATGGAGTAGTTTCAGGTAGGATGTGGTGGCATTCAAATGCTACAAAGAATGGATAGCAGCTATTTTCAAATAGATACAATGTATTGTATGACCGGTCATACAATAAATCTTATCTTAGTGGATAATTGCTACTATCCGTTCTTTATTAAGGTCGTCTGAATGTAACAGCGGAGGGTTTTTATATGTGGTAATGACCAAAGTCAACCCTGCTGTGTGTGAACACAATGTCTTGCACATTTCCTCTTGAAGGAAGGGTGCACTTTCTTTAAATCAAAACAACTACCATGAATGAGCAGAAGCAAATACTTGATGATAGCTAATGGTTATATATTGGAGTTGGCATCAACTTTTAAATAGTAAATACTGAAGACATTCTATTGCAGCTGCGGGATAGCTGTAATTATCAAGTTAGGCATTTGTAAAATGAACATTTTTTTTTAATGGAATGTCTTCCTCATTATAGTTTCAAATATTTTCTGCAGAATTTCATTGTTAGGGCTTAATTTTGAATCTGGCAAGTTAAAATATTTATTTTACTGTTGTAGCATTAACTGCAACTAATTGCATATTTGAAAGTAATTTTCCTGGAATCTTAATCCTCTTTGCTTCTTTCATCTTTCAATTGACTGAATTAATTAAAAAAATATGAACTATTATTTTTATAATGATTTTTCAGGTTTATTACTGTGTGATTCCAACAGTCATAGGTGTTGAGTGTTTTGTCTCATGTGCAATAGTACCTGGTTTTGAAAAAATGATATGCTAATTATTACTTATGTTTCTTGTGAATGTTCATTTATTCTATTGGAGCAAGGGAGGCCATGATTTCCATGTGCTTGTTTGTGAGTGGAAGCTTATTTTTAAGCTGTTAATGGCTTTTGATGTAGGCAATGCATATTTGACACTCACATTGTCCAAAGCATTTTTAACATCTCAGTGATGACAATTTTTCGAAATTAATTTATGCTCAAAGGTATTTAACATTTAAATAACTTTTATTTTTTTATTATCTTGAATTATAAATCACATGTGCAGAAACATATCTACTCCATTGCATATCAGTTTTGATGAGAAAAATTTTCTCACAGAATTTTCTGGTCCTGAATAGAAGTAGTAACATGGGGGTTCTTCTTGCAATTGGAATCAGTTCTTTTTGTGTGCTAGACCAATTAAATGGATGGATTAAGTTTCATGGGCTGAAGAAATTAAGTAACTATTGCATTCTGGGGCGTCTTCCATTGTGTAAGATAAAATTGGTGTTAGATACATTTTAAGATGTGTTACCCATGCATACATCATAAAATCTTATAGTTTGTGAATCAGTCTTACCAATTAATAACGTTATTTCCCTGGATTGTTATCTGTCATTACAACTACCTTCAAATGTATTCAATACCAGGAATCAAGCCTTGTAATTTTAACGAGGAGATATATGTAGTTTGAAATATGTTAATGGAATGAGAAAGTGTTTTTGTAGTCTTGATCTCTTGGGTAGTGACTTCTTCCTCTTATAATTTGAAATTTGTTCAGATAAGTGTCTATTAAATCAGCACAGTAATAATAATAATATTTTTGATAGTGTTTTGTTTAAATTTTGAATGGTCTTGGTCATCAATTCCTTTGCCGTATGCACATGATATTTAACTTCTCCAGATTCATGTTTTCAAATCAATAAAATCCATTATGATTCATCTGGGGAACCAAACATTCTTGAGTGCTTAGGACTCTCCTTGGTAATATCTCAATTGCAATGGATAATTAAATTGGTATTTTCTGCTGCTATTATTCATATGCTATTACTGCATTTTGAAGATTATCTCTGTTAGAATCTTTATGAAATGTGTAAGGCTATCTTGCAAAATTTATGGAAGCATTTTTTAAATGAATACATAATCTCAACTTGAACATCCACTAATTCTCCTGCATTGACAGCCATTGAATTACCTGGAAATCAGAGTCATTGATTTTTCGAAAAATAAATGATTAGTTCCATACAATTTTTGTGAACTAAAATGTAGGCGATATCTAAAGACTAAATTAAATCAAGCATTAATTTTCAAATTGGAATAATCTCATGCTCCAATATTACACAATCTAAAGTCATTATTAACATTCAGGAGAAACTTACAGCTATCATTGGAGCGCTAAATGACATTTTAGAGCTTCATTTAACTTCCTAGGCATGATTGGCATGAAATCTCACTTTTCTGTATCCTTTCGGGTGATTTCGGCTTGCAGGTACTATTGCACCGGCCAGGGAACTCCCCGACCAGGACTCCCCCCTCAAGGCATTCCTAATGAACCTCAATCTGGTTGTTCCCACTGCAGCTGCCATCCTAGTCATTATCATTGCCATCATTGTGATGTGTGTGCTCAAGGGGAAGAGCTCAAACCAGAAAGGTAAGGAGAGCATCTTCCCCTCCCCCGTTAATTCTCTCTCTCTCTCTCTCTCTCCCTCCCTCCCTCCGCTGCCCACTCTCCCATCCGCATTCCTGCCTGTTGGTTATCGCCCACACCGTGATCCCACCAGGCACAATTCCCCCTGAGCGTGACTCTGGCTCGACCCACGGTGCCACACTCTTCCCATGGCTGCCCAACTGGCTAGACGTCAATGTTCTTGTCCCCGTGGGTGCAACTGTGGTGGTGATAATTGTCGGTGTCATTGTGGTGTGTGTCGCCATATCTCGGAGGTCACGTGGGCCAGAACAAACGCGCCTTAGAGGTAAAAGCGGCACATTGATGGGCTCTTATTGGCTATCTCATTGGCGAGCTCTCGTTTACTGTGGTTTCAGTGTTTTTTTAAGTACTTTTTGTTTCAAATAATCTGTCTCTTCTTTGTTTGTGAGGAGTCGAGCCAGTGATTGAAAAATTATATGATAAATCATTTAATTACTAATTATCTCATTGATGTGGGTAGGTGTTTGATTGTTTCTTCAAAACTTTAAAAATGCTTGGGTCCCAGTTCTGATTATAGTCAGTGGTATGTGATAACTTTTGATGACATGATTTTGTGGTGTAAATAGGATTTTTAGGACTTTGTTTATGATTAATTACCAGATGCTATCCACAGAACCCCACATATACCATTTGGATGAACCTGTAACATATATTTTATTTTTTATCCTACCATTTGAAGAAAGGAATTCAGTACTTTGGTGTTGCTTTTAATTTGTTCCTTTATTGAAACTTATGAACATGTTTCTAAAAGAATATTTTCTTGCTATCCTAATCTATCTTGAAATCAACAGTACTAATCACCAGTTACAAATTTAGTCAAAGACAAAGTTGGGATTAATTCTGCTTAGTCATAAATCTTAAGAAAACTGCATTACATTAAGCCCCCCACTTGCACAGATCTGAGTTAAATTGATACGCTGTCACATGGCATCAAAATGCTAAGTTGCAGTTTGATCTTCACACTGACATAGTTAGTTGTCTGTTCAGTAGGTGCCATCACGTGTCAAATACAGAGTTGATGGCTGACAGAATACTTGTGCTGCTCTGTTATTACATATGTTCTCTGACTTCAAAGGATTTTAAAAGAAAAATTTATGAACATGTGGGAATGGGCAAGATATGAGAAGTAAATGTCTGAGCAAATGATTTTTTGCAGCTCATCAATTTTTGCAGCTGAATCCACTGAAAATGATGCAGCTGACCACATTGATTGTGAAAAGTATTTTTTATTGTAATCATGCTTTGAGTTGCATGATTTTCAACATTTGTGGAAATTGTCCCAGACAAATTACAGTCTGTAAGGCAGAAATTTGATTGATCATAATTGTAATTATTATTAACCTAGAGCCAAACCATATGCTACTAAGATTGGCTAAAATGTATGCATTCAGATAACTCCCTGACGTATAATAGTACATTGAAATATGCATGTTTTAGATTTGCAAGTCTTTTCACTTTAATGTTTTAATCTTATGCTCAATTACTTCAATGCTTGCATCAAAACTGCAACTATTGATATTAATGGAATTGGAATAATAATGTGTGATTTTGTCTTATTTAGGTCTTGAAATGTCCTCCAGAGAATGATATCCAAAATTTTCCAAACTCTTTCAGATGATGTCGTTTACAACCAATCTGCTGGAGGGAACTCAACGATGGACAAAAGGAGACCAGACTTGCGTGATGAACTGGGTTACATTGCTCCTCCAAACCGCAAGCTGCCGCCTGTGCCAGGATCTAATTACAACACATGTGATAGAATCAAGAGAGGTACAGTTATAAGTAAGAGAAACCGTTTCCTCTTTCTTTCTCAGCATTTATTATTCTTGTCTTTGCCATGAAGAATGTGCTGTACAAGTGCTGAGAAACCCAGTCACCTCTATGGAATTAGAAGACTTTGTTATCATTTTGAGCATGTTAAGATTCCCTGATGCCTTGGTGAATGGATGTTGGCATTGATGCTCGCATTTTATTCGGCGACATCTGCTGTTTGACATTCCCCTAGTCATCTGGCGTCAGATCCTATATTTGCCATTCGATGGATTGCCCATTTGGTGTGTAGCTGTGTTCATTCAAGTCTTCTGCTTGACCAGTTTTTTTTCTTTGTTATTGGTTGTGTAAACTTTCATTTTATTTTATAATTGCCATTGGATAAGTTTCATGTTGACTTAATTTGCTGACCCGAGGAAAATGTGGGAATTCCAAATTCATTATTCCCAACATTGCTTTTTATCAGAGTGGCTACCTTTGACACACAATGCCCCTATGCCTCTTTCCCTCCCCCACCTGTACGTAATGACATCCAAGATGATGAAGTTCCTTATTGCACAGATTCAAATTAATATTTGCCCTTTCACAATATCACGTTAACTTGAAATGAAAATCAAGCAAGAATTAACTTGAATTTGCGGAGGCACAAGGATACACATTGTTCTCAAGCTGACACTTTTATTCCATATCATCATGGGGAGTTAACACTTATGCAAATGCTTCATTTGTTTCTTGTGTTCATTATTTACGGTTGCTGAATTGTTTGATAATTTCAAGTCGCAGTAAACTGGTAACTTTATGTATGTAATGTAAACTTAAAAATGGGGCAGGCAAAATGCAATATTAATTTTATAGGCTATATTTTTCTAAGAAAAAATTATTTTTCGCCTAATGTTTTTATTCAATAATGTATAGTACCTGGGAAAAATAAGGGAATGCCCTTAAAAAGAAAATGAAGCCAGAGAAATTGATTGAAATTCCATTATTTTTTCAAAATATTCTTCAGAAAATGCTTGTAAACAAAAATATTTGTCATGCAGATAACAGAGGAAGTATTTCGATGATACTACCTGGAATACATGTCAAGAAGAAGTTGTAACACCTCTATTCATATCTCCTCTTGTGTGGCCTTTAATAGTAGACATCTATCCGTGAGTAACTTTAACTCGGTAAGCTCGTTCATTTTGGTGTTTCATCATTTTAATGGGTATTCTGGTTTAGTGATCAATTGTCAGCATTAAATCAGTCTGCTTCATTTGATAATAGCGGTTATTAATGTGAAATCTTTGAGTTAATGCCTTCTGCCTCCATAAAATGAAAATGTAGTCAAGGAAAACTCTGAAAGTTTGAGTTTAAGTACCAAAAAAAGTAAAAGTTGGCATACAACTTTCTTCTTGCATTTTAACCTACAGAATGATGAAGCATTCTCTCATTAGAACTTAAATGATAAAATAAATTTTCCTGTATCTTTAGGCCGATCCATAGACATTTTAAATAATAATATTCTATCTTTAAGTTCATTGAAATATGTATAGGCCGTCTAGTTTCCCTTTTGAATAAATCCACTCTATAAGCAGTGTACTCAGCTTCTGCCTTTCTCTCCCAATTCGCTCATGTCTGTTATCTTGAAAAGCTCTTCTAAAGTGGTGATACTGAGATCTCTTAAGCACCAGAGTTGCTTTAGTAGCTCTTGGTATATCCAAGCATCTGAAGTGATGGCTTCCAAATTTTCATTGATCTAGGAATCAAACGTTGGGGTGGTGCAGATGGTAAATATAGGAAATCAAGAATGTTGAATGGTAAACCCTCATAATTGTCATCCTTTTTGGAAGGATCTTAGATGCTGGAAGTCTCAGCATTGTAGTTCAGCATAATATTATGTCGGAAGCTCTCTAGGAACACAGCAGCAAGGTACCAATTGCCTTGAGGATTAAAAATGAAATATTTGCATTCACTTCACTGGAACACCTTCATCTCATTTCCTCATAGATTTCTGTTGAGAGACAAACAGAGTCACGCAAGAGGATAATTATCTAGCCAGAGCCAATTACCACTGACTGGCATCTGAATGGTATTATTTCATTAATTAGATAGTTCCTATGATGCATAGGTCACACGCATTTATCTCAGCTCTTGATATGAACTGCCTTGAACTCTGTTGCAATGGTCAGTATGATTGTAAAATGGGCCATAAGTGCTGCTTCCTACACCTTTTTTTAAGCCTCCTCTTTTTGCACTCTTATCGTGTTCCCATCATTTTAATATTCATGAAAGAATGTTTTATTGTTCTATGGATATAAAAACAAGAAGATTTTTCACTTTTTTTTCTAACATTCTCAAAGTATGAGCCCTATGGTGAGATAGAAGAATTAAATATATCAAATTGTTTACCAATACTTAGCTTGCACTTAGTCACAAACTAGGCAGTAGAGAGGTGCAAAGTTCCGAATTTTCTTTTTTGAGCTATCCTATTGGGCATTGAAAATGGTTGGGAAATAGAGTATACATTAAAATGAATAGGTCATTCACGGGAAAACAATATCCAATGAAATCATTACTAATTGTAAATCTACTTCCATTTTTCAAATTATATGAAATATAAAGAAAGAGCTTGGCTCAAATAGGCAAAGAAATGTGTAATTTGAATAAGTCATGATACCTTGAAAAATTGTACTCAAAACTATGTAAGGTGCAGCAACTGCATCCTATTGCAATTTCTAATCAGAAAATTGCTCTTTTTGGTCTAGTAAATTTTGTGACTAAAGGTTTTGGCATTGGAAAACTTCAAACATATTTACAGCAGAAATTTGTATTGAAATCCTGTCTGGCAGATCTTCCCAAAATATTTTGATTCCCAATTGTGAACTTTTTGACATGACCTTCCTGCAAAAGATATCTTAAAATTACTTCTATTTAAACATCACAATAAACATAGGCTAGTTCTATTTCCATTTGCGCCATCTTCTTTTTAGACAAAGGCATTCATTCCAAATTACTCCAATGCATAACACTTGGCATTATTGTATGAAATCCCATAGTATACACATAACAACAAGTAATGGTTAACATTATATGCTTGCATATTTGATTAGCTTTAAGCCTTTCATATGTAAATGCCATGGAAAAGCTGCATCACTCAGAGAATGATGGTAGATATTGCTGTTGCTCCATTTTTATTGCTACAGTCAATGATGATTGCATAAGAAGCTACATATCATGGCAAAGACATAATCAACAATGGTGGAAGGTATGACTTTGTGACTCATTTGTAATTCCATTGTGAGGAATAAATGGTGAGCTTTTTATTGAGCAAGCATGATACGTAAATGATAAGTTCTGCTCAATTATATTATGATGATGTGTGCACTGGTACGAGAGTCGTAAATCAGAGTGATTAAAAGCAAAAGAATTCCCTTCAAGCATATTTGTTAGATATTTTTATCTTTGGTAAATTTTTTAATTTAATTAGTGAGAAGCAGTGAGTAATCTAATGATTACTCACTGCTTCTGTGAATCCTAATTCCTCAGAAAATGAAATTCATTGCTAACAAAACGTGAAGGCAAATAATTGTATGTGACACAGGTCCCTTATTTTTTAACATATCAAAAACTGGAGGAGGTATGAAAAGATACTGCACACTTAACACGGCCACAGATCATGTCACCCGACAGTTCTTTTCCATGCTTCTCACGACACCACCCAAAAGTGACGCAAGCCACAGTAAAGTTAACCACAGTGCTCTACCTGAGGGTGCACGGGCTCCATATTTTCTATTCCACACACCAGCACACGTACAATGCTCACCATCGCAGTGATCTCCCGCCCACCTCACTCCAGTCGTTCACTCACCCCGACCCTTCTCTTCCAACCTCCGCCCCCCCCTGCTGTCGCCGCCGCCACGTTCTACTGGATCCTCCTGACCCACGCTCTCCTCCTCCTCCCGCTCACTTGAACCAATCCCTGGCTTGGCCTGCACGTGCTCTCACAACGCTGCCACTCTGTCGCTGCCGCCTGCTGCCTGTGGTCTCTCATTGGGGTGGTGGCGTTTGGCCGTTAGGGGGTTCCTTCCGGAGTGGACACCCTCACGCCACGTGGGATCCCCGCCGCCACATGTACGAGGAGTTAACCTTGCACCCTCCAGGTGGCAGGGGCAGGTTGCCCCTACCCCCACGCCCACACGGGTCTGATGAGACTATCCATCGCAGAGGTAAGTACGCCTTTTTTTGTCCCCCTCCCATAAAGACCTAAGGACGGTTGCTCACCTCTGGAATCAAATGTGCACTTGGTAGAACTTCAATTAGGGCTTGCATTGAAATGGGCCAAGCAGAAATAAAGGGTAGGAGTATCAGTTGTGCTTTTGGTATACATTTCAGCTTATTGCAGAATTACGGTGGTGTACATTTTTCATCTCGATTGCCAACACTGTTTTGAATGGTATGTTGATGAAAGGGAGACTAGTGGTGTTTGGAAGTCAGGACATAAAAATGAGATGCTCCTACAATTTATCTGTCACATATGATCAATCACCTCTTATAATTTGAAGAACATTATCACGGTCCAACGTTAAATATTCTGTGGTTTACATAGGTTATCGTTTTAATTATTTTGCAATTAATCTTTTCAGTTGATTATGGGAATATTTTTTCCATACTGGTTTCATATTCGATAAAATAGAAATTTGTACAATTTTGCAATTCAAAGGGATCAATGGAAAAGGATGTTCTTATTTAATGGCATTTGGCCAGGAAGGAACTTTTAAGAAATCAAAATTTCATGGCAAGATAGCTAATGAAAGTCACGAAGGAAAATTTGTAAATCTTGGCTCCTAATCATGTAGATTCAGAATTACCTTCTGACCGCATTCCTTGACTGGGTGGTGTAAGCACTACCTCCTTAATCAGTAGTTGAAATAAGGTTCATAATGGATAAGCGAGAAAACTCCTGAAAGCTAATTGGCTATTAATGTTTTACTGGTGATATAATTTTCTAACACAATGAAAACTTTTTTTCTGAAATGATCATCATCTTGTTAGTCATTAGTAAAAAGTTCTTTGTATGTGGCTGAAAATTTTTTGACAATGCTGCGATAATATTTTTTCAACCTTATTAAATATTATCATATTTACATTTTTAAATTGTGTTGCTGCAGTAACACCCTATTTATATTTCCCTTGAAAACAATTTCAATTGTTTTTGTCCAAGTTTCAACGTGGTCACATATCGGAGGTAGAGAAAATGCAAGGTCAACCTCAAATATTTCTTTCTTTTGTGAAACTCATCCTGAGGAAACGAATTAAGCATTACCAATTTAATAAATGCAGTTATTCTTGAATGCATGGATTTTTTTCCGAATATGTCCCGCTGAAATGAGGATGAATCTTATGAGCCCTCAAATACTGTAGACGAAGTTCATCCTATCAACTGTTGTGCTTGAGACAGTTGCAGTTTGTAAACTGAGAATAGTTCCATGAATGAATATGTATGGAGTAATTTTCTTTCATCCTCTATATCCTCTACAAACACTTAAATAATGAAATGAGCCATTTAAATTTAAGAAATGATTTCCTCCTCCGTAAAAAAAACTATCAAGGCAATGTTAAATCCATGCAAAAGTCTCGTACCTTTGTTAAACCTGTACCTTATATCAAATAATGAACTCTGATTTGTTAGGCATCTAACAAAGATAATAGGTCATATATAGAGAGATGTAAGCAAAGGCAGTAGGTACAAAAAATCTGTATTATAATTTATATATTTAAATATAATTCCAAATTATTCCTTTCAGCAATTCAAAATTGATCTACTCTGCGTCTTATCTGAAGATATCTCCCAGTACTGTCTTGTTGTTGATAAATCCATAATCACATTGTCAAATTGTCATGATGGTTTTTGGAATGTTTCTTTCAGTTGATAGATCACTCTAAAGCATCAATTTTTGTAAGATTTGCCCACATTAACTGGCACCACTGAGTTTTTGAATTTTTCAATCAAACTTGAATTTGAATATATTAAATGCATTATTTGGATTTACGTTCAGCACATCCCTATTTTCTTCCTCGTACATACATTTATAAGTCAGATGAGCAAATACGTCCGCAGCGTATTTTCCACTTGATTCTCTATTGTTTATTTTTAAAGTTTGCTGATTTAATTGAAACATATTATTTTTTTTATTTTACCACTATTGTTTCTTTAGCTTTTAGTTGGTTTGACTAACTATTTCTTGTAGGTATCACTTTCTAATTTCGTGATGAGAGGATTAAAAAATAGTTACATATGTAATTGTAAAATAGTTGTTTGTGATGTCCTAATCTATACCTTCAAATAAGTAATTAATGTACAAGTTTTTGAGACTTTGTCATTATGTAAGTTGTTAGTTTT
The DNA here is from genome assembly GCF_022747635.1 of Hetaerina americana. Lineage (NCBI taxonomy): Eukaryota > Metazoa > Arthropoda > Insecta > Odonata > Calopterygidae > Hetaerina > Hetaerina americana. The sequence goes on from NW_027286070.1 coordinate 76,974,706, forward strand.
CCATCTGCAGGTAATTCCATCAGAATTTTGAATTGGGATAGAGAAGGAGTGGCAATAAAACCATATTATTAATCGAAGGTGAAAACATGTTTCCCTTTTAAGTGAATATTCCATAAATTAAGTTTAACCCGTGCAGAAAATATTTCATGAAAGAAGGCGAAAAGTCATCCATTTGTGTAAATGCTTCAGCAAAAACAGGATGTAATTTATCAAAAAATATATTTAATCTCTACACGTTATACTCCCCTTAAAGTAGGTAGTGCAAAACTGTGAAACGTCCTGATTACTGCAGAAAGTGGACACTCCTGTCCCCTAGTATATTCAAAATCGAATAAGTTTTTGTCTAGCAATAAGTACTTATCTCTTAATTGATAATTGACCCCATAACAAAGGAGCCATATTTGCCTTATTGAATATTCTCATGATAAGCATTAGTGAATGAAGAACAGGGCTTTAGAAAGGGTTCTTCTAGAGCTGTTTCCTAATGTTTACATGACGTGAGTGGGGTGGACCAAGTTGGTTTTTCTGGAAAAACCTATTTGTGTATTTAAACTTACATGAACTACAATTCCAGTTTAATTATTAATCCTAGAAAAAAAGATTTTCTGCAAATTATGAATTAATTATCTACTGTTCTGAAATTTACATTGTCAAATTTGAGAATTTACGTTGTGAAAACTTTGAAAAATGATGAATATAGAATATGGGCAGCAATATAAAAAAGCTTTAACCGTTTTTTAACCTTTGAGAAAACTATTTAGGTTTACATATTTGGGCAAATAAATATATTTCTAAATTAGTGTCTTTGGTTCTGATATATTTGGGTGCTGTATTTTTCAGCAGATAACCTGCCGCTCTGCGTCATGTCAAATATTAGTTCAATCTCAGTTTTACACCAAGAATAAATGTGATGGTAGTCCTCAATTAAGTTGGTGGAGGTTGTGTTTCATTATAAACTATCAAATATCAGTTTAGGCTTACACTGTCGTTGTCACCTTAGGTATACATAAATGCGAGTACATAATAGTTCAATCTTGTTGATCTATCACCACTATTACTATTAATAAACTAATATAAACTAGAGTGCTTGTCATTCAGATATAATAAACCTGCACAAACAGGCACACCTTTTATCATTAAATATATAATTCCCCTATGTGGTCATTGAACAACTAGATGCAAGCTAACGTCACCATAAGGTAAGTTTTAGTTACCTACAAATCTATTGCTTTGTAATGGGTGTCTGTAGATAATTATTTAGCATGCAATTTTTTTACTGTTTTTAAATGTTCCCTTTTTAAAAATACTGTAATTGATGTTTTATTTAGCTGTTTTTAATTTTAAAAAATATGAAAGGATAGATACAATTCTTTTGCCACTGTTATTATTACATCAATAACTATTTACCTATGTACTCTTTTACCACGTGCACTTCTTTGTATTGAAACCGATAACAATACATACCTTGCACATTGTCTGTATGGTTTTGAAAGAAGTTTTTTCTGTTAATGTTCTTGTGAATGATGAGGGATATTAACATAAAGATCGTTGAATCCAGGGATTAAAACTCATGTTGGTGGATTTAATTATTTACTAGACCATGAGATTGTATGTTAATTTCTGTGAATATGAACAGATTTAAATTATTTTGTTTGGAATAGAATTTTTTATATTAATGCTTAATGGGGTGTGCAAACTTCTGCCTTTCATGATCCCTGGCTGACTTTATATCCCTGACAGAAAGAGCTCTCCCCTAACTGCAGCTGGTATAACCCTGGAGCGCTTAACGTACTCCTTTCAAATGTTATATTTGTTAGGAAAGTAGGTATAGGTATTTATTGTCGTTGTGCATGTGGAACATGAGTAAATATGGCGATTTAAATTAATTTCTAATGTAGATATGAGAGAAAGTTGAAAATAATGCTCAAGTTTCATATTGGTTTTTAAAACCCAATGTGAAAAGTCTGGAAATCCGTTTCAAATTGCATTAATGTATTCCTTTATGATACATATGAATGTACGTTGATGTAAACCTTGATAATTACCATAAGTTATGCATTAAATTTATTCTGATGAAATTATCTCTTATTATGACCACATTTAACTCATTATGTTGGCCTCACTGAATTTCATTGTCAAATATTACTCCCTGAAATTGCTGCATTGGAATTTCATTTTATTTCTTCATGCTGTAAGTGGTGTGCGAAATAGGTTTACTAGTGAAAATAGGCTTAAAATTTTGCTAGGTCACGTTGTAGAGTCCTGATATTTAGAGTCTCATGTGGCTTCACAGTTTACATAAGTTAGCAATTACATAGTTTCCACTTTTATGGAAAAAAATTCTTTTGCTTTTTCAGAAGCGTATTTTGTACACAACTTAAATGTGTTTAAATGCATATATGTTGTATATTAAGCAAAACAAGTGTGTATTTAACTTCAACATACTTCAACTAGAAACAATAATGGGAAATAGTTTGTGGGATAGGCTCAATTTTTAAGATTTTTACCTGATAAAAAAATTAAATGGATTCTTAACGTGGCACATATAAACGTGTATTTAATCCTGAAGTACATGAATGAATTCCACTTTTATGTAACATTGAGACAAATGATTATTCAGGATTACTATATGCCCCAGTTTAATGGATTTTAGTCCTTTGTCCTGGTGTCTCTTCAAAGTCAACTTAAGAATTGAAATGCGCCGGTTGTTTTCTTAACACATTTATATGGTAGTTGACACTAGTGAATCTGATTCTAAGGGGCCTGCCCCAGAGGCAGCAGGGCAATGTCTTAGCCTGCCAACCCACAGGCCATGGGTTTGATTACCACCTGGGTGAATTTTTCTCCATCTAGGGCTTGGGTGTTTGTAATTTTTTCTAGTGCTATATTATTGTTAAAAGTGTGATGCAAAGGCCAAAGTGCTGTTTTCAGATTAATATGAAACAAATGTATCTGGGCGTGCATATATGTCAGATTGGTACTGTGTGTTTCATTTGGTTTCATATTTTATTGCAAATACCCACGTACATACACAATATTTATTCATATGTGTGCATATGAACTAATTTTGTTGGAATAGCTCTTTGATTTGTGATCAGAAGAAACTACCTTTTATCAGGTATCACTTTGATCCCCCGATGTTTCACCTGAGGTTGAATTATAAAATTGAGTAACTATTCAAATATTCTATAAGTCTTCAGCTTTCCTTGAAGAAAAATTTTGGGAAAATATATTAGTCCAAAAACTGAAGATATTTCTTGCCTTAGTAAGAGTTAAGATTTTCATTAAAACAAGGGCATATCTTGCACAAACCTAAAATTCTAATTTAATATGGACTGTAGTTGGCTAAGTTAGCAGTGTTTTGGCCCAAAGTAGTTAAAAATTCAGTCCGGCCAATTATGTTTGGATACATTTGTAAATTATATGGACAACATTATACTTTTATTTTTATTATGAAATTATTTCAAGCACATTTTTTGTGTACACGAGTGTCCTGAATTGTTATTTAATTGTTTTTTGTTTGTTAAATTGACCATTGCCTCATAAGATCAATAACATCATATAGATTAGAGGAAAGTCTGCTGTGAATAGGTTTTGCAATTCATTAATTCTTTAGATACAGGATCCTGTCTCTGGCTTAAAATTTGAATTTGATGGTTATCATGAGCCTCTACTCTCAATTTCATGCTGTTAATATTTCTTGCATCACCATAGCTATTAGGTCTTTATTCTGGTATTTGTGAAATTTTAGATACGTAGAAGAAAACCTATACATAATTTGTGATGTGAATGGAAAGAATTGCCAAATTTATTGAGGAAAGATAGCAAAATATTTTACTACCAGCTATTATTATCATGCTGAAGCAGTTAAAAAACAAGAAAATTGTTTCATTTAACCAAGAATTATTCATTTTTATCATTGAGTCACTTTCGCTAAATTTGAGGGAATTCATATTGGTAAACATTGTTAGTTACCATTAAAACCTCTAATTCCTGCTAGGGGGTGTTCGGAAAGGCCTTTATCATTTAGGATTGTCAGCTGTTATTTCCTGTTAATGGTTAAGTGCACAAAGATACACAATGGGGGTCCACATCTGGGTATAGGAATAATGTTTAATGATCAAACAGTGAGAGCACTTACTCTCTTATAATGAGACATCAATCTAGATCATGGTTTTAATGAAGCTATTTTCCAAAGTTTTAAGAATTACTATGTGTTCCATTGTACATTCTATCTTATTACCGCACTTGGCATTCAGAAACTAATTTATCAGTGGGTCAATAGTCAGAAGTTCTAATTCCAACCCATGGCTAAATTTTAGGTTGACAATCCTGGACCCTTTTTAGGAGTCCTATTATTTAGTTAATGGAAACCCTATTCAGGTTGGGAATAAAAGTTTGTCCGAGTGGTGCATAGGGGAGAACTACTAGATGCAATCTGGTGCTTTCCTGGCGTATTTGCTTCATGAAGTTTTCTCTTTGGGTCTTCCACCGGGTCAGGGGTTGTTATTGGCCGATGTTTCGATGCCCGACTCGTGCATCGTCCTCAGGGTAGGTCGATCGTTGTCCTCATCTATCCTGAGGACAATGCACGCATCGGGCATTGAAACATTGGCCAATATGGAACCCCCCTGATCCGATGGAAGACCCAAAGAGAGAACTTCATGGATGCTAGATTCATTATCAATGCACTGTACTATAATTGCAGTGTACGTAGCCGACTCTCTCCTTAATTTGTGCATTAGTGATGGTTAACACTATGCAATGTACTTTGAAGTGTTACTTCACATGAGAAATTAGAACTACTTATCAATACACACTCTAGTTTAAAATAAGCTGGAGGAATATGCATTACCAATCTAAGGTTTTCGACTTGTTTGCAATAGAATTTATTTTTAAATCTAATCAGCAATGGATTTTTTTAACTGCAGTTTATCCTGAATTGTTCATCAAAGAATTGTTAAGCCTATCAGATGTAACATGGCAATCCATTTAGTGTGACATTAAAAAATTTTGCTACAGACAACCTTCCATGCATGTATTCTGTGGTTGCTTTTTGCCTTCCCTTTGTCTTTTAACAGGTATGGAAGATGAAATATGCCCATATGCCACATTCCACTTGCTTGGATTCCGGGAGGAGATGGATCCCTCAAAGGCCATGCAGTTCCAGACATTCCCGCATCAGAATGGACATGGCGGTGGGAGTGGAAGCATTGGAGGAGGAACGGGTACCGGTGGCCTGGTTGGAGGCAATGGCAGTGCTGCCCATGCCCATAGTCGCAGCGGATCTCAATCTATGGTACTCAATATATCTTTTGATTTTAAGTACCGTATTTTCCCATCGATAACATGTATAACGTGCACCCAGAACTTTGTAGTTGTCATGGATTTGTGTAGACACTGTGCACCCACGGCTTCATCGTTATGTCGAACATGTATAGGTGCAGCCCATCTGTGTATGCATACATAAATGAGCATAAAAATTATACGTAGTGTGTGTAAAAATACGTCTATGTTTGGATTTTTTCATTATTTTCATTGCATAACATGCATCGTCATTTTTTTGATCATCTGAACATTTTTGTATAGAAAACGTGCGCGTTATATATGGGAAAATACAGTGGTCTCTAAACATTAAAGGTAAAAGTGATCATTGATTTCTTCCATTGATTTCTTGAGTCATGCATTTAAATCTGAGGTAGAGGTCTCAGTTATTTATAGTTGGTTATTGACCATGCTGAGTGACCATTGACAATTTTCCTTTCTTTAACCGGGACAGGTCATTAATGTCATCAGTCATATAATAGCTAATTGTAATTGAAAGTGAATGTGAATTAAACGCAGTTGCCAATTATTTTTGTTTTAGCTGAGTATGTTATCTTATTTAATGCTCATGTATATTACCTATATCCCTGGCAGTGTACTTGAAGTTCATTCAGAATGCTCTTGTTTTCATTATTATATTTTTCCTCGATGGAAGTTAGATTTGAATGGTCTCTGATTTTGAAGATGCATGTACATGTCTGTTATGATACTCTTCAAAAATTTTTATCTTCCTATAATATGTGAAAAATAATGTTCCCTAAATATTGCTATACATCTTTGAAAAAAATTTCATCATTTTGTCAATGTGGCCTATTATGATTGCAGTGATAAATATTCTTTGTCTTAACAATTCTGACTATATGTAAGAAATAGTTGGTCGGGAAAATATGATATTTTATTGGAAGAGAATGAAAACAATGTTCGCTGCATCATTTTAGGTATCAACTTATGTTTGACCGTGTGGGTCATGTAGTAAGTGACGTTTGTTTAACACTTTGAACAGCCTCGTGCTGGAAATGGACGCTACTCTCGAGTCCCTCACAATGGCCCTAGCTCTGCATTTTCACCCGAGTATGATGATCCTGCTAACTGTGAGCCTGAGGAAGATCAGTATGGTGGAAGTAGCAGCCAGTACGGACAATATGGTGCTCCTTATGACCATTATGGCAGCCGGGGATCTGTGAGCCGAAGAAGTGTTGGTCAGTGTAATTAATATTTCATTATTTATACATTGTATGTAATATGTTATTTGTAATATTAAGCTTTGCATGTTGCTCAATCATACGAACATCAAGTGTTATATGACTGTAAATTTGAATATTTAAAAAGTATTGTGCAACCATATGTGTAACTCCTGTTACTGTACGGTATCGCATTGTACGATTAGTTCACAAAAGTTGACATTTTTTTCTGTTATTCAGTAATTTAATAAAAGCAGTTAGTTGTTTACTGATTGCCAACTATACTATTGGGGGATGACACTGAATTTAATATTTTTTTTTTATCTGGTGTTGTACATGTATGTGTCTTTTAATAGCAAGTAAATGATTGAGTCAACTTTTGAAGTTTGAATTTGCTGATTCAAAAGTTAAAATGAAAAAAACATTAATCACTTAAAATCACAACGAACTAAATTGTGAGAAACAAAATAGAATGAACTTAGTCGGTGGGAGCACAATTTTTCTTGCGATTGATGTGCGATTAACGCAGGGGTGAGCTTGCATTTGATCGTAATAATCAGCATCTGCTCTCATATGAAACTTGAAAAGCCTTGGTGAGTGTAATGATAATTTAAATTTTGATGTGCCTAAATCTTTTACTTGTGGTATTAACTCCTTCTTATTTATTTATCAGGATCTGCTAGGAATCTCCCTGTGTCTGGAAGTCCTGAACCTCCTCCCCCACCACCACGGAACCATGACCCTAACAACTCATCCTCATTTAATGATTCCAAAGATAGTAATGAAATCTCCGAGGCTGAGTGTGACCGTGACCAGCTTGTCAACCGAAATTATGGAGGTATGGATGCATTTAAGTTTAATATTTATTCATTGAGGACATGATATTTTATCTTCCCATGAATGGAAAACAATGAGCGAATGTTTATCATTAGTAAGATTATTTGTGTGGTTAAATGACATTGTTTAGACTTCGCAGTTGTATGTAGGTGTTAATTTAAGCCATGTAGTTCTCTCATTGTTATTGTGGGCCAGGCTTATGCCTCATTCAAGTTATTTATATTCAGAAGTATTGAATGCTAAATACTTTATGATTTTTACCATTAATGTCCACCACTGTGCTCCAAAGTGAAGAACTAAAATGCTTGTGATGTTGTTTTTGATGAATAGTAAATTTGTTTCTGATTCAACAGGAAAACCTATTCCAATGGCTTAAAGTGGTCTTTCTTTAATAAATACCTCAAAGTATATTTCACATGGAACATAAACACTTACCGTTTATGCTTGTGTCTAGGTTGACCTTTAATTGAAAAATTTTGGTGAAAAAAATTGAGGGTTGACCTACCCATGAGAGAAGCTAAGTCAAAAAAGATATTATTTGAAATAATATTAGTTATCTACTAGGTCACATTCTGAAATTCACCCCATCCTGTATATTTGTGTAAAGAAATTGGAATGCGGCACTACTAATGAGAATATCATTTTTGAGAAGAGGAAAGTAATTTTTGCCCACCTAATTAAAAAGATGCCAGGATCATCTAGGGCCGAAGCGTTGAAGGGAAGCAGTGGATAGTTCGAGAAGTTCAAGAGGTAAACCGGAATCCATGGTGTAGTGGCATTTGGTGAACAAATAATCTCCTACTCAAAGGCAGCAGAGAACTTCATCGGTGACTTCAAGAAGCTTGTAGATTCTGTGGGTTACCTCCCACAACCGGTTTTTAATTGTGACAAGATGGGTCTCGTCTGGGAGAAGGTGCCAAAGCAAACCTATATATGTACAAGTAACTGCAGAGGAGAAAACATTGCCGGACCGCAAACCAATTTAAGGTTGTCTCACACTACTATTTTCTGCCAATACAAGCAGCAATTTGAAAATCAAACCCCTGCATGTTTACCATCCATAAATTCCATTAACCTTCAGAGGAGTTTTAAGTCCAGAAGATCAGGCTGAATGTGAATTGGAGGTCATGGGAAACTGTTGCAAGATACAATGCTTACAAAGGATCTCCCTTATGAGGCTGTGGCTGTGCACACTAGAAACTTGTTTATTGGAAATGCTGGGTTGCATTTTTACAAAATTTTGAATCATCAATAAAAATAAATGTCTCTATATAGCTTTATAGTGAAAAGGAATGTGGAAGTTATCACAAATAATTAACTAATTACTTCTATTACTTTTTTTTACAAAGATCGCAATTCAGGTTAGTTCATTCCACGATAGAAGAAAAGATGTGGATAATCCACAGTCCTAAACTATATGTACATAATTTGCTTTGACTAAACCTTGGAGAACCAGAAGTTCCTTGTCTGATAGACAGTGGTCTCTTATTAGAACAATACCACAAATTGGAATTTGAGAAGTTACTTCTAGGAAGTGGGTCTTGCTCATCATCCCCTGCCTATTGCAACTGAGTAAATTAATTCCTTCACATTTTGAAGTGCCTAGTCATTTTTTCTTTAGTTCGACTAATCTCAATTGTAATTGAGTGACCATCTTTTAAGGAGCCAGTCGGAGATGCAACAAATTCAATATTACCATGAGCAAGATTTTGTAGAGAATAGATACGAGGTTTGTCCAAAAAGTATCGCGAATTTTGAATTTTTGGGGGTTACTAATATTTGATTTTTTTGTGGCATTATGTATGGTGCTTATGTGTCTCCCTTATGCCAAAAGATTCGGCCATTTTAAATGCTCAGTTAATTGTTTACAGCTGTTTTGCTTGGTGGTGTTCTGGCTTGCCTTCGATTTTTGCCTGTTCCAAAATATGGATGGAAGAATTTCGTATCAAATTTTGTGTGAAAAACGAAATTAAGTGCGCGGACGCATTCCGAATGTTGACTGTGGCATATGGAGAAGCTACCTTGGACCAAAGCAACGTTTATCGGCGGTGCAAAATATTCTCAGATGGCCGAGAAGATGTGAAGGACGAAGAGCTTGCTGGACGCCCGAGCAAGTCAACAACAGACAAAAACATTGATGAAGTGAATAAAATAATGTTGGCCAATCGTGGAATCACCGTATGGGTTTATGGTTATGACGTGGAAACTCTCAAACTCCCAATCATCCCAATGGAAGCTGCAGCACGAGCCAAGACCAAAAATAGCACGCCAAATTCGGTCGAATGTGAAAGTTTTGCTTACAGTTTTCTTCAATTACAGGGTCGTGGTACATCATGAGTTATTGCCACAGGGTATAATGGTAAATAAGGAATATTACCTGCAAGTTATGTGCAATTTGCATAAATCAATCCACCACAAATGCCCAGATTTGTGGAAGAACACAATATGGCTTCTGCACCATGACAACGCAACTGCTCACACATCTTTGCTTGTGCGTGAATTTTGGCCAAAAACAACACACCAATGATGCCGCAGCCACCGTATTCCCCAGATCTGGTCCTCGGTGACTTTTTCTTGTTCCTGAAACTGAAGAGGGCCATGAAAGGACGACGCTATGCTACGATAGATGAGATAAAAACTGCATCGAAGCAGGAGTTGAACAAGATCACAAAAAATGATTTTTTGAAGTGCTTTGAGGATTGGAAAGAACGTTGGCACAAGTGTATAATATCTAATGGGGATCATTTTGAAGGGGACTAACTAGGTATTCATGAATAAATGAATAATTTTTGAAAAAACACAAAATTTGCTATACTTTTTGAACAAACCTCGTAGATGCTACTCATTACCTTGCCATCATTCTTACTCGAGATTATGATATGACTTTTTTTGCAGTTTTGCTGAATGGAAACATTATTCAGTATTTATTTGACATTTTGTTCAATCAGATTTTGTCACATAAATATTAAATAATCTACTTCAAATTCAAATTGCTGTTCACTAAATTATGTTCATCCAGAACTTTGGTTATTACCATGTGCTTGATTGTTACACTACTAATGTCTCACACTACACTTGGAGCAATTAATTTTTTTCTAAATCGTCTATTTCATAATTATGTATTATAGGTACTCAATATTTGCAGGCATTATCAGCATTTTAAAGATTGTGAATTTATTTCACTGTAGTAAACACATGTACTACTTTTTATTAATTGTAAGATTTTTTACTTGTTACATTAATATTTAGAAAAAATTCTTTTGCAGGATAAATGTGAGTTGAATATTTTTATATCACTAAAAGTACATTATTGGTTAGGCTGTTAGAGAGTGCAATGCTCACCAATTCAATTATTATTAATTTTTAGGAGAGTATTTGTAATTGTACTATTGGAAATCAATTCATTGGTATTATTTTTCAGTTTGGTAAGTGATTGAGCCAATTTATCTGTTGTAGTATTTATTGCTTTAATAACTAACATGAAGAGGAAAATTTTGATCTGATTGTTATAGGAAAATTCAGAAGTCAAATTTGTTTAGCCGTTCTATCTGGTACTGATTTGAGGAGCTGAGTACCAGCAAGTCTTTCTTGATTTGATTTCTAAATTCATGTGATAACCCTTTTGGCTTTGCTTTCTGTGTATGCATGCTTTAACTATTTGGGTTCCACCTCAAAATTTACTAATGCGTTCAAGTTGGTATTAAAGCGTAGTCTCTTTTGTCTACCATGTATGTTATTAACAGACTGTGTGAAAAATGGTTTAATAGCAATTACATTTGTTAGAGAGAAAATTAAATGAATGCCGAATCTACTATTATTTCCATTTCAAATGGATTTTATTCTCAAGCTAAAAACCCATTTCATGGATTCTCTATTTAAAAATTTAATATGTGAAGAATTATAAAGCATGTATTTCTGTATCTTTTTTATAGCATTAAAATAAAATATGATAATCATTACAATTAATTAACTGGAATTATTATTTTTAGCAAAATGTCACAGGATGTCACATTTCATCACGCTCATCGACAGTAATAAGTTGAATAGCAGGCTAATAAATAATTTTAAAGAAATTCTGTTTTTCTTAAATTACTAAGGAATTAGGAGTCCTCTTCTGTAATAATTTAGTTTGTTGAATTATCCATTGTACAAATACTTTTAAAATATGACTAGGAATTGACTCAACTTATGCTATAACCACCTCATTCCATGGGTGTATCTCTATATATCTTGTGAGTTTTTCGAGTGAATTTTTTAGCTACTGAAATCAACCCAATTTTAACACATACCACCAGGCCTGAATGGTGTGCCAGACTCTGACTGTTCAGTTTCCTGCTCCATCCCTCGTCAACAACTGTGAGCATATGCAGTTTGCTAATTGTTTTTCCCCTTTTATGTTATTATTTCTGCTGAAAGAATCCTTGAAAACTTTGAAAATTATCTGTGAATGAATGGGGTGGATGATATAACATGAGATCAGTGAATTCCTGTCCTAATTGTTTAAATATTATTATTGTGGATGCTGATCAATAGTGATCGGGTATCCTTCCAGAAAATCCTTTGCGATTCTGGATAGTTGTAGGTTCTAGGAAAATTAGCTTAAAACTCTTATATTCACCAAGTAGCATTGCTAAATGGGCATAATAGAAGCCACCCTACTCTCCCATGAAGCCACAAATTTAGTGTGAATTGCCCAGGATGCTTTATCACAGTTCCATAGAACTTCTTTGGGTACTTCAGTTTCCTCCATCTGCTGTGTTTTTCAAAAGAGCAATGAGATGAAAGGCTTGTCAAGCCATGGTTAGTTATTCTTAAGACCCAATTAAGAAATGTGGGTTTCATTGTAATCCACGTGAAAGTGGAGATCCACGCATAGGTTGGAGATGGACCATGTGAACCAAGGATAGGAGTGCAGGTGGTGTATTAGACTGGGCTACCCAGAGAAGTCAACAGTCACAGCCAGGATAGCCTTATTTCTTTTGACTAGTCTTAGTTACTTTATTATTGTTATTACTACAATGGTTGCAAGTTGACCATTTGGTTAGGTTGTACATAGGGTGGCATTAAAGGAGTGAGACAAATATTACTTGCGCAGGAAATAAATTATATATACACAGAGACATAAACATCCCAATTTTCATTGGGAACATTCTTGAGTGTTATTTTAGTTTGAGCATTCCAATCATCTATCATCCAAGAAGAAAATTAACAAAAAAATTAAAAATTCACTTTTGTGATCAATTAGATCCAGGGCATGATTGGCAACAGAAGCCGATGTCATTTAAGTGGAGAGATGAGACTTTAATGACTATGTTGGATATCAAGTTAGATGATTTTTTGAACCATGCCGTGAAAAAGAATAGAGGTGAGGAAAGCAGATGAGGTAGACATTGGGCAATGAAGAGGGGCATGAGAGCCTAGCCTGAGGACAGGGCAGCGTGGTCTAACTTGAGATGGCTGTGAGGATGATGACCATTTAAACATGTTTGAGTGTGCTGTGGTGTTTTAATGTGCGTGTGTTAGTGGCTGAAGGAAGATTTGAGAACATTTCTCTCACCGTATCTGAAGGAAAGATTCAATTCCTTGACATGAGATTGAGTGGAGTTCTATTCTAAATTGCCCATGTTTGAGTGAGTTAGTTAATGAATGATGTTCCATAAGTTCTCAATTGCTCCCTGCAGGGTTATTCTCAGTTACTCTTGGCTGGTCTCCATGTTTATTCTCATCCATTCTTACATTTTCTGTGATAATAATCTCGCTTATTTCAGGTCATCAATCAATTTTAGTTGCCATTGTTTGCTTCCCTAGAATTACTAAGGATTTTCTGTTGGGTCATTGAAGCCTAAAATTGACTGCTCCCCCATATTTACAGGAAAATTGATTTGGTGTATCTGAATAATATGGGAGTTTAATTTTCATTTTATTTTCGATGGTTGGTATATCAATGTTATGTCGAGATTACTCTGATCAATACTACCTTGATCAAAAAGTTCCCGGAATAACCACCGTGTGGTGCTCCCATCGTTCCGATTTGAGTTCTGTTTTTTTTGTTAAATTGGTACATCTGTTGTTGATATTCCCTTTAAATCTTAGTGTCATAACTTGACATTTGCAAAAGTTACGTAGCCAAGAGTACATCTATCTCTGTGTGTGTTGGCGATTTTTTACAATTTCAGAAATGGATTTAAATTTGCAACAACGAACTTGTATTAAATTTGCGTAAAAAACGGATTTAGTGGCGCACGGACGTTGGAAATGTTGGAAAAGTGTTTCGGCAACGATTCTCTAAAAAAAACGGTCGTTTACCAGTGGCACGAGCTGTTCAGAAGTGGTCGTGAGTCAATCGAAGATGATGAACGCAGTGGCAGACCATCGACATCGAAAGTCGGTGAAAAAATTGATAAAGTAAAAGAAATGTTGGTCAATAACCGCAAATTAACCATCAGAGAAATAGCGGAGGACTTGAACATTGCCTATGGATCCGCCCAAGACATTGTGGTTAATGATTTGGGTTTCCGTCGTGTAGCAGCAAAGTTGGTGCCAAAAGACCTCAATTTCATGCAAAAAAGAGACCGTGTTGACGTCGCAAAAGACATGATTTGCGAGGCTGAATCCGATCCCACATTCATCAAAAGGATCATTACTGGAGACGAGACGTGGGTTTATGAGTACGACACGCAATCCAGACATCAGGCAAGTGAATGGCGTTCACCAAATGAGCCGAGACCAAAAAAACCACGTCGTTTTCAGTCAAGAAAGAAGGCAATGCTGACGGTTTTCATGGATTACAACGGTGTAGTGCATCATGAATTTTTGCCAGAAGGCCAGACAGTAAACAAAGAGTATTATATGGGCGTTATGAGACGTTTGCGTGAAGCAATTCGCCGAAAGAGACCAGAAATGTGGGCAGAAAACTCGTGGATTTTGCACCATGATAACGCACCGTCGCACAGTGCTATCATTATTCGTAATTTTTTGACGAAAAATGCAACAAATACCATCCAACAGCCACCGAATTCACCTGATTTGGCTCCCTGTGACTTCTTTCTGTTCAATCGAGTTAAAAAACCATTACGGGGAACGCGTTTTAGCAGCCGAGAGGAAGTAATGGAAAAATCGCAGGAAGCACTGATGGACATACCGAAAACCGACCGTAACTTTTGCAAATGTCAAGTTATGACACTAAGATTTAAAGGGAATATCAACAACAGATGTACCAATTTAACAAAAAAAACAGAACTCAAATCGGAACGATGGGAGCGCCACACGGTGGTTATTCCGGGAACTTTTTGATCAAGGTAGTATTATAGCAATAGCATCTTTAATGGAAATATGTAGGGAATCTCCAAAGTTTTTGAAACCTATGTGTATAAAGTAGATAATTTCATAATATTTATTATTAATGCAAAATATTTGCTGTTATATGTTCATATTTTGATTCGCCATAAACTATTAATGCTTCTTGATGCAACACAAGGAGTAAGTTCATACACTTCTTTTGAGGTTTTCCTGCTTGTGTCAGTGAAATTGAAAATGAAATTATATTGTTCATTTATATTGATTTGCTTTGAGGCTATATAATTTAAAGGGTTAATATGAAAAATCACCTAAAATTGTATTCCAAAAGCTTCAGTTTATCATATTGTGCTGTTAAATATTTTCAGTTTTGAGCATTTTCAGTGGTATATTTGATTTGCATATTGTCAAAATTTGCAATTTTTTGTCATTAGCATGCCTTAACAACAGTTAGCCTTCTTGTAAAATGTGGTTGTATTTTTGTTATGATTGTTGAATGGTTGCTCGTTGAGTTTATGCAATTTTGAGTCTTTTATGCTGTAGTTCATTATAGAAGTAGAAAATACACAATTATTTTAGGTAATGCTTACTGCATTTTGAAATCATTAGTAATTCTCAATGTAAGGAGTCAATAATTTTTGTTATTTACTTATTTACTATATATATATTATATACTTCCTCTGTTGGAAGTGTATGGGAACTGTATTTTTCATTTCGGTTTCAGTCAGTGTCAGGGCCAACACCAAGGATGGCATGACCACTGAAGAAATGAGAAAACTCATAGAGAGGTCAGTAAATGACTTCATTTAATATTTTGACCCTGTTTTTTTTTTATTATGAATATGTTTATCTGTCACAGATATTAATTGAAAACAGCCTAAAATATTTCAGTGTCAAAGCTCTAAGTGTTATTAGGGATGTGCGAATGTTAGCTTCAACGTCTGAGAGGCTTACAGTTGAACGTATTACGCTCAGTTTAATTTCTTGTTATACACAGTCAATCTTTGTTATCAAAGTGTTCTTCTTGCATTTAATAAATTCTGACTGAGACTCCCTGACTTAGCTTCTATTAGTTCCAATGATGGGCTTTTTCTTTCTGTTGAGGTGATAGTATATTTTACAGTAGAATAAAAAGACAGAAACATCAACATTTATAGAGATGAGTTTAGAGTTGAATGTGTACAGTAATGAATTCACTATACTATTGACATCGAGGTCTCTGCAATCTACATAAATGTAGGGGACAGATATATAGGGTTACTAGGGCATTTATTCTATATAAAGAAATCAAAGAGGAATGGGGATTATTTTAAAATTGTTTATTTAAAAATGAATATAGTAATCATTGGAAACTGCTTTTGTAAAGTTTCTACTAATTTTAACCCCATTAGATAGCAAGTTTCAATGGAACCCCTATTATAATCTTGTGCAGTAAAGTTCATCTATATTGTTGCAAAATCGTATTAACTATTGTACTTAATAGGAGTTCTTTTTTGTTTGCAATTCAACCCTGTGTAATAATTTAATTTGATTATTTATAATTGTGACTAATATCCTATTTTTTTCTGTCATTTTCTTTCTTTTGATTAACTCCTGATCCTTTAAACTACTAATCTTTAATGAACATTTTTGCATAATGGGTGCTTCTGTCTACTTGTTGCAGGAATGTATCTCAGTCTTAAAATGCTCTGAATCAGTATGCCGATAGATAAGTTTCAGATGAAATTCTTATTTATAAGAAGTTTCTTTTCTAACTACAGAATGTTCGCACACCCCTAAATGTAATGCATGATAGTCTTTATTGATTCTGAAGATAGTCCAAATGGAATTTTTGGAGGGACTTAATATATGACTGCTTGAGGGTGTACTTTTAATAGTTGTTGCATGTGTTTCACATAACAGACATGTATGATAATCTTATTCAATGGGTGCCTACTCATGCACTTACATTACAAAGCAATTGCATTGATCTGACCTCATTTGTTCATGATGTACAAATGTGGCAGTGTCAACATTTATTAATGGTACCCAGCAACCAAAGTTATTAACCCGAAGGTTGGTGGGGATCGAGATGGTGCGGGGGCTAACGTACTGGCTTCCCACCCTGAGGGCGCGGGTTCAAATCCCGGCGGTGTTGAATATTTTTCAGAGGTATCTCGATCCCTACTTGAGGTGCTTTGTGGAGGGCACTTTGAGTGAGTACGGCGTCCGTCGGATGGGACGTTAAGCTGCGGACCCCTTGGCGCCTTTCGTAAAGAGTAGGCTAATGCCGACGCCGGGTTTCTCTCCACCCTTCATCCTTTCCTGTCCATCCCCTATGGCGCAAATGACCTTAGCTGTCGGTCGCCTCCCCTCAAAACTACTACTACTACCCCGAAGGTTGGTTTGATAGATGAGCTCATCTAGTACCAAGCCCAACATAATGTGAAATTCACACATCAGGGTAGAAGGACCGGATTATTTCTGTATGCTGCATTTGGTGGACCAGGAAGATCTGGTACCTGGAAAATCACACAGCTTGAATGGAGCTGAGGGTGCCCAAAGAGGGTCGCTCGGGAATCAAACCAGGCCTCTACTCGGTCGTCCAGACCTTTATCCCCTGGACATACATGACCCTATTAATAGTAAATTAAAAGCACATTTTAAGAAAGAGTAATATTTAATAAAAACAAATGTAAATTGGTTCAGCATTTCACTCTTTTTTTGTCCATAAAAAATGCTTGTCAAACTGTGGGCAACTTAAAATAAAAAACATTTCCAGAAAAAGGCAAGGGCTTCTCATTCCCTTGGTCAACAAATAAGTATTTCATACAGCCTAGGCAAAGAACAACAGCTCCTTGAAGTTCTATTACATATTTTGGTTTCCATTAAATGTCTTAATCACTGAAAAACCACCACTTAATATACAAAGAGCCTTAAGATACTTATTATATTATATTATTTTGAAAAACCTTTACACATCCTGCATTTATATGCAATAATAATGCACATATAAGTGCACCATGGGACTTTCTGTTAATCCAGTTATTAATGAATGAAAAAAATTGCAGGATATATTTATTTTATTTCTGTGCTTAAATTCAACCAAGGAAATTCACCAGCAATTAATTTTATTCAAATACCTCAAGATTGTGATAAGCAAAGTTTTAAAGAAGCTAATGTATTAACATTGCCTGTTGAGTTGCAATGGTTCTCATATACATCATTTGTGTGTGTATATATAGGTAGTTAAAAAACCATGCCTCTGCCAAAGTGAAATAAATTATAAATTTTTAACTTTATGATAATGATTTAAACAACAGTATACACATCCTGGGTACATGTTACAATTGATTTATGAATGTAAATCCACCATTGGTGCATCATGCAATGTCTCAAAAAGGTGATCAGCAGAGTTTTCATGATATAAAAGGAATAATATAAAATAATATGATAATAATAATATAATATAAATCATATGAAATATCATTCCTACCCAAGGACATCGGAGAATAAATTCCGTAATGTTTCAAGTCTGGCCATTTGAAAAAGGTCCTTCAATTCCTCATCTTGAGTGTAACAGTAACATGGGAGCCATTAAATATTGATCCAAAAGCCAGCTTCATAAATGCGACAGAAATAATTATTTGAGGCCTTTTGAACAAAGGTTTATCATTTTTTATGATTTTTGTATTGGGATGTGACAATTGGGATTTTAAGCATGAGAGCTCAAATCATAATGTAAACACTATAATATTTCATATTTGAATTATAAAATATTTTTTTTTAATGGGAAAAATATTAGAATTTACCTAAATTTTCTCATAAGAAGTTGATCATGTATTTATTTAATAGTATTTTCTAAAGTGGTTTTAAAATTACAATTTTGTCAATATTTCTTTTGTATAAAATCAAGTATATTTTTGGCAGCTGCTTTGCAGGTAATTTAATATTTTTATTATTTATTGAGTCCAGCAAATTTTCACAAAACATCTAATTCTAAATATATTTCAATGATTAGACCAACTTTTGTGTATGCTACCTAACAACAGTTGATGAAAATTGGAAAAAAATGAGGAAACTGACATCTCTTGCACTCCCACCACGGACACACACACACGCATGTGTGGGTGTGTGTGTGTGTGCATATATGCATCAAAATATGTATGTATATACTCATTCACATAGAAATAGATGTACGGAAAAGGGTTAGGAACACATGAAAAGGACGAAGACAGTAGAGGTGGGGAAGGCAAAGTTACAATTTGTTATGTACGATCTTAATAAGGGCATATGAGGAGGTAGTGTTACAGTACCCCTGATTTTCAAGAGCAGTAATTATTTTCGCATGCTCAACTGAGCGAGTTAATGAAAAATCTTCCTTTAGTACCCCCCTATTAGCAGAACTACGTCATTCACAAAACTCTAAATACACTACCATTATATGCATGGAAAATTTTATAAATTTAGGGAAATAAAGAATCCTTCTTCTAATCCTTCAGGGTGTCTGGCATCTTGAATTAAATATTTCAATCGGTGATAATTGGGAAATTAGGACTTTCATTGGGGATCTTAGGCAGACTTTTATGTGAACTCATCTGCATTCAAATGTTACATGACATATCCTGTCATCATTGTATTTTTTCCAAACTACCCTACACCAATTTCATGGTTATCATACATGTCTGAACTAAATGCCCTTAACAATATTTAAATGCTTAAACTATTGTTGTTGTATGTTGTCTTGAATATTTGCTATAATATTCACTTTTTCATTTCATGATGTACAAAACAAGGAAACCGTAAGTTCTTTCATCATGTACCGAATGTTTATTTTCAAATTAGAGGTTTGTTTTTGTATTTGGCTGAAAGTAGGTATTAGTGCATGGAAGCCGTCATCCCATCACAGTGTAACTCTTTGAATTATTTTGCATGAAAATTTGTGAGTATATATTATTTTCAGTTGTAAATAAAGTAGAAATGCTTTATCTTCATGTATTTATATATTTTTTTAAATTTTGTTATCTATTTAAGTTTTGTTTCATATGATTTTAATAATGGCTAATTTCTTATGTAACTAACGATGAGTTAGTGATTTGATATAACTATAAATCAAGGAGCAATTAAATGGCTATTCACAAAATCAAATGAAGTACTAAAGATTTTTTCTTATTGGGTTTTATCTTTTAAATCTAAATTCTGCATAATATGAATGACTCAATACATGACACACAATATGTTTAGTTTTAAAGCTTTACCTTAGTCAATAAATAATAAAATTAATGCAAAACAAAATTTTTCCATGATTTGTGTTCTCAAGACTGGAGATGGTAAAAATGAAGTTCAGAACAGCTTACAGCATAAGGGATTGCAAGAATATTTTCAAGTGTAATAAATTACTTGGTTTATAATTGGTTACTGCTGCATGCTTTTGTGTATGAAGTTAAAATAAAATATTGGAAAAAGTATCATTAGATATGGTACCTATAAACTGAACCAGTACAAATTTATGTAGATAAAAGAGTAGTGTAATTTGAACTCAATCGGAGGTGAAATGCATGAAAGGGAGCATATTTTTTGCTATACTGCTCTCTTTCCAAGAGTATTTTTGAGTTCTTTACATATTGTTAACAATTGCTGTTTTTTTTATCTTGACTGATCCATGATGACCGAGTCAGAAACAAAGGAAGTTGCTCTAACTTTTCCAATTGATTGATTGATTCCCAGAAACGAAGCAGCAGCCGGCCACCACATGCAAAACGGACTCACACCCTACGATACTGTGGCAGTGTAACCTCTAGTCTTCCCTAACGGCCTTGGTTTTAGAGGGCTTAAGATTGGTGAAGTGTATTGTGACTGAGTTGAATTAGAGGAGGGCAAAATGAGAGAGAGAGAGAGAGCCCCCCCCCTTTCCCCAAAAATCCCCTCCTCCCCCTCTTGTGTATGCTAGCGCATGTGTGTGCCACCGCCATGAATGGGTATGGGAGCCGAGTCGACGTAACCACCCCACCGCTGCTGTGAATGGATGGAAAGAGAGAGAGAGAGAGAGAGTGCGAGAGAGGGGCTTGTTTTGCCATTCTTTTTTATTACCCCTTTTATTTTATTATTTTTTTTGTAATATGTGCACAATATGTATGGTTCAGTCTAGTGTTCTTACCTTGTGTTGTTGACTCTTTGCTAGGTTTTACCATTTATAATTGATAATTGAAAGAAATACCTTTGATATTTTGCATGTTGTGATTGAAGTGGAATGATAGATTTCTCATTGTTATTGCTTCACTCATTCGATGGATGAATTTTCATCCTGTGCTCAATCGCTTCTTTGTCGACTCAAACTGCCCTATATATTTCTCTCATTATTAATGTCATTTACATCTCCAACCTATGTTAATACTCTTTCAAGTAATGCCAATGCACAAAATTCACTTTTAAATGCATGCCATTGCCAGGACATTCAGGTACCTACTTGTAATTGAAGGCACCATTAACTATGTAATGATTCATAAATGTCATTTATGGAAATATTGTACCTCCAATGCTTTTGTTGAATTTAAAGCTCAACTTTTTGACATGTGATACTGTGTGGCATAGCAATTATTAATGTGAATTCTGGTTGTAGTAGTTAATTTAATTACTCTTCTTAGTAAATTCTTCAGTGGTCAAAATTTACGTAGCCCTAATGATTTTGGGTGATAATTAATATTTGTATTTTCATTGATGTACGAAGTTTGGGGTAGACTATTATACCTACTACAAAACAGCTCTAAATGTCAATGTGTGTCTATTGATGAATTTTTCATAGAGACAGAATAAGCATTTTATAATATACTTTATACCAATATTCTGCCATGCCTCTGTCTTATGAAACTTTTTTGCCTACTACAGTTAAGCATTGGTTTAAGTTTTGAATAAAGCGAAAATTATGTAGGTAAATTCTATTCTCAAGGAATGTTATACAAGCATTTGTTAATTTATAGCTTTGCAGATAATAGAAATCATAGTGAAGTATATAAGATCCATTATATATTATATATATCACATGCAATGTTCTTGTAGTGCTACAATAAGTGAATTTAAGCATTTCTTTAACCAAATGGTGAAAGTGTGGCATACATTATGAGCACACAATCAATATCTTCTAATAATAAGGAATTAACTTGTTTGAGAAGTCTAGAAGACTTCAGTATTAAATTATAGAATCCATATGTCAAGCTTTTAAGACTGTAAATTATTATATCAACTATGTGTGTACACAGGAATTAAGTGTGTAATATCTATATCACATTGCAAGCTTCTGAATGTATCAATATCAATGTAGCCTTGTGAATTTTTCCTGTAATATGTGCAAAATGCACAGGGTAATTTCTCAAATCACACAAGGGTGCATATTCTGTTTTATCCATGCATTACTAACTGTGTCAAAAATTGTAGGTAATTATTGCCAACAATCTTCTTTTACCAAGAAAATTGTTGCTGGATATGGCAGTTTACTTAAGGAAAACTGAAGTCCGATGTGAAAGGAAATGCCTGTTGCTGTCAGAGGTCAATTTTTACTTTGTCCAAAAATTTTATATATTTAATGCTATAATAAGCTGGACAGAAATGCTTGTATATGAATTTGAATTGGCATGTCTCTGGTATCAATTTTATGCCATAATATTTGGTCCTCATTTACCAACAGATGTTTTGGATGTGCGCAAATTTTTATTTATAACCATTTAGTTGCAGACTAAAAATGACATTATGAGATATTTGTACCAAAGTTGTGGAATTTATGGAACTAGTGTTATTAAATTTACAGTCAAACATTCAAATGCTGTTTTTTCTTTAGTCCTTTTCCTCTACCTTCATAGTGAATGCTCCATTCGTGATATGCTGATGTCATTTTGACAATCTTCAGGAAGTTTAACACTTACCTTATTTAGGTTTAAATGGCGGATAAAATTCAGCTTGTTTTTCATATTGTACCTAAAGAGTTTACGAATTGACTAATTGTGAATGAATTCAATCTTAGGTTTAGAGTGTTAATCTTGAATGTGCCAGGCAAACTACACAAAAATTTGTAATAGTTTGGATTAGTAATGTCTTTTTGAGGTTTAAGTTACCTGCCATTAAAATGAATGTCATTAACACTAAGGTTATCTTACTGAGACACGCAATTATCTCATATTGCACTCTAGCCCTGTGTGTTTCAGCATCCCAAAGTGGTGGGCAGAAAGATAAAATCAGCTGGAAATCAAGTCACATGTCTAAGTAACCAAATATCATCAACAAATTGAGAGAATTTGAAGCTCCACTGTTGGTGGATTGGCAAGGGATTGGAAAGTGTCCTTTCACACTGTACTATATAAGGGGAAGGGTTTGTGTCCGAGAAAACGTAATGTTCTTCACAATCAGCGCTCACTGTTCAATCAACGCTCATCAAAAACTCACACATTCCAGTGAGAAGAAATTCTGGAACACCGTCAAATATTTAGAGGCAGATACCTTGTGTAAACTAATGTTAGCAATGTTGGAGAATCATCTTGATGGTCTATGCTTGATGAATGTGCACCGAAGAACTGCATCAAAAAAGTAGAGGAATTGAAAAAGAAAATGCTGAAAGTTTTACAATTATATCCTGATCTCTCCCCTCTCCTTCTAAGAAACTGATCTCGAGGATAAACATCCAATGGCTCAGCATGCCCATTTGCCCCGACCCCTCCCTCCCATGACCAATGCCACATCATAACGCCAAGGCACCACCACCTTTCCATTTTGGTTTCTTCACTCAAATAAACTCCAACCACCAACTTTCACTTTCATATAATTCCCCACCCACCTGACAGCTTTCCACTCTCCCTCCTCATGGCCACCCTTCTCCTTGAGGGTAAAGAAATCCAACGGTTTTACGTTCCCGTCCACCCCTCCTCCCCCACTCCTCCTATAGCCCAGGATAGACCCAATGCCTAGTCACAACCAAGGTGCCACTACCGAAAAAACCAGGACCACTGACTTTGACGTCCCAGAAAGCCCCCACCTACAAATTCCCCCCCCCTTTTCCTCTGTACAAAGGGTATATATTCAACAGCTGTAGCTGTAACTTGTACCTGATGAAACAGCCTTGTACCTGCCACAAGTCGGTGAAATGTAATGTACCTTAAAATTAAGACTGGATAATTACAAACTCATTTGATTTGGTCCCACAACATACATTATATAAATCCTGGATGCATCTATGCATACAGCATCAAGTTTTAAGAGGAGATGATGGAGTAACCAGGGGTTACTGATTTCTGGATAGAAGAAAATTGATGCTTATTTTGGGTGAGCAGAGCACTGAAATTCCAGTGTCTGGAGTACCTTCATCAGGGTATACATCATTTGGGAAACTGTAAACATCTTTCTGAATTTTAGGATGGGGATGTCTAGGGGGAGGCTGATATGGTGACATATATCTGTATTAGATGTCTACATTGATATATCGGGTCATATTTTGTTCTATCATGGTCAATCCCTTGTTATTTTTCCTGATAATTATATCAGGGTTTCTTGGAAGAAATTGAGGAATGAAAGCTTATCTGGAGAAGATAATGGGCTGATTTTAGGATGATTAGGAAGTCAGGATCTCAGACCTTACTCAGCAGTTCAAAATATAATTATAAGATGGATTTATTTCCATAAGTTACATGATTTTGACATATAAATTATTTGGAATGTAGCATTTACTATTGGAGTCGAAACAGGAAAACATCTCTTTGATGTTTTAACTGCCGTGGTAATTTTTATTAATCAAATGTTATAATTAATCCTAATATAGTAGCCTACAGTAATTTTTTGATTTACTAATTACAAATCCTTCTAGCTAGTTTTTAGTGTGGGAATGAATTACAGTATATTTCTTTTACATTAGAGGGTAGGTTAATAAACATTACATGTACTCCATGATGAACTCTTCTTGTGAGAGAGAGAAGTGATAATTTTCAATTTGTATGTTGACATTAAAATGTGTGCAGTGCGAATTGGTACTGAAGTTAGTGGCAAAGGTTCATAGAAGAGGTTTTCTCTGTTTTATTTCCGCCATCTCGCTCTGGGGCAGAGGTTTAAGGATCAATTATTTTTTTTCTGACGAAACTAAATGAATGCAAGGCTGAAGAGGGGAAGCGACCTGAGGCTATCTTTGAAGAATGTTCGTAATTTATGATTTTAGTGAACGCAGATGGCATCTGAGATCAATTTGATGTGGTTGACTTTGGGGGTGGAGGAGCAAGTTGTCCATTGGCTTAGGGAAAGGCATATCAGAATTTGTCATTGGCACAGTGATGGTGCTGTGGCTAATGTACCGGCTTCCCGTTGTGAGGGCCCGGGTTCAAATCATGGACACAACAAATAATTTTCAGTGGTATCCCGACCCCTACCTCTTAGCACTAAGAGCACTTAGAGTGAGTAGGGTGTCTGTCGGAAGTTATGGGTTGGGATGTTAAACTGCAGACCTTTTGGTTCCTTTCAACAAGAGGATTCCCAGGATTCTCTCCTTTCCTGTCCGTCTCTAATGGTGCAAATGACCTCAGCTGTCGATCACCTCCCCTAAATGCTACTGCTACTAGACTACAAAAGATGAATTAAGAACACTAGCCACAGTCATTGCGGTACTTGAAGGTGATAAGTGATATGTATTTAATAGGGCTTGAGGTCCTTTAGGAGGGGGCTGGAGATGAAATTGTATTATGAGGTCAGGTCTCTTTAAAATTACATGTTGGTAGAAGGAGGATTTGCTTGTTTGTGTGTATTCATGCATTTTTTACGTAACCAAAAACAGCATCATGCCAATCATATTGGGCAAATAAATAAGAATCAATTATAACAATAAAAAACTTAATGAGTAGCAGCACAGATAAAATGAAGTTGAAGAAGTCTTTCCTGAATGAGGGAGGCAAAAGAGGATTTTAGGAGAAGATCTGGAGAAAATAAGGAGGTAGGCAGGAATAAAATGGCAGGATTGTGAATGGCATGAGGTGTTTCAAATGGGTTGAAGATAGGGAGACATTTCATCATTGCATTACATGAAATCAAAGTCTAATCAGAGTTAATGAGTGTTTTCTGACTGAGAGGCAAGGAGGGATGACACAATGAAAGATATCATGTGCAGAGACACTAGAAGAAGGGAAAAGGAAAGAAGTTCAGATAGCCAATTACCAATGATGATTGTTATGAAAACCTTTATATCATCCATGGCATGGTGATCAGTAATGGAGGAAATGGCAAGATAACACTTAATATAATCCAGAGAGAAGGCATGGAAGATTAAATGATGGTAGCAAACGATAGGGAGAAAGAAATACATCAAGTGATAAAATAGTTAGAGGGAAGTGAGTGGAGCAGTGACTCAATATTGGGAACAGTATTCATGCATATTTGAAACATGGACAAAGAAAAAGGTAAACTAGATGCTTCACTTCATTGATAAATCAAACTTACCAGAGGCACAGCTTGAAAGGATACTTTTGATATGCTCAAGAAAGATAATTTTAATGTCAAAGATGTTACATAGGAATTTTAGAGTTGTGACTGCTGAAATTACCCAACCTTAAATTTGACAATCATATACTTGGAGTGATTTATAGAGTATTAAATAGAGAATATTTGTTTAGGTAGGATCTATATTAAGGTCCCAAGTATCTAAATACTATGTACGTACATTGAAGGTAGTCTACAAACTAGTGATATAGCTGATGGAATCAATTTGTTTTAAAATTTTGCATTCCTCTGTGTAGAAGAGAATTTTGCATGATGCAGTGGTAACTGTTTTGAATAAGTTATCTACTACGTACAATGCAAATAACAAAGAGCCAAGGATACCATAAGAAACACCAGGAGTGACTGGGGCAATATATGAGTGAACAACAGCAATTAAAACATGTTGATTGTTTGTTAGTAACGAAGTCAGAATTGCCAGAAATTTACTTAGAATATTCTAGTTATTCTCAAGTTTGTAAAGTAGCTATTGGCGAATGATTTCATTGAAAGCTTTCAGAAAATCAACATAGTGGTCATTCAATTCAGATAATTGCTGGAAGGCCTGAAATGCAGTGGTCTTGCAATATTGAGAGCTCATAGCTGCAATTCAGGAAGGAAACAGTTTTGATCTTTAGAAATGGAAAAAGAGTGAGAGGTAATTTTGTTGATGGGTAATGCACTCACATACAGCTGGAAGAATGAGGGAGAAGAGGGAGGGGCCGGAAAGTCACGACAGACATGTTTTCACTAGATTTGAATAAAGGGAAAAGGTTACCTATTTCCCATATTGTAGAGAAGTATACCACTGAAAAGCATCAATTGAAAATAATGGAAATGCAGACGGTCAAAGCAGGAGCAGTGTTCCTTAGAAGCATAACACCCAGTTGATCATGGCCAGTTCCATGGGTGGTCTTGATGGAGATCAGCAGTTTAAGGTATTCATTAGGGTAAGAGAGAATGGGAATAAATACATTTATGATGGAGTTTAGAAGTATCCGTAGGATGCTTAGCTGAGAAAGTGGTTTGAAAACCTATTCTGAAAAGTTCCACATGTTAGAGTCCAGGAGCCTCGTCTATGCTATGTGCCATTTCCATCATTGTGCAAGGACAACTACGATGGTATAATATCTAACCATGGACCAAAAGCGTTTAGGGTCGGTGGTGCATTCAGAAAAATAGAGGCTAAATGATTATTGTAGTCCAATTAAACAAAACAGTTTTCATGCTATGTAAGATCTTTCGATGTTTTTAGTGTGGATTTTAGGAAAGTATTTGTGCAAAGATCACGTACGTAGTTTACTTTTGAAAGCAATTTCTGTCGCCAGGAGGGAACTTTCTTGTTTGGTGCTTGCATTTAGGAATGCAGCCCTTTTCTACTGCTGCCATCCAGTCATAAAAAAGGCTGAAGGAATTTTCCACTGTACCCTCTTTTAAAAGACACCATGGGACACAACTGAGGCTGTCATTAACATAAACGAGTCGTTCTTCTTCCAGATGGAGAGAGCAGGAAAGGAGGGAAAACGTTTTAATTTATTAATGGAAAGGAATATCAGCTATAGTTTGAGCAAATATATATTTCAAACTTGAATCAATTTTATGTTAAAAATGAAGCGTTTTGTACCTATGGTATCAGTATTAATATCGAATTTTCATTTTTTTTCATTTGCATCCCATTTATAGAACAAATCTTATTACTTGTCGACTAATTGTATGCTGGCAGTCCAAATATTTACTCAAACGCCTTGAAAACTATGTTAAATGAATTAATTGAAATCAAGTACTATTAAATGATTTTTAAGATCTTTTTTAACATGTCCCATATTTGTAAAGCTGTTAACTCAGTTTGAAATTGCCACTGAAACAATAAAATACGATATGTGGCGTGCATTGCTACCAATTTCACAAAAAGCATTGCGTAGTTGTGAATATTGTTCCCAGAACCGTAACATATGCAGGGTTGCGCAGGATTCATTGATATTTCCCGTTTAAAAATAATATTCACTTCAATTTATTTTTCGTTTAGTTTATCTTCACGGTTATGTGTTTAGTTTATTCAGGCAACCTTCGTGTCTTTAGGAAGTAATTGGCTATGCTGGCAGCTCTGCCTTTCATATCGTAATTTCGGTGTTTAGTTGGGAAGGGACATGAATGAAGTTACGAAGTATGTTAACCATCGGAACGTGGATATTAATGTATTCCGAAGAACAGCGAGCGGGTTTGATGATATCTATCATGACTTGAGAGAAAATCATTGATGCGATGCAGACTGGCAATTACTGTAACCACATCAGTTATCAGTTTCGACAGTTAACTGAACTTGGCCCGCAACTACTTACCGGCCGTTGAAGCGCTGGATTTTTCAGTCATACCAACGCACATATTTTTGTACGAAGTAACTAAGTAGAAAAATATATATGTTTGTATGACTGAAAAGTACAGAGCTTCGACGAATGGTCGTGGGCCAATTCAGTTGAGTTGTTTTCCGTCGCAATGCAAAAGTAATCATACACAAGATGTCATTTTTTTATGGAATCTCGTGTTGGATCATAAACGATAGTTTATTAATTTTTTATTTTTTAACACATTTTCTCTCGACAAAAACAGTTTCATTTCCCCATTTGCGTTTATTTATGTTTAAAATAACTTGCTATTTTCCGCGCGGGCGCTATACTTGTTTGGTTTAAAATAGAAAGTCGAATTTAGGGATTTTTACAAAGTTGAACCGACACAACCCAACCCGACCCTGCGGGTGGATCTTAATGCGTTTTCAGAGTGACTTGAGTAAAAATTCTTTAAGCAATATTTCAACGCCAATGCTAGATAATTGGGAAGAGTTATCAACGGAGTGTGAGCTCGGTGATTTGCCTGAAGAGGTAAAAAATGCACCTAATTCATTTAAGTGTGATTCATGGGACGAATGTCTTTGATTGGAGTAATCAACCTATCCTATAATATATTTACACATAAGTGTACTTAATACAACGTACTCTACGTAAACGTGAAGTCCTATGTATTGGAACAAAGAAGTACTATGTATTAGAACAAAGAATACTTCGTATTAGAATTAATGAGGCATTGAAAACATGTTTCTTTTATTTCTCATGGGTTAATGAGGTGAAATAACTGTAACAGTAGCAGATATGTATATAATAGAATACAATTAAAAAGGCATGCTCGCACCCGCAATTTATTTTTGCGAGACTTCTTTAAATTATTGGTTAAATAAGTATGTTATCGAATGGATATTTTCAATATTCATTTAACATAACGCGCATTGTATATTCTTTCGATAATTTGAACATTTTCGTTATAGATAACGCGCGCTTTATCGAAGGGAAAATACAGTTTTTGTGCAAATATTTACTGTCATTTACTTAAAAAAAATAACTGCGATACTTTTGGAACGAACCCTGTGTTGTCGCCCTCGTCAAATCAAAGGTATTTTCTATTAAAGGTACGTCTTTGGCCGAAAAAGACGATATAATAGCAATTACCATCAAGCGACGGATGTCTTGACGGCATCGACTAGCTACCTACCTGTCGACTCTATGGGTTGATCACAGAGCACTAAAATACTCCACCAGTGGCAGCACAATCGGCTCCCTCTTGTAAAATCACCGTAATTTAGCGGATGCGGAACGAACTACGTCGACGAAGCTCCAAATACGAATGTAAATGTGAAATGAAATAGTCATTAAAATATTAATTAAACTCAGTTCAAATAATTTTAATTAAAATAAAATCATTTAAAAAAATCGAAAAATGTTTTAAGCATCATTTTATCACATTGTATTCTTTGAACACGGCCCCCATGAAAGGCTTGCGTAGTCATAAAGCATTTAATTGATTTCAAAAACGCGATATTTAGTTAATATTAAGTGCATCCAATGAGTTTAAAGGCCGCCATTTCAAAATCTAATCTGGAATTTACGTGTATATAAGACGCAGCACCTGTCTTATGGACTGACATGGGATTTTGTAATGTGATATGCCATAAAAAGGGTTTATAATATTAATGAGTGAAAATCTAATACAACCTACCTTCTTTCGGGCTGATTGCTGCTACTTGAATGGTTTCGCAAGGCACGTCGAAAATCATAATACGAAGGCACTGCAATAGTTTCATCTATTACTCACATTTTGAATCGAAATAAATACCTCGCATTCCACCGGAAAGTTTTGTGGCAGTGTGTGCAAGCAACAGGTGGGAAAGGTGAGTGATATAAGGAAGAATAAGGCAGAGGAAGGGAGAAGTGAAAAATATTAGTTGAAAAACTATGAAAGAACGTGCAAATCTATCGGGGGAAGACCTTGATTATCATGAAATAAGTATTATTTACATGACATTCACGTTCGCTCCTACAATAATGTGTGGCCGTGCGAGACCAACTTTTTAAATATTGAATCAATGGCGTTGTGGTATTCATATTACTTCACCGTCCGTGTTTGATTTTGTTCTCTCTTTTTTATTTATCCAATAGCCCCATTTACATTAGAGAGCATTTCCATTGTGGTATACTGTACTCATATTATTTTTTTACCCGTATTGCAGTGATTCCACGAACGATCAAAGCACGCGGAATTTTGGAAGTTAAGAGGAAATCGAGCAAGCAATAAACTATGAAGTATTAACATGCATTTCTGGAAACGTAACCCAGGCGTTTGCACTAATGCGCCGTGGCTCGTATCCTTTCTTATACATTTATATCTTTCCTATTTCATATACTATCCCAAAAGTGTCATCAATTATTTATTTTATTACCAAAACGTAGCCCCGATACAGCAGAAACAACTAATTGAGCGATGCTCACAAGAAAGAAACACATCTGCATTGACCATCGTAGAATTATTGAACGGAGAAACTAATGCGTCGTTATGTCTCAAGTGTGCGTCCAAACATTTGATTTTCCTCGTCAGTATTTGATCCTTTTACCTTATAAACAAGAACAGAGTATATTAAGAGCATACTAAATTTCATTAATGGAATTACAGCTGTTTTGTCTTTAATTCCATAGCTTTCGTTCATCACTTGTTTGTTATTATTGTCATGGCAACAGCGTTGCCGAATGTGTGAGTCGCAACAAACAATATGGCGTGCTTCAGAAACAGCAGTTCGTCCACACACAAGCTATAGGCTTTCCAACTGAATAACATGGAGCAAATTCTTAACGGTATGGCTTTTTATTGGCGTAAACAAGGATATGCTGCTTCAGGTTGAAAAACTTAGAGAATGCCTGAAATGGAAAAGGAACACGAAAAATCTTGTATGGTTACAAATGTAAGAACGGAGGTTGACGCTTAATTAAACAACTTATTGTATTCGTTGCAGGCATTCGAAGGCATACTATTTAATGTCTCTTCAGGGAATTTAATAATGAAAAAGCCCGTGAGAATTGTTGGCGCTGGTGTTTCTTCACTTTGTCCTGCGTCTCTTTTGAAATTATAGATATCTCTTCCTACTCTCCTGAAATAGCAAGCATAGTGTGTAACATATGGAGATTGTCATGAAAGAATTCATCGAATGAGTAAAATGGATGAGTGAGCAAGTAACCAGTTATATGCCCGATTCTTGAAACTCTGGATACGGTCAAATGTCAACTGAGTAGGTAGATATTTATGCAATCGTATGCTCACATTATGAAATGTGCCGGAAGTAAATGGCAATCTGCAACAATTAACGCTTAGATTTGCGTTATCTCTTGGGGTGATGCTGTGGATGTCAGATCTTAAATGTTAAGTTTCTAGGTTAACTTTAACATGAATCAGAGCCTTAAAGATGTATAAACTATGTACAGTCATGATAAAAAAGGTTTGCAGGTATCATGTGGTACATAAGCAAAAGAGCAAATAGCTCTGTTGTCGTAGCCAATTTTCATGACACGTTTCGGGGGAATGTCCCCAAAACTCAACGCCATAATTCAAACGACATTGAAAGAAGGCATGGCAAAGTGTTTAATACTATTCATTTGAAATGAGAAAGTTCAGTTTCAGTAAGATATAAAGAGCTCTGCTCAGTCAATTACAGATCTGACTGATGTGGGTCTCCCATTTTAGTTTTGTTAAAATATAAATTCATAATATTTTAGCAGTTTCAACATCAGTAATTTTTCATATAAAACTGCATACAAAATGTTTAGTTTTGTGAGTATTTATATGTTAATGAATGATAACAAACCATTACCATCCTTAGCCTGTCTTGGCACGCTAGATCATACCTTTGCATCTCCTAGGTGTTGATATTTTTAGACTGAAGTGGTGTCATCAGCATACAGTACAGATGTAGGTTTCATATAACAAGGCAATTCATTAATCATGATGATAAAAAGTAGCTTGACATTCTTCATGAAAAGATAGGCATATAAATTATCAAAGGAAAACAAATAAGGCCATGTCTTTAGGAGTAATAATAACCCAATAATAACTACTGAATAGTTAACAGAAATTAGGTGAATCAGACTCTTGCTAAAACACAATTTTAAAGGTAATCAGATAAGCAACTACTAATAATAACCACCATGCAAATGTGAAGCTGAAGGATAATAGAAGCCATAATAAACAGAGGAGTTTTACGGGGATGCCAATCGCTAGCACTATTCAACGTATATGTAGAAGAGTCAATGAAGGAAGCAAAAGAATTGGGCATCAAAGGAGTCAAGGCGAATGGCAAAGGAATTAACATGCTGTGGTTCGCAGACGATGATCGCAGGAGTAGCAAAGATGCAAGAGGACCTGCAAGCAAATCTGATTACAACAAACCAAGTACTTTGGGAATATAATATTAACATCAACAAGAAGAAAATAAAAATCCTTGTGTGTGAAACAGAGAAGCTGAATCCAGAGATATCACGATTCGAGGAGTGAAACTAGTGGAATGACGTTGAATCATTCATCTACTTGGGCAGCAATAATAATCTTATGTAGTGACAACGTTGCAATTTGTCTCGTCCATAATGCAAACTTATTTAATTTAATCCCAATGCTTTTCTTTCCCGTTCCTTGCTTACTTAACAATCTCCCATCAATCACTGCCTTCAATATTCTAAAGAGAACTTATATACAATGGACTAAATCTTCGTTGCAGGCTGCAAAATTATTTGATTTATCCCGTAGGCTTAACCTTGGAATTATTAAAACTTATATTTTCACAGTCTTTAAGTACAGCATAATAATCCAGTGCATTAAAACTCCCTAAATTAACTCTCCAAATCTCATGTATACATTGTTTTGTGAGATGATTTTGGCAAATGATTTATCACAAAGCAATGCGTTTGTCAATGCTATGTCTGCGATGCTATAGACACTCAAATGGCATCCATGAAATGGCATCAATGGTGTCTTTAAAGAAATAACTTCCAATGTCATTTCACAGAGCCAATTCACAAGGATGTTATTCTTAAGCAAAAAGCAGTGGGTAGCAATGTTTGGGAATTAATCCCAAGACCGTTTTATTTATTATCGGGCCCCACTTGTATATCAACGCATTGAATCTTATTCATCTTTTCTTGTTCCCAAAACTGAAGAGGCTCAAAAAGGGTTGATACTATGCTACAATTGACGAGATAAAGACTGAATCGAAGGAGGAGCTGAACAAGATCAGAAAAACATATACACTCCAGACTCTGCTCCGTCGACGTAAAAATATATGCATTCTTTATTGCAGAGGATGTTACTAGAAAATAAGGAGGCATCTTTGGAAAATTGTAGTGCTGCCCACCAAAAATTGACATTCCTTTGGTAAAGATTTTATTAGGAGCAGGAAGAATCTGTTGAAACAGTTATCAAAAAATGGATGAAATGTCTATTACTGTGATACGAGAAACTTTTATGCAAACAGAAATTGTAATAATAGAAAATAATGTGCATCGTTATTGTAATGTGAAAATACATAAGAGATTTCCAAGCAGGTGCCTGTAAAATAGAAATACTTAAACCTCAATGGCCAAGGTTAAGAGCCACCCATCAAAGAGTGATAAGGAAAGACAGTAATGCAACATTAGACCCAAATATCGCGGTGAATCAGAGCCAGGAGTAATTCGAGAAATTAAATGCACTTACCTTGATTTATTCGAAGAAACGTTGCATTTTGCGCAAATGTCAGTCTAATCTAGAAGACATTTAAAAGGGGGATAATTTTTGGGCAAGCAGGAGGCAGGAATTGCAGCGATTGGATGGAAGGGGAAGAGAGCGGCTTAATGCATTATGGAAGAATAGTCCACTGCACTGTATAGTGGAGTGTCACGACGTGCTCTTTTGAACAACATTAAGAAATGTATTGATTGTTGGCCTTGAACCCAAACAAAATCTACATTAAAACAATTCATTCATTAAACAATAATAATGATATTATTCCAATATCCTTCCTTTGTTTCGTTTTGCAGAGGAATTAAGGAAACATTCAACAGACCTTGGTCGCTGAGTTACCACCAATCATTAGCATGCAGTCCTTACTGCTGGCAACTAAGAAGTCCTGCACAAAGTAATTGCACACCCACACACACACATCTAAGTCTCCTGAGGGAATAAGTGATAACTTGTCCCTTTGCACCCAGACACAGCTTACCTTCTGGAGGGTAAGCTGTGTCTGGGCGCAGAGGGACAAGTTATCACTTATTCCCTCAGGAGACTTAGATGTTTGGGTGTGCAATTACTTTGTGCAGGATGTCTTAGCGGACCATTCTTCCGAAATAAGCCAATGACCTCCTCTGCAGACCCCTCCACTTCCCCCATCACATCTATGGGGCTGCCACCATATTTCTACCAGAGGAGATGATTGGGGAAGAAGAAAAACCATATTCTTTAGACACATATAGATGATTTCGACCACGTAACAAAGAAATATTGAATAACAAACTTTGACAGCAACAAAAAATATAAAAAACATAAAAAGATCACTTACACGTTATTTCTCGATCATTTCAACGGAATTCAACTCCATCTTCATCAGAAGAAATAGAAGCAATGACTGCTGGAATAGGAGAGGTGAGGGGTGCGAGAGAAGGGAAAGGAGCCAGGGGAAGGGGAGAATGGGAGGCAGGCAAGAGGAATGGTTGGGGGAGAGGGGAGCAGAGATAGGGAAGGTGGGAGAGGGAGGAGGTAGAATTGACACAAAATCAGAAAAGAAAACAAATCTGCTCACAACAACTGTTGCAACATCCAAGACCCAAGTTTCAACTTACAAAGTCATGATAAAGACCCTGCAAGTCGAAACAAAGGCCACACACACTAAAACTCATGCGGAAGAACAAAGTATTCACCTCTCCGATATACATCACCTCCACAAAGTGACAATTTGGACCATTCTCATCAGTAAACGGCAATTAGACCCGGTGGGAGTCTGTGGTTGAGGGTGGGGGTGTAGGTTGTTTGAGTATTTTTTTATGGAGGGGAGAATCTGGGCATCCTCTTTGGAGGAGGGAGTGGTGAAGGTTTTTGAATTATTTGTGAGGGTTTCGGGATGGTTGCAAATACGGTGATAGAGAGGGAGCGCTTGGTATGGGAGGGGTGGCAACTGTCGTAATGAAGATATTGCCGCTTATTAGTGGGTTTAGTGTGGACAGAGGTCAGGAATTTGTTATTGCTAAGGGAAATATTGACATCGAGGAAGGTGATATGAGAGGATGAAACGGTCGAGGTGAAAGACAGAGATGAGGAATCATTGAGTTGGGAGATGAAGGAATTTAGGGAATCTATGCTACGTGGCCAGAGTAGAAAGATGTCATCAATTTATCGGAGCCACAGGAGTGATTGCAGAGGATAATTGGAAAGAAAATTCTCTTCCAGGACACCCAGGTGGAGGTTTGCATATGAAGGGCTGAATCTACTTCCCATGGCACAGCCCTTTATTTGGAGGTAATAGTTATTGTTGAAAGAAAAGGAGTTGCGGGTGAGAATCAAATTAAAAAGGTCAATGAGAAAATCGGTGCTGGGGATGTGAGGGGTAGGAGGTTTGCAGAGGAAGTGGCGTAGGGAAGAAAGGCCTTCTTGGTGTGGAATGGATGTGTACAAGGAGGTGACATCAATAGTAGCCATAGTGATTTGGGTGTCAGGAGGGAGGGAAGTTGAGTGGAGCAATCTGAGGAAGTGGTAGGTATCTTTTATAAAGGAGGGTTGGGAGTGAACTAAAGGTTGGAGGTCGTAGTCCACGAAGGCGGAAATTCTTTCGGTCGGAGAGCTACGAGAGGAGACTCAAGGGCGGCCTGGGTTGTTGGGTTTGCGGATCTTAGCAAGGATGTAGAAGTGAGGGATGTGTGGTTGGGAAGGGGGAAGGAGGGAGATGTCCCTGGGGGATGGATTCTCCTTAGGGCCGTTGTCTCGGAGAAAAGCGATTATTTCTGTTTGAAATGCAGGGTTACGGTCAGCAGGAATATGTTGATAGGAAGACGTGTCGGAGAGTAATCCGTCACTTTCTTGTAGGTAGTCTGCAGTGTTAAGGACTACCACTGTCAAACCTTTGTCAGCAAAAGTGATGACTGGGTTGGGGTTGCGTGTTAGTTTTTTTAAATCAGCTACTTCGGCCGGGGAGAGATTAGGTTTTGGGTTTGGATATTTAAGGAAAGAAGGACTAGATGATTTGGACAGGAGAAGATTGATAAAGATTTAGACTGGGGGATTTGGAGGGAGCGGTTGAGGTTCAAGGTGGGAAGGTGGCCGGAAGTAAGGGCGCTGTGTATGTGTGCGAGGAATTGAAGAGCGCCGGGTTGCATCGCCCAGAAATGTTGCCATCTAAGGTTTGTGGCAAAATTTATGACGTCTTCGAGGTTGGTCATGCCATTAACCTTGCGGTTGGGGGAGAATGAGAGGCCTTTTCCCAGAAGTGAGGTTTGGTGCTCATTCAGGGTGGTGCCAGAGAGGTTCAGCACGTAGTTGTCAGTATCTATTGTTTGGTCGATGGGCAGGGAAGGGGTGGGTTGAGAAGGGTTTGCTTGGTGGAAACGGCTAGGTCGAATTCCGGTTGAAGGGGGGGAAGGTGGAAACTAGTCACTAAATCCGGTTTGTGCAGGTAAAGGGGTGGGGGAGGAGGGCTAGGTTTGACAAGTTGGAGAGGTAAGGCAAGGCCTTGGCGGAAGTAAGAAGTTCACAGATTGGACAATTCATTTAATGCTTTTCTGTGTCCGAACTCAAGGGAGCGGAGAGTCGATTTCAGGATTCGGTTTACATTCGGGAGGAGATGTGGGGAAGTGAGAGAAATAATGTTGATGAGGGAATGTGTGGGATTGTGGTTTAAGTGAATGAGGCTATTGTATTGATCCCGGACTAGCATGCAAAATAGAAAGGACTGATGAAACTTTGGCGCATGTAGACTGGGATGTAGGACGGAAGGTAGGCCTGATAAAAAGATCTTAATGCATAAACCATTGGGAATGATACCCAATGCAATGTAGCCGAAAGAAATTCAGAATGGAAGTTAATTGGGCGAGCTAGAGAGAAAATTTCTTAATCTGGCGTAACCAAGATGATGAATGATCAAAGTCATTCATCATGAGAAGGGTGAAAAAATAAATAGGAAGGGTGTTCGCATGGAGATTAAGAGGAAAAAGAAAAATAAGAGAAACAGTGGTGAAGGGAAGAATAGGACACTGTAAAAGGTAGTTACAGCTTGTTGACAGGAGATGTCTCGGTGATTGCTCATAGCAACAGTATCGATGATTTTGTCAAAGTAACACAGAAGTGTTGAATAAAAAACTTGGACCACCACAAATGATAACAGAACAATCACACTTTATTTCTTAATAAATTTGATAGAATTTAGCTCTGTCTCCTTCGCAAGGAACAGAAGTACTGACTGCTGACATATGAAAGGAGAGGGATGCGAGAGGAATGGTTGGAGGAGGAGAAAGGGAGAGGAGGCTAGTAGAGGGGAGCGGAGATAAGGAAGGAGTGAGAGGGAGGAGGTGGAATTGAGACACAATTGGAAAAGAAAATAATTTGCTCACCACACCTATTGCAACATCCAAGACCAACTTACCAAGTCGTACTCAAGATGCTTTAATTCAAAACAAAGGCCTTGCACACCATAGCTCATGCGGAAGAACCAGGTATTCTACTCACTGATATGAATTGCATCCACTAAGTGACAATTCACACCATTCTCACTAGTAAACCACATTGAGGCCCGGATGCTGATAGGAAATAGAAAGCTGAATGAATGCAGTTTCAAGAGTTTTTAATTCTATAGGGTTGTCGGATGATGCAAGGGACGCTAGGAAAGAAACATTGTAGCACTGGTTGAAGGGGGTGTTATGATGGAAAGCATGTTTAGGGATAGGAAGACCCGCGGACAGGGAGGAGGGATTGCACGAGGCCCGGTGGTTGTTAATCCAAATGTTGGCCAATGTAAAAGGCCGGGCAAGGTTTACAGGTCATAAGATAAACGAAATTCTTGGATGTGCAGGAGGAGTAAGGTAAGGGTGCGAGAGATATATGGTGGGAAGGAATGGGGAAGAGCAGTGAAAAAAGGGC
This sequence comes from Hetaerina americana, assembly GCF_022747635.1. Taxonomy (NCBI): domain Eukaryota; kingdom Metazoa; phylum Arthropoda; class Insecta; order Odonata; family Calopterygidae; genus Hetaerina; species Hetaerina americana. Next base: position 77,013,279 of record NW_027286070.1, read on the forward strand.
GAGTTTTGCATCTTCCTCGATGATATGGACTGGGTATCCTCTCCTATTCCAGCAGTCATTACATCTATATCTTCTGGTGAAGACAGAGCAGAATTCCGTCGAAATGATCAAGAAATAACATGTGAGTGATCTTTTTATGTCTCTATATTGTTTGTTGCTGTCCAATTATGTATATATATATATATATATATATATATATATATATATATATAAACCATAAACACAGTAATCAACCCAAAGGTCGGTTTAGTAGGTTATGGTAGAGTTCACCCAGTACTAAGCCCGATGGGGGGTGAAATTCACGCATCAGGGTAGGGGGGCCAGTTACTTTCCCTCTGCCGGTTATGGTTTCCCTGGAAGATCTGGTACCCGAAAAATCACATAACTTGGGTGGAGCTGCAGGTGCACAGAGTGCCTTGCTCAGGAATCGGACCCGGGACCCTCCGGTCAGCAGTCCAATGCTCTACCCACTTGACTACCGCGACCCACACACACACACACACACACACACACACACACACACACATATATATATATATATATATATATATATATATATATATATATATATATATATATATATATATATATATATATATACACACACACACCCGTGGTGGAAGAGCTTGTGCGTTCCGATGACCCTTAGAGCAGTGCTGGCGGGAGTAATAATAATTGCTCCTGGTAGGGTCAAAAACCAATTGATTGACAGTAATATTCTAACTATAACAAAATTTGGAGGAGTTGCGAGAGAAATGGTAAATTCAGAGTTAACTATAATTTTCCATCCATCATTACAAAAGTGGACTCATTTCGCATTTCTCCACCATACCTCACGCCAGCCCACAGCAAACATAGAAGCAGACCTCTGCAGTCGGAAGCCGTTAACTTGAAACTCCCTTCAAACCTAGATGGACATACATAAGGCTTTAAAAATCAGTGGAACACTTTCTGGCACAACAGAGTGACAGGGATTGGTAGAAAACGTGACCACTTTTGAAAACTGGAACTTGGCAATCAGTTCTTATGTTTGCCAGCTGGCATTGGCATGCAATCCACAGCACAGCTACCCCACTCACCTGGACTTGGGAGTACGGCTCAATGATTTGGCCGAGGTTCTATTCGAGCATGGTGTTGTACACTTAAGTGGTTTAACGGTAGCTTAAGTGGCTAAAGCACTCGACCGGATATTGAGGGATCTGGGTTCGAATCCCAGTCAAGGCGAATGATTTTTATACTCTGAAATTGTTGTATTGAAATGCATATTAGCGGATGACTCCGTTAAAAGTTACTCTTGCGGCATCTTCCGCAGTTTCTTTGGAATTTGTCAGAGTAATACTATCTCTAGGCAGTGTGTACTTTTTCTTGCGTGGGGGTGTGTAATCCCAGATGTTTCGGAGGAGAGGGTTTCCGGTTTGTAACAAGCGCGAACTAAATGACGTCGCTTGTGGGTCCGGATGAATTCCGCGACGGAAGGAAGATTGTGGGCGAGACGGACATCGGCCATCCGGGTCAGTTTGCCGATGCGTGACAGGGCCCGGGTGGATTTATTTTGGGAAATTTTCAGTTTGGACCAGATCGACTTGCGAACAGCGAATATCTCGCAGCCGTAAAGGAGCTGCGGTCGGATAATCGCCGTATACAGGCGGATTCGCTCGGCTGGGGAGAGAGAGGAACCACTAGCGGTAAGGAAGCCGAGTTGGTTCCTCACGACTAACGCTTTTCGGCGGCAATATTCCAAGCGCGGCGAAAAAGAAAGCTTTGAATCCAAGACTATACCCAGAAATCGATGAGAAGAGTCTCGCGGAATCCTGTGTTTATTGAAGAGTAGAGCGATGTGCGAGGGTAGTTTACGCGTACGTTCGAAATGAATGTGTGTACTCTTGTCAGCGTTGATTTTCCAAGTTTTTTCCAGGCGTGTATTTTTCTGAGGCGAGCGTTAAGTTTCGTGATGTTGGTATGGCATTGTCGGGATGATGCCGCGATCGCGGTATCGTCGGCGTACATGAGTACTGAAGTAAGGGGAGAAAATGGTAAATCGTCCACGTAAATATTGAATAGAAGGGGGCTGAGGAGAGAGCCTGGCGGCACCCCAGCCTCCGCTTGTCGCGTCGAGGAGAGAGAGTCGCCCGATGACACGACGAATTGCCTATGCGAAAGGAAGCTCTGGATAATACGGAGGAGGGGGGAAGGAAAGCGAGGGAGATGGAGTTTGTAAGGAAACCTTCGTGCCAGACACGGTCAAAGGCCCTGGCGACAACTAAAAACACAGCGTCTATGACCATTTTCTGGTTGAAACCGTGGGAGATTTTTTCACAAAGGCGAAGGACTTGGTGGATGGCCGACACGTGTTCGCGAAAGCCAAGCTGTTCTGGCCGTAGGATGTTTTTTTCCGAGACATGCTTTTGAAGACGAAAAAACGGTCGTATTAGAAATAATATAGATTACATAAAAGAACCAACTTGAAAAAACCTATCTCCATGGGCCAAGTTCAGTGTCGGTTCGTAGTCACTTTTGGTGGGCCCTGGCTACTAAACTAGGCCATGAGCATGGGGTAAGCGAAAGACTGCCGAAGGTATATGTGGTGCCTAGTGTGTATTGTAAAATTTAGGGGAAAAATGTTCTAGTTTAGGAGATATTGTGAAGTAATTTCTTGTTTTTGGTGTGAAAAGGCGACTCTGGTGATTGCACTGGGCCCTGGATGCTACATTAGGCTATGGATGTGGTTTTTATGCCTACGTCGTGATAGAGCAGGCATTGCCTAGTGTTTTAGTGGTTTTCAAGAAAAGTACTTTTCTAGTCGAGCAGATATTGTCAAAAACGTTTTCGTTACGACCTCTTAGTTTTTGCTATAACAGACGCCCTCCCGCTCGGGCTAACTTCAGCGTAGTTGTCTCTCTAGGGCCGTATATCGTATACTACATAATTCATCCCGGTCTTACAATTGCAAGTTATTACAGGGAGTATCACTGAGTATAATATGTCCGTTGTAGTCGGATTACTGCAATGGTTTAGGGGATTTACTTAGTTACTTCGGGCAAAAATATTTACGTTGGCATGACTGAAAAATCCAGAGCTCCAACGGCCGGTAGATAGTCGTGGGCTAAGTTCAGTTAACTCTTCGTGGGCTAAGTTCAGTTAACTAGTTTCGACTACATGTACAGTGTAGTTGTTTAGTTCAAGTTTCGAATGGTGTTTGAAGTGCCAAAAATGACGGAGGTTTTACGTGAAAGGTTGGCCGTTGAGTTTACTTACGCCAATCATTTTATTAAACTTTTAAGTTTGAGTGGAAATGTTACTGTTATGGAAAGAGTTAATGGGCTCATTGATGACATTTTCCACTCCGAGTCCAGCTGTGTTACCAGTGTCCTACTAGGTTCTAGTAGATTACAGAGCCTGAGATTATTACTACTCATGAAATTTGAGTTAGTTGAAGATACTGGACCGTTAAAAACGAGTATAATCTCATTACAAACATGTAAACAGACCGTGGACTTGTGTTTATTGGATTTTGATAATTCATGCCCTGCAGTGAATTCTGATGTATTGGAAATAAATTTGTGGATGCTGAATGAAAATGACTTTATAGACATTGTAACAGGTTTGCTGAAGACTTGCCAAGAGTGCCTTGGACATTTCTTATTATCAGGGGTATGCAGTTATGAAGGTTCAGTCGTCTCCCCGGTCAATATTTTAAATTTAGTTGAGTCAATTCTAATTGTGCTTTCGGAAAAAAAATCCTTAAAAAGCCTTTCTTCTCCTCAGCTTCTTGTTCTAAATGATCCCCTGAATTTTGGGACTATTTTTGTTGATTTAGCATTTAATGATAATAATTCTCTCTCGAGTCACACTTTATTGAAGATATATCCAAGGTTTTCGTGTCTACCTGTCAAAGTGCCTTTGTTAGATGATCTGTGGAGTCGCATTAAACGTGAGTGGAAGGGGCTTAAGTGGAACGAGTTCAAATGTCACCAAATTTACTCTATTCTATGTTCTCTTGTTAACTATCTTTTCCCTCCAAAGTTAAAGGAAGACCAGGAAAATGGAATTGTATTGGTGAAGGACAATGTTTTATGGGAAGTAATTTTTTATGGACTTGGTCAGGAAGATCCCTTGATAAGGAAACAATCAAGGCTTCTTCTGAGGAAGGCATTAGATTTTGTTAAATTAAATTCTGAGCAAATTGGAATGAGTTTAAATTTGGAGTTACTTAGTTGGCACAGTTATGCCACTAACGACTTAATGAAGGTTTGGAGTGAATATTTTTTGGTTCTGGAAGCCTTGGAAGAAAAGCAAACTCACTTAATTGAACCCATATTAAAGAATTATGAAAATTCCACTTCCCCAAAATTCAGTGCATCTATATCAGCTGCCTGGAATTTACCTGTCTATCTGGGAATGTTCAATCATGATAGCAACTCAATTGTTAAATGGGGATTGCGTTTGTTTCTTACTCAAGATCTCAAGTTTTATTCTTTGCCATCAGTGAATGTAGATTATTTTATTCTATATCCAGTTATTGAAACCTTGAATAACAACTACTTATTTGTCAAGCAAGAAAGTGACTTTGATATCGAGTGTGGTCTTCAAAAATTATTTTCTTCCTTTGAAAGTATGCCTCAAAAAATAAGACATAACTTTTATTCTCTGATTCTTTCAAGAATGTGCAGCATCAACTGGGGCCCTACGTCTCTTTTCTTTGTGATGAGGTCATTGTCTTCCTTTACTGTAGAGGATAAGCCTTGGAATAATTCGTCATTGGCAACAATGAAGCTGTTTTTGACTAACACAATTCATACCCACAGTCCGTTGATACGGGGTGCTGTCCAGTCATGTTTACTTGCTATGATGGTCAATTTTTTGGATAAAAATACTAGTTTGTTTTTCCTGGCTGATATTTTTGGGGTATTTTGTAGCAATGAAGCATTCAGAAGGGGGTCTGAGTCTTGGTATTTGGTTGTGAATTGGCTAAAGACATTCATCAATAAAGAAAAGGCTAGCAACTTTGTATCTTGCTCTCTGTCCCAATTTGTTGATCCATCATCTGCAGCAAACACAGGGATTTGCATAAATGCCAAAGCTTTTACACGCATGTGCCTTCTTCTTTTTGATGCCTCATGCCTTCTGGATGGATTAGAAGCGCATCAAGCCAAAGAATTTTGCCAACTCATGGACCCTCTCTTCAGGTTTTGTGTGAAAATATCCTTGAGACCTCTTGTCCCTAATTCGGTGATTGATTGCAACATTCAGGTATTAAGCAACTTCATTGAGGAATGTAGCAGCCCGTCAAGTTCAAATGATGTCACCAAAAGGGTTATTCTGAATGTCACCTCCAGTCTGCTTGAAGATGTTGTGTGCTGTTACAGGAGGAGGCTGTTTTCAGTTGGGCATGTGGATGATTACAGCATCGTCCAGTCATACACACAGGCATTATATGTTATTTCAAAGGAGGAAAAATTGATTCCTTATTTTCTAAAAGCAAGTGAGAGCTTAGTTGATGATGCGTTTCTCATTATTGATTCCCAAAAAGAGTTGAATTTGAAAAAATATTTTAGTATGAAAGTCCTGTCCTGGCTGGCCAGTTTGTTTTTGGATCCTTGCTTGCATGGTATTCCATATTTTAAGAAGTATAAAAGTAAATTATCTGAATACATGGTAAACAAGATATGCTCAGGGGATATTAGTAGAACTTACAATGTGGTTACATCAAGTGAAAGCAGCTGCACTAGGGGTCATCACACCTTTCAAGCTCTCATCAAGTCAGAATATTTGCAATTGCATTGGACTATGCTGCAGTCCCTTCTCCAAGTTGGTGGGCTAGCCAAAGAATCAGTTCTCTCAATGAGGAAGGTGAAATCGTTCGTGTCTGATGCGATGGAATCGGTGGAAACAGGTGGCAGAGAGATACTATCTCCAGTGATGAGTGTGCTAAAAATTCTTTTGCCAGAAATCATTGATGAATCGCTTGATTTAGCCTTGGAATGCTGTTCTGTATGCTGGAAGGCTACATTTGAGCACAAGAAGTCGGATTATTTTTGGGTCGCAATTGAAAAATTTATTAAGATGATGTTTCAAGAGAAAATAATGTCAGTGCCCAATTATAAGAAGCATGCATTGAAGGTAAGTTCTCAGCATAAATCCAGCACAATTGTGAATTGAAAAATATGTGTACTAAAGATGCTAATAATTTGCAGTATTCGCAAGATATATACATTCATGGTCAAACAGTTGGAAGGATTTTTCAAATGTTTGTCACCCACTTGAGCAAGGAAATCAGGTCACCGGTACTGTGGATGTCCTATTACACGGTGCTAGTGGATGCCCTTGTATTTGGGCCGGTGCTCAGGAAGGACCAAAAGTAAGTCCCTTTGAAATATGTGTGCTGGGCAAGAATAATGATGATTGTATATCTAGATGAAATAATTATTTCAATGCAACTCTTTTTTAGAATATACAAAGACACTTGTGAATATATTTTATCTTTTGGCCCAAAATATTGCTTAAATTCATCCCTGGCATGGTAAGTCACTTTAAAATTATGTTTTCCCAAAAAAATATGTTGAGTTCCAGTATTTCAGTCTCCCTGTGGAGAAGATGAGCCCACTGAATAATTACATGAAAATTAATGTTACCTCGCTCTTTATCGATACTGGTATGTTAAAGAATGCATTTGAGAGGATAAATTGTGTTAATGAAATATTATTGTTTGATAACCTTTATTTTCCAAATAGTGAGCTTTCGTGTAGCACTAATGTCCATGTTAAAGCAGTTACCATATTGATGAACATTGTGAAAATAGATTTGGATGCATTGGAGTTCAAATTATCGTCTCAGAATATATCCGGAGAAGTTGCTGATCACTTGTGGCGAAATATTTTACAGACAACCAAAGAAAAATCTCGATACTATGGAAATTCTCATGTTCATAGACTAAAGCAAAGGGCAATGCAGAGCCTTTTATTGCTGGAATTGTCCTTGAGTGAGGTAAGTTTGTACTGCATGATTGAAATGCACAAACCATGATGTATATGCCCCTGAGAAGTATCACTCAGTGGGACTCACTTAACACCAAAATGGATAATACAAAATTCCGATTGACATAAAATTTAGGCATGGTTCATTAATGGTCTTGGTCCATAATCCTCGTAGGATCAAACCCATGACCCTGAGAGGTCGTGGCTCCAATTCCCCCCTGGTGGATTTTCCTCTATCTAGGGCTTGGGTGTTAGTAATTGCCTTTAATGTAATATATAGGGGTTTGGTGGAAGATGGGACTATGAAGTCTATCTCGCCCCAATAAAGTCGAGAAATAAATGAACAAAACAGTCCTCAGTTGTACTCAACATCTTCAAGCAACTAGGGCTATCTTGCTAATGTTGCTTTCCATTATTCTCCTTTCATATACATTCAGCTGATTTCTCTTAAGTATCAAGTTTGTAAATTTTAAAAAATTCTGCGAAAGATACCTTCATTTTTGGAGTAAATTTTAGTTTTGGAGATGGCAGTTCATTAAAAAAATTAGCAAATTATCCGAAAATGCTTAAATGCTTGCATAATCGTAGTGGAAATCAACTAAAAGTGTAAATTTAGCTGCTATAAGTTGTGGCTAATAATGGTGGTAGATCCAAAACTGTCATCTGCGCAGAATTTGGAATATCATATTTCACCTTGTCAACAGTTATTGAAAAATAGTAGGAAATAAGGAATTCAAGAAGAGCAAGTTTGAATCCAAACAGAAGCATCCACACAGAGCAAACAATGGCGTTGGTGTGCTCAGCTGATCATCTGGTTTAAAGAAAGAAGAATCCCTGCTCTAATTTCCCGTGTAGTGCCAAAGCTTAACATTTGGGAAAATAAAAAGAGTGAATTAAATATTATATAGTAGGAATTTCAAATGGCAGAGCATCTGTTAGATCAATAATGAATACTAGTAAACAGTGTTGTATTTTTTTATTATTGACCTCTAATGGTGAATCAATTAGGTTAGTTCACCAATTAAAAATTTGTTTTCTAATTTTTGATACTGTGTGTGTGTTGTGTGTATATATATTATTATTAGGTAATCTACCAGTTGAGGTAGGTTTTTGGATGGACACAGCTACTCAATAAATATTTTGTGACCCCTAACAAAACACAAAATCCAGTGTCCTACTCTACATCAGGTCCCTCTTCATCAGTCAGTACTTTCTTCCAAAATCCCTCTGTCGATCAACACCCCCTTCATCCACTTAGCCTGCCTCCATAGGATTTCTCCCAAAAAACCCCTGTCCTCGCCCACCATACCAAGTACTTCCTCGTTTGTTTTCTTCTCTATCGATTTCACCTTCTCCATTCTTCTCCACACCCACATTTCAAAAGCCTCAAATCTATGTCTATCCTCCTGCTTCAATGACCACGTTTCCGCACCGTACATAGCTACGCTCCATATCAATGTTTTACGAGTCATGTAATATTCCTTCCATCTCTCTTGGATCTTTCCTGTATCAGCTATTATCTCACCTGCCTTATCTCTAACTGTTAGCATAGAACTTCCTTTCTTACTTCCCAGTAAATATTTAACTTTGCTGTACAGCGCACCAATTTCACCCTTCCTCAATTTCACCCGCCTCAATTAATTGTTTAACTCTTTGTACTTCATTTTGCCGGACTCCGTGTGTACATTCTTCCATTTTCTCTTCTCGTCCATCTTTGTAATCATCTCATCCGTGATCCATGGTTTCCTAGTCCTTTTCGCGTTAATGGTTCCAATGGTACCTTTTGCGGCTTTCGATAACCCTTTCTTGACACTTTCCCATTTTTCTTTGACAGAACTTAGCTCTTTACCATCCTCCGTGATATCCTCTACAAACTGTTGGTACCACTTCCTTTTCAATCCATTTAACGCTTCTACATTCCATTTTCTAACTCGCCGCACCAGCCTTATCTTTTTGAAATGGATGCTACATTTCACAACAACGAAATTGTAGTCAGAGTCCGCATCCACTCCCGGGAAGCTGCGCGAATTTATTACACTGTTCCTAAACCTGTGTCTAACCAGGATATAATCTAGCTGATACCTTTGTGAGTCACCTGGTATTTTCCATGTATACCTGCACCTTTTGTGGTGTCTAAACCAAGTGTTGGTGATGACTAACTCCTGTCTCCTACAGAACTCAACTGCTTTCTCCCCGCGGTCATTCCTCATGCCTAAACCGTAGTCCCCCGCCTCATCACCATCTTTTCCTTCGCCTGCCGTCGCCATGTTTCCCTGCAGGAACACACACGATCATGTCCTCTAACTGATCGTATATCCTATCGGCCTCTTCTTCCTTGTGGTTGCACGGTGGCATGTAAACCTGAATAATAACCACGTTCGTCGGTTCTGCTTTTATCTCTACTAGTAATAATCAATCCGTTACCGACTCAATGTTGACTATGCTTCTTCCTACCTCTTCCTTTAATACTATGGCAACCGCTCGTTGGCTCTCGTCCCCGCCGCTGTATATTATTCTATAATTATCACTCCAGTAATTCCCGCTATCCTTCCATCTCACCTCGCATAGACCTAAAATATCTATATTTCACCTTTCCATCTCTCGCTCAACATTCTCCAATTTCCCTGTCCTCATCATTATCCTAACATTCCACGTTCCTATTCTAACTAATGTGGTCTTCTTCTCCTTCGTCTTCTGTCCTGCTGCAGCCAGTTTTCCCTTGCAAGTGTTTCGTGGGATGATGATCGCGGAAGTCTTGCCTCCCCCGCTGCTGGGCACGACACACGGCCGATTGGGCCGAGCCCCGTAGTTGCCAGGACTCATATTCCCTGTAGTATATATATATATATATAAAACTTGGACAACAGCAAACAATATAAGAACACATAAGAAGAACACTTTTTTAGCTCTGGACACATTAAAAGAACACGAAATTTAGCTCCGCCTTCATCGGAGGAAACAGAAGTACTCAGTCCTTCTGGACTGAAGAACTGTTTCTTCCGATGAAGGCGGAGCCAAATTCCGTCAAAATTATTAAGAAATAACGTGTGAGTGTTCTTTTTATGTGTTCTTATATTGTTTGTTGCTGTCCAAGTTTTTAATTCAACACTCCTGTGCTGCTACAACGAAATCATCTATTCACACGCATGCTATACACATGCACGCTATACACACACGCACACTCAATCTATACACATGCGCTCACGCACACTCACACTAAACACACTCTCACGATATACGCACGCACACACACGCGTACTCTAATGCTATACACACACACACACACACACAGTCTTAGTCTTGGATGTAATGAGGGTAGTTTTTTACTTGGGATGGGTCACCAGGTATGATTCCGGCCGTGTTCCGATACGTCCAGGAACCCGTGGTTATTCACCCTTGGGTGACTTTGCGAGACCAGACCGAGCCCAATGTCGTACTTGTCCTTGTGTGTGGTGTAAGTGCGTGCGTAAAGAGTATTTTCCCTTCCCTCTTTTAAATAAAAACACACACTCCTAGTAGTAGTATTTAGGGGAGGCAACCGACAGCTGAGGTCATTTGCGCCATAGGGGAAGGACAGGAAAGGATGAAGGGTGGAGAGAAACCCGGCGTCGGGATTAGCCTTCTACTCTAATAACAAAAGGCGCCAAAGGGTCCGCAGCTTAATGTCCCATCCGACGGACGGCGTACTCACTCAAAAGTGCCCTCCAAAAAGCACCTCAAGTAGTGAAGGATCTCAGGTTTTCCCGGCGTATGGTATTCAAGAAGTTCTCTCGGGTTGCCCAGCGGGTCAGGTTGCCGTACACCGACGTTTGGAAGGCTGACTCTGCCATCGTCTTCAGGGTGAAGTGAAGTAAGAAGTGAAGAAGAGTCACTTCACCCTGAAGAAGATGGCAGAGTCAGCCTTCGAAACGTCGGTGTACTGCAACCTGACCCGGTGGGAAACCCGAGAGGACTTCTTGAACGTCAAGTAGTGATCGAGATACCCCTGGAAAGTATTCAACACCGCCAGGGTTTGAACCCGGGCCCTCTGGGTGGGAAGCCAGTACGGTAGCCACCGCAACGTCTCGATTCCCACCCATACTCTCGTGTGTGTGTGTTTGTATATATTAATTTTTTTTCAAGGTACAAGAATGTAGAATAGAACATCTTCCCCTTCCTTCTTAATGTGTGTGACAATGTTCAGATGAAATTTGTTTACTGCAAAATTTAGTTAACATGAAATGTTTCTTGTGGTCCCAAAGATTTTCGGTAAACAGTTTTTAATGGATAAGGCTTAGTAGGGCAATACAGTTATTTCATCAACTTATGCGTAGAGAAATTGAAATGGCATGAACATGGCATGATAATGATAACCTATAATAATACTAATAATAAAACAAATAACGTCGTATAACATTTTGAAGGTTATGTGAAATTAAGTTGATCATGAACCCATAACAAGGATGTTTTCATATGTTTTTATGAATATGTAAAGTTACATATCGTTGATACTTGATGTGGGAAAAATTTTATACCAATGGAGATTATAAGTAAACCAAGTAATTTAACCTGTCTGGTTATTTTTATCTCTTTCGAAAGGTTGTACATATATTAAGTGTTTTAAGATATTAAATCTTACAGTGCCTTTTGTCAAATTTTAGTTTTGGAGATATAGTTGAGCGTATTGCCCTCTGTTGTCTGCCAATTGCGTTCATTCTTCTATTCCTGAAATTCTAGTATTATTTAATGTGTTGGAAGGTAAATAAAAGAAATTATTTATTACATTCAGTTTTTGGAATAAAAATCAATACTTAACCCTCTTAAGCTGATTTGATTTCAAGAGAAAGTTAATTTGGCACATTAGATTGTTTTGGGATGAGATGACATTTATTTGAAATGGTATTGAAATTATATGCTGATGTCCTAAAATAACAATGTAAATTAGCCATAAATAGCTAGATATTACTTCAAAGTTACAATTTTTTATGTGCCACTTTCTCCTTTTTATTATTTAAAGTTCTTGCTGATGTATTTGAGTATGGCATCCCTTATTGCATTTCATGCGACACGTTCTCTTTTAACGCTTCAGGAACAGTGCGGGCAGTTGATGGATTCCCTCTGTGATAGTCTGCAGGTCGAGAGCCACCAGCCTAGTGTCAAATACTTGCAGGAATGGCTCCTGGTTAGAATCCTCGTTCACTACCCTAATTTAAGGCAGAGAATGTGGACGATGTTTCAACAGGTAATTCACACATTGCTAATTTAGTCTTTGACCTTTCTGTGAGTATTATAAGGTGCTAAAGTTAAGGATACCATTTTTACCAAAAGATGAAAACTGTTTTGTGAAGAGCTCATAGTGTAACTCAGCTGAGCTTAAATTAATATGGATTGGCCAAATAGTTTTGACTTATATGATATTAATCATTCATTATTATTTTTAAAGTTATTCTACTGATTATATGTAGGATTTTGGTGTTTCCTGAAAACTATTGCTTTTGATCTTTGAACAAATTACAAACATTAAAAACCATTTGTCTTACCTCAGTAGGGCTTATTTTTTGTCTTCATTAACTTAGTTGATGTTAATCCTTGTTTAATATTTTTTCTTAATACATATGTACCTCTTTGTATTATGGCCTCACCGATGTACCATTCATGCCCAACATACTGTCCAGACATATTCCACCCCCTTTTTCAAAATTAGAGTGACATATTTATGTATAGTTGGCTGGTACCATAACACCATTGTAACAGCTTGTGGGGTATTTTTTAGATGTCAATGGAGGCAGATTTTATTGTCTGTTCATTGAATTTCTATTGTAACTGCTGTAATTCTCAAAAACAGCACATGCATTAATGATAGGCTGAGAGGAATATATGTTTTCTCACAAAATATAATTAATAATTGGCTCAATAAACAATGGATGGTAGCAAATTTCCACCGGGTAAGATATAGTTTATGCCCGTGTTTCGATGTATTACATCATCTTCAGGGAACAAAATGAAGTGAAGTTCCATCTAAAGTGCATTTTTACATCCCAGGACGAGGGAGTGGATGTAGCAGGAAAGGAGGGACATGTTGGGGATAGGTTGGCCCACCAGCCAATGAGATTGCAAAATACTAAGTGTGAAACATTTTAAAAACAGCACACAAAGTCTCTGAGGTCCCCTTGGGTGATTTGCCAATCACTTAAAGGCAATAGGAATGGCATCTGGACACTGGTCAAGGTGTTTTTGGTGGACCCAGGGACTAAGCATTGCTACATTTAGCACTACCTTGCATGGAACTAAATATCCTATTACCCAACATTAAAATAAACCATTTTAAAGCTTCATTTGCTTCCTACTCCCATTATTCAATGCAACAGGCCTTATCTCCTCCTCTCTCTACCTCATGCTTCCAGTATTCTCTTCTCTGTCTTAGTCTTCAGTATTTCGTAGTCATTCAATACACCATGCGTCCACTTCACCTCCTTTCAAGTTTCTCCTTAATTGTGTTTTGCTTTGTGGCTGAATTTTTGCAGAAAATAGGAATAGATTGGAGGGGAAGGAGGCTAATCCGCTACCTGTACATGTCTCAGACTGCTCAGGTGCGAGTGGGAAACGGGGAGTCCGGATGGGCAGTGTTAGGAAGAGGTGTAAGGCAGGGTTGCCCATTATCACCGTTGCTGTTCAACCTGTATGCAGAGGAAATGATCAAAGAGGCATGGGAAGAGCTGGAGGTAGGAATGAAAGTGGGCGGGGAATTCATAAAATCAGTTAGCTTCGCTGATTGCCAAGCTTTAGTTTGTCAATCAGCCAAGGGGCTGCAAGCATTGAAGCATTGCTGAGTGAATTGGAAATTCAGTGAGACAGGTATGGGATGAGAATCAATATTAATAAAACAAAGGTTATGCGATTTTCTAGAAAGAAAAAGGCCAAGCTTAACATTAAAATAGGAGGGCAAAAACTAGAGCAGGTAGAACAGTTTACGTATCTCGGATGTGTTTTGGACCAACACGGTCAAAGTAGTAGGGACGTAAGGAGAAGAATTGCGCTAGGCAAAGAGGCTTTCACAAGGAGGAGGGAGTTGATGACGGGGACTTTGAGTAAGGATGTTAAGAAAGACTCGTAAAAACTTTGATATGGAGCGTAGCTATGTACGGTGCGGAAACGTGGTCATTGAAGCAGGAGGATAGACGTAGATTGGAGGCTTTTGAAATGTGGGTGTGGAGAAGAATGGAGAAGGAGAAATGGACAGAGAAGAAAACAAATGAGGAAGTACTTGGTATGGTGGGCGAAGAGAGGGGTTTGTTGGGAGCAATCCTATGGAGGCAGGAAAAGTGGATGAAGGGGGTGTTGACCGGCAGTGGGATGTTGAAGACTGTGATAGAGGGTAGAATGTTGGGCAAAAGAGGAAAGGGAAGGAACAGGATAGGGATGTTGGACGGGATGAAGGGAGGAAGAAGGGAGGATGAAGGGAGGATGAAAGTACTCAGAGATGAAGAGGGACGTGCTATAGAGTAGGGTGATGGATTTTGTGTTTTGTTAGGAGTAATAAAATATTTGTTTGGTAGTTGTGTCCATCCAAAAACCTACCTTAACCGGTAGATTACCTTAAAAAAATTTTATTAAAAAAAGATAATTTTTTTGATTTTCCTGATTGATATGTTTGAAATTAACTCATTGCCTTACTCATTTTGTCATTATCCTAATATTTCTCAGGCAGGTGTTAAAAGACCCGGCTGCATGAGCTCATTCTTGTGTGTGGCCTTCCACCTTTCCATGGCCTTGCCCCAGAGTGAGCAGGAGGAATTCATTGGAAGGTGCATTATGTATATCCATCCATGGTGTATGGCTCAGCAATTCATTGTCCGTCTTTTTGCTCAGGTATGTACTTATCTGGGATCTCAGGATATCTGTCTGGAATCAGTTATTGCCTATTCTTTTAGGACGTGGAAATATTCCAAATTTTGGTCTGGAAAACCTGGAAAAATCCTGGCATTTTTTTCCTTCAATTTCTCTGGCTGCACTGTATGTGCAATGGCTCTGACGGAAATCTCATTAAAGTCATATGATGCAGATGAATATGCTGACGAGAGAAGTATATGTATATAAGGACATTCATTGTTTTAATTTTGAAATTGTTTGTTTGTACCTTTTGCTGGAGTTGGCCATCAGATGCTCCATAAAGTTTTACTCATACAATTTCCAAAAATGAATGAAGTTTTGTTTTAATATTTCATTAATTTATTCACTAATGTTTAAAAAGCCATTTACACTCTCTGAAAGAATCACACCCTTGTTATACTTTGCTCAGAATTTAGGTTATATAATTTGTATCTTCCTTTTCCTTTCCTGCAGTGGCTCCCTTCCATTTTCCAATTTGTTGTTTCTTGGTCACTATGAAATTAAATTAAATTAATAAAATGAGAATTAAGTGAATATTATATTTGTATAGCAACTATTTGTTTGTGTTTCAGGTAGTTTTACAAAAATTGTGGGAGGTGATAGTCAAGGAGAATTATGAGAAGACATTAAATAAATTCAAAGTTGTTTTTGAATGTGTAAATAGCAGCTTGGAACAAGGTGGCAACACACAGAGAAATCTTCTTAAACTCAAAGAGAGCTTTTACTTTAAAATATTTCATCCCCTGGATCATTTTAGCATGGAGGTGAGTGTAGTGAAAGAGCATGTAAGCAAGTAAGCATGCAGTTTGAAATGAGAGCTTTAGTGGCCTAAAATTAGTCGTCTTCATTATTATTTGGGACTTGCACTTTTTGCATGCATACTAATTGAAATGTTTCCCAAATTATTTTTTATCCTATAATCTCTCTTTATATTGCTATCATTAATGATATTATTTTTACAGAAGACCTTGTTTCTTGCATTTTACATTGATACAAATTATTTCTTAATTCGTGTGGAGATATTCCAGGCATTATCTTGCTAAACAAAACCAATGATTAATTCAAGGGTTGACCTAAACTAGAGTAAATTTCACTTGGAATGTTATTTCCATGATATGGATACGAAATAGTTAGCATATCTTCTGATTGGGTGACATGTCTTGTGGTAATAACTAATTACTATGGATAAATAATGTGATATACATATCCTCTTTAGGGTTCCTCCCCTGAAAATCACTTAGACATTTCCAAAAAGGATTCTGCTCATTATATAACAAGTGCTATGGACAATAGTACATGAATTCTAAGAGTCTATCTCTGTTATCTTAAAAAATCTAGAATAAATGATTATATATGTACGTTTTAATACGAATAATGATATCCATAGCTACAATGCTAGATTTGTTAATTGCCTACATGTTCAGTAATTATAATGAATCAATTTCTTGGTATAATTATTCTTTTTGTATTATTTAATTTAAATTGCATTTGCATGTAACAAATTATAATTTTGCATTTCTAGCTTGAATCATAAATTACTTTAGGTTATGTTGATGGGAATCCATTTATAGAACCCATTCTAAGTATGATATGGACCATACTTCTACAGTTTCAAATTGTGTGTGATCATAATATCTTGCGGCATGGATTCATTCTTTGTGCATTTGTATGCATTGGTGAAACCTTGTTGAGATGAATTCCAGGAAAACTAATTTTTCATTAGTTCATTAATTTGAAGTTTGTTCTATGGAGGGTATTTCAGGATATATGTAAATATCTGAGAAATCTTGTTTCCAGCACATCCTATCCATGAAGACTATCCAAAATTTCATCAAAAGGCATCTGAGGAGACAAGACACTCTTCTTTTACGCATACATTGTAAAGGCATTATGTTTTGATGCTCTTCGTTTCTTGAAAAAAATTCCATTGCCCCACGACACACAGCTTCATTTTGTAAATCCAAGTATGAGCATAAAATAGAGAGAAGATGGGCACCCACACTCCCAATTCCACCTCAGAAAATACAGTTTACGGCCACCCATACAGTACTTGTGGCAACATGTTAATATCCAGATGTTGGATACTTTTTCAACACTTGATGATTGAAGAAACTTCAATTTGGAATCAATGCAATGATTATTCCCATGGCACAATATGGATTTCACCGTAAATCTGTGGGTGTGCATCCAGTCGCAACTGAATGCCATGGGAGAATGAAGAGGGCACCGTCAAGGGGTTTTGGTTGTGCGGACACGTGGATGCACTCGACGAATGGAGGATGTTCCTGTGAGCTCTCTAAAGTGGGGACCCACGTCTCTTCTTTTCCTGATCATTGTGCTCTTACCCACTCAAAAAATTAATGGACTGTATGAATATGGAATGCATTGAACAAATATATTGATAGATTCAAAACAGACTGTTCTCCCCTTCTTGCTTGCCAGTTCTAAATGACCTGTTTGAGTGTGGTGGCTGTCCCTCATGTAGGTGTTTCATGTTCATTTTTATTCCCTCCTATTTGACATGCTGGCATCAAAGCATTGAAACTAATAACCTATTACTCAAGATAAAACAAGGCATGTTGCTCACTCAGGGCTCTCAGAAGGATTTCAGGAGGAGAATTGGTAATTACATGAGGTGGGATGTGCAGTTATTATTTGGCCTTCAATACCGTGGACCTGAACACAGAAATGAGCAGCCAAACTTGAAGATGCCAAGTAATCCCAGAACCTACCTGTATATGAAACCATAACCCAATTGCTTCCAAGGGTATTCGGAGATGGTGGCAGTTTTATTTTAGAGTTCCCCATCATCTGTTTCCAATGTGATTAATGCATGCATATATTTAAAATCATAGCTATGTTGGCACTACATATTTTCACCTACATTTGGGAAAAAATTGTGTGGTTTTGCTTACAAGAAAATTAGTTTTGTTACATAACTCTTTTAAATTAAATAATGTTTGACTTTCAGACCATCTTCTATGACATACCCCGACTAGGAAATGTGTCAGATGATGAGTGGATCCCACCAAGTGAATTTGAGTCCGTAGAATTGCATTCTCTGATCAGACTGAAGAATAAAGACGAAACATTGAGGCAGTCAAATGCAGGAGATTGGGCCCAAAAAGCGAGTGGTAAGATTTTTTACATAACTCATGTCTCAATGCCTCAACATTATTGGCTGTAATAAATGAAAATATGTGTAAGTTAACAAATTATAAAATGATTATTGATTTAAGAATGGGTGTTTGGTGGGATCGAGATGGTGCGGTGGATAACGTACCGCCAAGAGGGCTCGGGTTCAAATCCTGGAGACAACAAATATTTCTCAGTTGGATCCCTACTTGAGGTGCTTTGAGTGAATGCAATGTCTGTCGGATGGGATGTTTAACTTCAGACCCCTTGGCACCTTTCGACAAGAGTAGGCTTCTGTCGACGCTGGGTTTCTCTGCACCCTTCATAGAAAGATGGATAGATTTATTCGCCATAGAACAATACATAATTGTATGGGCTTCGTTAAGATTCAATTGCATTAAAAGGTGCATTAACATGCATGCGAATTAATAGGAATAATAATGTACGTGAAATATATGAGTATTAAAGATTTAAAAAACAGAATTCCCTACATTGGCTCTTTCTATGTACTCTTGGGCGCTATAAAAAACATTATTCACGGAGAAATTTTTCAACATTTTTTTGAATTTATTTTCTTGGGGGAATATTCCTTTTTAACTCTTCAGGAAGTTGATTAAACGGCAGTCTTCCTGAAACTCCTGGGGTTTTTTGTAGTACTGCTACTCTGCAATGGCCATTATGAAGATAATCCTTACCCCTGGTGTCGTACTTGTGAACATCCCTATTTCTGACCGGTGAAGGGGTTTTGGTGCAGGCATTCAAAATCACATCTACTTAACACCCGGCAACATCTTACATATAGATACAGGGAAGGGTCATGATTTTGTGACATTTGAAGTACTCCCTGCAGGATTTTCTTGCATTTAGTTTAAATATAACCCTTAACCCTCTTAGTGCGGCGGGGATATCAGGGGTACTAGTGAGAAGTGCGAAATGTAATTTAAGAAAATGTATCACCTTAGGAAAAAAAACATTATGAAGTTATTTGTTTAGATATCCATATGCAGTTTTTTTATTTTAAAATATAATATTGTAGTTAATAATGATGTAATACATTTACATCATCTGAATAATAAATGTAATTATTACAGTATCATAAATTTAAATAATATTTTTTTAGCAATAATATTTCGATTTTTAGACACAAAACTAATATTTTTTTTAAAAACATTTTTCAATTAAACTACGATATTTAAATATAATAAAGAATCAAAAAGACAAGTAGAAAATATTATAAATAAATAAAGAAAAACCAGTGAGTTACAAATTTTTTTGTCAGCCTCTGCATAGTTCGATTTTGTTGAAAAGGCTGATCTCACTAATTCAAATTGGGACTTTTCCCCTTTCCTTGAGACTGCGGCAATGTGCTTACAATCTAAAGGCAGAAAAAAACTAAGTTCTAACTCACAGAGAACTGTTGACAATGTAATCCATTACACAGGGCGCAATTGATTAGATACGACGGACGGCAAGAGAAACCAAAATGATTACAAAGCAGTGCTCTCATTTCCATCGTCTCAACAAAGTCTGAATAAGCAGGTATATATCAACACCACGACACTACAACACATTCAAGAGATTACAGATGAAAACAGATTAGTAGCCTTTCAGTGTCTTTTCATAGTGGAAAGACTACTCAGAAAAAAAAACGAGCAAACAATTAGGTAGAGCTTCCCGACATGTACAAAACTGAACGAAAAATTATGGTAAGAATTATACTTTTTTAAAAGCATTTAAAATTGCTAATAAAAAATTTAAAAAATATATACGTTATTCTATGGAATTCAACCTATCGATAGCACAAAAACCATAAATTATTAAAGAAAAAACCGTAAGTTACAACGATTTAAACAAAAGCCTACGCAAGAGCCGATATATCGGCCCGCCGCACTAAGAGGGTTAATGCCCGTTTTTGAAGTGTGAGTATTCTATTGATGTTTCCATGTGCTGAGCTCCCCCAGCAGACAGACGATGCCTTATCAAGCTAGGGACTGAAATATAACATGGTATACTGGGATTAATATTTCTGTATTACTATAGTTGGCAAGATTTTTTATAAGGAATAGGACCGAACATAATTTTTTACTACATTTTTCCGTTTGAAACCTGCAGCTTAACTTTCTGTCTATTTCTAAACCCAATAAGGTGGTATGTTCTAACTCAGATATCAATTGGTTTCCTATTTCTACAGGAATATTTGACTGAATGTCTCTATTACTAAACACCAAGTAAACTGTTTTTTTTAAACATTTTCTCCCATCCATCCCTAATGGGGCGAATTACCTCAGCTGTTGGTCACCTCCCATAAAGACTTCTTCTACTGGTATATGGTGAATTTTTTTACCAATTTTTGATTCTATTTGCTGTAAATAGCATTCATTTCAATCATACTGGACTACTAGGGTTGTCTACTCCTCTGCCATGCCTTTATTCCATGCATGAATGAATTTGATCCACAATATATATATTCTGTGTTGTTCCTCGAGAGTTCACCAGCAGAAACATAGGAATTGAAGTGGGAGAAGCATTTTTCTACATTTCCCTCTCCAGTATGACTACCTAATATGTAATTGCATTGGACAAAACTTAGTCATGCCACATTTTTTTGTAGGATTTTGTTCTATATTTCTGATTTCTTATTATCTCTTTATTACCAACGATTGATTTTAATGAAGTAACAATATTATTGTGTGGGGAGATTCAGAAATTGGAGTAAATGTTCACCCCATATTACACATAGTATTTATGAGGAAGGAATTTGGCTGGAGAATTTTCGTAGATCAATTTTGATCCCAATCCTGAAAAGAGCCAACAACAGCATGTGAGGACCATAGGGCAATACTTTTTTTTCCATGCACAATCATTGCAATCAGAATGTTACAAAGTAGCGCAAACAACTATCTTGGTGAAGATCAGTTTGAGTTGCAGAAGGGAAGAGGAAAATGTGATGCAATTGTAGTGATGAGGACATCAGTAACAAGAAAAACATCAAATATAACCAGGATGATTTTTTGCACTTTGATAATTCAACCAAATAATAGTCGACAAAGTTGATGGAAATGTTATGAAATATAGGAGTGGACTGGAGGGATGGGAGACCCTTTCAAACCCTCTGTATGAATCAAATGGAACAGCTAAGGGCAGCAGAGGGAGAATCAGTACGGGTAGTGGTAGAATAGGGAGTGACATAGGGTTGCTGGTTAATACTGGCTCATTTCATCATATATGTTGTGGATATGGTTGTAGCGGCATTGGAGGCTTGTTCCTTGAATAAAATTGGGACGCAAGATGGTTAAGTCAGGCTTCCAGATGGTCTAGCAGTGTGTTGGAGACAGCTGAGGGATTGCAGTTATTCATGAATGATTTAACAAGAGCAGTGAAATGGTATTGGACAATGGTTGGCCACGAGAAAATTAGAGTAGTGTGAATCTCTAGAAGTAGGCAGTTAATGTATTTGGGCAGTATTTGAGAGGAAAATGTGAATATTAGTGGGGACATTGTGAGAAGGATTTCAGCAGTGAAAGAAGCATTTACAAGGAGAAGAGAATTGAGTAGTAGTTTTGAGGGGAGGCGACCGACAGCTAAGGTCATTTGCGCCATAGGGGAAGGACAGGAAAGGATGAAGGGTGGAGAGAAACCCGGCGTCGGCATTAGCCTACTCTTTACGAAAGGCGCCAAGGGGTCCGCGGTTTAACGTCCCATCCGACGGACGGCGTACTCACTCAAAGTGCCCTCCACAAAGCACCTCAAGTAGGGATCGAGATACCTCTGAAAAATATTCAACACCGCCGGGATTTGAAGAGAATTGATGACAGGTACAATAAGTATAAAGATGTGCAGAAAAGAGTAGCAAAAAGTTAAACGTGGAGCATGGTGATGTATGGATGTGAAGCATGGTGTTTGAGGCAAGAGAATGGGTGGAGATTGAAGGATTTTGTGATATGGCTGTGGCAAAGAGTGGAGAAAATGAGTTGGACGGAGAGGAGGTCACATGCCGAAGTTTCAAGCATGAAGTTGAAGAGAGGTAGTAGCCGGGGGAAATAAAATAGAGACCGAGGAAGTGGTACAAGGAAATGCTGAGAGATATTGGGATGTTGAAGGCCATGATGGAAGAGAGAATATTGGGTAAGCAAGGAAGAATGAAGGGAGAGGCAGCATGAAAGGTGGCAGAGGTTGCGTAGGAATAAATTTGGAACTAATGTTGGGCAAATAATATGATTAATAATGATTGCTCCTTAGGGAGTGTCCAAGACTTGCCTTATCAGGTAGAATAGCTTGAGTAAATTCAATCCATTCCAAATCAATATTTCAGCTACCCCTATGTTTTAAGAAAATATAACTTCTACATGCAGTTATTTAGAAAATTAGATGGAAGAGTGGTTTGCCACAATTTAAGAAAACTGAGAAATATCTATGACATGAAATTTTAACCATAGAACACATGGATAGTCCAGGTGAGGTATAAAAAGGTACTTTAAAACTATGATATTATTGCTGTTTGATCCATAGAAGTGCACGATTGGCTGTAGTTATTCTCCCAGACTTGACTTTGTGGAACTTTATGCTATCCATTTTTTAAGTTAAATAATTTTTAATTTTCCTTATCCTTGTTTATAAATATTGATTGAAACAATTTCCCTAAAATGACCTTTTAATTTTGACATTCATGGAAAAGAATAGAATGTGTGAAAAATAAGCAAGTATTATATTCAAACAGTCGTACACCAATGGGGATTTATGTGTTACGTACAGTGATACATTAGGATATCATTCATGGTTTTCAGTCATTGGGTGGAGCCACAACATTTGTTTTAAAAATACCAAGGGGATACCTTACTTTGTTCTTTCTTCTATCTTTGATTATAATTGCTCATTTGGCAAAATTGTTAGCTCAAGTTTTGCTTATGTAAATGTAAAATATCATTACTTGAAGGTGGAATTCTTTATTTAATCTGTAAATAACAATTCCGAATTGATAATTATCAGCTAATTAATGTTTTCTAATTGATTGGTATTGATAATTATTTTTGAATGCTGTATGCCAGTGTTCTACAGGTGTAGATGTGAAAAGAAATCATTGCAAATGAATTGAGAAGTCATTTGCTTTGTGTGTAGCAGTGCATATTTCAAATTGAAAGGTCACAAATATCCTCAGTTTAATGGTGTTGCAATGAATTTTTAGATTGAGTGAAGTGTGATATTTTACAATACAGGCAGTTAATCCTGTTTGTGTCTTGTCCATCATCATTTGTGTAAGTGCTAACTTTTATAAAATTATCTAGTTTCAAGTCTGTCAAATGGTTTTCCTTGTGCAACCGATGATCTCACATTCATTACACCAATGCCAAATTTGTAACCATACATTTTAATGGTTGTAATTTGATGACAAATTGTTAAGTGTAAGTTCTTTAATGAAGGGAATGCACTCCCAATTTAATGTTTCTCGAGGGTGGGTGACTTTTAAATAAAGTCTTCAAGAATAAGAACTTCACTTAGGCCAACAAAAATCTGCTTAAAATGAATGAAATCCTCTCGTAGCAAGCCTGAAAAAGCTCTAAATAATAAATATATAGTGAAGAAGACAGGTAAGCCTGAAGAACATTTCTGGCACATGAAGTCATGATTCACGTAACGATTTTGACAAAGGTCTAATCGTTACTGATGAAGTTCTCTTGGGATTTCAACAATGTGAGTTGGTAAATGATCAAAGTTTCGATCACTGGCTACCATTGTCCTCAGAAAATTGATTACCAGGTCATGTTTTACTTTGCATATATATTATCCCAGAGTAAAACTTGACCTGCTACTCGACCCCCTTAGGTGTATGGCAGAGTCAACCACCAACATGTTTGTCATTTAGCGGCTAACCTAGTGGCAATTCCAATGTCATTAGCACCATCCTCCAGAAAAGTATGTAATCTTTTATCAGGTAGCTGTTGTATAAAATTATGTGTGTTAGAATAAAAAAAATTTGCATTTGATTCATTAAAATACATTTAATTTTTATTGCAGATAATTGTTAATATCATGCCTCAATACACAGTAATACAGTTTGTTCACAGTATTATGATATCTACCAAAAACTGACAATTTTTTACTCTCCTCTCGTTAGTGAGTTACCGCGATATTTTTAGTTAAAGCACTATGATTAGAACAGTGTATTTAGTTTATGTCAGAAATCACAAAACAAAGTTCTCACTTCAAATCCAAACTTTTTGAGACCCCTCCTGATGAATCAAAACCTTTTGACAATTCTGATGATTGGCCTTATATATATATATATATATATGGGCCAAAAATGAGGTATGGTAATGGTTAAAAGGTAATAACAATGAAATGTCTTTATTGGGGCGAGATTGAGACTAGATGGTCCCTTCTTCCAACTAACCCTTGGTTAAAGATATGAAAATGGCTGCCAAATGCATGACTTATAATTTATAGTCAATAAAATTTGCCATAGAAATGGGTCACATTTACTTCCACATACTGTTTTTCTGCATTTTCATGCATGCATTATAAATATTATTGTAAGTATCGGTAATCTACCGGTTAAGGTAGGTTTTTGATGGACATAAGCTACCAAATGGGGCAGTGATAATATCCTGCCTCTCCTAATAAGACATAACCCTATGCACTTCATTAAAATAGGACCCTCTTCAACTCTGCATACTTTCTTCATCTACATACATCTACATAATAACCCGCAAGCCACCGCAGGGGCAGGTGGACATTGATCCCTCTCTTCATTCCGTCCAACTATCCTTATCCTACCCCTTCCTTCCTTGCCTAACATTCTCCCCTCTGTCTTCAACATCCCACTGTCAATCGGAATGCTCTGTGCCCGTTTTCCCTGTCTTATTTGGATTTTTGCCAATTAAATCTATCCCTATCATTCTGCTTTAACAACCATGTTTCTGCTCCATATCAAGGTTTTGAGGAACCTTTTCTTAGCATTCTCACTCAAAGTCCCTGCCATCAACTCCCTTCTCATGGAATTAATAAAGGTATGAGCGTAAATAAGGATATAATCTCTTTGGTGCATAATGCTGTTTGTTTTAAAGTTTGTAGAATTGAATCGGTGCCCACGGATGGAGAAGTCAGCATCAATGTCCAGAAGAAAATCATGCCTTGGAAGGTCGGTGACCTTGAGGACATTGGTTGCCTCCTGGATGACATGGAGAGAGGGAAAGAGCGAGGGAGAAGAGGGAAGGGCAGTGGGGGCTTGGTGGTGGTTGCTTCACTTGTTGATCGAATGCCCAACTTGGGAGGGCTCTGTCGAACCTGTGAGGCATTTGGCGTCACTGAATACGTACTAGGGAGCCTGAAGAACATTGAGGATCCACAATTCCAGAATCTGAGTGTCTCGGCAGAAAGGTGGATTTCCATTAGTGAGGTGAGTGCCAACACGAGGAATATGAGTTATGAGAAGAAATATTTAATCAGCTGTCGGATTTAAATATAAGATTTTCATTATTGATTTGGTTTTATTTTAGTGCAAAAATTGTAATCTTCATTTTAAGTAAAGGAGTAGAGATTGCTTATATTTTAATGAATCTACTTGTATGTTTTCCTTCATTTATAGGGTCAGAACTCTTGTAAATTAACTTAAGGCATTTATTATTGATTGTAGGCAAACTGTATGTCATTAGCTAAGGTGATCTCTATTGAATGGACACTGAATTTGTTAATTAGTGAATTCAGTGTATTTTATTTGATTTCCTGATTAAGTTGGACATGAATATTAATATTCAAATAATAATATTCAAAGAATAATCAAAAACAAATAGTACCAGTCTACCAGAAGCCTACTTAAAATTGGAGTTCAGGCTTTATTAATAATAGAATATCATGAATAACTGATTGAAGCACTTTTCCACTTGATAAGTGGAAGAGTGCTTCAATCAGTTATTCATTATGTTCGACTTCCACCGCATCACGCCTGAAGCTACTCAATTTAATAGAATATCAGATTAATGTTACGACACAAGAGTCAACACAACAGTCAAAGAGTCAGTGCACACTTATAATTGTATATATTATTTGCTCCACATATTTATGCTCCTTTTCAAGTGATGAAACAATATCTGAGATAGTTGTCTTTTTTGCAAAAATCCATCCTTTTGTCATCAATTGTTTCAGGCTCAACTTTGTGGAAGTGCATGTTCATTAAGTGAAGAACACAATGTTGAAACTAGTAGTGTGTGAAAGAAAAGAACAGTGGAAAAGTACAGGGTCGGTACAATGGTATCGGGACTGGTTCCAAAAATCAAAATTTACTGCAGTTATCTTTACAATTACTTAATAATCTTCAAAATACATTCCTCCTGCATCGATATACTCTTATTACGGCACGTCTGCCACTCGTCAAAAGCCCGTTGGATGTCGGTTTCAGGAATATTGTTTAAAGCCTTTGTTGTCATCGCTTGAACAACCTCGATGGAGTTGAACTGATATCCTTTGAGCTCCTTATGAGCTATCCTTTGAGGTAATAACGTTGTTGAGAAAATCTTCATCTTCCTAGATGCAGTCCAAAATTTCTTGCAAAATTTCCACCCGCGACAGTTTTGGTTCCTCGCTCAAGACTTTTGGCACTAGTTTCGTGCACACTTTCCTCATCGCAAGATCCTCTGTTAGAATGGTGTGGGTGGTTCCGGCTGAAAGGCCAGTCACCTCACTGATAAGGGCGATGGTTGAATGCCTGTCAGAGTCCTAAACCTTTTTCCCTTTGGCCACCCAAGCATCGGTTCGAGCGGTTGTCGGGCGTCTGACGCGGTGCTCGTCTTCGATGAGCTTCCGGCCTTCCTTAAACATTTTGTGCCACTTGAAAACTCTTGTCCGGCTCAAGGCGCAACCTAAGCTTCATTCAATCTGTAATTTTTCAACCCATTTCCCATTTTTTCTTTGGAAACCACTGACCACACAGGGAGAGGAACCTGATTATTAGAAATTGCCTTTAACCATTCACATCAATTTACCTTTAGGATTCACAGAGTAGGATACAAATTAGGTGCTGTAGAGCACCCTGACGTCCTCATTTTTGAAATTTTGCATGGTGTAAGTCATAGTAAGAGTTGAACTTAATCTTCATCTATCCAAACAACCACCAGGTTAATGAGTGTGATTTGGTGTATGTTCCTCAGAACTTAATCATGAACCAGGAAGCATCGAATAACTTAGTGTTTCCACTGAATAGAATATTTATGGTTGACTAGTTTTGCTGAACTGTTGCCTCATGTGGACCGAGAATACAATGTAGTGAAACTAGTCAACAATATAAATTCCATTCTGTGGAAATGCAAAGTCATTTGATTCTTCCTTGTTCATTAGAAAGCAATTCTTCAAAGTATTGGCCTCAACTATCTCTTAGAACGTAATCAGCTACACCAGCATGTCCGCTCACATGCAGTCATCATGGAAATGACAGGCATCAAATTGTATTTTGGCCATCGCACCGAAGTAAACCATGTACACAGTAATCGACCCAAAGGTCGGTTTAGTAGGTGATGGTAGAGGTCACCCCTTACTAAGCACAACGGTGCGTGAAATTCATGCATCAAGTTAGGGGGATGAGTTCCTTTCCCTGTGCCGGCTATGTTTTCCCAATGCGTGAATACAGATTCGAAGTCTTTGCATTTCCTCACGAAAGAATTTATTGTGTTGACTAGTTTTGCTATGCTGTAGCATCATCTGGACTGGTTACAAAAAGTATGCGCTCATTTAAATATATTGTTAATTGATGTGGTCGTTGGGGGGATAATGGGAAGGGAGGAGGTGTGCGGGATGGGTGGGGGAGGGCGAGAAGGGTTTGGTGTATGGTGCGGTGGTTAATCACTGAGTTGGGGGGGGGGGAGATAGAGGATCTGACAAAGAATATTGTCATTTTGCAAAATGTCCTATATCTAATAAATAATGCCTGCCAGTGTGACCTTTTGTTTCACTAGAGATCTAATTAGATTTGCAGTAAAGAGGTGAATTATGTAAAACTTGGCAATATTCAAACTATTGTTGCAATTGTAGGAAGTGGTTCTTTCAGGTTTTCTTCCGCGTGTATCCATTTTCCGGACAATATTTCACCAACGTTCCAGTTGGCTTCCTCAGGTCCACTGAAGTGTGGAGGAGTGAGAAGTGTGGAGGAAGCCAACTGGAACGTTGGCGAAATATTGTCCGGAAAATGGATACACGCGGAAGAAAACCCGAAAGAACCACTTCCTACATCAATAATCTCCGCGGAAGCCTATATGGAAACTATTGTTGCAATTCCTAGTTATCACTTGTTATGGGAATATTCCTCCTATTCTCTCATAGGAAATTTTCGAATTAAAATATATCTGCCTGATGTTTAAACTAGGAATAGAGGAAAAATTTTAGAATGTCCAGTATTTTTTGAATGGATTTGTAAATTATGTGTATTGATATGATTTTCATGAATGATGTAATTGATTTCCAGGTGAAGCCTTTTATGCTGGGCCAATATTTAACCTCGATGAAAGAGAAGGGATTTTCCATTGTTGGTGCCGAACAGACATCAAGCAGCGTTAAGTTGGATTGTTTTAAATTCCCAGAAAAAAGTGTTCTCCTCTTAGGGTAAGTTGACAATAATACTACGGCAATAATAATATAAACATTTAAGCTGTACCAGTCATGCTGTGACCGGATGCAATGAGCTTTGCTGTGTGTGGTAGTCCCATTTGATTATGTTACATCGATTATTGTGAAATACATTGCGATAATCATTTCAGGCTCTTTTTTACATTGAATAAAATTAAGTGAAACTTCAACTTCAAATGACCAGGATTTACATTTTCCCATTATTAACGAAATTTATTTCATGCCCTTCAAATTGCTCCGACCAATTAATGAACTCCCATCCTATTAATTACACTTAAAAATTCCAAATTTTGAGAAACTTCATGATAAAAGTAAAATAGGATGATAAGTGTTGGTAAAATACATATTTTGAATGAAATTCTGATTGAAAATAAAGCTCAATATTTTCTAGATACTCATTGATATGATTAGGTAAAAATATACGAAGTACTTAAATGTTTGTGTGGGGAGAAAGAAAAGTAAATAAAAGGAGAAGTTGAAACTAGAAGTGAATGATGTCATGATACAATATCACATCTTATGATAAAAATTGTCATGGGTGCCATATTCCTTACCTACATTAAAATCTCTATTCTGCCGAGTTATGCACATGTTTGCTCAAAGAGTTCTTCTGGTATTCAAACCTTTTAGCCTGTTAAATTCTTCCTTGCATCCTTTTAGATTCACAAGGACATGTTTCTTTACAATCGTATTTATTCTAGTTTATCTATCCAGATATGTGATTCTTTTGGTGCATCACTCCTTTGCCCACATGCCCCTTGCCCAAAAATTTTTATTTCAATATTAAATTAAAAATTAGACTAGGCAGGACTAGTATGTGCATAAAACATTATGGCCTAGGGTGAGCATAATTATTGAGAAGTTTCTCTTTGTATTCGGAGTGGCCCCAATGAAATTTCTCAGCATAAATATCATTGTCACCTTCCCTAAGCTTTTTATTAAGAATTGTAGGCTTCAGATAGCAATCATAGCATTTCTATTTCCTTCCTCAAATGGTATGCATGCCATGCGAGATGGATTTCCCATTTAAATGGTTTAGAGTAATACATTTTAATGCTTGAGAAAAGTCAGCTGCAATGTCGGCCGTTGAATGTCAACCTAGGGTTTAGGTAAAAGAGGAATATGATATAAAAAATAAGATTTGCATATGCATGGAATTTTATTTCTAATAGATTGATGTTCCAAGCTGTTTGGATTTGAGAAAGTGATGTGAACGCTGTTCTCTGTACCATAGTAAGGTCCATATTCTCTTTACTTCATAATTTCCAGTAATGTGATAACTAACTCCCTGTAATTGAGACACTACTATTAGAAACTTCTCTCGGAGTCTGGTACCAACCAAGTGAGAGGGAAATCATCGGATGGAAGAAGTTTGGAATTAAGGAGGGTAATGTGAGAGGAGAAATGAAAAGTTGCTGTTGGAAAATGTTGTTAGAAAGTCAGGAAAGGAATCTGGAACTTTTTATGCCTGAAGGAATTAAGTCTATGCATATTTTAATATTCTTGATACTGTTATTTGGTAATTATGTTTACCATATCAGAAATGTTAATGAAAATTTCCTCTTCATGCAAACTTTTGTAAATATTCTAGTGTCCTTAGTTATAAATTAAATTGATTCTTTTTTTGGCACCTTAAAAACAGTATTTAAAACAGTTAAAAACCTTTATTATTTGATATTACTATTTTTTCAAATTATTGAAATATGGTTTTTTACTAGTAAGTTGAATTAAATTCATTTTTTTGAGGATACATGCGTTTGAATCACAAAAGTGGTACATTTTTTCTTTAAAAATCTTTTGAAAACAGTAGAAAAAGAATGGCATGTATTGCCTGACAAGACAAAATTTCTGAGCAACTTTTTTTGGTGCTTAGAATTCATACCATTATTTTTCTTGAAAATATTTTGGCATGAAAAACAGTTGCATTTAAAACAGTATATTAGGTTTCTTCCACATCTCAGTATTTTGCTATTTTTATTTACAAATGCCATGCTTTTCTTGCCAATGATATTTTTCACATTCAGGAATGAAAAAGAAGGTATTCCGGCTGATATCCTTCCTCATCTGGATGTGTGTGTTGAAGTACCGCAGGAAGGTTTAATCCGCTCCCTCAATGTTCATGTGACTGGTGCTCTTTTCATTTGGGAACATCTGCGACAGCACCAACTGAATCGCAGCAGCAGTTAATATTTTTCCTGCCAAGGCTATCCAAATAGCCTCATATTTTGCTTGAACCCAACTAACCCAGATGTGAATTCATCAGGGTCACCTTCAATCTTCAAAATGGTAATTTGAAGATTTTGCAGTGGTGTGGCATATCATTTGGGTCAATCCATGCATCATCCGATGCTGGAGACCAGAGGCCTTCCAGAGGTGATTCAGGTCCATCTTATGATTGAAATGCTTTTACAATTTATTCGTCTCATTGGTAATTATAGACATATGCATTTGTCAATCAAATGATCTTTCTCATTGTGGTAAATTTCTTTCCAAAGGGTGGTAAAATATTCTCGGATGTTCATTGAAGGCTGTGCTTTTAGATATCCATACATTCAGTGATAACAACATTAACTGAAGTGACTTTTATGATGAACTTTTGATTTTCCTAGTGTCACCATGAGTTTTAACTTGCAGATTTTGTTTGTGTTGTCAATTTCTTTGTATCTAACACATCGCTCTTTTGCAGTGCTTGTATATGTGAAATAACCAATATTAATATTTAAGTGTATGCAAACACTTCCTTATGCTGTTGCCAGTGGCATGCAATATGGCTGCATGTCTCACTCAGATTTATGAGAGATGACACTTCCCCCACCCTGTGTTCCAAAGAGTAGATAAACTTGTTTGAATGCTGGGAAAACTGTAAACTTTGATGAATGCAATGCAGTGAGATACTATTAATCACTGCTACATAAAAACCTATGCACTACCCCATTGTTGATTAAGGTAGTGACTGTGCCCACGTGTGTATACAATTGCAATTGAATATTGGCCTGGATGAGTAAATAGCTCATGAAGGGTTGAATGAGTTTTCCTTTGTGAAAATTAGAAAATATTTTGGATAACAGATAAATGCCTCTACCTTGTATTTATGAGGATTTCAAAACATGGAAAGAAGGAAAGTCAGCTCTAGAAGCCAAAATGACCTTAAGAGCAAAATCTGTAGTCATGTTGGCAATAGTTGTCTGGTTTAAAGTGGTAATTTTGTGAATATTACAACATAAAAGTCAGTTTGTGATAACAGAATTGTTACGTTTAATAAATACAGCTGCAAAATTATCTTTGTTCTTTTCTTTTACATAATGAAGATGGGAGTTGTTGCAAAAGGAACTGCTTTGGGTAATGGATTGGGTGTAAAAAAATCAAATCGTTAAGCTTTGGAATGGCTTTTTATTTTTACTATATTAGGTTTATTGGGATCAAACTAAGGTAACATCTTTCACAACTGCTTTGATATTCAACGATATCACTTATGCAAAGTGAGTTAATCCACTCAATTCACGTACTGTCAAAAATAATTAAGGTATGTTTAAAGAAACTTTTAAACTATGATGGTAAATTGGCTCTTCAACTGTCAGCATGTTAATTAGAGTTCTTTTTATGACGGTCATTGTTATGAAAACAGCAAGACAAGCTTACTATTTTTATTTGGGAAAATATTTCAGGAAATCCCAAGGCCTGCTATTGATTCTGAAAACTGATAATGCTTCATTTACAAATTGATTTCTTCTTCTCTCTAAATCACTTGAACAATGTTAACTGTGTGATCACGGAGTAGAGAAATATCCTATTCTCCATAAAAAAATCTCAATCACTCTATGGCAATCTTTAGTGTCAACTCATGTTTTACCAACAATATTTCCTGGCACACTGTGGTTTTTCAGTTTAGAATTTAAGGAAAATACTTGAATCAGATGGAAAAGATGATATTATTTTCATGTTAACCCTTAATGCATAGAAAATTGAATTGTGACCTCCATCTAATCCTTGGTGTACGGTGCTGCTTGAGGTAGTGCAAGAGCCTTTGGAAAAACCCTTCCCCCAGTATGATGAATATGGCCCCACTGCCCTGTGTGCAGTGCCCCCCTCCCAATATGATCGCCATGGGCAATAAATTCCTGTGGGCCTGGGGAAGTCATCCAATGACTACACCAGGTGAAGAACCCAGCTCTCAGCTGGGCATAATTCCATAGACTGCGATTCTGGAAGGTTGATCTGGATGGCAAAGTGCTGGTGGAGTTATTGAACCGTTGTGTGGGGATGTAGATGGTGCCACTAATGTTACAAGTGCAGCAAAGCCATCTTGCTGCGCAAGAAGTGAGAGGGAAGTGCTGCAGAATTGGAGGCAGGGGCCCTTCTTGGCCAGGGGCTGCCCTTTCCATTCCAGAAGGGCTTCGTTCCGGTGACAGAGGGATGATTGGAGCAAAACTTTGCATTCCAGGCCATCACTAAGTATGCAAGGGGAACTAGGCAGAAGGTAGCTGTTGCGTGGCTTAATCTGGTGGACATCTTGAGGATGCTGGCAGACTTGGGCATGTCGAAGAGAATGCTAGAGGAACCTTTACAGGGGTGCGATGACTAATTTTGAGATGGCCACTGGCACCAGTTGTTAAACTTTGTTCTTCCCTCTTGCTCCTGCACAGATCTCAAAGGTTGTGTTGTGGGAATAGAGCCTAAGTTATTACTTATTTTGGAACCACAGGACCTCCACGTGCCCATGTATTTTTATGTTTTGTACCAAATGGCAAGAAACCTATGTAATAAGGTAATATGTGCCATGAAAGCTTTGTTATTCAGCATGATGGTGGCTGTAAGTTTTCCCATTATTATACAGAAGTAGAAATGTACCCTCTGTGGGATATGCGGCACACCCTCAACCCTGGCCCTGTTGGCACACCTCTGTTGCTGCGGCTAGCTCATGGCATTAACAGAAAATGAAATACTTGAGGGTGTACCCTCTTAAATGAAAGCAGCCTATGTATGTAAAATGACAAATCTGACAAGGCCAAAATTAAGCCAAGTCGAAAGAGGATAGCTTGAAAGTCCCATGTTATTAAGTCAGCTCAGTAGGACTTATTCTTTCATTTTTAACGATATTATCTGTATGCTGCTTTCCAGTTTCTAATATTCGCACCATTACACCATCTTAATCTGGTGATCTTGTACTGCTCAGACTCAGCAGTCCTGACTTCAACTACGGGAAGGCTCCGATTGATGCAGATGGGAATACTTGACAAAACTAATTTTTCAGGTATCAGATCGACCTGAAAAACGGCATAAAAAAGCAACTTTACGCCGCCACCAAAATGTATGGATTTTACTTGAGGAAGCGCTTAATACGAGATGAGCTATCAATGCAACTTACCAGTTAATTGCTATATTTGGTTACGACGTCTCACATGCCTGTGCAAAATAATGGTGTAATATTTGTTAGATTTTCTGATGCTTAATCCCCAAATATTCAATCTCAAATAAACTAACAAGAATAATCAGTTAATAGATGGAACAAAAATCTGGAGACAATCTGTTGGAAAACCAAATGGAATCTGTAAGAACAGAGGCATGATGATGAGGATGTACTCATGAGTGAGCCTGTATTTACTCTGACTGCTTCCGCAAGTTTTGTGACAATTTCTTGTTTCGATGCCCTGAAATTCTCTTTGATTACTCCGTGCTGTGGATTGCTTAAAAATTATAAAGGATTATATTTTTTTAGTTATCTTTATCGATCATTCAAAATACTGGCATACTTCAGTTTTCACTAAGTATAGGCAATTAATATTTGCTGCAAATTTGTTTTCTGATAATTTATAAATGGATTCCCCGGCTGATGGTATTTTCGTATGCATGACTATTTTCATGTATTGTCATGGTGCGCGGTTATCACCTGTTCCCCCGAATGATATCCCGAAAATGACTATCATCACGCCATTTGGACTCCCTAATTTCCATACACACTGTCGACCTTCAGGGGTGGCAAGTGGTGCGACGGAACCGGGCCCCGCACCATCAGGACCCCACCGAGGCCCTGCGGATGTCGATTACAAATACCAGGTCTGTTCATAAAGTATCGAGAATTTTTAATGTTCGCGGGTTACGTACATATGATTTAGAAAGACTTTTTGACAAAAGTCGCGACACTTCTTGAGCAGACCTCGTATGTCACAAATTACGATCACGTGAGAGAATTTGTGACTTCGCGAGGGCCTCGCAGGCTATATAATATGCGGCTGGGATTTTCAAATGCGGGGCCTCTTTATGTGAAACTGCTTAAAACATAACTCAATTAACTTAATTCAGCATTAAGAGGCCAAACGCAGAAACGCTAATTTACCATTTAAATTAAGCCAAAGAATTTTAAACAATTGTAAAGCCTCATTTTACCGTTAAATTGATTTAAAACTGCAGCGTGGAAGCGTTTTTACGCGCTTAATTTATTGTCTTAATAGCACAAAATGCCGCGGCACAGACTCTGTAGTGTCAGCGCGAAGAATAACTTTTAAACGATAGAAAACTTGCTGCACCCTTCGTCGTTGCGCGGTTATTATTTGCTGTCTTGTGGAAACCATAATGTTCCTGCTGATCACATCTTTACCGCTCTCGCTACATTGAAACCACAAGATCAGGCCCAGGGGCGGCTGCACAAGGCCCCGCTTACCAATGAGGCCGCCTCTGTAAATACACATCGTTCGATCTAAGAAACGCAGCTCAGACCGTTCTAAATTTCATCAATGCAGGGGCGTATTAACCCCCATGTGCCGCCCTACACTATAGTCAATGTCTGCCGCCCCCTTAAGGAATTAATTTTCCACATTCTCACGTTAATAAAAAGAATGTATCCATGTATTCTTTTTCAAGTACTTATACAAAATATACACTTTAGAAAGGAAACGCTAGAATAATTCATATGAAATAAGTAAAATATTTATTTTGAGGTACTTAATGTTCAAGACTAGAATTCCATCAATGAATACTTTGACTGATTATAAATTTACAATTTTTTAATAGCGTGATCATTCGCAAGACAATGACTAATGTAAACACAGGATTCGCGCTCCTGGCGGCCTATGGTGGAACCTTTTTTCTAGAAAAGAAAACGCGCGGGATTTTGAATCAATATGTTCGCATTAAAAAAAATTGAAAAAACTGATGAAATAAAAATTCCGGGACTTGTGCTGCCCCCTGGGAGCTGCCGCCCTACGCCATGGCGTAGTTGGCGTACTGGTAAATACGCCCCTGCATCAATGAGGTTTCAAGGGTTTCGTACGCATATTTAGATGAAGTGTGTTTTTCGGGTGCCAAAATTTCCCCGGTGACCATATGCGGCACAGGAAAATAATCTGAGATCATTCCCTGATGTGAGAATGCCACACACTATTGGGCTTAGTGAACTCTACTATCAAACCGACCTTGGAGTTTTTAACTGCTTTTATGTTAAGGCCCTTCACGAGGTAATAAATTTCATCACAGAAAATATATTCAAGACCAAGTCTTAGGGATTATACTCTGCAAATAATATTAGCATAATTAAGTCCCAATCCTAAGTTTGAAATTTGGTTTGGGGAAGCAAAATAATGACCTCAATGTTCCACTGCTCAGTTTTGTCCATTCCTATTTAAACTCGTCCCAGTCTTCGAAAGAAATTTTGAAGTCGTTTTTATTGTGAATTCTTATATTTTTTTAGTTTTGAGACTGGCTTTGTTGTGATTTGAATATAGCAATAAAAACATTTTGAAAAGGCCTTTAAGAAGCCAATTTGAAGTCTTAAATGTAACAACAATTAGTTCTAAATTATATTTATACAGTCCTTAAATAATGGCTCATCCTTTAATTTTACATAGGAAGTAATTATGCAAGACTTAATCATGAATATCAACAGATTTTGGATGAGAAATCATGGAGGAGCAACACTAGTGATAGTACCAGTATAATATCCCAAATACCTTAGCTTGATGGTTTGAAGGAAAAGAGAAATGAACCACTGTATGAAGCTGATTCCATCTGGGCTGAAACGGCATGCCACTTGGATGGCTGTGATTGAAGAATGCTAGTCAAGTCGAAAAAAGCAGAATAGTGTGTCATAAGGCCAGCCTAACTATATGGATCAAAATGCTTGGCCACTTTGTCTGAAATACAAATGTAAACCATATGATTGTGCTCAGCACCAATATAACAAGCATTACAATTTGGAATGAAGATATTGGAGGAAACCTAAAAATCATACTAATAAAGGAAAAGATAAAATGAAGTAGACTGCATTGGTTTGGCCATATAGACATTCAACAAAATGGTCAAAGGTCATGGTTACTTGGTCATGAGCTTACCAAACCAAAGAACCTTACACATAATCTAACCACCTTCTCCAGGCAGACCATAGAGAAGGTGATCGAGAGGCAAGGCAAGCAAGATATTGAAAACTGGTGAGAGAAGCAGACATCAAAAGGTACTGTACCTGATGATGAAGCCTAAGTGTTGAAACTAGTTGTACATAAATAAAGAACAGAGGAAATATACATTGTGTTCTTCATTTAATGAACATGAACTTCCACAAAGTTGAGCCTGGAACAATTGAAATCAAAAGGTAGCTATAAACAAATATGATGTGATGACTTTTGGTACTTATTTGAGTCAAAATCTTTTATTGATGAACTTCTTTGATTTTCATATAACTTATATAAAATACAGAGGTAGACAGATTACTAATATCACCACCACATTGTACATGTTATAAGAACATACACATCTTAGTATCTCTTCAAATAAAACAAGGAGCATTAAAATTCATTCATCACAATGTAAATTTTAAACAACTGTTTCGACTCACTTGAAACAAATTGAGAAAACTTGCAAAAAATTTATCTTAACAACATAAACGATAGATTGTGAATTTAGGGAAATGCTTCTGGTAAGTTAAGCTTAGTCCTGTATTTTATAAGTTTACAAGAAATAAATATAATATTTTCTTCAGAAGTAAAAACAGATGCAGTTATCACAGATAATACCTCATCAATCCCAATCATCTTCTTCATCAAAAGGCATGGAAGAGAGGCAGACGTCGAGATGGGCACCAAGAGCACCAACAAGGGATTGACCACAAATGGGACAAGCAGGACACTCAACACCGCCATCAGAAGAATGGGCCCCTCCATCTTCTTGATTTGCCCCATCCTGGAATGACTCATCAACACATATGCGATCACAAGTATTCAGGTGCTCATCAAATTCACTCTCTTTGATTTTATCATGGCATCCAGGGCACTCGAGATACCATGGCCCTTTGCCCTCATCGACAGGGGAGGGAGGCCCCAGACATACAATGTCATCATCTGCTGATTCTGATCGACCTGCAATACAGTCATCCAGGTGAGCGTTTATTGTGGCCTCATTCTGCAAGGAATTACACACAGGACAATTCACTTCCTGGCGCTGTCCACTGCCAGAAATGGAGTCTCCCGGTGATTTAGATGACAATGCTGCACTGTCCATAATGGACGACGGTACATGTGCCTTTTTCGGCCTCTTCTCTGGCGAGATATTGTCATTTGTTCCTTTGATTCTCTTTCTCAGGTCCTTTTTCACACCTGGTGATCCTTTGGGATTGGTGATGAGGTTGGGAAGAGTTGGCCGTTGGATGCTGCTACCACCACCCAACACCTGTCCCTTGCCACTAAATGGAACAAAGGGTGCACTGGTGCTATAGCTGCTCATCTCTGATGTCTTGGATCCTTTTTTGACAACAAGAGTTGACACGTGTGACGATTTACTTCCCAGTAGACCACCCGCCACAGAAGATGATTTTTGATCATGGCCAGACGTTGAGGGTGAGAAGTAGCCATGAATTCCAGATTTTGGCTTTGGTTTAACTTCTCCTCCATTTACAACAACTCCTGATGACTTCTCAATGCTCTTTGATCTCGGGAAACCCGGGAACTCAGTCTTTGACGAGGACACTCCTGAAATATAATACGGCCATTATTAGGATAACTTGGTGGACACAGGATTCTTAATCCCAAAATTAAATGGATTAGTAGGAGAAAAATCATGTTTTTCAATTTTAATGGAAACAATTCTGGGTTTTGGTCATGCACCCATTCAAATTATTTTCTAATTCATTTCACAGCCTCAAAGGAAAACCTTGGATGTGGTTCTATTTAGATTTCATTAAGTAGGTTATGCAAACATGAAATTTGAACAAGAGGACAAAAACTCCAGCTCAGAAAATTGATGGTACCCATTACCAAGCAGCTTCAATGTTCTTTAGACTTTCATGTAGCATTGGTGATTTGTCACTATACCAATTGCTCTGATGTGAGTGCCTCTGGAAGGAAAATTCTAAGGAGAAATTTTATCTGACAGACTGCTGAAATGCTTTGATGTATCAATATTTTTCATCAAAGAGCAGCACTTGCCACTGTAGATGTCATCAAAAGAAAAAACATATAAATGCATATATTCATTGCTGTGGTGAAGAGATACGCATTTATTAAAATTTCACTTTTAAGAAGTCCAGTTCAAAATATTCACATAGAGAATACAAGGGATTTGAAATCAACCAATGCTCAATTATATTTTTGAACCTATTGTAGCTAGGCTTTCTTGCAGCATGGGGACATTTGTTATGGAATTTTAAAGCAAGGCCATCCAACAGAATTAAAGGTTTTGGACAATCTGCCTTGAGTAAAACCTAAAATTCCTTGACCTCATATATGTTAAAGACCGTCATCACTCTTAGCCTAACAAATAGTGGAGGACAGTGATCATGATGGCCTGAGATGGTTATAATCCTAACTGCTTTCTTTTGTAACATAAGCAGAGCTGTTGTGTCACTTGCATGTCCCCAAAGCCTTGAGCCATGGAATAGGTGAGCTTGGAAAAAGGCAAGTCTCAAATGTTCCTCAGGAATACACCTTTTAAGTCTCCTGATGAGGAAGAGATTGATTCTTAGAGAGTTTTTTTGGAGATTGCAGTCAAATTACTTTTCCAGGAAAGATTAGTCGATTAAAAACACACTCAGCTTGACAGCTTTGAGCTTTACCAGCACTGCTAAGGCACTTGCCAACACATACTAGGTATTTTGTTTTTTCACAGTTTAAAAATAGTTTATTAGGTAAGAGCCATTCACTGGCTAGTTGCTGCACATCTTTCAGCTCATCAGTGCCTCTTCAGGATTTTAAATTTATTTATATGAGTAATGCCATCAGCAGAAATTACAGAGGACCAAATATAGATCAGTGAGGCACATCATTTTTTATTTGCAAGAATTTAGACTTCTACCATTTGTTTACGGTTTTAAATATGAGGTCATGAATTTAAGTTCAGAGCCCTGGATGCCATAACACTGCAGTTTTTTAACAAGGATTTGGTGATATACACAATCAAATGCTGAGGAGAGGTCAAACAATGAGAGAGATAAGCACAGCCTATCTTCAAAAGCACACAGTACGTGTTTTAAGACATATTCCACAGCTTGCTCAGTGGACTATCCAGGTTTAAAGCCAAATTGTGAGAAGCTGAGTAAGTTCTTTCTTTCTAGACACACAAGTATTTGGGTACTACCAATAGCTTCAAAGACTTTGCCAATCACAGGAATGATTGAGATGGGGTGGTAATTTTTTGTTTTGTTTTCATCAACCTGCTTATGAATTGGTATTACTCTGGGGTATTTTAGGACATGAGGAAATTTTCCCAACAAGAAACAAGAATTGATGACCATAGACAGTGGGAAAGAAATGCGACGAACAATGGCCTTAATAATATCATTAGAGAGACCTTGGACATCTCTCCTTTTTCATCCCTTAAATTTGGCAACCACTTTCACTATTTCAGATGGAGTGCCCCACTTCCAGGGATAAGTTTCAGTCAAAGCAGGAGATCAATTGAGTCGATCTTTAAAATCCAGATTGGAGTTGGAGATTTTACAAAGAATATTGTCTAAGGAACTTGTGAAGAAGTTATTACATTCAGAGGGATGTATGACGGAATCTTTTGCTGCATTAGTTGGCGAACCCATTATCCTTATGATAGACCAGGCAGCTTTACATTTATTTTGGGAGCGGTCAATAAATGTTCCATTGGCATTGGTTTAGCCAGGGTCAGCTTCTTATGATATTCTCTTTTGAGCTCATTTTACATTGTGAGGGTAACATTAGTTGAATTTATTTTAACATCATTTTAGTTCTGCCTCAGATTTTCTGCACAATTGCAGGTGTAAACCTGTTATTTTCTTTATTAAGGCATGACATGGCTTAAGCTTGAGTAAGCTTAAGTGTAAGCTACAATGTAGACAATTTGTACCAGAAAATGAAGTCACATGCAAGAATGAAATAAGTACCTTTTATACTTAAATATTCAAAATCAAATGGAATCCACTTTGCAAACAGGAGTGGCCAAAGGATATGAGAACTATCTTCTTGAAATTTTCTGTCAATTGAATATTTACCTAGCCTTTACCACCTACTGGCCATTAAGGCATTGGCAACTCCAGCTTATATTCAGAATTCAATCGTTTACTTACATGATGAAAGGGGACATTGATTACTCAAGTGATTATTTTTATATCTATATAGATATAAAAGATATATATCTAGTACCGACTGCTGTATTCCAGGTGCTATTCCTCAAAGTCTCAAAATTCAAATCAATGCTTTTTGCAAAACTAGTTTTATTTCTTCCTTGATTACTATCTTCATTGAAATCCTTTGAAAACTTGAAATTTCAATGTCCTTTTCTTTACCAAAACTAGCAAAGGCCAAACAGTCAAGAAATCAGTCTCTCTTGACAATGTGATAAATAAAATTGACATGCATTGACATTTAACATTTCTTGGTTGCAAGTCTTTTCAATAATTTTCCTCTCAGTTCTCATGTTTGCCTCCATCTGTGCAAATATATTAAGAAATATGTTTCAGTGCATAACTGTTTCCCTCTCTATGTTCAGTGACCATAAATTTTGGAAGAGGTTCATATGGATTATTCAATGCATTTGATTGACCGTACAAGTACATGGGAAGGCCCAGAAGTACCCAGCCTAACCTAGAGATGGCGGTAGTTGTTTGGAAAATATCAATTTATTAGAAAGTATAGAATCTATAAAGCATATTTTTCAAGTCTGAAGACGTCACGTTGTTTAGTAATTGTTTGGCAGCCATCAATAGCGAATGTTTTCAGTGAATTTGTGAAAATGGAGAAAATTGGTCATCGTTATGTAATATAATACTTTCATTCAAAAGGCCTTAGCCAAACCAATATAAAAGCTGAATTGGATTCTACTCTGCTCCTTCGTTTACAACAACAAAATATTGGAAAGCAGAGTTTAAATGAGGCCATACGAGCTGTCAAGATAAGCATCACATTGCTCCACCAAATGAGGTGACAACTCCAGAAATAGTGAAGAAAATCCACAAAGTGATACTGGATGATCATCGACTGAAAGTGCACGAGCTAGCAGACATAGTACGCATTTCAAACTGTGTGATACATCGAATATTAACTGAAAATTTCGACATGATAAAGCTGTGTGCAAGATGGGTGCCGCGTTTGCTCACACTCGAGCAAAACCAGAGTCGTGAAGATGTTTCAATTGAGTGTTTAGTGAAGTTTTGCAGCAACAAAGCAGAATT
Source organism: Hetaerina americana (assembly GCF_022747635.1). NCBI lineage: Eukaryota > Metazoa > Arthropoda > Insecta > Odonata > Calopterygidae > Hetaerina > Hetaerina americana. The sequence continues at coordinate 77,055,483 of NW_027286070.1, forward strand.
TTTGCACCGTTTCATAATATTGGATGAAACATGGGTCCATTACTTCGCACCCGAGACAAAAGAACAATCAAAACAAAGGATTCAAAAGGGAGAACCGACTCAAAAGTAGGCGAAGACCATTTCCTCTGCAGGCAAAGTCATGGCGTCGGTATTTTGGGATGGCGGTGGGATAATTTTCATTGACGATCTTGAAAAAGGAAAAACTATCAATGGCGAGCATTATGCAAACTTATTGTAATGTTTGAGCAAAGAAATCAAGCTAGAGCGGCCATATTTGGCCAAGAAGAAAGTGTTGTTCCATCAAGACAATGCACCAGCTCATAAATCTGTTATTGCAATGGCCACAATTCATGAATCAAAGTTTGAATTGCTACCTCATTTGTCACAAGTAGCTCCTTCCGATTATTTTCTGCTAGCAAACTTGAAAAAATGGCTCGGTGATCAAATATTTTCCAACTGTGAAGAAGTGATGTTGGAATTTAATGGTTATTTGAGGAGGAAGATAGTTCTTATTATAAAAAGGGTATCGAACATATTGAACATCGCTGGGAAAAGTGTATAGAGCTGAAAGGAGATTATGTTGAAAAATAAATACATTTTTTTCCAAGATTTTTGTGTTTTCTTTGTTTGGTCGGGTACTTCTGGGATTTCCCTCGTATATCTCCCTAATTGAGTAACCTCTGTTCAATTTCTATCAGTCAGTAATATCATTGTGTGATCTTCACTAACTAATGCAATGGACGAACATGGAGAATATTTGTATTGACACACAAATTAACTTTATAAAGTTAATTTGCATTCTATTTCCAAATACAGACACATTAAATGAGAACTTACATGAATATCCGTATTAAAAAAGGTTAAAACCCGCCCATTCCTGAGAATGGGTAGGGCCCTGCAACCTGCTAGCAAAGTATATCATAATTTCCAAGTTTCCACAGCTACCCTTTTATGTAAGTAAGTTCATCATAAATATCCAACCTATGGACTTTTCAAAATGTACCAATTCCATAACCAAGTGACAAGGCACACTTATCAAATCAATAGTGTATCATAGTTAAGCTATCAGTTGATATCATCGATGGTTCTCAAGCATTTAATTAATTTTCGAGCCATTATCCTCCAAGTTACATATTATTCATTCACTAGTAACCAACTACCTTTCCCACTTGCCCTTGCCCCTCCTCTGCCCTTCTTGTTGGCACTGTAGCCCTCGGGCTCACGGATTTTCACATAAGTCCCTCCGCATGATGCCTGATGGTCACCCCACCAGAAATCACTCGGACCAGGGGCCCTGTTCATGGCACGGCGAACCACGCCAAAATATGGTGGCCTTCTCCTGTAAAAATAAAAAAGGCATCGACTCTTCATCAAAATTCTCAACCGCTTGACAAGATCCAGCAGTACTTTTGTCAAACATTCATTCAATTCAAATTATACGTACATATTAACTCCAATTGACTTTCAGGGAACATTACCCATGCTACTTTGATTTAATTGAATTCAGCAATGTGGTAGCATTTAATTCCAATACAATTCTATTGACAAAAATATCTAAATGCTAAGCAAAATATCCATGGGCAGTGATGTGCCAATGAAATATGTACATAACACCAAACCAAATTTACCAAACACTGATATATTAATGTTAATATTGGCAATGATTGTATACCATATTATAAAATGATCAAGATTTGAAATAATTCTTTATTTCTTACTTTTAGGGTTTTCAAAACATCAATTTAAAGGAAAGTATTAGAATCAATTTCTGAAAAGGATTGAGGTTGCAACATTTTGGAAGAGAATATTAAAAATATTATTATGGCTGGATTTGAAGGAATGAACTTAAAGCATATCAAAAAGTAAAATATTTCTGTCGTCACTTGGTTGAAAATCTTCAGATTGAAATTGAAATTAAATTGGCTTTTCCACATAAAAAGGCTTCTATGAGGAAAATCCAAGTGGTTTTATTTCAATTTCTACATTTGAAAGGTTGTTGACAGAAATTCAACCAATAGATTAAAAATTATTTAAAACAAGAAATATGGTTAGCTAATTGATAAAACTTACTGACAGGGCCCTTGACACTTCCACCAATGTTGCTGATATGAGCGAACCTCATCATGGAAAGTGTGGAACACCTTGAGAGAGTAAAATTTGGAAAAAAATTAATTGACAAATGAGAAATTACTAGCTCATTTAGAGAACAAACTCCAAGCATTTTATAATACTGAACTTGCATGACACTAACAAACACCATTCGACCAAAGTTATTCATTAAAGCTTCCAAGTTGACACATGATATTTAAGTAATCCTAGTTATAATTGTACTAACTGGTTGCTCGATGGCCGAATAGTAATGTTTTAAAGTTACAGGATGATCCCTGACATTCTCCTGATTCTATAAAATTTTAGAGTTCATAATTTTTCACTTGAACCTTTTAAGGTTTTCTTAAAAGCAGAACTTCATCCAGTTTATGACATTTAGGATAAGTTCCGAGTTCTGACATAAAACTTCGCCCCGCAACAGATTTCATCATACTTCTTTTGCAACAAAAGAATCACATTCATGAAATTGGGTCGGATTGTGTAGTAGCACATATACCAGTTCAAATATGAGCACAGCAAGCTTAAAATGGGAGTCACTCCTTTCAGACTATTCACTAAATTTCTAAAGTTTCATGTTAATGCTACTGAATTTCCACCCTATCCTTCAACCCACCCTAACGAAAGATATCTTACTGTTATTTTTGTCCCAGCACTCTTATTTATTCGATGCATGTGCTTGTGAAATTCTGGTCCATGACCGTTTCGATCTCGGTTGTTGTGAGTAACGAAGAGATACGCATGTATCATTTCATGCTGTAAAAATAAATTCATAACATTGAAATAATAGGCTGAGCCTTACAAAATCATAAAGAGAGTCATAAAAACTCCTAGTCATACCGACCAATAATGTTTCAATCAAATCCTTTCTCGGTCGAAGTTTAAGAAGTGGAAGACTGAGTCGGATTGAACATAAACCTCCCCTGCCTTGATAACAGCATATTCCAGCACACCTGGAGGAAACAAGCCGATTAAACTCTTAAAGCATGTGAAACGCGATGCATACCTTCTAAATTTGCAGGTACTAAATGGCAATATTAAAATCTTATAAATATATTTATATGGCTCAAATGCTTGTCATTTAAAACGTAGGGAATCACTTCACATACGATGTCATCCTTGGGCTCCACTTCACCTCCACAGACCGAAGTTTCTTCCAAAAGAATAAATTATCAAAGTGAAGAAAAAGTGCATGTATATCGGGATTAGGATCAATGTACTCAAGTTTAGGGTCCGTCAAAGCCAATTTTTCATCCTGAGGAGGTTTAAAAGTAACTCGGTTTGGGCGGTTAGTATTGTTTTCATTCTCGTTTCTCCTTCTTGCCTCTTCATTTAATTCCTTTTGTAATCGTTTGGCAATCATAGAGTCACGGTTAAAGCTCATTTTTCCTGGCTTGAAAAGCCTTGCCTGGCTCGCCTGGCCTTTGCAGCCCCTATAAACACACACTTCTTTCAGTTAAGTTGAGCAACCACATTTCCCACTGCTTATTTGGATAAAGGCAAATCAGCTGGTCACAATGTAAGTCACATTGGCGCACTTTCACCACACGTGGCAAGTTCCAAAACATCGTTTTATACGGTAAATGGTATATATTTTAGTTTATTTGGTTTATTTTAATGGTATATATTTATTTAATTTACGTAAAATAAATCCTTCACTACTATAGGTTTATTTTACAGTGATACATGAAATTATGACCATTTATACATCGGGTTTTGATCAATACTTTTATATACGTGTGTTGGTAATTCGCTTGATATAAGTGAAGTTGACAAGTAGACTCACGTGTTTTGCATCCAATCCACATGCCCATTTCATGCGGGAGTTTCAAATCCGCGCTAGGTGTCAAGATCTTTTCGACACAGCATCTCAATTAAGATATAAGAAGGTAATTTCAAAAGTTCTAGCCAAAGAAAAATATTTATGGGTTGTTTTCTTAGTTAAAATATCTACCAATATTTTAAGGATGTGAAATGAAAGATGTTTTGGTTTAGTAAAATACGCAAAACTCGAATTTAATTTTTCTCACATATGTTTTGGCACAATCCTTATGGAGCATTTCATTTTAGGGTAATTCACATTTCCTGGAATATGAAATCTGTAAAATACATTATTATTTTCATGTTATTGCTGCAATCACTGTGAAACTTCGATCATAGAGAGCTCATCGAAACCAGGAGATAAAGAGTTCTATGGCCGTTTTAGATTAAATGAAAATAACTCAAATGAGTGTGATCGTTTCGGTCATTGCAGTTATTTTGGTTTAATTTAGATTACATGTTTAATGTTTAATACTAGATTACATCCAAAGCCTTCGTTAATTCGATAGAATATTATAATTCGAAAATTCTGATTCTAAAAAGTGTTGATTTTAGTTGTATGCCAATGTTGCGGCTCAAATGCAATCAACGTAAACCGTGAGTTGGGAACCTGGAAGTTGAGTTTTTCTTTATTACTATATGCAATTTCGCATTTTTCGATTTTATTCAATTGTATACCTCATAATTCACGCAAATGTCGGAAACACACGAATCATTATAACATACAGGGTCATTATTTTCTTAATTATTACTATTTTTAATTCCCTATGATGCCGAATTACAGTACCTTTCTTGACGAGTGTAAACGTCTAGCAAGACTGAAGAGAGTCTTTGTAAATATGAAACAAAGGTTATTAAAGAGCAGTTCGAAGTAGAATCGGTGGGTCATCCCATTCGTAAATCTTCCAACGGTTTAAATTTGGGTTTAGGCTCCATATCCTCTCACCTTTTTCAATCTTCCTTATGCAGTTAACCTACTCTTTATCCTCTCTTCCCTCCCTCACCGCCCTATGGTCTAATTTCGCAAAATACTCATTATTTTCGTCGTCCATCTCTCTCCTTTCTCCGCAATCTGCTGGTTTGTGCAAGATTTCGAAATCATCACTTACCCGACCTTGTGCAGCCTTGACACCGAAACAGTGTTGCGATCCTCTTACCATTTCTTCAACCTATGTTTTCCTCATCACCATCCCCTCCCCACTCTACTCCTTATACCGTATTCATTCCCAACTAGCTTTCCCAATATGATGTCTGAATTCGGGCTCAAAAATTTGCCCGTCATCAATAACCACCACCAAGCAACAAACAAGTTCCTCCAAGCTTACATGTGTTTAAGTTTCTGTTGGCTACCATCTGCTATCTATGTATCTCTCATACTTCCTCAATTGCATTCCGAAATCAATCGCAATTAAAATATACTGATTAATTGAATGTCTCATGAAGACACGAGGTTCTATTTAGAGGTAAAACAGTGTAGGAAAATGCGGTGGATCTGAAAAACCTCTTCGTCAAAAAATAACCTTAACATCCGCATCGAATTCCCTGCAAAGATAAAAAAGAAAAAAAATCCCATAAAATTGTAAATAGAAATTTTGAAGTATAGTTCCAATGACTACACGTAAACCTAAATATGTACCTATAATTGAGCAAATTCAGTGTTGAAAATATTTTCTTCCTGTTTTGAATATGCACGTCACATTGACATTAGGAAGTTACCCTTTAAAGACTATTATTTTGTTTTCACTTGCAGTTTGTTTCCCAATATGCTGTGTATTTTTTGGCTCCATGTCCTTTCGTGTATCGTGGAGTAACCAGCTAACTGGTTACTTATGCTAATATTTTAAATTCTTTTTTGCGCCATTTATTTAATTCCCTACATTCTCTCCCCTTCATATCCTTTCTCTTGCGTGATTTTCATCCGTCAGATATAAAACATTTCACTATTAAGAACATTTTTATACCTGATTTATGAGGAAATCCATTAATTAATTTTTGTTTAGGGAATATTATAATGTTTCAAAATTGTTTCCCCGCGCGGTCAATTTTCTACGATTTTTCATCTTTCATTTCCGCCACCGTACAGTATTGGATTTATAGGTGACCCTTTATTTCCTAAAGTTTGTTTGTCAACTCCGCCTCACTCCTGATCCCCTCCCCTCCCAAATCACACCCTATCCTCCCCAACCCTGCCCGTTCCAAACGCGCACTCGCCACCACCGCTGCGCACCCGTCGTCGCTTCAGCACCCCTTCCACAGCCCGTCGCCCGCCTCTCACCCTCCTCATCGCCGCATATCGATCGCCCCCCTGCTCGCGCGCGGGGGGCCCCTCAACGAGCGTTCCGCGCTCCTCTTTGGGGTCCTCGTGCCCCGGTATCGAGCGGCCCCCCCATCCCCCTCCTTCGAGGTCGACAACGACGACGCCGCTTCCATATCTATCGCTGGCAGCCCCTCGTCACCTCCGCTTTCGCAGCCCCTCGCCCGTAGCATTCTCTCTCTCCCTAGTGCCTGCACTCACTCGCTCTGAAACGCACCGCTCCTCCTCCTACCCACCACCCACGGGTGGAGTGGAGACCCCTGCAACTCTCCTGCTGCTCTCTCCCCACTCCCAAGAGGCGGAGGAGTGCATTTCCTCAGATCGGATCGCATCCGTTCGCGGCCCGCAAGAAGGCAGGCCGTAGACGACGGACCCTCTGGAGGGACGACCCAGGTGCTCGAACCCTCTTCCTTCGCCCGCCCCCCGATCTCCATCTCTCTCCCGGCGGTGCAGTGCGAAAGGCGACGCCTCCATTCCGTCGCTGCGCGCGATGCTCATCTGTCATCATCATCATCTCGTCCCCTGCCGCACTCGCGTATCGCCGTCCCCCCTTCCATAGAACCCCAGTCTTTCCTCCGATACATCCACCACCGCCACCCGTTGCCATCATTTCCTATCCGTGTTTGCCACTCTTCTCGAGGGTGCCGCCGTCGAATGGACGGGAAGATGCGGTGTTAGGGTGCGAGGGAGGTTTAGTTCGTCCTTCCACCCCGGTTGGGCTACCTTTTTGCCGATCACCACCGCCGGAAAGCGACTGAGGAAGAAGAGCAGGTCTCCGTGGGGAGAAAGGATCGTGTTCCTCATCGGGAGGGAGACCGGACCTTGGGGGTGGCGGAGAAGGCTTCCGTCTGACTTCCCCCTCTGCTCCCGGTCGAGAGGTGAGTGCCCAGAGGAGGCCACCGAGTGCGTGGGAGAGGGTGACCCACATATCCCACACAGTGCGCGCGCGGTCACCTGGGATTCCCCACACCTTAAAGGTTTTGCCTATACTATTGCCTAAAAAAGTGATGATAATAATGGTATGTGAGTGTAGCTATGGACGGGATGAGCAAAATAGACAAATCAACGCCAAATATATTTCTCGATCCCTGATCCCCTTTGTGTATCAGAGAGTTATGTTATCCGAGCTACTCATTACGATGTTAGGCGTTCTCTAGGAAACAAACGCGAATGGAGCACCTTGCTGGGGTAGATGAATTGACATGCATGCTTCAGCTGGTCTCTCTTGAAGTGCTTCATTGAATTGGCTAGTGATAATCAATCATTCATTGCATCTAGTGATTTTTGCGTGGCTTGCCGTCTTTATGTGGGATTTAAGGTAGCATTTTTATGCCATGTTAATGCGTTTTACTATTCTTATTTAACGTAAAACGTAACGTAACGTGAAAGGTAATGTAATCAGGTGTATTAAATGACGGCACCGTTCATGTCATGGAATGGTCAAGAATAATCGCAGGTCTCCTTTCCCGTGAAAATGGAAGATGATTTCAATGATATTCCTAAATTGACTTTTTGGTAATGAATGATACGATGTTCTACTACATGAAGCTTTTTACTAGGTTTCAAAGAACGGAAGTTAGGATACCACTAGCCATGTTATTAACGGTGCCATTATCGATCGTATTCTAAAGTTCTATTGGTTTTTTTTGAAGAATCACTTGAATTCTCTCTGCGACGATTTCCAACTGAAGTTCGATATGTTTTGTTTCGATGAGTAAAATTAATTGAGCAAGATATGGAATGGATTACAAAAGTGGATATGAAGAGCAAGGAGTGCGCCGCACACGATTTCAGATAAGAGGCGCTGCGATATATGAAAATACGAACGTGCTAAAGAGATGTTTGCGCCTCATATTTATTAATTTTGCGGGCGAACGTTGGAGCTAAATGTTGACCATGAACACTTAAGATTATGCGTATGTTAAAAATCAGTTATATATTTAATATATTATTAATATAAAACGTTAAAATTGCCTTTTATTGGTAGCGCTTTGTAACAAGGCAGTTATTCCATCGCTAGCATGTAATAGCTAGTTGGCAGGTACTTATTCTCTCCATGATACTTATTAAGTGTGTCGAGGTTTATAAGCAGAGCAAAAGGTTTCTTGAATGCACAGCAAAAATCCTATGAGGATTCTAAAAGGAAGCAATACTGAAGCAAATACTGCAATAACTAGACATTTATTGACAGCATTAGTAATTTAAATGGCTTTATTGTTGAAAATTTTATAATAAAAAAATTACTGTAACTGATGTACCATCCAATGAAAGATGAAAATGTCCAAGCATTTGAGGGTTTTAAGAAATAATGAGAAGATTAGTGAAGCCTGTAGAGCATGTTTAGATAAGAGAAAACCAGTCAATAAAGAGTTAAATTAGTGCTATGACAGTGGCAATTTTTAGACGAGGAAACTTTTTTGCTTGATTGAAAAAATTTTGTTTTGTCATGGTACATGTAGGCACTTCAGCATTGATTCCACCATTTAATTTTTGGTTGCTTTCTTCCAGCTCTCCATGATGTCTTTTTATCTTCTTAAAAATAGGAACTATGAGCAGCATTAAGGAAACTATTTTTAAGAGGCACACATACTTTCTGTACCACACTAATTGACCTCGTGATGGTATGAATTAGACTCTGCATTAAATATTTCAATTTCATGTAAATGAGATTTGTAACATTCCTCAATTAATTGAATTTTTGATTTTTGTGCAGGAGGAGGTGAAGCCCTAAAAGTGCTCCTCTGAAATTCTTGCCACCAAGCACCAAAAGCAATTCCATTCAGCAGCCATCATGTCCATCTCAGCGCAGGGTGTCGTTGAGAGAGCTTCGGCTGAGCTCTCGAAGAGAATCAATGGCTTGGGACTGACCAGAAGCAAACACCGAGGAGGTGGTGGGTCAGAGAATAGAGGGGGAGGCAAAGGGAGTGGCGGTGGGGTGCCTGCCTTGGGAAGTGGAGGAGGCAGTGTAATGGAACGAGTGACTAACGTATTTTGTGGGGGTGTAGGAGGAGGCAGTGGTGGTGGTGCTAGCGGGGTCAGTGGGGGAAGTGGCAAGGGGAGTGTGCCAGAGAAACCAAGCAGGGGTGCTGGAGGAGCAAGCCAGAGGGTGGCACAGACGGTGCCAAATCCAGCTACCACTGGGAGGCCAAATGGAATAGTACCTCAAAGGACTTGCCCAACAACATGGGTGGAGCTGATTGAAGATGAAGAGTTCCTCATGCATTTTTTCTGGTACTGCTACTCAACTGGAGAAGTTAGAACAATGGCTCAGGTAAGAGGGTTGAAAGTCTGAGAGGATGGTCTAGGTCATTGTTTTCCAAATTGCGGTGGGTGGGATTCATTTGGTTAGTTGCTGTGATTCCTCTTGTCCATGGCTGATTCGTCCCCTTGTATTTGACAAAAAATGGAAATTCTTTGTTAATGTTTGCTTTAATCTAAAATTTCTCTGTGATGAGTTTGCCTTCTTTGGCAATTCTTAATTTTGAGTTAAAATTCACCTTTTTAGCCCAAAGGATCTCTTATAAACTCTAAAATGGCTGACCTAGAGAAAAATTGTAGGTAACTCTGGTCTATCACAACAGCCAGCATACCGCAAGCATTCAACAGGATGGCAGTAATCAGGGCTGTCACCTTCATTAGGGGCTGGCATTATGGTGTAAATCAGGGGCGATAGGCTCACTCAAATACCCAAAGAAGCCAGTTCAATAAATGCACACATTCAATGATGATATTCTAATGTAGGTCAAGGATGTTGATCAGAAATGTTTTCAAAAGGTGGTGTTGTACACATACCCATAGCACAGTGGTGAAAACTTGAAACAAAAGTAGCTATGGCCAGTTGTCCATTATTAATAGTTGTAGTTTATTGATATGGGTTCCAGTTTAGATGTCCTCTGAAAACTTTCATATGCCTTACCTCTGTATAACAAATGAATCATTGGCCCTTCAAGGATGGTCAAATCCCATGTGAGCTCAATGATATTATTCCTTAATAGAACACTAGGAAAAATTTTTCTATTTCACTTTCTCTCAACACTTCTGTCCACTGGACGTGGTGGTGGCAGGGTAACTTTCTCGCCTGCCAACCCAGTGGTCATGGGTTCGATTCCCACCTAGGTGGATATTCCTCCACCTAGAGCATGGGTGTTTGTAACTGTCTTTAATATATTGCACAGGGGTCAGGTGGAAGAAGGGACTATGAAGTCTCAATCTTGCCCCAAAAAAGTCATTAAATTAATGAATGCATAAAACACCTCAATTTGATTTTCAGCAGCCTATAGGACAAAATGATATAACTTAAGCCATCAGGGCCACTGTAGAATAAAATCAATCTTCCTAAACAATACTTTCACTCTTGTGTATGAAGTTTACTGAGTGACTCAAAAAATGTGAAGGTTATAGATAATAGAGATAAATAGAGAACCAACAATTATTTTTAATCTGCGCGACTCTTTTCAGGTTTGCACTCGGTGGAGAGACCTTCTCTATGCACATCCCCCACTGTGGTCCAACCTAATGGCCAGTCTTCCTGGCCCTGGATTAAGAACAACATCCCCAGAGTCCCGAGCCCTCGTCTACAGATCTATAGAGCAAAGGGCCTTTGATACTCTTTGCCTTAATAATGCAACAGACCTCGAAGTTGCAGATGTGGTATGTATATTTAAGTTGTGCCTTGCAGAATTAAAAATTTCATTGGAGTACTATGGCAAATATTATAATGTAGATTCTGGTACGGTAATGTACCCTGGCATCATAAGTAATCTTAACTTTCAAGTATGACTGGCATCACTCTGGTGTTACATGTACCTTTTCCATTAAAATCCTGTTTGTTTCATTATTCCCTTACTTTTTTCCTTCATGATTTATTTATACATCCTAGGGGGGTACATGTATCTGAATATATTTTTGGATACATAATGTGTGTATTTAATATGTTCTAGTGATAATTCATGGACGCAATTGATGGTTGTCTCCCCTATATCACCTTCAAATACCCAGGCCAAGAGGTGGCATGTTTCTCTTTTGTTTAGCACGTTTTCCTCTGGTGAGGTTGTGGTATATTGATATATTTGCAGACCTGCTGAAGTCTAGAATTTACACATGGCACCTCATTGGCCCAAGATAAGCAATTGAGGGTAGGTAAACAAAAATGCTTGTTGCATTGCCAGAGTGTATAAATGTGAGTTACCTCACATGTGAATGACAATGATATGCATGATATTCAAAGTAAAGGGAGAAGTATAGTATGCAGTTTAGTTCTTTGCTATCTTGAATATGAAAGAATCCCCTTAGGGACAGTGAAATGGTGTTAGAAAACCCATGATGCAGATAGGTTCTTTGCTGCAGTGCAAGTAGATTAGTGGATGAGTTTCCTACTCATGGGCAATGACATCTTGGTAGAGGAATTATATTGTGCAAAATAGTTCTAAACTCTCCTATGAACCCATTGATCTGCTTTGAGATTGCATTTTGTTGATCACAAAGAGAGGAGACTTAATGAAGGGGAGATGGAGGTTTTTCAATTTCCTGCTGGGTTTAGATAGAAAGACCATTGGTTGAGGGATGAGGTTTCATCCCTGTAAAATTTTGGAAACCTCTATATAGAGGGATGGATTTCTGTGCATATTATGTTTCTTCATTTGTCAAAGAGTGCTATGCATTATGATACCTATTGGAAAATGATAAAAGATTTTTAATAATCTCAAAGTTACCTTAAAAAATCATTGCAGCATAGGAGAAAACTTAAAAATGGGGTAGGTATCAATTGCACTCAAAGGGGCATACTTTAGAAGCAGGATATTCTGGAGAAGCATAAGTGCCCAAAGGCTTCGGTGGTAGGTGATGGCTACATTCTACTACAAGGAAATTTCTGATTTTCAGATTATTTTGTAGCCAACAGTTTTACTCCTATTACTTGAGGTTCAGAAGGGATTGCAAGTTGGCTACTATTAGGAAATATTGCCATCCTTCCCTGTCAAAAATTTTGTCTTGTTGGATTCTATTTCATGCCCTAATTCACACCATCCATACCCACAAGACTGGGTGTATTGTCAGCAAAACCATAAAAGTAATGGGAATTTCCTGGGAAGCAAATGAAGCTTTCAAAGTAAGAGATTCATCCTACAAAATCTGTAAATTGTATGACCAGAGGTATCATACATTTCTGCTTAGCCCACCTAGAAATTGCATGAAGCATAATCATACTCCTAGGATGAACATTAAAGTCTCTCTTCAGGGAATGTGCATAGTTGAGGTAGTGCCACTCATAGAAAAGTAATGAAAATTGTGAAAAATATCAATGGGAAATGCACAAAAATATTATGGACAGCTACTTTCTAGCATCATCTTTTTTTTAAGAAACTTATTCTAAAGAATAATAAACTCCTGCAGCTCTGTTTGACTAAAAGAAAAGGTATACTATGCATTGGAATGCAAAAGTTTGAGGCCAAAGAATGGCAACATTAGATCATGAGAAAATAATAGCCTGAAAAGACTCTAGTATGATATTCACACTTTGCCTAGGAATAATATATTTTTACATTTCCAGAAATGGAACTTGATTGTGGATACATTTATATTTGGAAAGGGTACATATTCAGGTGGATGGAGAATTACTTGTGGAAAAGGTACACTGAATCTGGGCTCGGCATCACTATTTAATTAAAAATGAGACATGATCTCATACGTACCCACTGTTTTAATGAAACTCTCTTGTTTAGGTTACTATGCTGCGTCCTGCCAGGAATATACGATGCCTAGTACTGAATAGTTGTGGATTTGGAGATGCCTCTTTAGCGGCGCTCACCACTCACCTGAGGTCACTGGAGGAGTTACGGCTTCGAGGCTGTAATGGTATCACTGGGGAGGGACTTGGTCGAAGCCTCAATGCCAAAATATGCAGGCTGTCTCTGGCTGATTGTGCACAGGTATTATATATGTATATATATATATATATATAAATATAATTAAACACAAATAGAAGATGCATTTTACCTTAAAGAAAACAGGCACATCCATTAAAATACAGAGACACTTTCCAAACTGTGCTTTTACCCTTTACTTTTCATGCACACATTATTTGTCCAACTCAATATAATATCACCATTGCGAGGAGAGGTGAAAGGATAGCAGGGATTACTGGTGTGATAATCATAGAGTAATATACAGCAGAGGGGATGAGAGCCAGAATATTACTAGTAGATATAAAAGTAGAACCAATGAACTTGGTCATTGTTCTGGTATCCATGCCACCAAGCAATTGTAAGGGGGAAGAAGTCGATAGGATTTACAATCAGTTAGAGGTTATAATTGTGTGCATTCCAGCAGGGAAACGTTTGATGGTGATGGGGGATTGGAATGCGATGATAGGGGAAGGAAGTGATGGTGATGAGGGGACTACTATTTAGACATGAGGAATGGCCATGGGAAGAAAGCAATGGAGATCTGTGGGAGACAGGGGTTAGTCATCACCAAGGTTATGTCTAATCTGTTTAAAAATGTTGCACTAGAGCTCAGTGAGCAGGGAAGCCTGTAATGGACACAAGAGGTGGACCTTGCAATACTGAAGGAAAAGAAGATAAGGGCTTAATAGTTTTGCAGGTTAACTGCCAGAGTATTCTAAATAAAGCATGTCATTTCAAGGCGTTAGTTGATGCATGTAATCTGGATATTGTGATAGGCACGGAATCGTGGCTAAGTGATCACATTATGTCAAACGAGATTTTTCCTCAAAATTTGGTAGTTTACAGAAGGGATAGGGATGGTCGTGGAAGGGGGATATTCATATAAATTTTTAGTTGCTATGCACAGAAGCCCCAACGAAGGGATGTACGCAGTCGAGGTATTAGCAGACATATGCTCGGCTAACCCTGAGGATCACACCCTCATAGCTGGGGACTTGAACCTTCCAGGTATTCAATGGTCGGCAGACGAGGTCATGGTGGGGGGTGGGAAGGCCCAAGAAATCGTTAGTCGTCTCGTCTTATAAGCCAGGAGGGTTTTGTACAGTTGGTGGAAAAACCCACGGGCGGGGAAACATCCTCGACGTCATACTTTTGAGACCAAAAAAGTGGGTAAGGGAAGTCGAGGTCCTTCCGGGAATAAGTGACCATTCAGCTGTGCGTATGTATCTAAACTGGGAGAGGGCTCAGTATAAGGGGCTAGTAAACAAAAAGATAGTTTGGCAATATAAACGTGGTGATAGGGAAGGGTTCCAGACCTTTTTAAGGGAAAAGTATTCGCAATGGGTAAGTGGTGGGCAGAATGTAGAAGAAATCTGGAAAACATTAAAGGGGATAACGGGGGAGGGATTAAATAACTCTGTCCCGAAAAAAAATTCTAAAAGAAAATGCTGACTCTGAGTTCTACAACCGCAAAATAAGATCCTTGAAGAAAAAAACTTCGAGTGATTAACAAAAAACGGAACGAGAGCTCGGAATGGCTCTTAATTTACAAAAAAATAGTTTGTGACTTAAATAGAGAGAATAAAATAGCCAAAGAAATTTTCCTACCAAACAAAATTGGGATAGATAATGGAAATAAATTTTATAAGTACCTCCAGAGGAGGAAAGACAACAGGGAAAACATAACAGCTTTAAAAAAAGAGGATGGAACACTAATTGTTGATGATAAGGAAAAGGCTAATGCGTTTAACAATTGGTATGCAAGTGTATTTAAGGTCATGGTAAAAACAAAATGGATTCTGTAGATGCATCTCTGAGTCAACAAGGAGGCAAAAAAATATTAAATACTAAAAGTATTAAAATGACGAGCGCAGAAATTTATGAAAAAATTATGAAAATGAGGGCAAATAAATCAAAAGGACCAGATGGTATCTCACTTGACTAGCTTAAATTGGGTGGTAGTGTAGTTTCAAATTATATAAATCATTTATTCATGCTACCTTAAACAATAATGCCCTGCCAAATGCTTGGAAGGAGGCATATGTTATGCCAATTTTCAAAGGAGGAGATAAGGCACTAGTTGATAACTATAGACCAGTAAGCTTGAAATCAGCTGGTTCTGCCAAGAAATGTTCGACTCTATGGATGCGGGAATAGAAGTGGTAGCTATAATAGTCAACCTGTCAAAAGCCTTTGACAAAGTTGACCACGATCGCTTAATGCTTAAGATGGGCCAATTGCCATTGCACACAGATGGAGGGGTAATCTTTTTGGTCAAAAATTTCATAGAAGGTCGAACACAAAGGGTCAAATTAGGAGAACAAATAAAAGAAATTTTCTTTTCTAAATAAAACAATTGTTGAGAACACCTTACCTGTAAAAATATTCGAGCCCTTTCCTAACAGAGTGTATACTTTTAAGACTACATGTAAGGTATATATGTAATAATTTGATTGATGTGTGGTGTAAAATTATATGTAACCACTTAATTTTTTAAAGAATTGATCTTTTTTTTCTTACTGATTGATTGATGTTAATGAGATGGGGATTTTCTTGCTATGTGAAGGAGATTTGTGTTTTGAAGTTCGCTTTAAGTGTACTTTAGTTTAATGAATGATTTTACGTATTATCTTTTGTGATTACTTGGGACTTGTGTGCCACCTGACACTGTCTATCAGCACATATAGATTTTAATAAATAGATAAACACTTGGTTTAGACACCACAAAAGGGGTAGGTATACATGGAAAATGCCAGGTGACACAGAAAGGTATCACCTAGATTATATCCTGGTTAGACACAGGTTTGGGAACAGTGTGATATATTCGCAGAGCTTCCAGGGAGTGGATGCGGACTCAGACCACAATTTAGTTGTTATGAAATGTAGCGTCCGTTTCAAAAAGATAAGGCAGGGACGTTGGGTTAGGAAATGGAATGTAGAAGTATTAACTGGAATGGCAAAGAAGGAGTATCAGCAGGCAGTAGAGAAATCATGGATGATGGTAAAGAGCTTAGTACAAGATGAGAGATTACAAAGATAGAGGAGAGAAGAAAATGGAAGAATGAAAAACACAGAGTTAGGCAAAAGGAAGTACAAAGAGTTAAACAATGAATTGAGGCGGCAACAAATAAAGCAAAAGAAGCATGGTAGAAGATGCAGTGTGGGGATATGGAAAGTTTGCAGAGGAAGGGTGAACTTGATGTGCTGTACAGCAGCGTTAAATAACTATCAAGAAGTAAGAGGGGAAGATCTGTGCTAACAGGCAAAGATAAGTCAGGAAAGATTATAGTTGACTCAGAAAAGATCCAAGAGAGATGGAAGGAATATATAGAGAACTGTATGGCGAAGAACTTAGGCCCATAAGGTTAGTAATGGAAAAAAAGCATGACATAGAGAAAGATAGCCTAGGTCCAGGCATACTTGACGATGATATAGAAAGGGCATTAGGGGAGATGAAATTAAATAAGGCAATGGGGGTAGTCAATATTCCTGCGGAACTACTAAAAGGTTTAGAAAAATGTGGGATGAAGAATCTACATGGACTGATTCGTAGTATCTATGAGGAAGGAATCTGACCGGAAGACTTTGTGAGATCAATATTAGTTCCTATTCCAAAAAAGGTAAAGGCTCCATCATGTGAGGACTACAGAACAATAAGTTTGATATCCCACGCAGCTAAAGTTGATCTCAGGATCATGAACAAAAGGATAGAGAGTGGGGCAAATGGGGAATGTGGGGAGTGGGGCAATTACTTAGGGAATGATCAGTTTGGGTTTAAGAAGGGGAGAGGTATGCGCGATGCCATTGCAGTAATGAGATTACTAATCAAGAGGAATATAGAATACAATCAGGACGTATTTGCCTGTTTCGTCAATTTTGAATAAGCGTTTGATAGAGTGAATTTGGAAAAACTAATGAGTTATTGCAGAAAATAGGAATAGATTGTAGAGATAGGAGGCTAAATCCGCAACCTGTACAAGTCTCAGACTGCTGAGGTGTGATTGGGGAACAGAGATTCCAGATGGAAAGTGTTAGGAAGAGGTGTAAGGCAGGGTTTAAACTAGGGGATGGCTAGGAATGGTTAAATTGAATTAGGTTGGCCTGCTAAAGATGTTAAGAATAGGCAAAGGGATGGGGTTATTAATAATCATCACCGGTGCTTTTGTATGTATATGTGGAGGAAATGATTAAAGAGGTATGGGGAGAACTGGAAATAGGTATGAAAGTCAGTGGCAAATTTGTGAAATCAGTAAGGTTTGCTGATGGCCGAGCTTTAGTTTGTCAGTCAGTAAACGGGTTGCAAGCATTGCTGAGTGAATTGGAAATTCAGTGCAACAGGTATGGGATGAGAATCAATATTAATAAAACAAAGCTTATGCGATTTTCTATAAAGATAAAGGCTAAGCTAAACATTGAAATAGGAAGGAAAAAACTAGAGCAGGTGGAACAGTTTACGTATCTCCGTAGTGTTTTGGACCAACACGGTCAAAGTAGAACTGACGTAAGGAGAGGAATTGCGCTAGGCAAAGAGGCTTTCACAAGGAGGAGGGAGTTGATGACAGGGACGTTGAGTAAGGATATTAAGAAAAGACTCGTAAAACCTTTGATATGGAGCGTAGCTATGTACGGAGCGGAAACGTGGTCATTGAAGCAGGAGGATAGACGTAGATTGGAGGCTTTTGAAATGTGGGTGTGGAGGAGAATGGAGAAGGTGAAATGGACAGAGAAGAATACAAATGAGGAAGTACTTGGTATGGTGGGTGAAGAGGGGGGTTTGTTGGGAGCAATCCTATGGAGGCAGGAAAAGTGGATGAAGGGCGTATTGATCGGTAGTGGTTTGTTGAAGACAGTAATAGAGGGGAAAATGTTAGGCAAACGAGGAAAGGGCAGGAACAGGATAGGCATGTTGGACGGGATGAAGGGAGGAAGGAAGTATTCAGAAATGAAGAGGGACCTGAGGTAGAGTTGGTTGTTGTATTGTGTTTCGTTAGGTCTCACAAAATATTTATTTGGTAGCTTTGTCCATTCACCTTACCTTACCTCAACCAGTAGATTACCTTATGATAGTTAATAATGATAATTTGTTTACTTTGAAATGTAAAGAAACAATAAAAAATTCAATTTCTTCATCATTTCCATATGAAACTAATTGGCTTTATTATTTAGTAACAACTTCAATACTTACATGCATTTCACCACACATTGCTTGTTGACTTCGGCATCACCCAAGATATTAAAGATTTTTTTGAAGTGTTTATTAGTTATATTTCAAGAGTGAGTTTATATCAAGATATTATTTTCATCTTTGGAGAACCATAAAAACAAAAATTACTACTAAAAGTACAGGATATTCAATGTGGGCAATGCATATTTATTCTGCATTCTGAAATGTGTACAACAAATTTTCCTGTCAGGCTAAGGGAACTTTCATTTCATCTTCCATTGTCAGTCATGAAAGATAGGCAGGCAAAAGACACTATAGTATTTTTTTTCCATCCATTCCATACCTTCAGGAGAGAGCACTCGGAGAACCCTAGTAGAAATATTACAGAACTTATGGATGCCTCTGAATTCATTTGGAAGCATCTCCATTTGTGTCTTAAAAGGAAAGAGGAGTGTGTAAATGTCAAATTGTTAAAAGTTTTTTTTTTATTCCCTCATATTCTGTGGGTCATTGTCCTCCTCCCCTACCTCAAAAGGCCGCTTATTCTGCCTTCATCACCCTCGCCCTAAGCCAGTCTTCAATGTTATTGTGACGTTCACTTCTCTCTCATTGACCGAGTTGAAAATTTAGGGGAAGAATAACATCTTTAAACATTGAAGGTAATTTATACACTCAGCACAGATCTAGATATGAGCTCTTCTCCTCTCCTTGAGGGATATCTTAAATTAAGTTGTCAACTGAGAGCGTTACTCACCAAGATTAGCAAAAATTAGTTATTGACCTATTGATTACAAGATAAGATGCTACATCCATTTTAAATAACATCCAACATTATTTCACATTGAACTAACAAGAAGAAGTTGTGGCTTTTGTGTTGATGAGTTTTTTGAGAGACAATGAATATAAGAAACTTTAAAAATAAACAGGAAACAGAAATTGTTCTCCTGTTTCAAACCATTCAATTAACATTTACATCAATATTTTTGTGCTTCATATTTAGTGTAGATATGAAACTTCCTATATGTGTACAATACTAAGCTCAATGACAAAGGTGATAATAGTAGCACCCTTGCAAAGCTGGTGTTTTTATCATTTTGAATCTAACAGTAAGTATTTCATACTCAAAAAAACTATTGCTCTATTTTGTCAAAAAAATCATGAGGGCTAGCTACAAAATAGGATATTGAGTAATTGGGTTCCTATTAAATTCAAAGGAATTCAAAAACGGAAGTAGCAAAAGAGGTAGCAATTGAATGGCTATTTTTTTCTTTCTCTTTGTTGTTAAAAAGAATAAGTCTTTTGAGCTTTATTGGGAACCAGTGATGAATCGGAAGAATCCATTGTTAATAATTCCTTTAGATGCTGAATAATTTCTGCAAAAGGAGAAAGCAGGGTTGAAAACTATAGAACATAAATTAGATCATAAAGGATCACCGCATCAATTTGGCCAAGTGAACTATCTCACCATTCTTTTGATGTGTTGTAGATTGGTGATGAAGCTGTTGGTGCTGTGGCTACTTTGCTTCCCAATCTTACAGAATTTGAGCTCCAAGCTTACCACGTAACAGATGCAGCCCTCACAGCCTTCTCAGGACCTCGCCACAGGGCCTCTCTTACCTCACTCAAACTCCACTCTTGTTGGGAAATCACCAACCATGGAGTACTCAACATAGGTAAGACTATTCAAGCCTTTATTTGACTACCATTCAAGTTTCAATATTTAATTAAGAGTTAAGATGTTAGTAATGATGGATTGATTTTGAAGTTAGATACATAATCACAGCTGTACATCCAAAATGTTACTCTCAATAGACTGAGGAGATTGGTGCAGTATTCCAGCACTCCTTATGCTTTACAGATCCTTGTAACACATACTTCCTTCCTCCTATTGTGAAGTTTGGTCCAAATGAGCTTCAAAACAACCTCCTCTTTTTTCTAGAAGAAGAAATATCCTGTCATATCTAAATGCACCATACAAAAGACGGAGGGAGCACAGTGCTTGGATTAGCCCCCACATGGTATTAAAAGATTTGAAGTGCCATTGAAAAATCAGCTTTTGTTAGAACTATTCTTGCTGTAACCTCTCAGGATACTGGCATTCTCAACAGTCTTATGATTGGTTGAATGGATGTTTCAGTGAAATCATTGCAGTAGGCTTCCATGCATAGTAAGAATATTTAATGAGAAAATCTTTCAAAGAATTGTTGCACATGATAATAAATGTGCAGTGTTGTTTCTTAAGAAAACAAAAAATATTTTGTGTGTATTTTTCATATTACCTGGGTATTTCAATGAGTCACTAGGAAAAAAATAGAAAAAAATTATTTTGGGAAGATTTTAATTATTTTTCAACAACCTTCTTTTAACTCAATACATTTTCCCCAGCGTTTCTCCGAATTTTTTAACCTCTCCAAGTAGTAGAATTTTGGTAGGTCTTAACAAAAGCCATCTATGTGGCCATGACATCCTCGCTCAATGTGAATCATTTTCCGCCAAGCTGTTTTATCAAATTTGCATATTAAAAAGGTAAGTGGGGGCAAAATAGAGTGTATGTGGTGCAAGTTCTATTAATTTGATCTTTAATTCCATAATTTTCACGAACAAAACTGTGCTTGTGTGCTTCCCTGGCTAGTCTCAATGAAGAGAATTTTTTCCTTCCCTAATAAGGATGTTTTTTCTTGATTTCTTCACTCAACTGCTGCAATAACAGCAGCTGAATACTGTCCATTCATGGTTTGTCCTTTTTCCAAGTAATTGATGCAGATGATTCCACATGCATACCAAAAATCCATGTCCATCACCTTGTTGGCCAATTTCACCATCTTTGCCTTCTTTGGAGTGCCTTAAGAAACCCACTGTCTTGACAGTTCCTTTGACTCTGGAGTGTAGTAGTGTATCCATGTTTTGTCTGCAGCTATGTATTGATGCAGATGATACTCATCTGAATTGCTACAGAAAAGGGCAAAATCAGAAATCGACTACACAATTGCATTAATTTTCCACCGAGAGAAAACAGCGCTCAACTTGCTGAGATTTATTTCACACCCAGTTTCCCATGCAAAATTGAAAACACTGCATGTTGCGATTGGCCTCGTGTGCAGCCTCAACTCTTATTTGCCTCCACTTTGATTCGCCAATCACTCAAAACCATTTCGTGGATTTTGTCAAACTCAGGGGCAGTCAAATGCGCTGGATGTCCTGAATAATATTCATCATTTATGGATGCATGGCTACATTTAAACTCATTCACCCTCACTATTTTAAACAGTTGCAAACACAGAAGCAGATGTGCCATGAACTTCATCCAACTCAGCTTTGGTCTCCTTCAGTGCTAAGCCTTTTAAAAAGATGTGTTTAATCACAGCGCTAAACTCATTTTTTCCATTTTTCTAAATAAACAAAAGTGTTACTTCAATTGACTCTTAAAATAAAATCATGATGAAGTAGTAGAAACTTGTGAGAGATGAGCCTTACTAAAAGGTAACCTTTCCTGATATTATGGGTACCATCTCTTGGATTTTCTAAGGAGTTATTGAATGAACCACATACTTTGTTTTCTTATGTTTATCGTAGAAAGTTTTACAGAAAAAGCTGTAATAATCATATGATTTATCAAATAAAACATTCTTAATTCATTTCCATTTAGAAACAATACCCAAGACACTCTTAAACAGTCATAAGTCACAATCACAAGATGTTGCATATTTATTTTGCATGAATTAGCTGGAGTACACCTACAATCCAAGTCCATGCCATTGTCTGTGGAACACGGCCATATAGTTTGCCTTCCAAATCTTTAGATGCTGTTTTGGTGATTTTGTGTTCACCCCAATTTTCTGAATATTTCTGGCAACTCAACTACATTAGCCTCAGTAGACATGGTGGGGATTGGCTGATGAAGTAGAAATGAAAAGATCTGGGACTTTTGAAGAAAGTCACTTCATTATTCATAGATTTCGAAACTATTTTCATTATGCTTCAACACTATTACTCATGATTTTAACTTCACACAATAATTATGATTCCAATATTTGTTGATGCATACATATTATTGTACTCAAAGTTGATAAAATGTCCTCTAGAGTCAGAGGATCACAAGTTTTGTGGTCATATTAATGAATTGTGTCTAAGATGTTATATTCACCTGTTTATCTCAAAGCCCTGTGCCCAAGTAGTGGACTTGAGTGGTTTGTTTAATGGGGAAAGCAACAAGTCAGTAACTTTTTAGAAATCAACCCTGCCATTGAAAAGGATTGCTGAATTGTGCCTTCCTGTTTTCTTGATTCCTTCCACGAGGCAATATATCATTTCCCTTACCAGCAGGTAGCATTTTTTAAAGAAAAATCTTACATGTTCACCTGAGTCTGTTCAGTGAAAGCAGGGGAAAAGTATTTAATGGTGAAATCAAAGTTATTCAAATAATATTATGATCCATGTCTAAGCAGTATACTTAGTTCAGTCAGAATCTGATATTCTCACAGGCCACTGCTATTTTAGAGATATCTCAAAGATATTGCACCCAATGTTTTAGATAAATGTGATATTTTATTTTGTGGTGAGTCATTCGCGCTCTCCAATCATCCATGCTAATGGCATCTCAGATAGTTCAATGGAGAAATTTTGAGCCCTTATCTAGAAATTCTACATATTTCTTCCAAATGGCTCTATAATAATCCTTTTACGACTCTCTCTCCTTAGTTCATGCTCTTCCACACTTAACCTGCTTGAGTCTATCTGGATGCAGCAAAGTTTCTGATGAAGGCATTGAAGCAGTGGCTGAGAACCTCAGACGATTGCTGCGTCTTGACCTCTCTTGGTGCCCACGAATCACTGATGCTGCCCTAGAGTGCATCGCCTGTGACTTGACACACTTGCAAGAATTAACCTTGGATAGGTGAGAAATCTAGTTTTAAAATTTTTAGCAAGAGTAAAAAGTAAAATTATCAAAGTTTGGGAGAATTATGAAATTCATGTACAAACAAGTACACATCATGATCATATTTTCTGGATGCCTCCAAAGTATTTGAAGCAACACATTATATTTATTCATAACATAATTCATAATAAACAACATACGGTGTCCTCACTATAGCTATATAACATATACAATACAAATTGATTTTGAAACTGAAGGGGCCAAAAATATTGGACTTAAAAATAAGTTATTTGGATTAGAAATGAATAAACTGTTTTCTATTATAACCGCAGGATATTGTATGTTTAACCCAGCCAGTAAAAATCACAATGGTATTCATGTCCACGAAAGAACTAGGATAATTAACCCAGCAAGTTTGTAATTTAAATTTTTCATTATTATTGGAAGAAATCACTTGCTACTTTGAGTACTTAGGAAGAAAAACATGAAACGAAGCCTATGCATGGGTGAGAATCAGGAAACTCTGGACTTTCATCCACTATCCTTAGGCCAACAAATACTTAATTACAATTATTGTTTTCAGATAAAAAAACTTAGTATTTTTTCTTTCAGTTGCATTTTACTTCTGCTAAACTTGCTTCTGCCAAAAAAGGCCAGGCTAAATGATCCATTCTTCTTCTTGAGCTATGGCAAGCCTTTATTATCACTGGAAGAAGGAAGTTTTCTATTGAGTCAGCAGTATGTCGCATCTTCATATTTCCTGTATCCATAGCTTTTGCCATGAAATGTGACTTCAAGGATAGTATCACCTTTGCAATGACAGAAAGGAACAAGATTCTCACACAGTCAACATGCATCTTGTGATACTATATCATCAGTAAAAAAACAAATAATTTGGTTCACATTAATATTCAAACAAATAATAAGTCCATATAAAAACCAAGTCCTTCAGTTCTTCTATACAAAGAGTGTAGGTTAAATTCTTTGATAGCAACTTTAACATTCACATAATTTCTTCGCAGAATTGATAACCAGCTGGAATAACCATTTAGGATATAATTGATGTGGATTTTCGAGGAATGAGTATGTAATGTGACATAACTTTAGTCTTTGGGAAAACCATAAAATGAGCACAAAACATGTGCCCAACATTTCCTTGTAGTTCTTCTTTCTTTTAATGTAATGTTCAACGCAAGGAATGCATTGAGATTTGGACCGGAGTGATTGAAGGGGTCCTATTCTTCACTCTATTCCTTCAGGAAACTCGGGAAACTCAGGAAAATAATTGGAGAACACTAAAAATGCTTCTAAGCTCTCTTCTCCTCGCATTGAGGGAGGAGCCTAGGATTAAGTTGGTCCACCAGAAGCAGTTTGCACTGAAAGTGTAAACAACAGTTCCCAAGTCGAGCTGTTCAAGGTTAAGATTTTGCACATATTGATCCAACATTATGTATCAAATGTTGACCCGTTACAAAGGGAAAGAAACCGGCCCCCACACCCTGAGACATGAATTTCACAACCTGTTTAGTTAAATACAAGGTGAACTCTACCCTCACCTACCAACCCAACCTTTGGGTTGATTGCTGTGGTTTTTTATTGGCCTAAAATCAATGCTATGAGTTTTGGGAACAGGAGTTTTTGCAGGAAATGATGACATAAATTTGATAATTTAAACATATTAGTTTGCAAAATGCAAATGCTCAATGGTAGGCAGTGTCTCAGGGAATTTTTTGAAAAAGCAATATATTAATATATTTGCGAGTCCTGATAGTGGCTTTGAATTTCAGCATAGACTAATGTCAATTTATCTGTTCCAAAAAGCACACTAAGTCCTGTGTTTTATTTAGGGACTAATCTTGCTAGTAGCTCTAATTTAAAGAGGATCATAATAATGAGGTTTACTGTAAATGTGTGTTAAATAAATGTGTGTTATAAAAACATTTTATAGTTTCACATCATAACATTTGAATTAAGAATATGAAAGGAACTGGTTGACTACCATTGCTCACACATATCTGCAATGAGATTTATTCATTTTCTTTTAATTTGCTTGGGGTGTAAAAGAAAATCAGCAGATCAGTTCAGTACCAAGGAACACAACATACATATTATAAAATAGTTAACATACTCTTACATTTGTTCAGCTCCTCATACAAATATTTAATTATTTTATACTATAAATGCTCTATTCATGCAATGAATCTTTTTAATAGGTGTGTCCACATAACAGATATTGGAGTTGGATACATTTCCACATTGACATCATTGTCTGTGCTATACTTACGTTGGTGCTCTCAGGTACGAGACTTTGGAATCCAACACCTTTGCTCAATGAGGAATTTAAGAGTGCTCTCTCTAGCTGGTGAGTGATTTCTTTTCTTCTCAGAATTTTCACCTGTGTCAAAATGTTTTTGCATGAATCTTGAAGTGCCACCATTTGACAATATATTTGTGTCATGCACACCTGCTTTCATTAGTATTTCAAAATAATATAGAAAAGAATTGGAGTAAGTTATATAATATCAAATAATGTAAGAGTTTATCGACATAAATCACACTCCCACGTATTTTAAATATTTTCCATTCAATCAAAGGCTCTGCAGTTTGTCTTGTATCATAAAATACTTGATTATTGCGATACTATTCAGTTTAATTTAATGATAATATGTTTGTGGGCATTGGAAGTATAATGTCATCCCAAGTTTTTTGATTTTCCAAAACTATAACCCTACTCTTATTTGATTATCTTGTTTGTTGATTATCACCATTACATAAATTTATGTGCATGAATAATTTCTTCATATTGATCTATCAGCATTGAATGAGGAAAGTAGCTTGCATGCAAAAATATACCAGGCCTTTCTAAGGAAGAACATACTCCCACTAATTTGTGTCAAGTATTTCACTTACATGATGATAGATAGCAGCTCCATCACACACAAATGACATATATACGGCAGCAATTTAAAACCTTGAAATTATTTTACACTTTGCTAGCAGATTGCAGTGCCATTGCTATTTTCATGAGTAGAGATTGCACCCTTTCAAATTTCCTGGAATATATGTAATTCATTTAATTCAAAGTATAAACATTATGAAGAAGAACTAATTATTTTAGACTGATATTCCCATAAGATCTAACTTAATGTATCAGCACATGGAAATTCCAATGCATATTAGTTTTCTAATTCAGTTACATAAAGACTTTTGCTCATACAAACTCTAGCAAGCAATAGTAATTCTGTTGTTTATGGGTTGAAATAAAAAATGCACCCAATCTTATCAACACTGGGGCACTAATTTTCAGTGTCAGAATGGAATTTGGAATTCCCACAACCTTGATTTGGTATTCTATCTCATGGAGAATGAAACTATCATGGAACCAGGTTACTATCATATTTTCTGTTAGGAAATAGCATGTGGCTGGTTTTTTAAGTAAGCACTGTTTTGAAATTAAGCGCATGTTTGCTGTGTACCTACATCTATTATGAAGCCAAATATTATTATTATTATTATTATTATATAATTAATTATTATAATAGACTATCACAGAAACATTAAAGGGTATTTATGTTTGTTTTTGAGGATTTCAAATGTCATTGCTGATTGAGAACCCCGCCGACTGTGAAATATTTGATGTAATTAATTTTCTTAGTGCTAAATGCATGAAAGCAACTCAATTCATCATCGGATCAGTGAGGTTCACAGAGAAAAGTTTATGAGTGATGGAATGGTTTGGAAATGGGTGAGAGCTTTTAGAGACAGTGCACAATGTCCATGATAGGGAAAGAGGTGGGCGACCTGCAGTCATTACTGAAGAGAGTATGTAGAAAGTAGGCGGAGAAAGAGAACAGATACTTGGCATTTCATCATTATCTGATGAGTTTCAACGAGGGTCGCCACCTTTCCTCCAAAAATTGCACAATGCAATTCAAAACAAAAGACGTGGCATGCTGAGTAATGTTTTGCTCCATGACAATGCCCATCCATACAAACTGCTGAACAAACTCATGATTTCAGTGGATCATTTGGCTGGGAACAACTTGATCAACTTCCATACAGTCCCGATCTAGTGCCCTGTGACTACTGTCCATTTTTGCTTTTGAAGATGCAGCTGGGTGGTCTATGCCAAGACAACGATATGGAGGTCAAAATGACAGTTCTGCAGTGGTTGTCAAATCTGATGGTAGACTTCTATGAGGATGGGATTCAAAAGCTGGTTCTATGATACAATACGTGCTTTAATGTTAGTTGAAATTTTGGAGAAAGGTAGAGTAAGGTACAGGCTTTCATGATAGCATAAAATTGTTAAGAAAAGTATACTTGTTTTTTTATTTCAAAAAGGTACCAACTTAAAAAAACAAGCCTCATAAATTGGAATATTTATTACTGGCCATGAATGGTAAATTAATTATTTTTTATTTGGATAGGGTGTCCTCTGCTGACTGCCAGTGGCCTATCATCGCTTATCCAACTCAGGCACCTCCAAGAACTGGAGCTGACCAACTGCCCTGGTGCTTCCCAGGAACTGTTTGAATACTTGAGGGAGCATTTGCCTGCCTGCTTGGTGGTGGAATAGGCAGTCAGCGCCAATGTCTCACACCTCTCTGATACCATGTAGAAATGCACTCAATGGCCCGAAGATTGCCTAAATTAGATAGAAGTTTCCTTCAAATGAAGTTAATATTTCTTGTAATTTCATTAAGACACCAATGCTATGTTTCCGTGGAAACAGTAAGGACCGTGAGACTGTTGCCTTGTTTACAAACTGGCTCGTTCCAACTGGAACTTTTTTCATTGTTACACATGTGTTGCCACCAACATACTTTTGCCTCAAGTTTTTGAGTGCATGATTTGCCGGTCATATCATATGAACCAGTTTTAAAGATGTAAATGGAGAAGATATGATCACTTTGCTTACTTTGCCAAATGTTTAAAATTTTAATATGCAATTTTTTAAAAATCTGTGAGAATCTCACAATTGAATATTATAATATTTATTTATTTAATGGCAGATTTAGGGTTTGGTGACCAGTTTCCATTAATTGAAAAAACACGACAGTTTATAAATATGTGCAATTTTTACAGATATGTTAAAATTATCTTGCTAATGCTTCATATAACTCTTTATCTGATCCAAGGGATAAAGGATGTAAACTAGGAAAGTCAGCAAGGAGCTGCCTTTTTTTCGGATGTGATAACTTTTAACATATAGTAGTCAACTAACTTTTTGCATTATTTATCTTAACAGGATATTGTACATAAACTTATTTACACAAGAAGAACAGAGCTATTGTTAGACCTTAAATTAATACTATTTCTTTTCTGGTCTGAAAGCTGCGGTGATACATTTGAAATATATTTGCAAAGGTACATAAGTTGATGCATTAATGTACAAATGGTGTGAATTTGTCAGTTTCTCAACTTGCTCAGATAATTCATTCATTAATAGCTCTTTGATGACCAGTCATTTACTTTAATTATGTTCACCAAAAACTTTTGTTTCCACTGTGATACTTAATATACATCCACCTTTTAAGAGAAACAAATCAGAGCCAATTTATGAGTAGGGATTGGAGGGTGCTTATTCACCAAAGTGAAACAACTGTTTAAGAAAGTGATCTCCTAAATGAAAAAAGTTATGCCAAAAAGGTCCATTCCAGACAACAATAAAGGCAGTCTAATGGAAAAATGTAAATGTGGGAACTACCTCATTTACTTTACTAGATACCAAAGGGAGTACAATTAACGTGTTAACTATTGCTTAAAACACCTAATAATTAATTATGTTTTGAATTATAAAATGCCTAGTCAGATGCCTTGAGGAACGAAAATAGATTTTTTTCATTAGGTTTACCGTAATTAGGCTTATTATGTGTATGTACTAATTGCATCAGGTTAGACCAGATTTTGTGCCCTCCTCCTCCTTTGTCATCTCAGTCATTTTGTGATTTAATTATGGGTGTTTGTTTGTTAAATTGCACACTAGTGGTTCACTGTATTACGTAGTTGTAATCTGAATTATTTTAGATCAACAATGAGTCCTTAGCTTAAAACATAAAATTCATGCTCTTTTAATGTGCGTGGCTATTGAATGAGAGGGGTAGTAATTCACTCGTCCACTGCACCTTTCTCACAAAATCTTCTGGTTTGTTCCCTTGGAAATATGATAAGCCTGAATAAATCATCATTTGGAAAGGTGTTCAGATGTGTCAACAGAGAATTGGCATTTATTTTTATTTCAGTAGTACTAATGTTTATTTTTTGAAGATAGATAAACATTATGATTAATTTATGATCCCCTAACGGCAATAATGGTAGAAGATTATTCTTGAAAAATTGAGTTTCAATTATTTCATTTAAATTACTTGAAAACAACAATTCAAGAGTTGATGATTAATAATGGCATGAGGATTCGAATAATTTGATTTCCAAAGACATGAATGATTCAAAGCGTGCTACGCAAAGAATTGGGGATGCCTGAGAAGGATAGATTCTCTGCCTCTTCCCCAATACACATAAAGACTGAACTATTATGATTATTGTCATTATTATAATTATTATTACAAAATACTCAATGAGGTGATTCATAAGTTAGCATTAAAGAGCCGACTGCTAATTGGCCGAATTCAGCTGCCTCCTCCCTTTTTGTACTTGCATGGGTTGTGTGCCCTGTATCTTCTCTCTCTCGTCTCTTTCACATGCACACACTCACGTGAATCCCCTCTTCCTTTCTTCCCTTCTCTGTGAAACTCCTCCGTCCCATTAATAAAATGATAATGATGAAGTATTTTACCAGAGATTCACTAATGCAATAAAATGTAGATTATTGATGGTGAATTTGCAATAATGTGCATCTCTTAACCCTTGGAAGTAAGCCATGCACTGCGTAGTTAGAATTTACCACCAATGGCACTAATAACCCTGAAGGTTTCAGGGTTGTAAAATTAAATGTGATAATTAGAAATGTAATATAAAATTACATTTGCTGATTTTTCGATTGAGACAAAGGTCTTGTATTTGTACATTGCTTTAAACTAGGGCCTATTCGGAGTTTTAGTTGTCAGAGAAGCATTTCCTTAGGACAAAGATAGTCATAAAGATGAAATTGAAAGTCTGCTGCAGATAACTTGAGATAAAATATGTAGGTGTGAATAAAATGGCTCCCTAAGATGTTACTGATGCCAGCAGTTTTACTCATATTCACATTGTGTTTACCCTAGTAATCATTGAGTACATGTGCTTCCAAGGGTTAATGGTTATAAGAGAATTACTGAAAAGAATCGAGATTCCCAGTTTAATCTTGTGAGTTCATGTCCAACTGCCACTGGTTTTATTAAGCTTACCTACATCATCCAGTGGCTATACCAATGATGGCAGAGTACCATGTTATTACGCATAAATATAAGTGAATGGGTATTTGTTTATAGAAAAGTGTAACATGAATATTCTCTTTTGCTGAACAAATGCACAAGAACATGGTGACCCGGGTTCTTTGTAAAGAGGCCTATCATTTTAGCTTTGTGTCTTTCTTTCATTTAACTTTTGAGTTCTTTAATGATTGAATAGATTTGTCATCACCAGACTTGTAATGTTTCCTCTTAATTATGTTTATTGAAGAATTTTTAAGTCTATATTGTTTTGTACATGAATATATTTCAAAATAAAAGTAAAAAAATGAGATTGAGTCCTAATTATTTCCAGGAGGTGAAACTTTGAAGACCAGAAGCAGAAGAAGGCAAAATTATTAGAGTATCTATTAGGCACTTTGCTGGATTATTTTTCACAACAGTGATTATTTGAATACTTTTAAGAAACAATAGTAATGTGCAAAATTACCAGGTTCAAAGTGTTATCCACTCATTATTTTGGCAGTACTTACTAGATTGATTTGGTATAAGGTTGCAAACTGATATCCAAATAGCATTGAAAGGACTTTTAAGAAAAATATCCAAAACTCAACATTTGAAGGAAAGATCACATCGCCCCACTAATTGGAGCAAGATACTAACGTAATTAATATATCCCTTATTAATGGGGTAAGGTAGTGTAACTATGATTAGTGCAACTAATCACTTTCACTGGTCTCATGGCCCCCATCCATCAGGAATCGAAAAGTTTGAGTTCTAAAGACTATAAAATAATTCTGCAGTGCATGAGACATATTAATGAATGTTGATTTACACCAACAATAAGTGTGTCAGTGTTGAAAGATATCAAAAATTTAAAAGCATTCATTTTGCATGATCAGATGAACAGATTAGTGATGCATTTAGAACTGAGACCATACTAAATGACTTGGGTATTTATAATATTAAGCTCCCTGGAGTGGTTGGGGCAGTTTCAGTCTTGGGTTGCAAAGAGAACAGTTAAAAGAGTCATGGTGAATTCTTCCAAGGATGGTTCCACATTGCCGCCAACATTTCAACAAATAACTCCTCTGTCATCTTCAGGGGTGAATGCCAAGTCACGGATTCTGGCCGGGATTCCATACTCTTTGCCAGGAGTCAGGTCGCTGCTCCTGATTGATCAATGGTCTAAGCCTGGCTCACAGCTTCCCCGACTGGCCATGACCTCTCCCACGACTTCTCTACCAGATTCGATGTGGTGAACCTTTTCACTTTCACTGTGGTGCAACCTACCAACGTGCTTAGGTTCCTAGAAACCAAATTTGACAAGGACATGGTGAAACTTTTCCACCATTCAATGACGTCAACCTACTTCAAGTGTTACAAATTCTACAAGCAGGCGGTTGTAGTCAGGAGTGGCACCCACGTGAAAAAGGACATCACATTGAAGTTGATCAACATGTTTTCTCCAGTTTTCCACCAAACCAGAACATAGCAAAAATATGGACCATGTCATCAGATGGGAAAAATGACATTATTCCGCTGCTCAGCCAACTATTGGACCCGACTAACCAAGGAGGACATTGAGATCCAGCCGAAGACAAATAATCTCAATGGAAAGAATTCATCATGAACATACACTGGGAAACATCAGATCCTTTTTCAGTTGACAGAGTATTTTCCACATCTTTGTTTTCAATTGTATTTTTTCTTTTGTCGCGAGGACTCACGAATTAGTATTGTAACCATGATGCGTAGGACAATGCCAATCAGACCAACTGCAGTAGAGTTCTAGAAGACGATATTTTGAGTACATCAATTCATGAGATAAAACTAAATTCCTTTCTTCAAATCATGTGGTTTCCGTCCACACAAAGGCCCCAAGATGGCAGATTATCCTCCGTGGATCTACAAATTTTCTTCCAAGATTAATAAATCAACGTGTTATGGTTTCCTTAGAATCTACACAGGAAAATCCCAAAGAGATACATCCAATACTATGGCCAGGGGCTCATTTATGCCTAACCAACATGTACCCCTAGTGTTCCATTAGTCTCTTACTCTGCTCGTCAAATTATAATAACGCAATCAGAAAAATCTCATCTTGACAAACATTTAATAGATTTCCCCCTCTGAAGTAATTTCCATGTGCCAACCATCATGAGGAACCAGAGGTCCTGTACTTAATAGTTGATATAAATATTTGCTCGAGAACGCTGATATTCACCAAGAGCCTGAGGGTATCACCCGACCACAATAAACAACCCAAGGTTGGTTTAATAGGCAAGCTCATCTAATACTATGATCACAGTTAAGGAGAGGGTATAGGAGGCCTCCCCGACAAGTATTTTAATAATTCAGATTTTTGTAGGCCCCCCACTTTATTTAGTTTTCCTTGAAGAATGTGTATGGTCCTACCATACAATATCCTTGCAACACCCATACCTAATATTAAGCCCAACGGCATACACAATATGCACATTAAGGTAGGCGGACCAAGCTCATTGCTTTGTGTCAACTGGTTTCCCAAAAAAGGTCAGGTATCAGAAAAATCACCTAACTTGTGTGAAGCCCAGGATGGTCAGTGGCATGAACCAGAATCCATGGTTTCAATCTTTGAATCTAGCAAACCTGTTATTGACAACTTTAATGTTGACGCGTTAAGCAGAGCACTCAAGGCAACATTTCAGGAAGAAGCAATGGCCACGGTGGAATTTCCATCCCAACCCACGAAGTGTTATGTCTTCATCTCTAGTCCTCACACTCCCCTGACCTTCCCCGTATTCCTTTCTGTCTTCAACCCCTGTCAAACATGATTCTCACTTGCCATCAGGTTCCCTACATAGTTCCTTCTACCAGGAGAAGTTATTTCATATAGCCCTACCATGAAAGTGTACATTAATATATAATTTTGCGATTCAAATTGTCCATTTAATTGATGTCACAGAGGGATTTGGCATGCAATTGTACATTGACAACTATCTAAACCTGGCCTATTAATTCGAGAATTATACACCAATTGAATTGATCGTTTAGAAATCTCACATCTGTATAAAGCCCCAAGGTGAGCGACAGTAAGTACATTTAAACCCGGCATACACAGTAAGTCTAGTCATTGCCACATATTACACATGAAATGCTTTAGTAACAAAAAATGTTCTCTCATATTGTGAAACTACATGCAACCTTTGTGGAGGAAGGAACAAAACCATGACATGTGGACCATCTCAATGTAGCCTAATAAATAACGGACTTTGAAATATTATTATGCATAAAACTTTTTTACTGAACATATTTTTATGTATTTTATGGATAATATAACGTACATAATTCTGTACAGGAAAAACGCAAAAACGTAAATCACAACTCAGAAACTCAAAATGATAAATTAATGTTAAGTTCTGTTCGGCTCATTTGGAGTAAATGAGTACTGTTTTTCATGAGTAGCAGCATCGATTTGCTGTTCCACCAACATTACCCTGGCTACAGCGCTGAGCTACTGTGAAAGCAGTCAGTAAGGGACTTGTGGGGAAAGAAATTTAGCTTAATCAGCCATCATTTGCTGCAAGCCAGAATATGACCACTTTTTAGTTATCCATCATGCAGGACAATTGCATGTCATATCTTAACACTATGCCAATAGCTCCTGTGATCACTGTGAAATTTCTGGGGATGCATTTTCATCACAGTGGCAGCTACTTACTGAACTATGTATAAAGTAAAATGGAGTGGTGTATCAAGTGAGATTTCTCTTTAATAATTTCACTTAAAGTTTTAAAATTAGTTTACCATTCCGACTTTTATATCAGCCTCCTGTGGGATTGCCTAAAGGGATATTTTCTTCAATGAGCCAATTACAAAATATATCTTTAAGTCAAAAAATCTAATTTGAAGTACGTAAGGTGGGAGTACCCAATCATACTTCTTAAAGACTTTCACTGGAAAAATTGAACATATTAACAGCACTCTGTATGCTTGTACATGCATATATGACTCAGATAAATTTCTTTCGAAGTAGTGGTATTTAAATTTGGTGTATGTAAACTCGGAACAAAAAATTGCCAATAAATAGAAACACTGCTTACAACCCAAATGAACATTGGTTCATGGCTGGAAGGTGACGACTATTCCAGGTGGGCCAAATGGATTAAGGCATGGAGGAACTTTTTAAGCGACCGCCGATCACTTCCTCGTAGAGAATCCAAGCATTTTTGTTGCAGTCAGATCCAGAACTTTCCGAGAGACATGAAGTGGGCAGCGTTGTGGGGCAGGATTCACAGAATGAAGTCCAGCCATTTTATTACCTCCTGCACAGCTGCAAGGACATTCTTGAAGTGGGCAGGTCCTCCACATGCACCAGAAGCACTACCATGAGCCTACCTAGTGTATCCATCTTCCAACTGGTGCTCTACCTCTTCCACGGACTTTTGATTCCGCTGTAAAATAATTGTGAAGACAATAAATTACATTTAAATGCACTATGGAGTCACTTGTGATTTTCTTGCTATAAAAAACTGAACACCAAGTGACAGAAGACTTTCAGATTTCCATCTGAGAATCAGGACCATTCAAAGGTAAATCACATTGCAGGCCAAATTTAAACCAATCCTCGTCATTATTTAAATCAAAATCACAACCCAACTTATTCTCAGAAAGTTCTCACTGTGGGCCATAAGTTCAGGCATCAATCCCTAGTGCGCCATGCCGACAGCACACTATCACGGTACACAATGAAATGGAAAAATTTCCCAAAGGTGAGCCCACTACTTGTGCAGAAAGATTCAAGTCCAAACACATTCCACTGCAGTGACGATCTCGGTAATTTTTAAGCAGGAAAGCAAAACTTAAAGAGCCGGGAGAGGAGGGAAGGAGAGCAAGAAAATTTGTTAGCGACTGGGAACAATGGGTGGATGGAATGTTTAGCCGTCAGTACTTTCTGTTTTGGGATGCATGCTTTAAAAGCAATATGTAAGCATATTTTAATGAGGCTCATTCTATTTACACGTACGATGGTAGACGAGGTGATTCCAAAGAAACTGCGGGAGATGCCACAACAGTAACTTTCAATGGAGTCATCCGCTAATGTGCATTTCAATGCAACAATTTCAGTGTGTAAAAATCATTCGCCTTGACAGGGATGACCAAAATGTCAGAGTTTAAGAGGACGCCTCGATAGCTTAACTGCCTAAAGCACTTGACTGGACATTGAGGGATCTGGGTTCGAATCCCAGTCACGGCAAATCTTAAACTTATCAATCCTCCTTAATAGAAGTGGATGTTTTTCTTTGCAAAATAGGCATTAACACATGCGATCACCTCCTCGTCTAATGAAATTCTTCGTCCTCCAAGTGAAACTTCAAGGTTAGGAAACGGGAAAAAGGCAGTGGGTCAGATCTGCATATTCAGGTGAATACAGTGAGTGGTCAACAAATTCAAAGTGCAATTTGTGCATTCCAGCCACAGCGACTGCTGTCGTGTGGGCAGGTGCATTGCTCTGATGGACGAACACTTCCTTCTTCTTTAACTGCAGTTGGGCTTGAGCAATTTCCGCCTCCAGCTTGTCTAGTAATGATGCATAATACCCTCCTCATATTGGCTTACCTTTTTGAAGATATTGTAAGAACACAATGCTCTCACTATCCCAAAACACAATGGTGATCACCCTCCCGGCCAACCCAACAGTCATTGTCTTTTTTGGAGCAGGTTCACCTTTGTGGTCCACTACTTTGAGTATTATTTCATCTCAGGAGTGCAGTAGTGGGTCCAAATTTCATCTTCAGTTAGAGATGCAAAAAATCTGACTCACTTCAATTAAAATGCTCCAACAGGGTCTTGTAAATGTTCATTTGAATGAGTTTTTGGTCCAAAGTGAGCGAAAGTGGTGATGCTGGTGCTTGGTGGCTGTCGCAACTTTTAACCTCCCTGCACATTCGTCACCTGCCAAGTTGGTACGGCCAAGTTTAAATTCAGTCACCCAAAATTTCATGATCGTAAATGATTCTGCAGAGTCCCCATACACAGCTTGTCTTTGATTTGAGACGGCATACTGCCTTTCAAAAACAAATATTTAATGACAGCTTGATACAAAATTGTTTCCATTTTCACAAAAACCCTCACAATGACTGACTAAAATGATTGTCAAACAGCAA
The DNA here is from genome assembly GCF_022747635.1 of Hetaerina americana. Classification (NCBI taxonomy): domain Eukaryota; kingdom Metazoa; phylum Arthropoda; class Insecta; order Odonata; family Calopterygidae; genus Hetaerina; species Hetaerina americana. The sequence continues at coordinate 77,092,164 of NW_027286070.1, forward strand.
ATGAGAGTCCAAAATGGCTGAAATTTTGGCGAGTACCTTTCAATGCATCTGCAAACGCATTTCCCAACTTCAGTTAAAGAGTGTTGCCATCTTCATGTTGAGATTGGAAACATTTAAGACAACCCTTGTAGGAGTCAGACCCCCCTCTTGCCTCAAAGGAAAATTAAAAGTTTACGAGGAAGCAACACCAGCATCAATAACAACAATCATCAGATTGACTCCTCATTGTAAAAAATGAAACAGCATCCTCTTAAGCAACAAAAGCTACACAAACATGATGGATCGTAAAAAAAAGGTGTTAGATTGGACCCCTGCAGCCTTCTAGTGTTAAGATACAGGAATTAACATGTTATCCCTGAACTCAAATTAAAAAAAAACCAACAATACACAGTTATGACTTAAGTGAAACACATTTATTAAGACCAGTAAAGAGATTTTTATAGACAAAAGAGTCACACAATTTGTGATATGGCTACACACTTACATATTCCTCTGCCCTGGACGACAGTTAGCACGTGTGTCATGCGTGTAGAAATGACGGCCCCTTGCCATTTCTTGGAGGAGTCCACCTTCCATATTGGAGGTATAATTACAGGGATCAACATTTAAAAATTATTCCAGTCATTAATGCATTGAAAAGATATAAAATTTAATAAGGGCATCGTGTCTGTAATCAGTGAGTTAACAAATTTACCAGTGAAATGATTTATCAGAATTTAATAATGCATTTCTAAAATAACGATACAGCACATTCATTTGTCAATGTTACATAGTACATTAAAGTTCATTACCTCATTCATCCGCTTATTATCTTGCCTTGATTGAACACTGAGCTCAATCAAGGGCTTCGGTATCCTCCCTAAATATTTCCACTCTCTAGTGGCTTGAATCAAAACGTGGTTCAAGCAGGGGGATCCTGAAAGTTTTAGCAAATACCAACATCTGAAAACTGAAACCAATGGGGATGCAATTCAATTAAGCGTCGTGGTTTACATCACAATGCAGCTTTATCATGGATGTTCAAATCTTCTATGGCTATCAGGTGCTGAATTTCACATGTACTGCTTGGGTTTTTATTGCAGTGGCATTCTGCCATTGATGCATCAAGAATCACTACAGTCAATAGGTGATATAAGTTTTTCAAAGATTTGAACAACCAGTGCAGAATGTTGACATAAATCTGGAATCATGCTTGAGCTCACAAAAATGGCAAAAATGGTGATGCACAAAACAGCACATATACTAATTATTATTTAATTCTTGTTATCATTGGCTAGTTTAAAACATTTCTTTATGCAACTGACTTAAATATTCTTCCATTGGATAGGATGAAGACTGAAGGTCCAGAATGTCTAGTAAATATTTTAAGCTTATTTTTAAGTTAAAACACTGAAAAGGAAATAACATGGGCATAAATGTTAGCCAGCAGCTATATTTTAATGCTAAAAAAACAAGAAATATTTGATTTCTGGCATTAACAGTAAAAATTAATGAGTAATGAAAACCATGCCTGACACTGCTTGCATATGAGAGACATAGACACTGTGCCAATCTCAACCAAAATATTTGGGAATTATTTGACACATCAGACCCCCTAAATGGCAATGCAATGCAACCAACAGAAGAGCATGAAATTCTTCCTGCAACCCAACTGATTATTATTCTGCATCGGCCATCTCACAACTGTAAAATTTAGAGCTGGATTCTAACCAGCTCTCAACATCACTGGAAGGTAGCTCCTGGTATGGCTCTATAAGTGCTGGAAGACGTGGGTCCGTGGCAGCTCTCGATGGGATCTCCCTGCCCCAGTTCCAGGGCCTCATTCCTTCCGGACCAGACCAGTCCTCACTGCCACCCGCACTAGCAACTGCCATCGATTAGACTCAAATTAGGAAATTCAAAATGTCTCAGGGAAATCACTATGTGCATTCTTTACACTCATTCTAATTTTCATGTTACTTAAAAATAAATTGATGATTTTAACATATCCCATCATATAATATTAAAATTCCAAAAAAAGCAATATTCACAAGGATAAAATTTCCACAGACACTTCTAAATCGCATAATTCTATAACTTGTTTTTTACAGCAACAAATAATCTTTCCTGTACTACAAATGGAAACTTTCCAGGAAAAACAAAATAATTTCCAGTCATCCAAAAGAAGCACTCAAATATATAGTCTCCAATAAGATCATTTAAATTATGGAGGTTAAGGGTAGTATTTAAATATAAAAGTCATTGCCAAAGAGCTGAAGTCACATTCTGTCATTGTAATTTTTGAGGAACCTCATTGGGTACTAACTTGATCAATAATAATAATTTCATGAATTAAAAATATATTAAAAGTTCACTCATTTCAATACCTAATTTTCAATGGTCAACTTGCAGAGCATACAAAAATATCTGAATTACAGTCCCTAGTCATACATCTAAGCAATGATGCTCTAGGCTAAGCTCTATTCAAACCAATGATTAAAATAAGGCATCACACAAAGAGCATTCAAATGAGTGAATCCAATAATGCATACAAAACAAAATTATGGCAATATTTGTCACCGATTTCCACGAATTGGAAAAAAACCAGGACATCTCACCTGTGCCTCCAGGTGAGAGAGGTGATGTTTTGGCCGATGTGTGGGAGCCAGAGAGACCACCGCCTCCACTGCCAATAGCAGGCAGGACGGGGCTGGCGGCCGAATTATTGGCATTCGCAGATGCTGTCGCTAAACATGATGCTATACTTGGAAGACGGATATCCAAGTGGGACCCTTTCTCTGTCACAATCTGACACAAGTTCAAACAAGGAACATTAATTATTATTACTATTTATTCTCACCAGGCAATCGGGATACAATAAAACAACGAGGTCAGAGGTACATAATATTGGGTACATCAATAAATGATAAATCACAAACTCCGTAGAAATATGTAAAAAAATACTACACAGCAATATTTAAAAATTATATTGTACTATGCATATTTATTCTTTGCAGATATGTTAATTACTCCAAATATTCTCACATAATTTGCTTCTGCAAGTGGACCAAGTAAAATAAAATTTTATTCTTTGAAATTCTATAGGGACCTTGATAGATCATATTGCCGTAACCTAGGTGAAGAGAGGATTTTGAGTTACATCTTTATTTGCAAGCAGCAAAAAGGAATGTTTCTAACAAGATAGAGTAGAAAAATACACATGGAATGCCAGTGAAATGGAAACAAAATAACTAGTCATTTGATACAGATTGCCTTATTTCAGAGTTTGTTAATTATTTCATTGTACAGGTAGCGACGCTTGAATCTGGACAAATTTCAATTTGAACTTCCCGCCATATCGTAGTTCCACTGGAGTTTGCGATTGGGGATCTTGAAAGATATAGGCATCTAGTAAACAACCATAACCTCAAAATGGCCGAGATGTTATGCACAAGTGCGGAGTACAATCAAAGAGCCGCAATTGTCAAAAGTGTTCGCGCTGGGCGTTATATTTCGAAATATGTAGTTCGATTCTTCATCGTGTACCCCACATCAACTGTTTACGATATTGTGGCCAAGTATAATGAATAGGGGAGGCCTGGGGAAGGTTTTGCTGACCCGGCGAGGAAATCTCCTTTGAGGAAATGCGTGCTTATCCGGATTAAAGTGCCGCACCCTGTATATTTTACCCTTAAAGAACCTTCCCTGATTGGAGCTCCACTTGTGACAATTTTTCTAATTGCCATTTCATTAGCAATGCATGTATCAATTAATACACACAGAGAAAATACTTAAGGGGGGACTAGGACGTAGGACCCTTCAAAGAAATGGAGCCATAGGCATTTATGATCCAAAAGAATGGCCACTACTCATAAAAGCAACCAATTTCACCGTAAAGGTTTTAACGCAAGGGAAATAAAAAGCCATCAGCTCGAGTAGCACATCCTGTTGGGCCGAAAGGATTATATAAATATATGAAACAAATCCTCAAACAAGTTGAGTCTGAAGAACAGAAGAGGAAACTGTGGGGTGAATTCAAATTGATAAATTTGTTACTCCATAAATGGGATTCACAAAGCATGTACAGCCGTTTTCTCTGTATGCAGTAAGATAGACAAATAAGTGTCCAATTGAATGAAGGAGTAACTTTAGATGAATGAATTCATTCCAGGAAAAGCAACTCATCTGACCCAAAAAATGTTGCCTTGATGCCACAGCATATAAAACAAGGACTGATGAAAGATGTTGCTAGAGCAACGGTCAAAGAAGGTAAAGGATTCAAATAATCAATGGCAATCATTCTGAATGTTAGCGACAAAAAATTAAGAGAGGACACACAAGGCCTCTGATTGATGGCGGAAATTGCAAAGTCAACATTTGCAAAATTTATACATCCAGCCAAAGAACCCGGAGGATGGAGATTTTTGGTGTCTCTGGTAAAATGTTTCCGTGGCAAGTGTACACAAGAAAAATACCAGCATTTTCCAGTATTTCAGTAACAAAAAATCTTACAAGCAAGGGGCTTTTTTAAAGGTCATATCTGACATTATATCCCTATAATCAATTAAGTATGCCAAAACCAACCGATATTATTGATAAAGGTTAAACACTTCTCTTGTGTAATTTTTATGTTGGGGTGCTGAGGGTAAGGGAGTGTTAAATTTATAGTTAAAGCAAACCAGAAGTTTTATGCAAAATATTAAAAATTTCATGAAAACAAAAATGATTGAAATTTGATAACTCAATATATCCATGGGAATGCATGGCGATCAAATCCTTAATTCTGCTGGCACTAATAATTACTATTTTAGGGCAGCCTGTAGTTTCTAAGCAGCGAGAAACATAACTATGCACAATAGACCATGATTCATGTCAATGCATTCGAGTATGACTCATTGTTAAAAAATATTAAAAAGATGGCTAAAATTGCTTTCCACTACGAAAAGAAATGAAACTGGAATCATAAGCATGAAAAAATTTCATTTTTGTCATCTATTGATAGGCATAATAATATAGGAATCAATTCTAGGCTAGAAAAATAATGCCAATACCAGGGCTCCAATTATGATAGATACAAGCTAACTTATAATAATTCTAGAAACACCCATAAATTTAAGAATTATTAAACTTTCCACAAAACCAAAACACACCAATTCCTTGATGGAGAGCTATCAGTATATAATTAAATAAAATTAAAAGAACTGTGGGCAATGCCACCACAATGACCTCCATGGTCACATCCCCTGACCTGAGACTTTCATTGAATCAAGTTCAGATCAAGGATATCATGTCACGTGGTTGGTTTCTAACTCTTGTCAAACATTTTCCTAACCACATAAAAACTAATGAGGGAGAATGAAAATTAGGATGATACATACTTTGCTATTCATTGCATATAATTTGGTGGCAATGTCCCTTGCAACAAGGGTGGCCAACACGGTAGCCAGATGAGTTTCTTTGACAAGCAAATACTCCAACGCACTCCTTTGCCAACAGAGGTAGCGGCATGATGTTCCAGCCATGATGGAAACCTGCAATTAGGATGATTACATGAAGGGCAATATTATGGATTAAAAATACCATATCGATGAATAAAGACACCAGATATGAATATTTGTGGGTTAACCAGTCATTTAAATATTGTCGTGGTAATTATTCAATATTGTTTTCATTCCTACCTTGAATTTGTCATCTGTAGTAGCTCGACTAGATTCGAATTCAGGAGAATCGAGGAATTCACAGGCATGGATGTGGTGCAGGAACTGCTGGCCAGCCAGAACATTCACCTGAAAGATACCATCAACACTTAAGAAAATATAATGCAGGAGTAACCAATTACCACATAACATTCCTGCTTTTTCCTCTTCAAAAATTACTAATAATTTGACAATGTCTTTGAAAAGTATTAAATGGAATTTTTTTGGTCTAAAATCACTTTGATCTTTTTATATTGAAACAATCAGAATTGAATTGTAAAATTTATTCATGTGCATAACATAATAAATAGTGTTTTATTATAACAGGATGTAATGCATTTGAAAAGTTTGACGGACATAGGGCACCTAGATACCATAATTCACTTGGATTAATTACTTTTAAAATTATTGCAGAGCAAACAGCACCTCATATTTTCAATGCTGCGGGCCATTACGCATGAACTCTTATAAATATCCAGTGTGTAGAAGTCAAAACCTAAATGAATTTCATAAGAAATTAAAAATGTCCATTTTAAATGAGTTTGTAATTTTCCACAGATTTTATTTTACGGTACGATTCCTTTCACCGACTTTCAGCATCATCACGTACAAGTTACAAATACAGCTGTTGAATACATGCCCTTTGAATTGAGGAGTGAGGAAGGGTTTCAGGACTTGGGAAGTTGGCGGTTGTGATTTTATCGGTCAAGGAAAGGAGAGGTGGTGGCGCCTTGGCTATGACTAAGCCTTGGGCCTGCTCCGGGAATATTGGAGGGGTTTGGGGTGGGGGGGTAGAGACCAGGGCAGGGTAATGAGAATATAGAACTGTTGGCTTTTGCTTACCCTTGAGGAGAAGGGCGGCTCTGTAGGAGGGAGAGTGGGAATTTGAGGGTGGTTTGGGGAATTTTCGGAGGTGAAAGTCTGTGATTGAGGTATATTCCAGTAAAGGCAAGGGAGCCAGTACGGAAATTTACACTCATTTAATATGAACATCAAACTATTCTATGAAGTAAAGCCTGAAAGTATACGGGATTAAACCTAGAATACCTTAATCACTCAATCAATGACTTCCACTTGAATTTTTATCAGGTGGACAACGGCATTTTCAAAGGGTTTTTTGAATTAATTTTCTGAGTTTTTTTTATGATTAGTATTAGTTAAATGATAATAATTGGCATGGGATTCACATCCAAATAGTTCATTATTATTCCAATAAATGGTTCAACCATGAAAATACTCTACTTCTATTAATGGAGTTTGATTTATTCATGCAAGGAAAACATTGAGCAATTGCCTGCCAATGTTCACATGGTTTCTGTAGATAAAATAAACGAACCACAGCCAAAGATTTTGCTAATGTGCCATTCATTAAGGTGTTCCCATGGATCTGTTATAGTTCAGGAATGAATGAAAAATATGTCATCCCCAGAAAAATTGCCGACAATTGGAGATGTGAGACGGCAGGCCTGAGATAGACGCAACTGATAAGAGAAAGTTCCAGGGCTCAGAGAGCAACAATTGAGGGATGTCTTGATGATTAGGATTGAAGAATTATTAGGGTGGAAAGTAAACAGAATTTAAACACTTTCTTACTTATGAGTGAACCAGTAGGACTCCACTTTGGTTGCCATGAGACTGTAACATTGTCGAACTTCTTTGCAACTGACTTGCAATGTGACTGCATGTGAAAATTGGAAAAAGAAGATCAAATTTGAAAATGCACATTTTAACAGCTTTGGCAGACATCTCCACAATGTGTTTTTAGGACGAAGGAAAATGATTGCCATCTGGACCTTTTCAAAATTGTACAAAATATTTGAGAGGTAAACTTATGATAAAAATTGAAACAAAAAATTTATAATTATCGAAAATCATAGCGAATATAATGTTTCCCAATTAAGAGATCACCCTTTCTGACTTAGAGATCCCCTCAAGTGTATACTGGAATAACCATGCAATTATTAGTACCTTTCCAGAGAGAAGAAGCCCAAGACGATCAGTACGAGTCAAATTCTGCATGGCATATGCCTCTCCGGCGTGCAATGACATCACCTGGGCAAACTCTGGACTGACCATCTTCTTGAACAAAAGGCGTGACACCTAATAGAAATGTAATGATCAAACTAAAATAAATATGTATCATATACAAATACATGTTTTCACACTTTCTAAAATATTGTACTTTCCAAATATCATTTCTGGTAATTGATACTCGGAGGCATGCAATTTAATAATTTTGAAAACTATGGGAAAAGAAACTCAAATGAAAGTTAGGTAAAACATAGACTTTTAACTACTCTACTGGTTATAATACTGGCAAGTCTAGGGTTATGTTCCATGCGATTGAAATTATATTTTTATCTTGCCAGTTGCATATGTGAAGGGGGGGCGGCTGAAAAGTCAGGCAGGTGTTCAGTCATTCAAACTCTCCATTAAAAGTAGTTCTGACTCAAATATTAAATTTTTAGGTGAAAGTTTTGGGCCTTTTCGAAATTTAGGAAAATATCAAAAGCAGAGAAAACTCACTCTGAAAAGTATTTCCTGCAGGGTATCAAAGAACTGGGTCGAGGGTAAAATAGTAAGGGAACCTAAAACTGTTCAAAATCATTTCCAGATGGCGGACAAATGATTTGATTCCACCAAAAATATCACATCCTTTATTTTATACATTACGGACATGTAATGGATGTAGGTGAGAATACTCAAGTAATTCAAATATGGAAGGGTAGCTACCAAGCCAAGTATGAAAACCTTGATGATATGAAAGAGTTCTGTTGACCAATAGAATTGAACTTGAACAGACATAAGCAATGATTCACACCAGTTGATTCAATCATGAGGCTTACAAACCCAATGAAAGTTTATTCTTCAGAGTCGATTATTTTTTATTCACAAATTATTTGAATTTATAAAAAAATTAAGAGAGTATTTATTTCAAAAATGAAATCAGTAGAGGAAGTACTGATCTGGGGTAGATCAAAGGCATGAAGGTCATGCATAAATGAATGGAGTTTGGGAAAGCATGCATTCAAGTTGCCTGGTTTCTCTGAATTCGTCCCCTTGGGAGTGAACATGCAAAAATAAAAATATGAAAGTTAGTGAGAATTTTTGCACTAAAAAATCTCTTTTCTTGGACAGGCAAGTAATACTGTAATTGAGAAATATTGAACACAAGGCTTTCAGTTGAATTGGAACTGATACTTTGTCCTGCATAATGATTACTCACAGTTTTACCATACAATATAATATTGAATGCATCATGTTTTTAAAGTATCAACATACCACGACAGTGTTTCTTAAAGTTAGCATTTTTGTACAGCTAGGGTATGAAAACAACTGCCAAAAGTTGCTTCTACATTTAAATTTTGGGTTAACATCAAACGTGTTACATAATTTGACCTTTTTTCTTTACCTTGCATCTAAATACTGACTACACAGCACCGTTCTGGAAAGTCACCCTGAAGTTTTCCTCGAGTACAATGGTTAAGAGGACAAATGGCCATCCTTAATGGGCAATCATATGCCGGTCAATGCCAAACTCAATCCTTGTGAAGGCACACACTACAATAAGCCAGATTTCTGAATATAAACATAATACAAAATAATATAAATAAAAAGTAGGAAAAATGAATACATTTATGACAAACAAATAAGGGGCAACCAAAGATACTTTTGACAATTAATTCATTAAACCAAAAATGTAATGCATTTTTGTTTCTAATATTTTTTATATTATAGGGAAGATTGAAAAATAAGAATCACTGAGTTAGATTAAAGAGAAAAAAGGCTGAATATAAGAAAAACAATGAGAATTCATTCAATCACACCTCCAACTCAGTGACTCACTCACTTCAAGATTTCTACTTTTGGGATTCACATCAAACTGACTAACCAAGGGGAAATACAGAAACTTCCAAAATATGACAATTTTGATGAGCACATTGTATACTACGCTTCATAAATGTACGTGCAACTCTATTGAATGTGTAACCAGTCTCACAAATGACAAATTCTTAACTGTCACTGAAATGAATAAAAACTCAAAGTACTGCTGAGAACTGACGTAGCGTCTGTTTATTTTGTACCACTGCTTTTTATTTCGAGCTAAGTGCTATGTTTACCTTAAAAGGTAGGAAAAGCAACCTATAGGCTTCTTCCAGTTCAGGATCGAAGCTCACTGGACGCATCTGATAAGCTGTGTGAAGAAGTTGCACCACATTTAAAACTGCAAGGCCAAAATTCCAAGAGAACACATCAGGAGCACACACCACACTCCAAGCCCAAGTAGAAAAAAGCAGAAAACCTGAAATATCCCGATTGAACTTCAATGAAACACGTAAAAACACAATCCTATCACAGAGTTACGGGCGTTCAATAAATTTACAGGGCATCGAGAATAAATTGCTACTGAAAGCTCAGCATTCCATATCCTTCGGTATCTAACGATGAATTTAACAGCAGAGGACTGAATGATAGCAACACCCATATAATAATTTTGAGAGTAGTGAAAGGGTGATCACAAAATGCCCAATTACCTAATAAACGGAAGTATGGAAAATTAAATTTCTACAAGAGCGGTTCTACATTGCAAAGTTAGCCATCATCCCAAGAACCAAAGAACCCCATTACACAGTTAATATTTTATATCTCACACAATACCATATTCAAGACGCTGACACTCACCAATGATGAGAACCGAATGCATGAATAATGCACCATGGCGAGTGTGCGGCGAAATATATGACATAAGGAAGCAACCGTTGGCCAAATGGAAAAGAAATTGCTGGGGTTCCCTCCATTGTCCACATCCACCACCAAAAATAATTAATCCTTCCAATGTACCTAATGTGTTACAATAAATTAGTAAAAGAAACTTTTCTTTCGATGGGATCTCCAAATAGAACTCAATAATATGTAAATATGGTATTATAAACATAGTCATTGAAATCAACCCACCCCAATGTTGAGTCGATAGAGTATGGTTAACTACTGATGAATTGTCAACATCCAACTGCTGGCTTGCGTTAAGACTTGCCATTTTCTTTAAGGCACTTGATAAATCGACCAGATCGTCAAATATTTTAATGCATACCAGGATTATATCCTAACATACACTTGGGTCTCTTCCACGACTCATAGAATGTCAAATAAGTGGAATACTTCCACGGGCTGTCTTAAAAACCACTACGATTTCGTGCAAATAATAAACAAACACATTTCAACAACATTTCACCACTAACCAAGTATTACGATGACAAACAACAAAGCAATGACAAAAACGCTGAAACCAACAAAATGCCCATACTCCCTTCTCCCACCTCTGACGAAATATGGCCAAGAATTCGTAACAAAAACAACAGAGATCCTCAAGTTTCCCTCTAGCGGCTTTTTATGTAACTTATTTCAGCGTATTTGAACGAGCAATAGCGTTTCGGCAGTTTTTAATGCTTTAGTATTACAAGATCTTTTATTCAAAGTTGTCTCAAATAGTTAATTAATCCACAAAATGCATCGTAATATTACGTTTACCACACACAGTATGCTAGAGCGATGGTGAAAAGAGAGGGGCTTTATTACGCTAGTTATATGAAATATTCATTCCGGTAATCGGAGTTATTTTATTTCGTGAAGCTCCGGGAAAAGCAACCAAGGGCTTCATTAGGTTTCTGTTGATCCTGTGTCCACCTAATTCTCCAGACTTATTATATGATTGGAACGGAGTCTTAAGGCGTGCCATGTAATTGTTGACGACTTACGGGTAATTCTATCGCTAATAAGATACGCATGTACCTCGGGAGAGGCGCGCCTTGTGATATTTTCCACAAAGAAGAGAGAGGGTAATGAAACGCTTCGCGCACCTCGTATTACCGTCTCCTGAGGGCAAAAAGGATCCCCAGAGTACTTCGACCATGTCACGAAATGCACACCACCATCATTATTCTTTCTTATTTAGTATTATAAATATGCATATAGTAATTATAAGTTACTATTTCTTGCCCCACTGTCTTGGTTAATCGAAAGCAACAACATTAACAATATATGTTTAATTTATTAAAATTTGAACAAGAAAAATACGTTATATTTACCTACTATAAACTACTTGGTTGAAAAGATGACTGGGTCAATGACGAGATGATATTTTGATAATCTTACTATACAATTTCGTTACACGTAGTATGAGGATAATTTAGACAATTGGTTGATTGTGGCCGAATTAAGGATGGGTCTCCGGTTTTGTCCTCCTTCGCCTTCGGAAGATGCCATCTGCACAAATCTCTTTCTTTCGTCGCTAATGACCTTTGCATCCTCACTTTGAGAAAGGTCATTTGGCTCGAGATTTTCACCTTTCTGCCGTTGTATTCCGAGGCCAATTTTCGTCTCTGATGAAATTTGAGCTCTTGGCGTACACATGTTCCGGCTGGTGACTGTGCACCAGCCGGGAGGGTTTGGAGCACCGGCGCCAGGAGGGCACTGGCAGGTGCTGCGGGCAAGGAAGACCGCGAGCTATTAACCTCAATCCATTTGAAGAGAGGGTAATCACGAATACTATATAATTGGTTTCTTGAGCTTGAAGAGTAAAATAAAAATCCATAACAGCCAAATCTGGGGGGGGGGGACAGATTTCCATCCTTATCTACCCCACTAGTTGAATAGGCCCTACCCGGAATACAACCTTGGACGTGGTGGAAGGGTTTGTGCGTTCCGATGACCCATTAGAGCTGTGCTGGCGGGAGTAATAATTATTGCTCCTGGTAGGGTCACCCGTGCTAGAGGGGTCGAAGGTTAGGAGCCAGACGAAAGGTAGTCCACGCAGCGTCTGTTCCTCAGTGAGGCGGCTGCAATGGCGTCTGACCCCAGTGGGGCGGCCAGTAAGTGATGGTGTCACGTTAAAAAAACTATTGAGGAAAGCAACGGGAAACCACCTCAATTATCATTCCCAAGAAAATATGATGGACAATAGAGATATTTTGAGTCCTGGCAACTACGGGGCTCGGCCCAATCGGCCGTGTGTCGTGCCCGGCAGCAAGGGAGGCAAGGCTTCCGCGGTCGTCATCCCACGAAACCCTTGCAAGGGAAAACCAGCAGCAGCAGGACAGAAGACGCTGGAGAAGAAGACCACATTAGTTAGAATAGGAACGTGGAATGTTAGGACAATGACGAGGACGGGGAAATTGAAGAATGTTAAGCGAGAGATGGGCAGGGGAAATATAGATATATTAGGTCTATGCGAGGTGAGATGGAAAGATAGCGGGGATTACTGGAGCGATAAGTATAGAATAATATACAGCGGCGGTGATGAGAGCCAACGAGGGGTAGCCATAGTATTAAATGAAGAGGTAGGAAGAAGCGTAGTCAACATAGAGCAGGTAACGGAAGGTACTACTAGTAGAGATAAAAGCAGAACCGACGAACTTGGTTATTATTCAGGTATACATGCCACCGAGCAACAATAATGAAGAATAGGTCGATAGGATATACGATCAGTTAGAGGACATAATCGCGTGTGTTCATGCAGGGAAATATTTGATAGTGATGGGGGATTGGAATGCGACGGTAGGTGAAGGAAGAGATGGTGACGAGGTCTGGGACTACGGATTAGGCATGAGGAATGACCGTGGGGAGAAAGCAGTTGAGTTTTGTAGGAGACAGGGCTTAGTTGTCAACAACACTTGGTTTGGACACCACAAAAGACGTAGGTATACATGGAAAATGCCAGGTGACTCAGAAAGGTATCAGCTAGATTATATCCTGGTTAGACGCAGATTTAGGAACAGTGTGATAAATTCGCACAGCTTCCCGGGTGCGGATGCCAACTCTGACCACAATTTAGTTGTTATGAAATGTAGCGTCCGTTTCAAAAAGATAAGGCAGGGGCGGTGAATTAGAAAATGGAATGTAGAAGAATAAATGGTTTGAAAAGGAAGGAATACAAACAGGCGGTAGAGGAAATCATGGAGGATGGTAAAGAGCTAAGTACTATCGAAGAAAAATGGGAAAGTATCAAGAAAGGGTTGTCTAAAGCCGCAAAAGACACTATTGGAACCGTTAACGCTAAAAGGACTAGGAAACCATGGATCACGGATGAGATGATTACACAGATGGATGAGCGGCGAAAATGGAAGAATGTCAATACAGAATCAGGCAAAATGAATTACAAAGAATTGAACAATAAATTGAGGCGGTCAACAAATAAAGCAAAGGAAGCATGGTGGAAGACGCAGTGCGAGGATATGGAAAGTCTGCAGAGGAAGGGTGAAATCGGTGCGCTGTACAGCAAAATTAAATCGTTATCGGGAAGTAAGAAAGGGAGATCTATGCTAACTGTTAGAGATAAGGCGGGTAAGGTAATAGTTGACGCAGGAAAGATCCAAGAGAGATGGAAGGAGTATATAGAAGAACTGTATAGTAAGGAACTCAGACCAACAAAGTTAGACATTGAAGAAGAAAATGACGTAGAGGAAGACAGCTTAGGTCCAGGCATACTAGACAATGAGATAGAAAGGGCATTAAGGGAGATGAAACTAAATAAGGCTGTTGGGGTAGATAACATTCCCGTGGAACTTTTAAAATGCTTAGGAAAATGTGGGAGGAAGAGGCTATATGGGCTGATCCGTAGTATTTATGAGGAGGGAATCTGGCCGGAAGACTTCGTGAGATCAGTTTTAGTTCCTATTCCGAAAAAGGTAAAGGCCACGTCATGTGAGGACTACAGGACAATTAGTTTGATATCCCACGCAGCTAAAATTGTTCTTAGGATCATAAACAAAAGGATAGAGAGTAGGGAAAATGATTACTTAGGGGATGATCAGTTTGGGTTTAGGAAGGGGAGAGGTACGCGTGATGCCATTTCAGTAATGATATTATTAATCGAGAGGAATATAGAGTACAACCAGGAGGTATTTGACTGTTTTGTAGATTTCAAAAAAGCGTTTGATAGAGTGAATTGGGAAAGGAGGCTAATCCGCAACTTGTACATGTCTCAGACTGCTCAGGTACGAGTGGGGAACGGGGAGTCCGGTTGGGCAGTGTTAGGAAGAGGTGTAGGGCAGGGTTGCCCATTATCACCCTTGCTGTTCAACCTATATGCAGAGGAAATGATCAAAGAGGCGTGGGAAGAACTGGAGGTAGGAATGAAAGTGGGCGGGGAATTCGTAAAATCAGTTAGGTTTGCTGATGACCAAGCTTTACTTTGTCAGTCAGCCAAGGGGCTGCAAGCATTGCTTAGTGAATTGGAAATTCAGTGCGACAGGTATGGGATGAGAATCAATATTAATGAAACAAAGGTTATGCGATTTTCTAGAAAGAAAAAGGCTAAGCTAAACATTAGAATTGGAGGGCAAAAACTAGAGCAGGTAGAACAGTTTACCTATCTCGGTAGTGTTTTGGACCAACACGGTCAAAGTAGTAGGGACGTAAGGAGAAGAATTGCGCTAGGCAAAGAGGCTTTCACAAGGAGGAGGGAGTTGATGACGGGGACTTTGAGTAAGGATGTTAAGAAAGACTCGTAAAAACTTTGATATGGAGCGTAGCTATGTACGGTGCGGAAACGTGGTCATTGAAGCAGGAGGATAGACGTAGATTGGAGGCTTTTGAAATGTGGGTGTGGAGAAGAATGGAGAAGGTAAAATGGACAGAGAAGAAAACAAATGAGGAAGTACTTGGTATGGTGGGCGAAGAGAGGGGTTTGTTGGGAGCAATCCTATTGAGGCAGGAAAAGTGGATGAAGGGGGTGTTGACCGGCAGTGGGATGTTGAAGACTGTATTGGAGGGGAGAATGTTAGGCAAACGAGGAAAGGGAAGGAACAGGATAGGGGTGTTGGACGGGATGAAGGGAGGAAGAAAGTACTCAGAGATGAAGAAGGACCTGATATAGAGTAGGATGATGGATTTTGTGTTTTGTTGGGAGTAATAAAATGTTTGTTTGGTAGTTGTGTCCATCCAAAAACCTACCTTAACCGGTAGATTACCTTAAAAAAGTTAAATAGGAAGAAGACAATACAACAACTCGTCCTCGGAAATATGGAAGTCGACCTACGACTTTTCTTCACGCACTAAAGGGCTACAGAAGGGGTAAAAGGGGCCCTAAATACAAAATTAGTAAAAATCATATTTAAGTGCACTAGGGGGAATTTAAACAAAAAAGTAGCCCTTAATATCTCTTTACAATGCACGAGCTAACTATGCGAGGACTGCCCGTTGGATTTGACGGACAATGGGCACGTAGAAAAGACGGCCAGTTGGGCTCGGAAACAAAATTTTTCTCTGTTGGGCACTGATCAGATTTTTCTCGCATGAAAATGAAACGGAATTAAAAAGAAAAATAGGAAGGCGGAAACGGTATTCGTGTCCTAACAGAAAGTCCTCGCAGGGAGGGGGAGTAATTCACTCGGTCCGATATATAGTAATTCCTGTCCGCCTTCAAAATAGCGACACCTGACGAAAAGTTTTCGGGGAAACCAGAAATTAGTGATCCCAATTTTCTTTACGGACATTTTACTGTCGGAGGGTGAAAATAGGGAGACAAAAATGTATTTTTTATTGAAAATCAAGTTCCCTTTCTTATACCGACTTAACCTCAAAAGAACTGATAGTCCGATTGAAACGTGGCTTCGATAGACGTACGTTATTTATGAATGTTTATTTTGAATTAGTCCGAAAACAGCATTTCGACCTTTACATCGGACTTCGAGCTTTGATATAACAATTTAACGTTTACATACACCCAAGCTCTGGGTGGAGGAAAAACCGCCTAGATGGGAATCGAACCCGCGACCTCTGGATTGGCAGACGAGGACGTTACCCCGCCGCCCAGTCAAGAAAAGAAATAAAATAATGTTATCTCATACTATCAGAACACATTTTGAATATGCAGCACGCATTTAGAGTCCATTAACGAAAGTGCTAACGAAGCAATTAGAAAAGGTTTGAAAGAGACTTGTTGAAAATTGGTACGAGAAAAAGTGAGACGGAATATAATCTTTCTAAAAGTAAGACTCCCTCTTAGGATGGAATCTTCCCTTTAGAGAAGCTTTAAGATTTGGATTTCCGGATGATTTAGAGGGCCATACTACCTTGAACAAAAAGTTCCCGGAATAACCACCGTGTGGCGCTCCCATCGTTCCGATTTGAGTTCTGTTTTTTTTGTTAAATTGGTACATCTGTTGTTGATATTCCCTTTAAATCTAAGTGTCATAACTTGACATTTGCAAAAGTTACGTAGCCAAGAGTACATCTATCTCTGTGTGTGTTGGCGATTTTTTACAATTGCAGAAATGGATTTAAATTTGCAACAACGAACTTGTATTAAATTTTGCGTAAAAAACGGATTTAGTGGCGCACGGACGTTGGAAATGTTGGAAAAGTGTTTCGGCAACGATTCTCTAAAAAAACGGTCGTTTACCAGTGGCACGAGCGGTTCAGAAGTGGTCGTGAGTCAAGCGAAGATGATGAACGCAGTGGCAGACCATCGACATCGAAAGTCGGTGAAAAAATTGATAAAGTAAAAGAAATGTTGGTCAATAACCGCAAATTAACCATCAGAGAAATAGCGGAGGACTTGAACATTGCCTATGGATCCGCCCAAGACATTGTGGTTAATGATTTGGGTTTCCGTCGTGTAGCAGCAAAGTTGGTTCCAAAAGACCTCAATTTCATGCAAAAAAGAGACCGTGTTGACGTCGCAAAAGACATGATTTGCGAGGCTGAATCCGATCCCACATTCATCAAAAGGATCATTACTGGAGACGAGACGTGGGTTTATGAGTACGACACGCAATCCAGACATCAGGCAAGTGAAGTTTGGCGTTCACCAAATGAGCCGAGACCAAAAAAACCACGTCGTTTTCAGTCAAAAAAGAAGGCAATGCTGACGGTTTTCATGGATTACAACGGTGTAGTGCGTCATGAATTTTTGCCAGAAGGCCAGACAGTAAACAAAGAGTATTATTTGGGCGTTATGAGACGTTTGCGTGAAGCAATTCGCCGAAAGAGACCAGAAATGTGGGCAGAAAACTCGTGGATTTTGCACCATGATAACGCACCGTCGCACAGTGCTATCATTATTCGTAATTTTTTGACGAAAAATGCAACAAATACCATCCAACAGCCACCGAATTCACCTGATTTGGCTCCCTGTGACTTCTTTCTGTTCAATCGAGTTAAAAAACCATTACGGGGAACGCGTTTTAGCAGCCGAGAGGAAGTAATGGAAAAATCGCAGGAAGCACTGATGGACATACCGAAAACCGACCGTAACTTTTGCAAATGTCAAGTTATGACACTAAGATTTAAAGGGAATATCAACAACAGATGTACCAATTTAACAAAAAAAACAGAACTCAAATCGGAACGATGGGAGCGCCACACGGTGGTTATTCCGGGAACTTTTTGATCAAGGTAGTATACCAAGATGAAGACCAACTACAAATCCTTAAAATAAATAGACTCCCGCACTAAACACTCTCCTTACTTCTTACTGCTGCTCACCCCATCCAAATCCAAATTAAACGTACCCACAACATTGATAAAAATACTTATAATCTGCAATTTCCTTCGTGAAGTTATATGGGAGGGAGATTGGAGAGGCATTACCCGGGATTTCAACCCGACACTCTCCAGTCGAGAGAGCTGAATCCTCTGCCCACTCAACTCGCATGCCATCCATCATTAGTCAGAGAGAGGTGTTGCTCTTGGACGCGCTCACCACTCCGAATACACAAAATGACCTGAAGAGGTCGAACGCAAAACATGAAAAATGAAGTATAGGCGATGGAATGAAAAGAAAAATGGAATAGATATGCATAAATTGCTCTCTGGACCACAGCAAAGGATGAACTTGACTGAGAAAGATAACAGATGGATAAAAGATTCGCACAAATACAGGTAAGAAAGTGTTATGTGTGCATGCCTGTCTAAAAAGTCAAGAGTTCAATTGAATTGCACGTCAAAATTAATCCCCACCAGAATGAAAAAGGACGACACTGACAAAAATGTCATTTCAAATTAAAAATTATGACCTTATGATAAAGGTATTTTTACAGAATCTCTTGGTAAAGGGAGTCAGCGGGGATTACGCCTTCACATTTCGTGGCATTACCATTCCATGCTTTCGCCCCGACATTGATCTGTATCAGTAGGTTTAGGTTCACCTTTGGGGAGGCAGCCAAATAATCGCAAGCAGTTATTCCATTGGTCATCCTCGGACTAACGTGGGACAAATAAATCAGGCGCAATAATTTTGTATTTAGACATTGCTAACAGGGCGATCTTTTTTGAATTTAAAACCGGGTCAATATGCCTCATCCCTCGCCTTAATTGAGATCGCTTAACTCTAAGCTCTGTAAACCACATGTGCATTTTGAATTCTGTTTCTCCTTGTCCTTATATTTCGCCGGAAAAAGATTATCAACGGTATGCACAGAGGCTTCACCCTCGTAGCGAAGACGTCATATCCGCCTATTCAACGGTCCTATAAACCTCAACGGCGAATTACATTGAACGGAAGCAGGTTAAGTAAGGAGTCGTTATAATTGACTCTGAAAAGGGACGAATTTAATGTAGCTGAAGCAAGTTATTAACACTCTATTAAAGTAGATTGTGATAATTAGTGATTAGATCGTTGTAATTTGTCAAGACTTACCCGCGACGGTTCAAGACGTTTGTTTAGATTACAGTCATTGATGTAATATTTTCAGTTACTACCACGATGCAGTATAAATTGCGATGGGTACTTAATTAACTAAAGGTATGGAAATCCTCAAAATTCCACAACCCAACGATGATCAAATGTTAAAGATTTCTGGAAAAGGGATACCGTTCCCTACTACTCATCTGGCAGTAGCTAAATAGGAAAATTCTTCAAATTCTTCATTTTTGTTGGAATTGCCCATTCTGTCCACCTTGGCCGATAAGATTTTGAATAACTATGAAACCTTTAATGTTTTCATTAAATGCCTTAAACAGCCCCAGATATATCGACGGACTGAAGATGCTATGACCCTAAATTCATATTGCTCTGGAAGTATTATCATATGAAGTGTCCTGTCTGTGGCTCATTTTAACCATCGATACTCGTTGTACATGAAGTTAAGATTTTATTTTCTTTTGAGAAGAAAAGGCGATTTATTTATTGGCAATTTTAGAAATATTTTGCATGATGAACCATGAAACAGTATTTAAAAATAAACTGTCTATTGAAGAACAATCATCTGCAAACATTTATGTAGAAATAAGAAAATAAAAATTATCTATAAAGTAATATAACAAGATTGAGACCTTGGTGGGATTTCCTCGGCTCTAATGTCGGGTGAACCAAAATGTGCTTCTTGAGAAATTATTTTATGAAAGTGAAGGAATTCTGACTCTTTAAACTATAATGAATTCAAACATGTAGCTTGAAAAACAAATTAAAAGAGTTTCGGGGTGCCCTAAAATATAGTCCAAACTTATTGCCATGGACCATGTATATTCCCAAATGCTGATCGAATATTCATTTAAGAATGTTGATCCGACCACCAAACATAACACATAACCAAGAAATTTTCAGGTCAAGGAGAAAGCAATCAACTCTCTCTTGTTGAAAAATGAGTCTTAAGAAGACAATTAGTGCACGACCCACCCTACAAAATATGGAAGAAATTCAGCAATATCTCTACAACACGGCCTTCAAGCCGGTCGCTTTTAGGGTAGGTAATGTCGTAAAGTTTACACAGTAATCAACCCGAAGGTCGGTTTAGTAGGTGATGGTAGAGTTCACCCAGTACTAAGCCATATACGGCGTGTGAAAATTCACACATCAGGGTAGGGGGGCCAGTTCCTTTCACTGTGCCGGTTATGGTTTCCCAGGAAGACCTGGTCCCCGAATTTAGATTTATTTACAATGGTTCAGGTAATTTCAGGAAAACTCATTACCATTTACAAATATTCTCCCAAGTCCTAGGAGCATACGCAATTCTTTCGCCTGTGACACGTCCAATCATTCCCGTCTGTTTCCGAGAAATTCTTCGCCCCGTGAGTCTCTCCACACACGTCCGCTCTTTCGTCGGTTTAATATTTTTCCTCTCGCACCATTTACTAATTTCACATTTATCTTTTCGGTGAACCGACACAACTCTCTTGCCTCGATATGACTGAACAAGCGTCGCTTTCATTACACACGTCTACAGGTATTAACGGTGCATCCCATCCGTATTATTCCACAGGTCACTAATTCCTCGCCCTGCCTCACCTATTTTTATCCAAAATAATCCCCAAGAACACCAATACCTTACGCATGATTCTACTCCAAGTATTCGGGCATACCCAAGTTTTATATTCAGGCAATAATTTGAGTTGGAGTACATTTTTAAACATGGACAACTTTACTGTCTTGGCAAATATTCATTTTTTTAATATGCTCATCGGACTACCAGTCTATCTAAGGGCATTCGTACGCTTTTTAACTCTCAAATCTTTTGCATCGGTGTTCGCAAGCACGCAGCCAAGGCATAAAAAAATCGTCCACTAGTATTTGGTTCAATTATTTCGCCGTTCGCACTCGCTCGGTATCCATCGTTACCCCTTCTCCAATCAGAACCCAACTGGCTGTTTGGGCTGACTAACCTCCAGCCCCATTCTCATTCTTCCCTCGCCGAAGCGATGCCATTGGCGGAAAATACTCTACGGGGTCTACAGCGATAAGTTGCTGCGATTAAATCCCGTAAGACTCTCAGCGGGAAACACTGATCAGTCGACCTACGGAGAAGAATGAAACGCAATACAAGCAAACCCTTCGTCCCATTCACTCGCGCGCCTTATTTGCTGCTTTCATGCAACGCGTTCATAGAATTCAGAAAGCACTCATCAAGTCCATATTCTCCGAAAGACTTCCACAACTTGCTTCCGTTTACACTCACTTGCTCTCTTCACTTGCACAAATGAGCGATTAATTTCCCTTCACGCTCTCTAAATTTCCCAAGTGCATGCTGGGGTGAAAGTAAAGTCAGTATATCTTCCAAAAAAAGAAGGAACCACGTTAGTCTCCCCAAATTTTGTCCAATGTTACTTAACGTACTCATTCGATGAGTGCCTTACTGAATATCGTACTTCCACCGAGATCCTAAAAACTCATTAAAAATCAAAAAAATCAGCCCACATTGGGGGAGGTAGGTTAGGTGGTGTGGCAGCTCAGCGGTACATAGACCCCCGCGGCCGGAGCGCATTGCCCGATGACATCTCCCAAGTCTCAAATCCAACCTTGCGAATGAATCTCTGACTGGCAGACCTTTCTGGGATCTTCGTGGAAGAGGGAATTGAACCGCTCCCCTGCCTTCGGACTTGGGAAAATTCCTCACCGTGGAGCTCATAACTGGGTGAAACCCGCCCTCACTCCTCGAACCAAACTTTACACCGAAGACTGCGTTTTGTTTTTCTTTGGGGAAGGGCAATGAAATTAGGCAGCGAATTAGGTTCCGAGGGCTCTCCAATCATCAGGCCACTTCAGAATGTTTTTCAGCCTGGGGGCACTTCCTTTTCCAGGAATGCGGTTCCAAACGCTTCTTTCACAGCTCGATTTCGACGCCTCTTCTCTTTCCCACCCCATTGCAATTCCCCTTCATCTCTTCCGGGGGGTGGTTGGGGTGGGGTAAATTGTTCCCGCATGCGAGAGTGCCTCGCACAAAGGAGCCTGAAGTGCGTCCGACGTGATGGCCGCCGTGTGGGGATTCGGAACTGTGGGCGCCTCGTAGGCAGAGGTAGTGCTGTCTCCGCGGTCACCACATCCTCCACCCGTCGCACACCATTTCCGGCCCCGAACCTGCATTTCCGCGCCGGTAATTGGGCGAAATAGGAACGGGGAGTAGGGCAGTGCCCAGCAAATCCATGCAATTCGACGTCTCATTAAAATTTCAAGAGCTACATGCACTTCATCTTATAAAATCGGCCATCCATACAGAAAATCGAGGCGATTTCTTCATTGATGGGGTATGAGGATGGATCTCGACGACGTCGACCAATAATTGCGCTTGAGTAACAGTCATTTGGAGACGAGGGAAAGAGGGTTAGAGGTTATGGAATGCTATCAAACAAACGTAACTTGCGGCGAGCACGCATACAATCTTAAGTCGCTATTTGAAATGCAATTAATCCGCGAAGTCTACAATCGACACTTTTGCGATACTCGGAATACATTGGAGAGGCTTTCCGAGGGGAAGGATGAGTTCGGGGGAGATGATAAGAGTGCGCTTTTGGGGAAGGAAGGGGGGAGGCGGGGAAGATGTCGGAGTCGA
Source organism: Hetaerina americana (assembly GCF_022747635.1). Classification (NCBI taxonomy): domain Eukaryota; kingdom Metazoa; phylum Arthropoda; class Insecta; order Odonata; family Calopterygidae; genus Hetaerina; species Hetaerina americana. Next base: position 77,115,103 of record NW_027286070.1, read on the forward strand.
GGGGGAGGGAGGCAAGAGGACGGGGTTGCGAGGCGGGGGAGAGGGGATAGAGGCATTCCTTCCTCCTCGCCATCCATTCCGTCCGCGGCACTCGCCCCATCAGGTCCTCAGCGCTCCCGGCTCGACCTTCCGCGCGCATCCTCCTCGTCTCTCTCTCTCAGCCGCCGCCATGACCGGCGCCACGGCTCCCTCCGCGGAGACGTCGGACGCGGCCCAGGACGGAGTAGTTGGGCTGGCCAAGCCCATCATCGGAGGGCCCCAGACCACTTTCTCGCGGCTCCCGCAGAGGGCTCCCATCGACCTCGACTTCAGCGACCTTAACTACACCGTCTCCATGGGAATGCGGAAAGGTAAGGGGATTTTCGCTTGACCGCCTCGCTCCACGTGTCGACCACCCGGAGCGGACTTGATTCCGGGGTCGATGAATTTCAGGACACCCCCTGATACTGATTGATCCTCTGGATTTCTAAGATTTACCTGAAGATCGTAGACTGTACCGGTAGAGGTTTCACCCGGGGTGCGAACACAATCTCTTTCGATAAAGTGTGCGAATTTTCGTTTCCGTTCATTCCCTCAAGATTACTCTTCCGCTCCAGTGAATCCTTCCCATCCCTTTCTTATTTCCCCCCTTCCTTTTTCCCCCCTCCACACAAAGCCACTCCATCCCATCCAAGAGTTTGTACGATTGCACCGCACACCAAGTGTGTCGGGCATCACCCCCTCGACTTCCAAAGTGTGACTTACGCCCTCGGTGACATGATCACCTATTCTATTCACGAAGATGAATACCTCGACGGCGGCGGTTTTGTGGTGAACTTCCAAACGGTGACGCCGAAGATGATAACGTCTTTATTTCGTGCGCAAACTCGCGCACGCACATTTTCAGCGAAATTACATGAAGTGACTTGCATATTTAAAATATTTTATAATATTTTTTAGCGGCACATTAATCGATGCGGCCGCCTCTGCTAAGTTGTTTGTTGGATTGAACGTAGTATTACCCTTTGCCATTGGTTTCAAAACCAACAAATATTTCACCAAATTTACGAGTATCGTATCGTACCTTGATGATTTTTAGGCGTCTTTCCTTAGAAATTCCCGAGCATTATACCTTATCTGTACTGATGGATATGCTCTTTTCCTTCTTCCCGCGTGTGTGTGTGTGTGGTGTCGCACCTCGGCACCATAGATAGGGTGTTGCAGGGAAAATGCACTGACACACACCTCCAACTGGAATGAGTGAATTTCCCGCGCTCCCCTGGCCAGGGTGAAATGCTCTAGACCGCCAACTATTAATTAGGTCGGCCTCGAAGGCTGTGGGACCGAGGTGAACTTGCAACGGGGATTACAGAACCCTTTTTATGCGAAACTTGTTCGTCGTGAGGGTACATATTTGTAAATAACATGGTATCTGTTCATTTCCATAGTTTCAGGCAAGACCTTGGGAAATCGCATATTGAAGATCGAATAAAATAAATGCATAGGGTACTTATACCGGACTGCGTTTCCTCCGTGATTGAAACGGTCGAATCATATTAAGGTGTTTTTGAAATCCACGCATTCAAAGATTTTACTCAATTTTTCCCACTGTGACTACTCTATTTGGACTCGTGCGAGATTTTGTGCGAGACTCGCTCCTCTTAGGGCATCGCCGCCCTTGCATAGCTCTTTACTTGTCAGATGTGGAAATATCAAAGACTATTGATATGGAAACGAAAGAAAAGATAACAGCCATTTTATCGCCAAGATTACGGTCATTAGAAGGCCTTTCTTCTTCTCTAGCTGGGTCGGCAAGAATTGGGGAAGAAGGAATTCGTCAAACCTCAAGGTTTTTGCATGGTCACGGCAACTTCCGGCCACTTCCACAGCGTTATTAATTTGGAAGTGGGCACATTTTTATCAGGGCCCGCCTGGCTTTAATTTCATGAAAAATTGCACAATAATATTCGCATATTTGTGACTTCTTGAGCACCGCACTTGATCCTTGCGCTCGTCAATATGATATTCATGCTTCCTCTAAAAGTAACTCGTGAACCAGCAGCGGGTTGGAGTTTTGGACTCTTGGGGGTTTAAATTCCTATTGTAGGATCTTACAGAATAAAACTAATTATAACGCTGACGGCTATAGTTAATTGTCTTTCTTGTTACTAACGGCTCGTCTCTTATACGCAGAAAAGTATTTCACACTTGGATATCATAGTAAACGTACTTTTAGTTATCATTATCCACAGAAATTGAATTATTTTACATATTTGTAGGGACTCAAAATATAGAATAACTTTATTCTTGGTGTTCCATGGTCCACGAAACAATCCCTGCCACACACCATAGCAGTGGCTTGCATGAGGAGAGGAGATGGAGGAGTTGTAAGTTAAGAGGGAAATACTCAGCAAAGTGGAGCGATAATAGTGAGAATGGGTGTGAACCGTGAAGTTTTTTCGTCCGAGGAAGAGTCAGTCGACGGAGCGTTTGCTTGATGGATGGGTGGTTCTCTCGAGATTCAGTGACGTATTGCGGTTGACTGGTTCAGAAATCCTCGTTCATTTTGAAAAAATGTTCCCTAAATCTTAAAGTTATCAATAAATTATCAGTATATGATTCCATTACATGTAATGTCAGATGGCTAAATCATATCTTCAGGTGAAATCAGATTGCTGGACTTCTGCACAGACAATTAAATTAAAATGTAACAAAGGATATGGTTTCACTCTCATCCTAAACAACCAAAAAATCACCGAAAAACTACGAATAAAAATTTAGAATATTGGTTACAATACAATTTACTCAATTGATTCATCCAAAAAAATTGATAAAAAAACATATATTGAACAAACGATTGATAACGACCGTTTCAGGTTTAACTTTAGGTGGAATTCCTTCATGACGAGGGTAAAAAATAAACTTTTTACTTCCACAATAAAATATAACAATAATAAAATGAATATTTTTTTGTGGAAGGTTAAAGTTTCTTTTTTAAACGATTGAAAAATACAAGACAGCAAAAAGTTGTTAATTCCAACTCAATATTCTTATTTTATTATCTGTAATCGGAGTAAGGTAGGTGTATAAATTATCGTAATATTTTGGTGGTGATTTTCTTTAAAGGCATTTAACAATATTTAATTATTGACAGCAGTTTCACTTTTCAAGGACAGCACACATGACCATCCATGACACTGGATCTAAGTTTAACGTTCGGTCCCGCGAACATTTCTCTCCTTTCCTTCATTTATTTTTTATTCCGCGGTGGATTTCCAGAACTGCCCTGAACGCAACTGGTTCTCCAGAAATTGAGGATTTTACAGTGCAGCAGATTTAAAGGTCGACTGCAGGTAGGTCTGCATCGCCGGAGCATGGTTTTGCAATTTTTCCCTGCTCTTTCATAAAATTCACATATTCGATTCCTACTCGTGTCCTAAAAAACAATATCCTCTCTGTAAAATAAAAGAATATTAATGGGCTCATCTGACTATTGTACAAGTACGATAAAAAGAATTTTAGTTATCATTGGCTTTGTCACTGCTTGGATCACTATTCACAATTTCTTAAAATTTGACCGTCAACTCAACAGAGATACCCGAGCAATTAATATTTCTGTAGCAATTGGCACATTGCCCCGATGATTGGCATTCATCTTTCGTGTAAACAAGTGCAACACTGCTTGTAATATCAAAGGAACAGCGATCCTTTCACTTGATACACCTTAGATTTCCCAGGAGATAAGTTCAAAAATTTTTACGAGCCTTTTTAATAAAAAGAGGATATTCAGTTGCTTATTTAGTAGAAGTGAGTGCGATGGCAAGCTTTGCATTCCCTTCCCGTGGTCCGCTTCACGCAGGGATTTCGCTGAGAGTTCACTGGATGAAATCTTACCAGAAACAGCCATTGAAGATAATATGTACTAACTACACTGCTTCGACAATTAGAGATTTCTATTGACGAAAAGTTTGATGTCACGGGTGTAGACTTGAGCCTTTTGTCTTCGGCGAGATGAGACCGGTGTAAGAGCATGAGTTTAGCAAAAAACATGACACTACGTACATTTTTTAATTAAGTTGAGATAGCAATCAGCGTTATACACAAAATCGTGATATGCGTCTATGAAATGAAAGATCCATGTTGCTCAACGCCATAGATAGACGATATAAGAGTCATGTCCAATAAATACGCGAACTGAGGTAATAAAAACTTCATTTTGCAAAATTTAGTCTAAATCGATTTTGTCTCCTTCAAAGTACTCTTCATTCGTTGCCGCCCACTTATTCCATCTTCTTTTCCACTGTTTACAGCACCCTTGGAAGTCCTCGGCAGTTGGGCTTTTTTGTTTTCTCGTCGTTTCTTGCTTTACTGTGTCCACATCTTCCCAGTGATGTCCCCTCATCATATTTTTGCATTTTTAGAATAGGAAAAAGTCGCAGGGGGGGGGAGAGATCTGGCGAATAAGGAGGGTGACCAGCGATGGTGATTGAATTTTTGGCCAAAAACTGGCGAACAATCAATGCTGAATGAATGTGCAGGTGCGTTGCCATGGTGAAGGAAGGATCCATCCATCCATCGCCTTGAGTCGAATTCGGTCGCACACGACGCGCGCGATCTCCCAAACGGTTGACAACTGTAAGGTAGAACTCAGCATTAACTGTTTGTCCTTCAGGAAGAAACTTATGATGATCAATACTTCGATATCTAAGAAAACCAAGAGCATGACTTTGATTTCCGATCGGCTTTTTTTATTTTTTGGTTTAATTTAATCCACTTGTAAGCGGATGTTTTCTTCAGAGCAGTATCACCGTAAACAGGGGTCAAAATTTCAGTAGTTTCTTGATAACTTTTACGGCACTTCAATAAAATACTTGATGTTGATTCGCTGCTCCGTGATTTCATCAATTTCCATTTTCGATAAACATTAAAAACAAGGACAAGATGAACAAACATAACACGTCACCACACGCACGGCGCGACGATTCGCCAAGCACAGACGGTTCATTGGGTTAAAAGGCAACTGGCGCCACTTGTGGGCGGGGCCGCGTCATGGCGGCCAGATTACACCAGTTCGCGCATTTATTGGATAGACCTCGTACAAAGCCTTAGGATTAGCATCTATGAAATACGAGGGTCATCCGGAAAGTAGTACCCGTTCGTGCCGCATGAAGTGCTGACGACGCGAGTAGCCGCTGGACGAGGTCAGATAGCTTCAGTGGCTTGTCTGCCTTCTCTGAGCCAAGTTGCGTGACGCTAGCATTGCCTGTGTTGTTTCTGTGATTGTTTACAATGTTTAAAAAAATTGAGAACGCCGCCAGTTGTGAAGTGAGGGCAGTGATTAAATTCCTCAATGCAAGAAACGTTCGCCCATGTGATATTCATCGCCAATTAAAGGAGGTGTATGGAGACAATGTAATGGACGAGTCGTCTGTTCGGCGGTGGTGTCGCAACTTCAACATGGGGAGGGGGAACACACACGACGATGAGCGTTCGGAGAGACCGTCTGTCATTACAGACCAACTGGTGAGCTCAGTTGACGAATTCGTGAGGAACGATCGGCGCGTCACAATTGATGACATCTGTGAGCATTTTCCCAATGTTTCTCGAACAATTGTTCATGAAATTGTTAAACACCATCTGCATTATGCAAAAATTTGTGCAAGATGGGTCCCTCGCGTATCTCAATGAGCTGGCGGCGAAGGACTATGCAGCAGGAATACAGAAACTTGTCACACGTTATGACAAATGCCTTAATTTGCTTGGAGATTATGTTGAGAAGTAGTTTAAAGTATCCTCTTTCAAATAAAATTTTTTATGTTTGTTAATATTTACTTTTGTGTCTTTATTTCACGAACGGGTACTACTTTCCGGATGACCCTCGTATTTTCATGGATTACGTGTAAAGGTATGTAATATGCGCGTAGTGTTTCCTGGGGTGACTTCGGGTATAAATTTAGGGTAAACACATGAAGCAGCGTTTGCTAGGTAAACTTAAAAGGTATATGTCGTCGCATTAGGAAATGTTTATTAAATATAATGAGACAGGGAATAATTCTGATCGGCTTGCACTACTGACGCGATCAAAAAGACGGATCTCTTCAACCCACACCACGTCCATGGACTAACGGCCATTGCGACGTTGTGGAGCGGTGTGCTGATCCCATTGCGGCGGCGGTTCCGCGAAGAAAATCACTTCGTGACCATCTGGACATCGAACGCGCCTCTCAGTTCCCTGCTCCGTCGAAAATCGTCGCGATCTTCATTGGCGCTCTACCGAGAGCATAAACGAATGCATGCCGCGACCAATTAGTAGCACCAGGCCAGAGTATGCGTGCGCCGGCTTGTTCCAATAGCTCCGACGCAATCGTCACGGCCTGAGACAAATACAACCTCCGGCGCTGGCGCGTTGGCATCCAAGGGGAGGGGGGGGAGCGAAAGTCCTCTCACACCCCCCCTCCCCCAACTCCTTTCTCAGAGATCACATTTTCTTCCGGCGTATCTTTGACTGGCTTAGACGAATGGGTAAACAAAATAAATGGAAGTACACCGGAAAGTAATAACAATATAACCACCGTAACGATACCATTATAACAGCATCAAAAATCATTAAAATCGGAGGACTTCTTGGGGTATAACTCGGAGTGGGGAAGGGGGGGGGGGTTGGAGTGATCTCTCCTCTCCCCCGCGGACCTGTTGTTGCGCGTCCCATCGATCCGCAGCGACACGAAGTTGTAGTTGTCCCCTTTTGCCGTGTAGACCGAAGGTGGGTAGCAGAGTGTACGATGCTTAAGATGAATACAAATTAATGCGAACTATTAGGAAGTGAATACCCTCGTCACTCAGTAGGTGATGGAGACCAACGGATATTGGTTTCGTTGAGAGGCTCCAATTTGGAAATCTTTCGAGTCATCTCCCATTCGTAACTGAAGAATCACGTGGCGCGGTCGCGAGCCGTCAGCATTTCTGTCAAGCGTTTGAACAATGAAGTCCAAACCTCGAATCATTTGTGTTTACATCACGTGACTCCTTGGCGACGATATCCCAAGTCCCAGATTTACCTCCGCGGACACGCACCCACACACACGTACACACGCACACGCGAGATACACGAAGGGCGAAGAAGCTTGGAAGCGAGCGAGTGCGTCGAAGATGACTCGGTCGCGGGCGTCGGGACGCGTCGTCTCCCGCTCGGCTGCATTTCCAAGCTTCCCCCCCCTCCCGTGCCGCCGCAATGCTTGCGATCTGCACTCTATTTGCATTCGCTATCTTGGGATGATTCGTTTTCTTAATCGGCCACCATTTGAGAGGTTCGCCGAGTTGCGAGACGCATTCATTCCCCATTACCCTTCATTTAATACGAGCAAAATACTCACTCGTTTGCCAATACGTCTTCTTGCATGATTTTCATTTGATATTATTGTTCATTATTTCCCGCGGTTTACTGTGTTTAGTACTACAACACAATATTTTGTACTTCCGGTGACGATTGGCAATGAGACAATGTGATGGATTCGGAAACTCTCCAGCAATCCGAATGACTGCGAGGTCCAATAGGAAACGGTAGCGCGCAACTGGCTGCTCTCACCATCCGCGCTGCTCCATTCGGCCCCATGGCTTCATTTAACCCTTGAAAATGCATTCGGAAGGCAATTCTTGTTCCCTGCAACAGGTCCCCAGCCAAGAAGGAAAAATATTCTAGCAAGGAAAGCATTCCACCGGATGAAAGCTCGGAAAATTGCAATGAAACCGACTGAAAGGTGACTTCGGAAAGGAAGAGGGGATTACTGAATGGCTCTTCCCCAATCGCTCTGCTCGATTGTGCGCTGCTTACGAAGGAAGAAAACGGCAACACTGCGATGGAGGAGACCTGCTGATGATCAGTTTGTGACCACTTGGTCAGATATTGCGGTGCACGGCCGCGCTTTGCGACGGAACGCTCGCTGTGTGCTGCGTCAGCGGTCATTATCTAGAGCGGAAATGTGCCGATGGTGCTGAAGGCCTAAGGAATGGTGGCGGCGGCGCACGAGAGGAGCTCGCGGCCTGCCTCAGGATTTCGGAACCTTCCTCGCATCGTCGTCTTCATTCACTCGGTATCGAATTTCCAATGATTAACTAACACTTCGGATGCAATTAAGGATTACATTCTATCGCAGCATGTAGAAACGTCCTCGTCTCATCCCCTCCAACTATTACTACGATTTTAAAACCGAAATCATCGCATGATAGCAATGGCATGCACTTTGTGGGACTCCCCACGAGCGAACGACTCGAAAATTTCCTCGGAGCATTTCCTCATTGTCGCTGCTGGGATCCCATAATCGAGAATCGATGGAGATGGATATTCTGTCTAACACATGAGAAAAATAAAATGCAATACTGCCCTCGTTCGTGTGGAGAGTGGATTCTTGAAGTTGAAGTAATGGCGCCAGTAAAGACATGATTATCCTTTCGATTTAATTCGCCTTCTTTGAAACACACTAAGGTCGAAAGTTGCAATGAGTAAAAGTTATTTTTATCGTTTTTTTATCATTGAAGTGCTAAAGAAAGGGAGAATTTGGCCTCGGTCACCGTAGGGCCGGCCGATGCAAGTATGGCACACGCGAGCCAGCAGCAGATGCTCCGTCGGCCGAGTCGATCATGACGGAAGACCTGGCACGCAGATGAAATAAAAGAGTCGCGGCGAGAGGTTTATCGATGTACTTAAACCGCATTGCCATGAATTATATTGTGATAAGGAGTGGATCGAGTCGAGGTATTCGGTCGATGAGATCGATATCGTCCCCATTCGGTCGAAGGAAATACGTTTTCACAATCGAAGACTCGGCTGTTTTCTAAATGCGGAATATTCCCCACACCACCATTCTCGCATTGTGACTTGGTAGATAGACATTTATTGTTTAAAAATTTTAAATATACTTGTAAAATGAGGAGTGAAATAAGGCACTTCGAAAGAAACTTTTAATACAGACGCAACAATCCCTGAAAAAACGGCAAGAATCGTTCAAAATATATAAAGTAACAGAAATAAATGTTCACTTACTAAAAATCGAAAATTATAATTTTTGGGGTGGTTAGCAATTTAGTTATAAATAGTTAATAGTACCATTGGGCTTCAGGCGATGATAGGGGACATTGGAATGTCTGTCCCAAAAGTAGTAAAACTGAGTCGATTTAAAAATGCATTGCCGGAATTGACAATTAAACTCAAACGGCTTCGAAGCTGCACCCTTGGGCGTCACGCACCGCTGCCGGCGAGGTTTCCACGCCTCGTACACCTTCTGGAAGGCGGCGTCCGGAATACTGCTAAGCTCCCTCCCCACGGCGTGTTGTACCCAGCCGTGGTGACGTCCTTTCAGCACGGATTTGAGGCGGGGGAAGAGGGAGAAGTCTGGTGGGGAACTGTCTAAACAATTTCGATTCTCACTCGCACGGTCGAGAAACTCTTTGCAGATCCGAGTGCGAGTTTACTTTTGTTCTTTCAAGCGAGCACTCGCGGAACCAACTTCGCACACACCTTTCTTATGCCCATGTTTTCGGTCGCAAGTCGATACTGGACACTGGTACTGGAACCATACGAACGCTTAATCTGCTATCCCTGTCCAACAAAGCTCTTACAAGATTTTCGTCACTTTTTGAGGTTGAAGTGTGTCTTGAACGTTCGACGTCCTCATCGTCTTCTCCTGCCATCCCGAAACAACTTGCGCCCCTCAAAAACACCCGTTCAACTTTTGGCGTTATCACCATAAGCTGCTTTGAGCATCTCTCGAGTCGCTTTCCCGGTTTCACCCAATTTCACGCAAAATTTGATGGCGCAGAGTTGTTCAAATAACCGGTTTATGACGGAGCGTACCGAGACCTCGTTATAGAGGTTTCGCAAACGAACGATTCGCACTCCACAGAGGCTGGGAGTCAACTTCGACCGGCCTCTTGCCTTTCCTGAGACTCCTATCCCTCGAACCCAGCCAGATAAACAGCCACCAGTCCGTCCGTCTATCCGGGAAAATATAAGGCATGCTACTTTTGGGACAGACTTTCGTAGCGTGCAACAGAAAAGACCCGCGGTCTCTCTGCTCCCCACCTCGCGACCGAAGGGGAGGGAGGCGAGGACCCGTTCTCCCCCTCCTTCGTTTTCTTTGGTGACGTCCAAAGCTGCTAAAAACGAGCCGTCACATACGGCTCAGTAATTGATTTATTTATATATACCCTGCAAGCCACCGCCAGAGTGTGTGGCAGAGGTTGAATACACAACAGAATAATTTTGACCCGAACTTGACCCTAGCGTGGTCGAACAATGTCATTATGGTCCCTTATCGTTCGTGGAAAAATGACATCTTATTAAATCTATCTGTTCTACACTTAATCTCTTTAATTTCATTGACATGATCTATCCTAACGTAGTAAGAAGGGGGTAATAACACATTTTCAACATCATTCCTAAAAGAGACCTCATTCCAATTTATTACAGCACACGGAAAACACTGATGTTTACGACTGAAGAATAAAAAGATCAAGACTGCTAAAACTATAGCAGTGATGAGACATTTAGGAACACCTATCAGGGAACACTTCGGAATTCATTTGTGAGAGGGTGAATATTTACTTAAAAACTTGGAAGCAGGTTTTAATTAATTCTAAACCAAGATGAAACGAGAAATCATCCACGATCATCAGAACTAATAAATGCGTTTATGCAAACGTAAAATAATATTGAGAGAACAAACTATAGCAGATTTGTGGCGATCGGGATTGGTGCGGTGGCTGATGTACTGGCTTCCCACCCAGAGGGCCCGGGTTCAAATCCCGGCGGTGTTGAATATTTTTCAGAGGTATCTCGATCCCTACTTGAGGTGCTTTGTGGAGGGCACTTTGAGTGAGTACGCCGTCCGTCGGATGGGACGTTAAGCTACCGACCCCTTGGCACCTTTCGTACAGAGTTGCCGACGCCGGGTTTCTCTTCACCCTTCATCCTTTCCTGTCCATCCCCTATGGCGCAAATGACCTCAGCTGTCAATCACCTACCCTTAAAAAAATACTATATAGGAGATATGTCATACGGTATTGATTTAAACCTAATTATATTTGCACGAAGACAAGCATACATATGTATAAAGAATATTTCATAGATATTTACCGAGTACACCTGATATTTGAAATGAGAAATGCGGCTGCATTCCAAATGAAGATCGGTCGACCGCATGGATGGGTAAATGGATTGGGATGTGGAGCAAACTTCATAAAATTGTCTGTAAACTGCCACAAGACCATAAAAACAAGTCTGATGTTACCGAAAAATATCTTATGCTGTGGTTATTGAAAATATATCCATTGATAATGGCGAAAAAATATCTTTAAAAAATGTTGGAGGACAAATTACTATGGGTGAGATGCAAGGCCACTGCGCTGGCCTTGCATCTCACCATAGTAATTTGTATCTCACCCAGAGTAATTAGTCCAAAGTTAAAGAGTTAAAATACACTTTAAATTTTTCCATGAAAAAAACGTTGAACGGCATCGGAGGAATGTGGCAACAGTGCCATTTAGGAGTGAAGTAGAAATCAACCGAGCATCAAACTGCACCAACGGAGATCGATGATACGCATCAATGCCGACAAAGACACTTCTTTTGTTTCCTACAATACTTTGCAAAGCTTCTAGATATCACAGAGACACAACATACTACTTCACCAATAGCCAATGGATGCTATCCAGCGTGGAGTTTTTGCCTTTTTAAATATTTTTCATACAAGCGCATTCCGTTTCTCAGGAAAACCAGCCAATGAAAAAAATCGACTCGCAAGGATGTTATTTACAAATCTTTTGTTGAGCCGTGAAGAAAAGAAAGCATCTATGAATTCTTTTGTGATTGGGGTTTCAAGGTGGGATGGAGGAAGCGGAATTCGTTGGGAGAGTCTTTAAACTATTGACGCAACCACTACTGCCGAAATTCACCACCGGCCGCACGGAGAATCACTGCGGGCCGCGCGTCCTGCAGGCCGTATGTAATGGATGGAGATTGGAAATAACCCGTTAGGAAATATTACCGTGAGCTGGGGTTGACTTTCAGTGTAACTATCAATTCCGAAAACTCAATGGAAAGGGTTAGGTATGGCACGCAGGAAGATGAGAGCTTAGAGCAGTGAGAAAACTCTTTCTAGCATATTCTGGTCTTCATCTTTTCAAATATGATAGGGGAAGTCGCATGCATTCCTAGTTTCTCTTTAATTCCCCTAGTAATCATGCTTGAGATAGGTGAACCATATTTTTGAATGGCATTATCAGAACATCAAAACCGTTTCCGATGTCTCTTTAGCAGTGATGATGTTGAAAATGCATTATTACCCCAATGGTACTACGGTGGGAGAGACCATGCCAATAAAATCAGAGAGATTAAGTGTAGAACATATATGTGGACTTAAGATGTCATTTTTTACACGAAGGAAAAGGGATCAGAATAACATTGTCCGATCGCGGTAGTGTCATATTCGGGTCAGAATTAGTCTGGTATGTATTCATCCCCTGCCACACATCCTAGCGGTGGCTTGCAGGGTACTAAAATAGCAATATATCAAATATAAAAGTATTATGTAACTCCTGTGTAGGGTTTCACTCCGGAAGCAAGTTAGCCTTCCCGTTAATTTCCTGGAAGCATTCATTGCCAGGAGGAGACGTAACTAGATTTCGCAGCCTACCGGGAGGTCTTCCCACGCTAACCCGTTATTATCACCCTGTTTGTCTGTCGGTCGGAGCTGTCACTGAGAATCCGATGGTGGGGAGTTCCCGTCCCGCAGGTGCGGAATGGATGTAAGGCTTCCTGCTGAATTGAGTTGTTCTTCCGTGCGGGATTCTCCTGGCGAGCTGACTCCAGCCGCATGCACACCTCTCGCGCGGCAAGAGAAATATCAGAAAGGAAACAGACCATCGAAAGAATCGATGCGTTTTCTCCACGCACTAATAGAGATCGCGACTGTGAGAGCCATAGAAATCGATGCCGGGAATCGCCGAGAGTGCATTCCAACTTTCGGCCAGCCAAGAAACTTTCGCCCGTCTCCAAAAGCCACCCACCCACCATTTGCCCAATGGAGTGATCCATTGGAAAGATGAGTGGCGAGACCCATCCTAGGAGGTCCTCCGATAATTTCAGCTCTCCCGCGGCGGCCGGGGTGGAGATTCTAGCCACTCTGAACCCCCGGGGGCTTGGATTAGATCTACCGAGAGACTTGAGAGGCAACTTCAAATAATGAATCCACGGTTGAAACACTCGACTGAAAGTAAATCCGAGCAACCTTTTTCAGAAACCATTGAAGGCCATAAAAGAGGTTTTTAGTATGAATATTATCCTTGAGCATAGGCCCTGCTTCCAGAGCTCTCGTCAATTACCTTCGTCATGGATATAAAGTCATACGTCCATGTAAATATATTTAATATGTTTCTGGATCAAAGGGAATTAGTGCGATGGGAATATCCAACTATATGCCTGACTATAAAATCATAAGTTATGTTTTTCATAATGCCTTCGAACAGCATTCTGTGGTGAAAGAGTGGAAGCTTCTGAAGAAAAATAATCCAATGACGCAATTGATGGCTTCTGACGTATTTGTGGTACTTCATTTAACAGGAGGGAAGAAAAATTCACCGAGGAAAAACCCTGCGTCACCCTTGGCACCGTTAGCCCTGCGATCTCGGCTTGACCCCCTTGGAAATGATTTGCCAAGTTGAAACCAGGGTCGGTCAGCATAAAAAAGTTGATTGCGGGCTACGCTAAGTTTCTATTTTCCCCAACAGCAATTTAGGATCTAATTTCGTCCATTATATTTCAATTACTTATTTTAAAGATCCTTAATTAAGAAGGTCCAAAATAGAAAGAATATTCTGATCAGGATATTCCTCGACCCAAGAGAACCCTATTGCCATACCCTGCCATGCTTTTGAATTGAAATTTGGGAAAAAAGATTTGGGATTGATCCGAAGGAATATGTACATTTATACGCATTCGTATTCGTATTATAACAGCCCAAATACTTTAAGTTGGTCACGATGGAGAACCAAACATGTCGAAATGACAGCAGTATCGTGCCTCTCAGGTCGCAGCGACCTATTTTGCGCTTAAATAAAAGCAAGTTGCGAATAAATATAGTCACCACAGATTTTGCCTTCATAAGGTTTTCCCTGCAATTTTAAATTCTTTTCATTGAACTTTGTAAACAGTTTAGATAAAAATGCAGCGGTACTCCTAATCTCTTCAACGTTTTCGCTGAGAAAAGCATCTTTCTCCTCAAAAAACTGCACGACAATATCAAAAAGATTATAGAAGCACCTTATACAATTGCCTTTTGATAGCCAACGAACTTCCAAGCATGCCGGATTTTTGATAACTATATAACATAGATAATCTCATTCCTACATTAAAACAGGGTCTCAAATATTTGCCGCGCGCTCTTAATTTCATGCTCCATTGAAATTGCATTTCTTTGGATAGTCAAATGAATAATTCGGTGCACCCATAATGTATAAACGCTGCCCAAGCTGGATAATAAACAGTCTCGCTTCCCCTCTCTGAGAAGAGTCCCCTCCTTCGCTCAACGAAATCAGCTGTTTTTCCGCGACCATTATTTGCACGAATCGTATTACTCTCGCTGGAGATGTGACTCCGACAGCAGAATTGAAGTGAGAGATATAAAGGTATATTTCACCTCTAGCGAATTAACACTAAAATCGAGAGGGAAGTGCGTTTCGATTCGTCGCTCCCTTTCAAATCCCAGCGTCCGGATCGACCCCGAGGTCGTCATCCTCCTCCTATCTCCAAACTTCCTCAAACCTTTCCACTCTCTCCCATGACGCTCGTTGTTCTTTCTGTAGATGTTTACTCACTCTATGTCAGCTTATAAAGCTTCAAGGGAAAATCCTATCGACGGTCAAGGTAATGCTTAATGGGCGTGTTCATTAAATTGTTCAGTCAAAGAAATGACAGCGTGATCTCGCCATAACTCTTTGTCTCCCACAGCTATTGATTGCACTTTTACTCGTCGTTACTGGAGGCCATGTCGGACGTCGGGTGCCATGGAGTATTTTCGTCAATCCATTACCATCCTCGTTTCCCTCCATAAGGAAAGAAATAGTACTTTTGAAAGAAATAAAGACTTAAGTTTCGTGGTTTTCTTGCGGTGAATTTAGCGAACTTTGAAAAGTGCGTATTGTGCGTGAGTGGTCGCTGTGCGTTTTCAATTAGGAATTCGTTCCTTCGCCCTTCCGTCACGGATGGCAGATACGAACATTGTTTCATATATCGAGTAGTGCTTGTCAATTGAATTGTTTCTTCCGCATCTGTAACTCGTGAATCGTCTAACGATAAGCCGTAACCAAAGGAGAGGTGAGTTTGAGTGATATCTAAGCGTATTCATATTTGGTGTACTATGGCTAAATTTTCAGATTAATTGGAAAATTAGAGGATTTGAAATAGTATAGGCACAATATAGCATAGATGTTACATCGTGTCTATTATATTGAGCTCCTGTCAAACCCAGAGGGTTATTAACAGCATTAATGACCATTTCCGCGTCTCAAACACTTAGTTCACGCAGCCCTCCACTCATCTCAAGCTTTTGCTCGACATTACTTTTAGAACTGAGGTGTATGCTCATTATCCCTAAGGCTTGAACTTTGATTGCAACATCCCGTCAGCCGAATCCGGAATGGAATCATAATTAAGTCAAGAAATGCAATGAAGAAAAGCTCTCTCTCGAAGTCTCGGATTGTATTTCCCCTGAAAGCTCTTCCCTCGCAACGCTCGAGGATTAATGACGCCTGGTGAGGATCGGAGGCGACTCATTCCGGAAACTTCGCTTGTTAACTGATCATAAATTCCTTGAAGTGTGTACTCTCATGGTATGTTAGACGCCAGGAATTGTTGCGTGATCCATGACTGGGGAATTTATTTTTTATGTCCTGAATGAAAATGCAGTTCATGGCAGCAACTATTGCTGCCTGGAGACCTTTTGCATAATTCTAACACTCGGCATTGCAGAGAAACACGACTGGATCCTGTTGCATTTTGTTTGTTCAAATAGAGTTCTGTCGAAGCGTGAAGCCGATGTGGAAATTTAAAAATAGGGCTTTCACCAGGAAAGAGCCTTCGTTTCAGTAAGTTGAAATTACTAGGCTCCTTATCCCACTTGAACTTTCAAATATTGATCTCAGCTCCAAACCAACGGCGCACACTTTTGCATTTGCGTATGTTCGTACACTATCAATCTATTGAGTTACGAGACTGGGAGGTCATTTCCATCATCGAGGTGGAGTAGGGATTTGGAGAGATTAAGTAGATTAGGATGGATAAGAAAATACCGTGGAATGCTAGAGCGAGGGTTGTTTACATCTACATAATACCCCGCAAGCCGCCGCAAGGGCGTGTGGCGGGGGGTGTTAGGTCACCAACCGTAAAAAGGAAAAATACGACATGCAAAAAAATAACAACACGGAAAATTAAACCCACTGCAGCGCACACACTCATGCAAAAATCCCTTCATCCAACACTCATGCAGACACATATACCGCAAACCAACAAAAAACTGCACCCCAGGATGCAGCACGAAAGCCATCCTACAACACGCAAGCCAGGACACAACAAGCAAGAATGTGAAACACCACTACCACATGAACATGCACCACAAAACACTCTACCCCCCAAGTAGACTGTAAAAGGTAGGGAAACGTGTAAAATTGTAAATTTGATCATTGAGGGTATGAAGTGTTTTCAAATTTGAGTCTGGAGGTCTGCAGAAAGAGCCTACATTTATGTCGGGTTGATTGGTCCGTAGTAAGGTGCACCAAACACTTTCTAAGTCATTATTTTCAAATGAGACTTGCCTGATTTCAAAATGACTTTTCACTGCCACGAAAACCCCTCCTCCGGGTCTTGTGTCTCTATCGTGCCGGTAAACTTTGAAATCTATTGGGAAAATTTCTTGGTCGTTTATGTCATTGCACAGCCAACTCTCTCTGCCTAATGCTATATCAGCGGAATGAGTTTGGATTATGTGTTCGAGATCCGCTGTTTTGTTTTTGAGGCATATGCAATTTATAACAAGTATAGTTAAATTATTTTTTTTTGAATAACGTCCTTATTTGTGCCTGACTGTAATTTAGGACGCCTTGGTGGGGAAGTGCGTGTCACATGTCTTTCTAAATCAATGCCAGTGTTGTCGGTGACTTTTATATTTTTATTAATCATATTATATGCGCTAGCCCCAGATGTTACCGACCCACTTAGTGACCTGCCCTCTATCCTAAAAAAGGCCTACAGTGGTCGAGTATCCTATCCGCTACCTTACTCGCCGCTTCCGCCATGTAATGGACCCCAGATCGATTAAGGGGAGTCCTGCATGATGGGAGGGTTGGCCTCAGGTCGACGAAGGAGGCTCCTACATCCGAGCAGAATCTCGATAGTCTCTGGTTTATGCCTTCAACTCGGCTCCAAACCAGAGACCCGCGATCCTCCCTCGGAACGATGCTGCAGACCGTTAATCCCAGCCGAACCCCCTCGACGCCCTGGACGCGCTTCACCTCGGAGCTCAGTTCCCTAAGGGAACGGAAGACCTCCTCGGATCCACGGTCCGTGACGTCGTTGGTGCCCGCATGGGCCACGACCTGCAGCCTAGAGCACTTCGTGCCTTTGACCGCCGCCTCGATCGCCTTCGTCACCTGAGGGGCTCCTCCACCTGGTATACACCAGGCGGTCACCCGTTGATCGGCGCCTACGCGGCACACCCTTTCCCTCAATAAGACCATTACACGACGGACATTCGAGCTACCTATTACTACCATTCCCTCCCTTCCCGTTCGCTGACGTCTTACCCTAGGCAGTGCCCTCGGAGTTGTGGTTGGGGCTGCAGGTACCAGGTGAGGTACCGCGAGACGACCCTCCAATCGTTCGACCTACGGACGTGAGACACTCCCTCGTTGAGAGATGGGACACGGGGTAGGTCTCTAATCGCCCAGCCACGAGTAGCATTCGGACGAATCCGTGCATCCCTATGGGCGTGGCTGGTTTTCGTATTTCCACCCCGAGCACCATCTCTCCTGAGGGGAGTCCTCCGGCCGGCGATCTCCAATCGAAGCTCCCGCACCATTCTCTCCAGCATGGCGACACGGGCCCTTAAAGCCGCGCATTCACCAGTGCCTTCAAACGTGGCAACAGGGGACCTAGATGAAGCCATCCTAATTTAACAACCGAGTTCCCAACAAAAGCTAACCAGTATACGCTACGTTAAAATTTCTAAGAGGGGTTAGCTAAATTTAGCTTAATCAATAAGTTACGCTTTGAAAGGTAGTAAAGAAAGTAAAGAAAAAAGATAGTAAAGGAAAGAAAGCACTCACCGATAACCAATTAGATTCGAAGGACATAAACCACCGCAAGCCACTAAGAGTACCCTCTAGGAATACCACCACACTATTAAAAACTAATAACAAGCAACACAAAAACTAAATGGACTAAAATATTTCACAAAACTAAAGCTAACACTAAACTACACTTCACTAGGGAAGAACAAACACAAGAGGCACAGAAGTAACAGCTGGTACGCAGGTAGTCTCAGGTAGGGTCGAACCGGTTCTAGGGAGCGAGATAGAGCACGTCTGTTCTCGGCAGAAGCCAGGCAGGGAATGATAATGCATAGATCAAAAAGAGGACCATTTCACCCATACTTCGTATGTACACTATTGAACTTTCCCTTTTGCCGGCTAGATATCAATTAAATAAATTCCAGCTCCACTGATCTAATGCACTGTTTTGCTGCCATTGTGCATTTCCTTGAAGCATAGCTTTTTTCAAACAGTCGGTAATATTCACAATCATTCTTTGAATAAAAAGAAAACTTTGGAAATATTTCGCCTTCAAGAGTAAATAGAGGAGTAAACATACTTCTTCGCAAAATTCCTCATAATAATATATCATCAAATGAAAATGTGGCCTTTCTATGGAATAAACTTTAGTTGAACCAACGCACGCACAAATAAGAATCCAAAAATTGAACCAAAGCCAATTTCACCGCAACAGTCCCTTGAACTGCCCCCCCTTACCAGGGAATTGCTGGATGGACTGATACGATTCATAATGACAGAATAGGAGCCAAAGAAATATGATTTCACCCCCAACTGACTAGGCCAGCATTATAAATCGAATTCGAGAGGAGCTTTCTTTGCAGCCGAGAGTTCGGTTTCTCTCCATGAAGGACGGCAAAGGTGAATGGGGGCAGACCTCCCTTCACAAACCCCACACGCACCACTCTCGAATTCGCGCTCGCGTGATAAATGCATTGCATGTGAATATGAAATGTACAATATGTATATAAAATAAATAAATTGTGTTAATATTTTCAGTTGACTGAAGTAAAATTACTATCGTTCAAGAGCAAAATAGCGTGTAAATGAATCCTGTTTTATGCCGGGTGCTGTGCAGAACAAATACATACATTCAGCCTTGCTTATGCTTGTGTTTGAAATGGCGCCGAAAGCACATAAATATTTTGTTTGATATTTTTCATATGATTGTTAGTAATTTTATTTTGAAAAGCAACCACTTAAAGATTTGAATCCGCGTCTTATCATTAATCCATACGTGTATTATATTTAGTTAATTTCTATTACATTTTATTTTTACTAAATTTTATATTGAACCTTTATTGTAGAAACAGAATGGCAGAAAATGACTCATCAAAGAAGAAATGTAGACAGTATAATGTGGATTATCTCAAGTACGGATTTAGAGAGTCCATTATAAACAAGCACATAACTACGTGCTGACTATGCGAGAGGGTGTTTTCAAATGAGGCGATGTAACCTCCCAGACCAATGGACCATTTTAGGAGGGCACATCCTGACAAAACAGAAAAGACTTCAAAATGTTTTCGGTCGGAGTATTGTTCCGCATAAGCCACCATATGCTACAGTAACAATTATTCTCATAATCAACACTTCGGTTCAACGACGAATGGATGAAAAGGCTGAAAAGGTGGAAGATATACATATTGCGCAACATCCCGAGAACAACAGAATTTGCATTATAATTGGACGGGTAAACTTTGCCAGGCAATGAATCTGTGTTCTGACTTGCGTACGCTTTATTGAAGATTAAAATCTACCTAAAGAGTTGTTGTTTGCAAGGTAATCAGAAACATAAACACTAAAGGCGAGTCAATATTTCGCATCGTAGAGCAGTTCTACAGGGAAAAAGATCCACTTTCTAACATACTTGCTGTTGCGACGGACGAGCAATGACTGGTCGTCATTGACGGACCTTTTGTTGTATTGCATACTTGAGAAAATATGTACCAAATGTTTTTGATGTTCATTGTGTCATTATACGACAACATCTAGTGGCTAAAATACTGAGTGATCGTCTTCACAAGCCCTTACACTTTGTAATTACAGAGGTTAACAAAATCAAAGCCCATGCTCTTAATGGTCGGCTTTTTCGAGACTGTTGTGATAAGAACGAAGACGATTTCAAGCGTTTTTTACTAGTGACCCGCCTAAATCCACTAAGAGACCTGTCAGACTTGTGTTCTTATCATAACAATTTTTAACGAATCTAGCAGATTTTCTCTGGACTTTATCTAATTCTTTTTGCCAAATTTTCTCCCAAGGATCCCAAATACTTGCGGCATATTCCAAATGAGGTCTAACTAGAGCAAAATAACACCTTTCTTTGACTTTTTCATTACATTTCCCCGCCACTCGTTTTATGAAGCCAGGTTTCTTTAAAGCTGATCCGCATATTGTCCTGATATGTGCTCCCCATGAAAGGCATGGTGTTAGAACAACTCCCAAATATTTAACTTGATTGGCCGTAGTCATTACTGAACCCTATATTTTGTAGTTTATATCCTGTTCCTCGCTTCCTTTGTTCCAAAATTTCAAAACTGCGCATTTATCTATATTAAGTGTTAATCCCCATTTATTGCACCATTCTGAGATATTTCTTAAGTCTCTAGAAAGTAGCTCGCGGTCTAGTTGGCTCCTTATTTCCCTATATACCACCGTGTCGTCAGCAAATAACCTCAGATTGCTACCAACGTGTGTGCTTAAGTCATTAATGTATATTAAGAACAGAAGAGGCCCTATTACACTCCCCTGGGGGACGCCCGAAGTTACATCTCTATCGGTTGAGCACAACCCATCTATGACTACTATTTGTTTGCAGTTTGAAGGGAAGTATCTAATCCAATTAATTATTTTCTCATTGATCACATAGTATTTAAGTTTATGTAACAATTTATTGTGTGGGACTTGTCGACGGCTTTTTTGAAATCCATGAATACTGCATCGACTTGTGTTTTGTTTTCTCCCGATCTAAGTATATCGTGAATGAAGAGACCTAGATGTGTTCCGGAGGATCTGCTTTTCCTGAATCCGTGCTGGTTGTGGATTAGTATTTTCCTACTATCAAGAAATCTCATAATGTTAGTGACAATAATGTGTTCCAATATTTCGACCGAGATCGATGTTAAAGAAATGGGTCGGTAATTGGTTGGTTTATCCCTATCGCCGCCTTTAAAGATGGGAGTTATATGGGCTAGCTTCCAGTCGCGAGGCACTGAGCCTTCTTCTATCGATTTTAGAAAAATAATATGTAAAAACGGGGCAATGTCGTCAGCTAATTCCTTTAATATTCTAGCTGGTATTTCTTCCGGACCAGGTGCCATGTGTGCTTTGATACTACGGTGCAGATGTACTATTCCCTGCTTGGTCAGTGTAAGATCTCTCATGTGTTCCCCGGGTGGGTGTGGAGGATCATTTGGTGCGTCTGTGTTTTTACTGTAGACGCTCTGGAAAAAATGATTTAAAATATTTGCCTCTTTCACGCTATCTGTAATGATTTCCTCATTTTCCGTCTTCAAAGAATGAACAGGAGGACGTTTACCCTCATTTTGTGAGATTTTCCTCAAGATATTCGCTTAGCATTTTAGATTTAAAAGAGTGTAGTGCTGTGCGCATAATACTTTTCGTCTTACTACGACACCTTTTTAGTTGCTGTTTGGATACATTCACATAAACTATATCGTCACTTTTTAAACTCTTTTTGAAATTTGACTGTAGCTTTCTTTGCCTCTTAATGCCTCTCTGACTTCCCCGTTGTACCATCTAGGTTCCTTACTGTCGCATTTGAGTTTGGAGGTGATGTACGTCTTCATTCCTTCGTTAAAATATTTAAGATATAATTCCAAGTGTTTCTGTATTGGTTGTCAGTGTTTTTGTTTTGTATTCTGGTAATTTTATTTTTAAATATTCTCGTAGACCGTTATAATTTGCCTTGCTGTATAGGTATACTATATTTTACGCTTTTCTTTGTTTATTTTGACGAACTTTGTTTTTAACTCTACAAGAATAGCCTTATAGTCACTGATTCCGTCTATTATTTCAATGTTAGTAATGGTTTCGGGATTAGAAGTTGCAAAGATGTCTAGTATGCTTTGGCCCCGTGTTGGTGATTTAACAATTTGTTCTAAGGAGTGTTTTGTGAATATATGAAGGAGTTCTTGGCATGAATCTCTGTTTTTGGCAGGTTTTCCCACGCAGTAGTTGTCCCAGTCGATTGACGGTAGATTTGTGTCACCAGCGATAATAACAATACTGTTGCTATGTCTGCTGCTGAGAGTGGATATTTGTTCGTCGAGCTTGTGTAGGACATCTGTGTTAGAATCTGGGGCTCTATAAAATGAACACACGAATAGGCTTCTGCCGTTGTAGTCCTTAATGTTGCACCAAACGCTTTCTATGTCATCTACGTCGCATTCATATCGTTGGCTACTAAGATGTGACTTTACTGCAATGAATACTTCCCCACCCAACCTATTTGGTCTGTCCCTTCTGTAAATTGTGAAACCGTTTGGAAAAACCTCATTGTTTGCTATATCTCCCGTGAGCCAAATTTCCGTTCCAAACACTCTGTCTGCGTTTGTACTGACGGAAATATGTTCAATATCCGATTTTTTGTTTCTAATGCTACGGCAGTTTAATGTTACAATTTCAATTTGGTCAATTCCTTTTTGTTTTTCGGTTTTATGTACGATATCAAAACTGTTTGGAGACGATTCGTGTTGAACAGAGACAAAAGAATTACATTCACTCGCATTGCTATCTGCTATGTATATTTTACCAGATAGCACCAATTTTATTAAATTTACGTGGGTTATATGTTGTTTTAACGCAAGTGTTTGTTTGTTCAATTTTTTGGGGATTTGAGAGGCATAGCCTGATCTGAGTTGTCAAAAAGCGCTGGATTCCACTTTATATATCCCAATCAATATGTGACCTACGCTCTTGCCTACCAGCTACGTGGATGTGGACCACTCTCGTGAGGCGTGCTCGTCCACTCGAATCTCGAATTCAAATCTCGTATTGGTCAAAGATGCATGATGTTACAAACGAGGCGATTTGCTTCTATTGCAAAACGGCCTCGGTGCATCCGAAACACGTTCTTGAAGAGCACCGCGGCGGCGGTGAAGGCCATCGCTGCAACTTCTTCAACTACGGTGGTTTAGTTCGAGCGTTCTTATCGTTTTCCGCGCAAGGCTATAATAATTAGATCGGCGATGACTCTCTCCAAACGTAGACTCTCCTCGGATTTTATTCCTCAAAGAAATCCGCCGTGACTCGGAAGATATTCGTCGTTCCTCATTACCCTCACATTTTTCTCTTCCGGAAACAAGTAAAGAGAGCGACGAACGCTGTTCGCGAATTGTAATTCGGATGCGTGATGCTAACTTGCGGACGCCCCATAATCGCCGGGGAATGGACGACCATTCACGGCATTTGCGAATCTATTTCTGCATCACCAGTGAAGATTCGTAACGCCTTGATCAACTGCCAAAAGGCACTGAATGGATATATCTCGGCATGCGAAATGACAGCTGTTCCAGGGAGGTGACAAGAGGATTGTTCAAAAGAAATAACGTATTTAGTATTCAAAAAATGGTGTTGGGCAAGGATATTCCTTTTTACCCGAACGCCTTCATGAAAACAAATAATGTTGTGGAGTTCATTACAAAGGAAATTCATCCGCAGGGGGAGCAAAATAGCTTAGTGCCCTCTTATTGGCATTAAAACTATGCAGGAAGCATTTAAGTCACAATTTTCAAATGCAACTCATTTAGCTTTCATCGATTAAAATAACACGTTCAGTCCAACCGATAATTGACTATCAATTGTAACAACTTCAAGCTAGCTTTTAAAGTATGAACACAAGAAGTTTGGCGAGAATGAAATAGCAACCATTTCTGACATTTCTGAAGTGGGGGCACAGGGGCTTGTCGTCATTCATCCGTACATACCTCGTAGATTACACCATTTGAAAAGCGCGGACGATGACGATTTATGATAAAATACTGGGAGTGGTTTTTACCTCTCCCTTTTTGTGAATGCTTGAAAAGCTACGAGGGTCACGGAACTTCCGAGTACGTATTTTCATTGAAAAGGAAATTAAAAAGCATTTGCTGGAGGGCACGGAAACGATGTACACTTTTCTGTAGGCGTATGGGCTACGATGACTTAATCTGAAATGATCTACCGAGTCATCTTCGTGAGAGCCATTGATTTCCTTTGTTATTTTATAAAGGCTCAGATTTCATTCAAATAGAAATCGATGCACTAATCTGAAGTAAAACATTATTGGAAAATAGTAAAAACAAACGTACAATGTACTTGTAGTCCTTCAAGATCCCAGATGCAATCGATTTATTTGGAGCTAGAGTGCTTATAGTCAGAGAAACGTATTTTTGTTCTTTTTAGTGATGGCATACGTTTAAAACTCATATGGCTATGGAATTGATATTTTATCGTCTGTCATAAGGTAGTCCGCGTGGGCGCGATGTTGGGTGGTTCCAGAATACCCCAAATTATGTCTCGTCGGGAAGGATTTGTTACAAATATGATGTTCGCCCAAGAAGGAATGATTGCGTGGCGAAATGAACTCGGGGCAACATACGTATAATACGTCCCACTCACAGATAAAGAAGTGGCCACCGTCCTCAGTGAACCTTCTCAATGCCTTGAGATCAGCACCTCTATCCCGTGGAGAAAGATAATGGTTAAAGAGGAAGGAGTGGGATAAAAAAATTTACGGTTTTTTTTATGAAAGCCACTTTGTAGCTCTAACATGTTTGATTTTAGAGAAACCCAACGTTTTTTTAACCTTTGGTCGAGAGTCGTAAGTGAAGGGAAAAGATGTCACGAATATATCGCAGAGTTTTTTTCTAATGATCACATGTCATTAAATCAATTCCAACGAGTGCGACTGATTGCAGTAATTAACGCCTGTTGTGGATGTGTTGGAACAGAGTGGAAAAAAAGAATAGGCGAGAGATGGTTATACGACGGATGAATGCAAATCAAGACCTACGCTTGGAATGCACTGAGACAATACTCTGCGAGAAGTGTTTGAAATCTTGAACACCGGAATAATATAAAAGGGTAACCGCCAAATCATCGCTTTTAGAGTCACACTTTCAAATATACGAATTTCTCTGGAATCTATTTCCCCACATGAAATATTTGAATTAGGCTCATAATCCCTGCTTCGGAGCAGTCTCTTGATTCTGCATTCATTCCACACAATTTAAAACCACTTTTATTCTTTATTCCGCTCATCCTTTTGCCGTCTCCTTTCATTTCCCTTTCGACCGATTCACTTTATAAAATCCATTACTAATATTTCCTTCTTCCTCTGGCTTCCGTGATCCATCCATAATTTCTTTCACGGCATTTTTGGAATAATTATTTTCCGTTTGTTAATTGAAATACCATCTTCAGGGCTCCCACACCTATGGCTCCAATCATCCGTCGACGTAATTTCGGCCCTTCATTCCTCCGGCACCACCTCTTTCTCATGCCTCAAACTTTCAGCGCATTAAACAATTAATCCTTTCACACTCTCCTAATTAGAATTCTAACTTATATTTACGATGCATTCTTCCCAGCTCGCCTGATTTGGGTTCAACTCATCATTGGAATTCAGTGGGATGAATTCAAACTGAAACAAAGGATACGGGACTTACATCATCCCCGCATGCATGCGCTGCACCGGTAACGTCACGTTGCCACCGCCTGCCGAAGGACCACCTAATTCGTAAAGATTAATCAGAAGCTAATGAAAGGTTTCTTAACTTAATGTATTCTAAATATGAAGTGAATCAAAACAAACCTGAAACTTACTGTGTTCGCATACAGGGTTCGTCCGGAAAATAAGTGTACTGAGCTCAGGAAAAAAAATTTATTACACTTTTACATATCTTAAGCTAATATTCCTCAAAATAGGACCCTTGTGAGTCGATACACTTGTTCCAGCGGCGTTCCCATTCCTGGAACACTCCCACGAATGCATCATCGGGAACCTCTCGAAGACTCGTCGTCGACCTCTTCTCTGCCCTCCACGAACATCTTGTGCCACCGAAAGATCATGTTTCTGGACATGGCTGACTCCCCGTAAGCCTGGTTAATCATACCGACAGTTTCTGTAGACGATTTCCCAAGCTTTACCGCAAATTTGATGGAATAACGCTGCTCCAAAAACTTCGGCATCGCGTTCCGTGACGTGGGTCGAAGCGTGGAGGTTCGCGTTAACAGAGCTCCTCACTACACCACAGCTCAGAGCCGACTGCCTTTTTCAGCGTCGCTTGCCAACATACTCCCCTCCAATCGCAGCCCGTCAGAGCGGTGCTGGGCGCGCCTGGAGCGGCGCGCCCAGCACAGGAGTCAGTACACTTATTTTCCGGACGAACCCTGTATGTTTTTAGCATATCACTGATTTGAAATGGGTCAATTTTTCTTAGCTTTGCCATTCTCTTATGCTGTTAAGTCCAAGTAATTGTATACTGAATGTTTTAACACGAACCCAATACATAACGTTGCTCGACCGCGGTAGGGTCATGTTCGGGTAAAATTATTCTGGTATGAATTCACTCCCTGCCACACACCCTGGCGGTGGCTTGCAGAGTACATTGATAAATAAAATAAAGCGCAAGAATTGGGCATCAAAGGAGTTAAGGTGGATGGAGAAGCTCATCTTCTTCTATCATGCTCCAGTTCGCAGATGACATCACAGTAACAGCAGAGGGCCAGCAAGCAAGTCTGAATGCTAGGGACAATCAGGTAACAACCATGGAAATGAAAAACGGAAGGAAAATAGAGGCCAAAATAAACGAATGAGTTCGACAAGGATGCATCCTCTCACCAGTACTATTCAACGTATATCAATCGAAGAGGCAAGGAAGGAAGCACAAGAATTGGGCATCAAAGGAGTCGAGGTAAATGGCGAAGGTATTAACATGCTGCGATTCGCAGACGACATCGCAGTAGTAGCGGAGGCGGAAGAGGACCTGAAAGCAACTCTGAGTGATATGGACCAAGTACTTTAGAAATATAATACGAGCATCAAAAAGAAAGAAACTAAAATCTTTGTGCGTGGAAGAGAGAATCTGAATGCAGATATCACAATTCGATGGGTGAAACTAGAGTAAGTGGAATCCTTCATCTACCTGGGCGGCAGCAGCATAACATGGAATGGAAGAAGGTCGACCGACATCAAGCGAAGAATAGCCCAAGCAAAGAGGCGTTCATTTAGAAGAGACAACTACACTGCTCAAAGAAAATAAAATTGCAAACAAGGAAGCAGTTCGTCAAAACGTTCGTGGGGAGCATGGCGCTCCATGGTTCCGAGACTTGGAATATTAGAAAAGTGGACCAACGAAGAATAGAAGCATTTGAAACGTGGTGCTGGAGGAGAATGCCGAAGGATAAATGGAGAGACCAAGAGAGGAACGAAAAGAGCAGGAGATGGAGAACACTACATGGAGAATCCTACGGCAAAAAATGACTACAATTCAACAATGCAGAGTGTAAAAATCATTCGCCTTGACCGGGATCCCGGTCAAGGCGAATGATTTTTAATCTCAGTACAGAGATAGAGTAAGCTAATTAAATGCAGAAGTCGATTCACGGGCCACTGTGACAAAGGCGGCCTTTTGCGCAAACAGCTCCACTTTCACGGTGCGTGTAGGACGCCCTTCAAATGCGAATGGG
This sequence comes from Hetaerina americana, assembly GCF_022747635.1. NCBI lineage: Eukaryota > Metazoa > Arthropoda > Insecta > Odonata > Calopterygidae > Hetaerina > Hetaerina americana. The sequence goes on from NW_027286070.1 coordinate 77,143,153, forward strand.
AATGACGGGGGCAAGGTCTATGACGCTAATCGTCATAATTCACCTTTTTTCTCTCTTACAGGAACTGCACATGGGTTGTCCAATTGCACCATGACTGGCTCTAATGCTGTCAATCAATCTAAGGGGGAGTTATTGAAATAGCCTGAAAAATAGAGTGTGCGGTGGCTGGTATATTCATCAGGGTTCTGGTATAACCAATTGTTTTTCATACACTTTGCTGCAATGTGTATAATCCTTCCCAGACTGGTCGGATCTGCCCTGCCTTAAACTCCGCTCTCCTCGGGCCGGAAGGGCTGATTCGGTCATCCGACGGGTGACCGGAATGCATAGATATCGAATAATCTTACCTCGGGGATGTGTACTTGGGTCTGGCGACAAGTTTCAAAGCTGGATTGTCGTCGACATTAAAGAAGTTCCTAACGTTGAGGTTACGCTTCAGAATAGCCTCAGCGCCAGGGCATCTTTGAAATTTAATTGTAAATGCTTCTCAATCCAATCAGAAACGTCCATTGTGATTCATGCTTCTTATCGTTTGACTAATTAAAAAGGTAGTATGGCAAAGTTATGCGATGAAGTCCAATTCCAATATAATAGAATGTTAGTAAAGTAAACGGTAGCAGAATTATTACACATGATTCACTATTGGTGCAAATCTTGATTCTTAATTGGAGAATAATTATTGTATTTCTCACTTAGTGGAAATCAAAAAAATTCAACCTTTTCATTTTATCACGATATAATATTTAATACACTAATCTACTGGTCGATATGAAAGCAATCAAGTCTCCGAAGAGTTTTCCTTTTTACGGTTGGTGACCTAACACCCCCCGCCACACGCCCTTGCGGCGGATTGCGGGGTATTATGTAGATGTAGATGTATGGTAGTTGCTGCAATGTGTGTCATAAGCTGAGAAATTTCCCACTGACCCTCTTAAGAAAAAGGTTTAAAGGTCACCTTAAAATCCTCGTCACGGAAGGGGGAAACCAAGAAAATATGTGAGATGACCTTGAAAATTGCGTTGCAAAATTGTCTGCCTCCGAGGTGTTGTCTTTCTGTGCGGAAGAATGGCTGTGACGTAATGGATGATTAAAATTTAAACTCAGGTCAAAACGAGTTTTAAAATCCTCGGGCTGCATTGATGGAATGAATTCATAGTTATCCTTTTATGACCACGTACTCATGGACCGTTGATGCTGCGAGCATGGGTGACGTGAGACTCGTGCGACGCCCAACTTGCACCCCTAACTGGATGACGGGCTGTAGAAGCACATTCGCATCAAGAGGCCGTTCTATCGGATTGATAGGATTCAGCGGACAGGGACATAGACTATTCTAACGGAGGGCCATATGTCTTGCTACATACTACAGACTTGTACTACATATGTTCCAATGTTTTACAAGAGATCGATGTTAACGGAATGGGTCGGTAATTGGTTGGTTTATCCCTATAGCCGCCTTTATAGATGGGAGTTTTATGGGCTAGTTTCCAGTCGCGAGGCACTGAGCCTTCTTCTATCGATTTTAGAAAAATAATATGTAAAAACGGGGCAATGTCTTCAGCTAATTCCTTTAATATTGTAGCAGGTATTTCTTCCGGACCAGGTGCCTTGTGTGCTTTGATACTACGGTGCAGATGTCCTATTCCCTGCTTGGTCAGTGTAAGATCGCTCATGTGTACCCCGGATGGGTGTGGAGGATCTTTTGGTGCGTTTGTGTTTTTGTTGTAGACGCTCTGGAAAAAATGATTTAAAATATTTGCCTCTTTCACGCTATCTGTAATGATTTCTTCATTTTCCGTCTTCAAAGAATGAACAGTTGGACGTTTACCCTGTATTTCCCTAACATAGGACCAGAATGACTTTGGATTTTCCTCAAGATATTCGCTTAGCATTTTAGATTTAAAAGAGTGTAGTGCTGTGCGCATAATACTATTCGTCTGACTACGACACTTTTTTAGTTGCTGTTTGGATACATTCACATAAACTATATCGTCACTTTTTAAACTCTTTTTGAAATTTGACTGTAGCTTTCTTTGCCTCTTAATGCCTCTCTGACTTCCCCGTTGTACCATCTAGGTTCCTTACTGTCGCATTTGAGTTTGGAGGGGATGTACGTCTTCATTCCTTCGTTAAAATATTTAAGATATATTTCCAAGTGTTTCTGTATTGGTTGTCAGGGTTTTTGTTTTGTATTCTGGTAATTTTATTTTTAAATATTCTCGTAGTCCGTTAAAATTTGCCTTGTTGTATAGGTATATTTTACGCTTTTCTTTGTTTATTTTGACGAACTTAGTTTTTAACTCTACAAGAATAGCCTTATGGTCACTGATTCCGTCTATTATTTCAATGTTAGTAATGATTTCGGGCATAGAAGTCGCAAAGATATCTAGTATGCTTTGGCTCCGTGATGGTGATTTAACAATTTGTTCTAAGGAGTGTTTTGTGAATATATGAAGGAGTTCTTGGCATGAATCTCTGTTTTTGGCAGGTTTTCCCACGCAGTAGTTGTCCCAGTCGATTGACGGTAGATTAGTGTCACTAGCGATTATAATAATACTCTTGTTATGTCTTCTGCTGAGAGTGGATATTTGTTCGTCGAGCTTGTGTAGGAAATCTGTGTTAGACTCTGGAGGTCTATAAAATGAGCACATGAATAGGCTTCTTCCATTGTAGTCCTTAATGTTGCACCAAACGCTTTCTATGTCACCTACGTCGCATTCATATCGTTGGCTACTAAGATGTGACTTTACTGCTATGAATACTCCCCCACCCAACCTATTTGGTCTGTCCCTTCTGTAAATAGTGAAACCGCTCGGAAAAACCTCATTTTTTTGCTTTATTTTAGCTTTTTGTTTTTCGGTTTTATGTACGCTATCAAAACTCTTTGGAGACGATTCGTGGTTAACAGAGGCAAAGAATAACATTCACTCGCATGGCTATCTGCTACGTATTTATTTAGAGGCACTGATTTTATTAAATTTTCATGGGTTATGTCTTGTTTGAAGTGTTTGTTTTTTCAATTTTTTGGGGATTTGAGAGGCATAATCTGTTCTGAATTTTAAAAAAGCGCTGGATTCTACTTTATTTATCCCAATATATGACCTACGCTCTTGCCTACCAGCTATGCTAAACCCTCGAAACGTGTTCGTGTAACCTACGCGCTACCAACTGCGATGCCTCGGCAGTATAATGGACCCCGGAGCGATTAAGGGGTACCCGACACGATGAGAGGACAGGCCTCAGATCAACGAAGTCCGTTCCGATTCCCCGGCAAAATCCCAGCAATCTCTGATTTAAACCCTCAATTCCAAAGTCCAGTAAGGCGCTACGTAATAGTGTTTTGGTTTCAATTTTAGAGGATCTTTATGTGACCGATAATTGTTTATTCTCTGGGGATGATCTGTTCACGCCTGCTCTCTTTACCGTAGAGTGTAGCATTCTCCGCTTTGGAAGGGCTTTTCTAACGTCTTTATTGTACCCCCTGGGGTCGCGATTTGCTTTGACGTATTTTATAGGGATGAAATCTACGATGCATTTTTGCATAATTTTGACAAATTCTGTCCACGTTTCTTCCACGCTGACATGGCTTAAGCGGGTTTTGAACTCGGGTAGTGAAGAGTTTAATTGATTGGCAAAAGTTTCAAAGTCTGCTTTATGGTAATTATAAATTTTTCTTTTTGGTTTAACAATCTTTTTTATTTCTATGTCCAAGTGGATATTAACTGCTTTATGGTCACTCAAGACCTCATCAGTTGATACACTAATAATACGTTCAGGCGTGTTTGTAAGAAATAGATCCAATATGTTCTTTCCACGGGTGGGCATGCGTACTGCTTGATGGAGGGAGTTTCTTTGAACCAATTTTATTATGGAATTGCAAGATTCGCGATCGCGGGTCCCAGATTTAACGATATTGCTGTCCCAATCGATACCAGTGAGTTTAAAGTCGCCACCAATTATGTTGATGCTGTTATTATATTTACGTGTAAAATTGTAAATTTGATCATTGATTGTATGAAGTGTTTTCAAATCTGAGTCTGGAGGCCTGTAGAAAGAGCCTACATTTATGTCGGGTTGATTGGTCCGTAGTAAGGTGCACCAAACACTTTCTAAGTCATTATTTTCAAATGAGACTTGCCTGATTTCAAAATGACTTTTCACTGCCACGAAAACCCCTCCTCCGGGTCTTGTGTCTCTATCGTGTCGGTAAACTTTGAAATCTCATTTCATGCGTACAAGAGGTAACACATGTCCTCAATCGACAGCTAAGCCTGGTTATGCATCTCCTCATTTACCTCAGAATCGAGATTTCCTCAAACTACACGAATTCGATGTAAAACATCTTCTGACACGTGATCCTTGTGTTTGTTCCACAGGTGACGTGGATTGGATGGGAAGCAGTTCAAAAGGATAATAGCAAATAATGTGCGTCTCTGACTTGGAGATGCAGAAATAGTTGCTTCAGCCATTGTCGTGTTCCAATGATTATCATTTTCAAGCAGATTGAACTCTTGACATGCAGCACGAAATGTTGGGCACACTACACCATCAACAATTCGTAGTGATTCGAACGATGTTGGCCCTCGAACATTGTATCTGTAACAACCGCAAATAGAAGTATTTATCATTTTGCGGATGAACTGTATAAATACGGCCAAGTGAATCAGTAGAACGCACATCCGGATGACCAGGAACCGTGTCACTTTGCTTCGGACGCTGAAATTTCTTCGATGAAGCGATACGATATTTTACGATACGATATTACGATACGATACTATACCGATACGTAAACGGATACATATCCTACTATTCTTGGCTGAGATGAATCCAAAAAACCAAATATCATTATAATCGACGATACGATACGAGACTTTTACGATATTGTAATGGTTATTCTACTATTCTGGGGTAAGTTGTATGGAAAAAGCCAATCAACATGAAAATTGGTACAGCCGTTCTCGAGTTATAAATGGTGTTACTAACACAAATTACGACTTCGTTTTATTTTTATACATAAACCATAGTCATTACATTCAACATGTTTGGGCATTCGATTCCATGCAAAAGCCGAAGAGATAAAAATACGCTCCTTTGGTTTCCCTTTAAATCTATTATTATCGCACAAATAATCAACGAATCCTTATGTTTATCTGGCGATCTTCACGGATTTGATAGTGCTATCAGTGATCACACTGTTGCTCTACAGCAGCGAACTCTCATCAATTTTTGCGCAGACAGGTGCGCATTAAAAACCTTTTATCATCGGTTGAAATAAGTAAATTCAGCCTGTTTCCTACTGGGGCACTTTTAATAATTCTATTTCATTTTCACAGCTGTTTCAATCGGGGATGAAATCTGAAAATGTACCTCTGCAGTGGGAATCCAGATGGTTCCTCGGATTGAACGCCTCTTTCGCTCAAACCAAGCGACTCAACTCCCGTCACCCTAGCAAGGAAATCAATGTCGAATACGCCCATCTTTACGCTTTAATTGAAGTGCCATGAGTCTCGCCCGTAAATTGACATCCTGGCCAAAATTGAAGGTAAATGCGTGTCTACATCTACATCTACTTAATACCCCGCAAGCCGCCGCAAGGGCGTGTGGCGGGGGGTGTTAGGACACCACCGTAATTTAGAAAAGAAAAAAAACCGCATGCAATAACCACAAAATCATACATCCACAAAAAAAACATGGCATACATTCATGCATGAACACTTACACCCCACCCACATGCAAACACTCAAACTACCAACTAACATACACATGCACCCGAAAGTATACCTAACAGCCTTGCAGTGTTTACAACTTTGCTCCGACTTTTAAATTCAATGTTTTCAATATTTCTAAAGTGACTTCGGTTTCTTACTATTATGATTTCTGATTGTTCGGGGAAAGAATGAGTATTTGTACCTATCTGTCCTGGAATCTATCTCCCTTAGTTTATCTTTGTGGTCTGATCTACTTATAGTATAGTGTGGGGCCATTATGATTCCTTCAGTGTCATAGTTAAACACGTTTGTTCTGAACCTTTCTAAGAGTCTAAGCCTCGCTTGTTCTCTGCGCACTTGAAGTGGTTCCCAGCCTAAATCCCCTAAGAGATCTGTCACGCTTGTGTCATAACCGCGTTGCCGAGGGAAAGCATTTATTGCCTCTGTATTCAAAGCCGCCCTGCCCTTGAAATGTGGCCACAGCGTCCCCTTCCCTTCCTGAACCAGTGAAGGGAGACGGCAAGGGATTCCGGCGAAAGTGAAGTTGGCCGCCTTGACCTCGGCAGAGGGAAGTGTGGCGGAAAATGGGGACGTTCATTGACTCAAGGCCTGGGCCGACGTTCGACTCCAGCGGTGGACGCCAACGCCCGAATGCAGCGTGCGCTCCAGTACACGTTCAAGTGGAAATTCCTCGAGGATTGATTATTCCACTAGTAGCAAGGAACAATACCGCCATGCTGGACAAGAAACTGTGAATTCACTCAGAGAAATTAGGCCCAAATTCCACACTTCTAGTGGCTGCCGATCTACTGGAGTCTAAATCGAAAGTGACGAAACTTTGGCATGTTGTTATCCAACTGTCATGTTGTTCCGAGTGCTCCGGGTCATTGCCTTCCTGTCATTGACTTTCCGGGCCTAAATAAAGGCTCATGAGAAAGTTTCCAAACGGAGGAGTCTTGATCTCTAACCGTAATTGGTGGAAAACTATCAGTATAAAACCCCTCTGGCGAATCGAATGCTGTACAATTTTTTACTACTCTGGGGCACTCGAAACGGTGACGTGGGACGCTTACGAAGTCGTCCCAGGGGCGCGCGTGAAAGAGAGCGAGGAAAAAAGGGTCCTCCGCGAAAAAAGTATTTACGTCCCCGAATCGATCAGGTTACGCGATATCCTGACGAGATCTCTGGCATTCGACCGAAAACAAATATTGTTAAAGTTTTAATGGACCATGCAAGAGAGCGCGCTGATTCCGAAAGGAAAAAAGTCTGAAATAAAAACAATTACGTTCAGGTTAATGCTTAAAGTTCGCTCATACGTCTTTAAATAGGTTACCTTGCCCAGGGCGCATTTTTTAATTGGGTTGGACTATTTGGATTAGTCAAGAGAAGCCCCAAGCGTTGTGCAGTACACATATACCTATATATATACATACATATATATATATATATATATATATATATATATATATATATATATATATATATATATATATATATATATAGGCAGAGAATTAAAATTCGTGCCTGTATAATGCACTCATACTTTCCCTGCTTTGCTAGAATGCAATCAGAGATGTCAATAATCTGATTATATTTTTTCATTAATTGATTACCCTGGTGTATATATATGTACCTATATATATATATATATATATATATAGGTACATATATATACACCAGGGTAATCAATTAATGAAAAAATATAATCAGATTATTGACATCTCTGATTGCATTCTAGCAAAGCAGGGAAAGTATGAGTGCATTATACAGGCACGAATTTTAATTCTCTGCCTTCTATAGCTTAAACCAACCGAATGGGTTTAAGAGGCTTACCTACCAACCCTTCCATGGTCAACCACCTCTATTCTTAAACAATTGAGTAGTTAAATAGATTTAGAATGTTTTAATATTTTCGTTACTTGGAAAAAGTCGAAATGGTTAAAGCTGTTTCAATGCAACAATTTCAGAGTGTAAAAATCATTCGCCTTGACTGGGATTCGAACCCAGATCCCTCAATATCCGGTCGAGTGCTTTAGCCACTTAAGCTACCGAGGCGTCCTCTTAAACTCTGAAATTTTGGGGCTTTTAAAGGAACAAGATGTTGTGACGAAATACCGTACATACAATGTCACAGGCATTCGTAGTCGTGCGCGAGGCGCCACAGTCCACGAGATTAAAGCCAACTTTAAACACTTATGGTGTTTCTACTTTGACAAATTCCGGATGACCGGATATTGAGGGATCTGGGTTCGAATCCCAGTCAAGGCGAATGATTTTTATACTCTGAAATTGTTGCATTGAAATGCACATTAGCGGATGACTCCGTTAAAAGTTACTGTTCATCTACATCTACATAATACCCCGCAAGCCGCCGCAAGGGCGTGTGGCGGGAGGTGTTAGGTCACCAACCGTAAAAAGGAACAATACCACATGCAAAACAACAACGTGTAAAATTACACCCACAGCAGCGCACACACTCATGCCAAAATCCCTTCATCCAACACTCATGCAAACACATCTACCGCAAAACAACTAAAAAACTGCACCCCAGGATGCAGCACGAAAGACATCCAACAACACACAAGCCAGGACACAACAAGCAAGAAATTGAAACATCACTACCACATGAACATGCACCACAAAACACTCTACCCCCCAAAGAGTCTGTAAAAGGCAGGGAATGCGACCCAACGTACGGAGCTACGCTCCATATCAAAGGTTTTACGAGTCTTTTCTTAATATCCTTACTCAAGGTCCCTGTCAACAACTCCCTCTTCCTTGTGAAAGTCTCTTTGCCTAGCGCAATTCTTCATTCTAACCACTTCAGCTGCATGCGAAATCAAACTTGTTGTTTCAAGACACGTTTAATTGAGAAAATATATGAAACAGCTTAGTTAAAATTGACACGATCCCTTACAACACTGCTGTATCAATTCTAATGTATACATAATTTGATAATATGTAATACATTATTTACTAGACGCCATCGGTTATTTTCTTTCACGAGGAATTTCCCTCCCGATGGAAACCTCTCGAAATGAAGCGCGAAGAAATACTGTTTCCAACTTTCACGTGGCTCTCTTCCGCTCTAAAATCCATGTTGGAAACGAACCCATGGCCTCTATTCGCATTTCACCGGTGCCAAGGCGGGACAGCCGCTAATATAAATAAATTGAGCTTAAAATAACATCAAATTGCCGGTGCGCAGGCTATACCTAATTTCCAACCATTGCTTATGTGTTCCAGAATCAAGTCTCTTGGGTGATTACTGAATTCAATCGTGAGAAAATTTAATTCTGAGAGTAACAATCGCTAGCTCATTTCTTAGTATTGATATAAAAAGGTGGAATGCATTTGACCTCGGCATTAAGACTTGGGCATGAATAATCATACATTTCCCGGGAAATAATGGAAGATCAAAAAGGAAGATGGTGTGAGGCAAAGGACGAGGGACGTCACTGGCAGCAGTGTGACGCACCCCGTGAGGCGTGAAATTCGACCTTAGTCCACTGTCTATTCCTATGTATCTATGCGTCACCGGATCCTAGCAAAAACATAACATGAAGTCAATTAGAAACAAGAGCTTCGCTTGGAGCAGAATGCCATTGACTAAGGAGCTATTCCTTCATTTATGCAATTTCAATCGCCCCGTTCTACACCTATGAGCAATCCTTGGGAAGGAGCCTATGTAACCAAGACTACTCCACAGCGCAGAAGAAACCGCAGCGTGCCGTTGACTTGCGATTTTTATACGCCACACTGTGTCGAGGTTCGAATGAGAAACATTATATCACGAGAAAGGAAGAAGGCATCGAGACCGAACTTAAAACAAAATCCAGCCATTTCTCAATCGATTTCATGGAATAAATTCAGAGGGAATCCCAAAGAAAGCGTTTTGCGTAACTGATTGCCCACGACGTTGAACATTGCGCTGAAGAATCGGCCAACATCGTGTGCTCATTAATCAACCGAGTCTCATGTGGCATGCCTTGCCTCACTCATATTTACTCGAAACCACAACGAATGAAATTGTAGTCAACCAGATTTCTCTTTTGCACTTTTGAGAAAAAGGATGGAAGTTGTGCAAAATGGTTGAGAAAAACTCTTGTTGACGTCAGGACGTCTTTTCATACAGCTCGAGGGGTCTGCTTAACGAGAGACTATTATCTAGTGCCTAATAATAATGCCTTCCATTCCTTTTAAGTGACGCAGCTTCCTTCAAGTGACACATCAAATAAAGCAGTCCAGCGTCACGATTTGAGGGCAGCACTGATAATATTTTAAAGCGAGAAGTCAAACGGTGTGAGTTTTGATAACCTGAGAAAACATATTCTCGGCTACAAACTATCTACCCTCGCGATACATTAAAAAGTTATTAAGATTAATACTGATGCGCAATGAATGAATCATGGCGAGAGCGCGCGTGTGCGAACACTCATTCATATTTTGTACTCGTCACTCCACACTGAGATGGGATTAGAAAAACGAGTATTGCAAATATTCAAGTCATCTTGAAGTTCGCGTCTCGAGAGGTGTGTCCATCATTCAATGGAAACTTAAGGAGAATGAATTCTTCCCGGAAAAGCTCGGAAATGCCACACTTAAGTGATTGAAGGTTGACGGAGGTGGGGGTGAAAGGTTGGAGATTAAATGCTTCGGCTTGAATATTCACTCCGCCTCTAACTGACGAATCTTGCGGAAGTAAACAGGGCGTCGCGTAACATTAGATGAGGTTAAATGAACTGAATAAAATCAAATGCAGAATTACAATGAGCAATATCTAGCTTCAAATTCTACCTGCCCCAGCCTTTCTAGCAGAAGTTGCCGGATAACGTAGGCTAACGATGCCAATATATTGGGCAATAAAAAAATTGGGATTTATTTGACGCATTGTCGGCAAAATTGACTCATCTACATCTACATAATACCCCGCAAGCCGCCGCAAGGGCGTGTGGCGGGGGGTGTTACGTCACCAACCGCAAAAAGGAAAAATACCACATGCAAAACAACAACGTGGAAAATTACACCCACAGCAGCGCACACACTCATGCAAAAATCCCTTCATCCAACACTCATGCAGACACATATACCGCAAAACAACAAAAAACTGCACCCCAGGATGCAGCACGAAAGCCATCCTACAACACGCAAGCCAGGACACAACAAGCAAGAATATGAAACATCACTACCACATGAACATGCACCGCAAAACACTCTACCCCCCAAAGAGACTCTAAAAGGCGACCAAACGTTTCAGGTAGCAGGAATTTCCCCCGCGGAGAGGGACGAGTGATTGAAAGGGAGACTTAAAAACAGATGAACAGAACACTAATGAGGTCATTCGGAAAGAATGGGTTATTATAGCAAAACACATAAGGTTAGTGGAAGAGCATGCATTTAAATACAACTAATTATTTTTAGACGCTGAGGGTGGCAAGTGGAATTTTTGCTATCTATAACCCAGCAGTTGCTATCCCGTATTGTCCGTGGGAAGAAGGAGTCCTTGAGTCGGCTAGTTCTGGCATCTATTTCCCGAATTTTATATTCATGATCCAAGCGACCAATGTATGTAGGAGTACGAATAATTTGCGAGACCTCGGTGCTGAAACATGCGGATCTGAATTTATTTAATAATTTCAATCTTGCATTGAATCGTCTCTCAGCCAATGATTCCCACCCCAAATCCATGAGAATTTCGGTGACGCTTTGCGTTTTATCGTAAGATTTTTTTACAAAACGGGCTGCCCGGCGTTGAACCTTCTCAATTTCCCGAATGAGGCCTTTTTCACTTTGTAAAAAATTCTTACGATAAAACGCAATGCGTCACCAAAATTCTTCCGAAATTCCGAAGAGTAGGATGTTGGGTTGTGTTTGTTTGAAGATATTTATTTGGTAGCTGTGCCCATCCAAAACCTAACTTAACTGGTAGATTACCAACAATAATTAGGAATAGCCTGGAGTCCTCAAGTCCGGGAGGCAAGTACATGTTGCAATAAGTTTTAAAACTAAATGTACACCAAACTATACGCATATCCTTCCAAAAGTCCCGAGCAAGGGCATCAAAAATGTGTCAGACGTGCAAAAATGTGCCCGCAAAGGCGTCAAACGTGCATGAAGCTTTTGGAGTGATGTCTTAATGTTCAATTATGGAAAGTTATTTGCTAACCAGTGCTTACAGCGGATAAGAGCTTTAACCATTCCAAAGAAACTGCGGGAGATGCCGCAACAATTCTTCCCACGGACAATACAGGATAGCAACTGCAGGGTTATAGATAGCAAAAATTACACTTGCCACCCTCAGCGTCTAAAAAATAATTAGTTCTACTTAAATGCATGCTCTTCCACTAACCTTATGTGTTTTGTTAAAATAACCCATTCTTTCCGAATGATGTAATTAGTGTTCTGTTCATCTGTTTTTAAGTCACCCTTTCAATCCCTCGTCCCTCTCCGCGGGGGCAAATTCCTGCTACCTGAAACGTTGGGTCGCATTCCCTGCCTCTTACAGTCCCTTCGGGGGGCAGAGTGTTTCATGGTGCATGTTCATGTGGTGGTGATGTTTCACATTCTTGCTTGTTGTGTCCTGGCTTGCGTGTTGTAGGATGGCTTTCGTGCTGCACCCGGGGTTGCAGTTTTTAGTTGTTTTGCGGTATATGTGTTTGCATGAGTATTGGATGAAGGGATTTTTGCATGAGTGTGTGCGCTGCAGTGGGTGTAATTTTCCACGTTGTTGTTTTGCATGTGGTATTGTTCCTTTTTACGGTTGGTGACCTAACACCCCCCGCCACACGCCCTTGCGGCGGCTTGCGGGGTATTATGTAGATGTAGATGTAGAAGGGCCACACTTCGTACGCCTATGCACTGCAGCAGTGGAGGGCACACACGAAATTGCATTCCGTGAAGCACGACGACGACGATCTTACGAGCACGAACCAATTCATTTGTGATAACCAATGGCAGAGGAAAACGACTTCAGAAGCACCTATTTTATATTTTTCTCTCTCTCACCAAAATCTTAATTGTCACGAGGCCTAACTTAGATTAGTCTGTTAGGACTCTCCAAATTAATCTATCCTCTTAACTTCTCCATGCCCTCACAAATTTGAGAAATTCAACAAATTTCATTCCAATACCATATTATAATTATCTGGCAGCCTTTTCTTTAAAGCAGTTGCTTTTTTACGTCGTTCATGAATGAAACTATGTTCTTTTCAGTGAAAAAATGCTGCTCGTCCTCCGGGGAGAGAAATTTTAGCGACCAGTCAGTCTCAAAGTTTTTATTTTTCAAATCTATTTGTCCGCAGATGACCACCGCTCGCCTTTTTCAGAGGTTTTCATATTGATGAATGGGTATAGTACTTGTGAATCCTTGCGAAGATTTTCCAAGAAGGTGAATTTACGAAACTGTCTGTTACACTTCATGATAACCTCTTATCTCTGCTATTCCGTACAAATGTTATCTCCGATAATCAATGCGCGGCCTACATGTAGAAAATATGGCGACATATCGACTTTTTTTGCTCAAGTTCAGTGGCGGGGAAGTGATCAAGGCTCATCAATCACAGTCCAATTTTGAAACTGGATATGATCAAAGTTCAACGAAGCTTGGAAATGCTCGTTCGACCGTCTTTTTGCGTGGGCTGAACATGTTTTTCACAACGATATGGAATAAGATCACGGATCAACAATTTTCTGGCGATCTATTGATTATGTACTGAACTTTATGAAAAATATTTGAATGGAAGAATCTTGATTATTTGTATTCACCTTGCTCACCCACTCTTACTTGTATTTACTAATTCGATGGCCATGAGTGATTGCGCGAATTGCGATTTGCGATGTGCGAACTAATTCTACTTTTCTTAGCGCTGCAGAGTCGCTAAGCTATCTCCTTACAATAATATAGGTAGATCGGACGTCTACTTGCAAATAAAGGATACATGATATATATTACATCGGAATGTTAAAAATATCGGTTTGAAAATGGCGCATGCCGTATTCTGATAAATACATCCAATATCAATGCTCTCAGTACCACATATCATTGTCATGCACATGAAAGCAAGGGACAACGACATACTCTAAAGGTGGAGTTCATAGACGCAAAACTACTAGGTGATGGGAATGCGACGACCGTTTATCGGCGCATGAACGGCATTCAATTTACTTCGCTTCGCGATACACCATTTTGATGTTTCGTGCTTCCTTCAGAAGTCGAACACGCCGTCCGAGAATGGAATTGCATAATTCATCTGAGTTGTTACCATGGTCAATTCGAACCCCAGATCTGACCTCCCTTGATTATTTTCCTTTGCGATAAATAGAACAAAACGTATCCCAAACAAACCCCATTATCTTGACCAAAATAAACAGAAATATGAACTGAGGGTAACCGAGTTGGGGAATAATACTTCGTATGAGCTCTTTTTCTCTGTCGGACTCAAAATAACAAGAGAAAACTTCCCGAAATCCTAATTTGAGGGCATAAACATAAAAACTTATTTCTAAAACTTTGACCAGTATAACTTCCATTGAAAGTATTTTATTGTGCATTTAATTTATAACCAATATGGTCCATACTAATGAGGAATTTTAAAGAATCGAAGATGCATGAGAACCGTTATAATCATTATAATGGCGTTGTCATCGACAACGGAAGATATTCAAAAGAAAAAATGTACGGCCATTGGGAGACAAGGATCAAATCAGAGCTGATGTCGACAAATAATGCCAAGAGCTATTAAATAATGCGGCATGAGTGATGCGCAAATGCTGTATTTCATAGTGGTGAGACGTTAGTTCAATGATCCTAGCTCAAGACTTCAGGCAATCAACGGAAGAAAAGATTGCCAACCCCCTAGACATATATCTGCGCAAAGTTTTCATTGTATAGCCGGTTTAAAACAAGAAATGAGAAGTGGGCATACGGTAAATTTTGCAGCATCTTCCCTCACACCCTTTACACTGGTTTCTCACTGGGATTCCAATGCATTTTCATTGTTAATCGCATCGTATGGCATTGGTTCGAAGCAGTTGTGGTCAATAATTTTATGAATAAACTCACTCAAGCAATATGCCTCTTCCTCTAAATTCGGTACCCATGGCAGTTGGCATATACTTAAAGCCAATTTCGATTATTTTTCCTTGTTCGACCTAAGATCCTAGACACGTGCCAAATATCTATTTTCTATCCAATATGGCATGCGAATATACACCTAGTGTGCTGAACCAAATAAACCTAGGAATTGAAAAGCAAAAAACTGAGCAAAGGCCTTTTGTGAAACACCCTGTACTATGGGATTTAAAAAAAACACAAGATTTTGCTAAAGAACGATTTTATAGTTAGGTTAGTTTCATCTTGCCATCTAATTTCATGTGCGTTCGAAAGTAGCGTGTAACTCAAATCAAAGTTCCTCATTAAAGGCAGTGGCCTTGCAGAGGGGCACCTACGGATCTTTATGTAAGAACTAGTGGGAAATCCCTATGAAATACCAACGGGAGACAAAGCTACAAATGACGCAGGCGTGAAAATATTTTCTCAAAAGACAAATGCATACGAAATTTAAAATCTCCAATGCAATTTAAAAGACAAACATGCCTGGAAATACTTTTCTTGTGAAAGTCAACTTTGGACGAACATCTCATTTACACGCGCAATGAGTTATTATTGATATAATGTTTCCCTTATAAATACGCAGAGTAGGGTGACTTCTCACATTTAAGATCTGGCTGGGGGTATAGGACGGGCGCTGGGAGAATTGGCTTTAATGTTCTACATCTACATAATACCCCGCAAGCCGCCGCAAGGGCGTGTGGCGGGGGGTGTTAGGTCACCAACCGTAAAAAGGAACAATACCACATGCAAAACAACAAGGTGGAAAATTACACCCACAGCAGCGCACACACTATTGCAATAATCCCTTCATCCAACACTCATGCAAACACAAATGCCATAAATCAACAAACAACTGCACCCCAGGATGCAGCACGCAAGCCATCCTACAACACGCAAGCCAAGACACAAGAGTATAAAACTTTTAAAATTTAATTCGCGGCCTCAATGTTCTCTCATCTAATACGGAACTCTTCCACCACAAATTAATATATCTACAGGAAATTCGCGTCTCGTGCTTCTATCCTCTAGTATACTCAACGACGAACTCATATAAAGGTCGCTTCTTCTTATTAGTACAACATTCGGAATAATTAAAGATGCTGCAAATATTAGTTGAAGTACTTTCATTCTGCCCAAATAGCCAGCATAAAGTGAGAGTCGAACGGCTCTCCGATAAAAGCAATATTCACTTGTTTCGTAATTATGAATTCCTCAACTTGGAGAGAGTGTTTCGAAATTAAAGAGTAAGATGCAAATGCTTAAGCATGGTGCCCCGGATGTCATTGATCTCCGGTGTTTCACATTCTTGCTTGTTGTGTCCTGGCTTGCGTGTTGTTGGATGGCTTTCTTGCTGGGGTGCAGTGTTTTGTTGGTTTGCGATACATGTGTTTGCATGAGTGTTGGATGAAGGGATTATTGCAATAGTGTGTGCGCTGCTGTGGGTGTAATTTTCCACCTTGTTGTTTTGCATGTGGTATTGTTCCTTTTTACGGTTGGTGACCCAACACCCCCCGCCACACGCCCTTGCGGCGGCTTGCGGGGTATATGTAGATGTAGATGTAGTCATTTGGCATTTTCTATTCATATCTCTTAGCGATCTAATGTATTTGCAAAATATATAATTTGAGAAATGGGAGAGAGTTGTTTGCCGGAGAGAACGGCGTCAAACCTCTCTCCAATAAATTAAGACAGTTCATCATTGATAACAAGTCACAAGGCAAGTCATATTGCTTTCTTTCTCGGATAAAGCACATTACCATTGTCAAGTCAACTATCACGTGCATAAGAAAGGAAATATCGTCCGTCAGCGTGTTTCGTCTCGGTGGCAATATTTGTCCGACGTTGAGCAACCAATTCATATCCATCAATCTTTTTCTCCCTCGCCACAAGTAAGTCATTTCCTTCTTTTTTTTGGGGGGGTGGGTGGGGGGAACTCGCCACTGGACTTTCCGGAACGGTAAACAGGACCATGGAAGCCGGAGGGTTGGTCAGCGTGCTTCCCCCCTCCCCGCTCCCCTCAACCCTTGGGTCGATTACACGCTCTCCTCGCGCTCGACCCGAGGGCCCTTTGTCCCCTTCCCTCCCTGATAAGGGCGCATGAGTCGTCTCGCTGAGGACTCGCTCTCTCCCGGGGCGGGGGGAGGGCGGATAGGGGCGAATTCTCTCCCTCCTCCTCAGGGATTCGGGGCTGGGGAAGGAAATGCCCTTGCTTGTTTGCGGTTGCGAAAAGAGTCCGGGCGTCGATCGTTCTCCACTTCGAAGAGTGGAGGATCCCCGGGAGGTGGGCTCGCGGTTGGGAGGGTGGAATTTGACCGTGGGACTCTCTCTTCCAATGGCGATGGTGTTCCGGAGTTGCAAGGTGTGACCCTCATGTGCATCACATTCATCCCTATATGGGTTCACTGTCGGCCACGGCGAGCCGGTGGTCACTCCATTGAATGACGGTGGTCACTCAATGGAGTGACCACCGTCCTTCGTCATTATCAGACTTGAGTTCGATTATTTCGACGAAGGCGGTTCGTGTCAGCGCACTTTTTATTTATTGTCCGCTTCGAGAATTAAATGCATTATTTATCAGTAAGAATTCATTAATTCTCGATGATATTTCGAATACTTTCATTGAAAATACAAGTATATCGATGAAGGCCTTGTGGTCGTCGATGGGATTGTTTTCCAAGTTAGGTCTCATTTTCATTGAAACTTAGTTAGTCTATTGATCAGTTTTCAGCTAGGACTTGTGCCGCTCTTTTAGATGGTCGTGGTTGATATGGATGGGCATCGATAAATTTAACGTAGTTTTTTCACTATTTCGTGCCGCTAATCACACAATTGGCAGGAAGCCTTCAGGTGAGTAATAAAGGGTGAAATTATTTATGACGTGTGAATGAAATAAAATTTGATCCCGGGGCAATGTGGTGACATTCGAGGGTCGGCCACTGTATAATAGGGCATTCTGTACCAAAAAGAGTGATTGGTATTTTTTTTAAATCTTTAAAACGACTAATTGATGAACTGTCGACTTAATTACATCGTATATGCTCAAGGCATATTACGGGTGGTGTCCTAACACGCCCTTGCGGCGGCTTGCGGGGTATTAAGTAGATGTAGATGAAGGCACTATCACTGGTAGATCGATGTTAGGTACCTAAATTATTTTTGAAGATTTACAGAAAAACTAGTGGTACATAAATGGACTTCTTTCCGCTACAACGCTCATATTTCCTATCGTTCCGGCATTCTGAATGCCCTTGCACCGCGTTATTCCTATTCCTCTGAATGAAGAAAATAAAACTACCAAGTGAGAGATAATCGTGAGCTTACTTTTTAAGTGGAATGTTTTATTTACAGGAACGTTTTTATAATAACAGCAAATAACATTTAAATGGAACGTTTATAATAACAGCAAATTCTTCCTAACATTTTGAAATTAAAGACCTGGGTATCCACCAAACTACAAACAAATCCAAAAATGTACGCTCGCCTTTCAGTAAAAGCGATCACTAGGCATAAACTTTTTCGCAAATGAAACTCGATAAATTATCATTTACCGCACAATGAAGTTAAAACGCGTATCAATGTACCTTTCCACTAACTTTTTATTCGGTACAACTAATTTCGACGCGTCGGCGTCATTCTCAGGCACTACTAGTTGTCCCGAATAAATTGAGTGATAATGGATTTAGGCAAAGTTAAGCCTAAAAATATAAACTATATCATTTACCGTAATTAAAATTGTAAAAAAATATTCCATATACGAAACCTTTTGACTTGAATTTATTATTTAAAGACTATCCCGTTCTTGCAATGGACAAGATTATTTTCAGTGAACTGATGTCATGGGATATAATCAAGAAAATTGTGGGCTAATTTGGAAAAGAAGTCAAATCTATCAAATCATATCTCCAATACTTGATTTGAAATGCTTAACACGGTGGAAAAAAAACGCGCACCGTGCGATATTTTTAAAGGAAGATTTTGTCGGCAGGATGGCCCACTGGTTATTTAATGCAGTTTTAATGGGCCGGTGATGGGATTTTATGGTTTTTGGTCCCGATATTAAATCACTTTTATTAGCATCATAAAAATATCAGAGTTTGATAATGAGCCCGGCCCAATAATTAATCAAGAGTGAAAGCAGTGCTAACGACCCGGTTTGCAAGCTTTTATATTTTTGGTCAGCCAGTAACTCCAATCGCTTCTAACACCATCAAAAAACTATCACAGGTTCCTCTTGTTTATTGTCATATTCCGAAGCCCGGGGACAGAAGGCAGTGTTTTTTTCGTGAGCATATCGCGAGGACAACATTGCGCTGTTCATTCCCGGTGTCACACATCCGCCCCGGATCCAAAGGGCAACCGACTCCCGATATGCGTCATACGGCGCTCTCATTCCGAGGGAAGTGACGAAGGAAATGTACAGGATTCATAATTTAATACATCACTGGGACGGGTTGCACCTAAAAATGGAAAGCAAAAGAAGTGATGCATGTCCATCTCTCTCTGATATAATATCAGGAGATCAAAGAAATCAGTCGCAACGAAAAGTTTATTTTTACGTATTTTTCTCCTCGATTACATTTTCGGCGCTGATTCCCATTCTAAAGTTCCAGGTCACAGGCTAGTCGAATTCATAGTAAGGACAATTACGATATCATTTCTCAGATCGTCATATCACCAAGATTAAACGTTTGATGAGAGACTACGCTAGCAGTTCACCAGTAACTAGTGCTAATCTCTGATACGAATCAGATATGCTTGTCTTCTGTTCCCCATCGGGTTAAAGGCGGTGCTCTTCACTGCGTCGGTCTGTATTTTATATTTTACACTCGAATAGAAAATCAAATGGCATAAAATGAAAGGACGAGAGTAAATTCTGATCTACAGTGTCTTCAATACAGAATTAAATAAAAAGACGCCGCCTGTAAAGCGAAGGCATTGCATAAACTTTGTTAAAAAGAATACGACTCTTTCGCTCAATCCAAAGAGCTATTATGCTTAGATCGGCAATTTCGCATTAAAACGTCATATAATTTACGTATTATCATTGTAATATTACATTCATTAAGTATTTTTGACGCAGACTCGGATTATAAAGTGCATGTGTTCTGACCTGTTTGACATTTGAAAAGCCTGGGAAACGCTCGCAAGCCAAAATTAATATAAATGACGAAAATTACGTTCGCGCATCAGATATCTCTTGCGTTGAAACAAATGGAATGAATCAATATCAAATATAGAAGCACGAGCAGATTGCAAATAAATCTGAAGGCCGCACTTAATTACTATGGGCAACAATTTCAGTAGCCGGGGGACAAATGGTTTCCTTCGGGAGCAGAATCAACTCAATGGGTATCACTCGCAGTCATCACAGTTTTTAATAAGTCGGTTCGGCGCGCGCATATTTATCAGGACTTCATGTCGACCGTAAGTGCAATGTTCAACAATGATTCCCCCCTTCGGCTGAGCCTCGGTATCTTTCCTCATCGCCGAGGCAAAGGTCGCAGCCATATCTTACGATTCCGTCCGGAGGTGATGCATTTGTTAACCAATCCGCCAACTATGTCTGCACTTGCAAAATCGGTTGCCACCGGAGAAACCTGTCCGCTCGGTACTCCACCCGGATGCGAACCTTGGAGACCATTGAGGATAGCGACGGTCCCGTTGTGTCTCCGTGAGAGTAGAGAAAGACAGCATCCGTACTGATATCACCACCTCTCGCTAGGCTATCACGATGCCCACAGTGGAAGCATTTGCATCCTCTCACCACAAACTACTCGAGCTCATGCTATTGATTTAAAGGGAAAAAATTAAATATGAATGGAAAAAGAAAGCGTCACATGCCTGATTTTTCGTTCGTGTATATTACTCCTTTGGATGAACCAGGACCCGCATATGCTTTGCTATTACTATTCCACTGGATGAAGGAATGAGTGGGTCACGGTAGTCCAGGGGGTAGAGCAGTTGGACTGCTGACCGGAGGGTCCCGGGTTCGATTCCCGGGCAAGGCACTCTGGGCACCTGCAGCTGCACCCAAGCTAAAGTGATTTTTCGGGTACCAGGTCTTCCTGGGAAACCATAACCGGCACAGGGAAAGGAACTGACCCCCCTACCCTGATGTGTGAATTTCACACGCCGTATAGGGCTTAGTACTGGGTGAACTCTACCATCACCTACAAAAACCGACCTTCGGGTTGATTACTGTGTTTATGGTTTTTTTAGGGAATGAATGAATGGGCTCCTCCTCCTGGAAGATGCGCTTCCAGGCCCTCGTGTGCACAAGCCAAGGAATCAAGAGCTTCAAATGTACCTGGAGGCGAAAATGCGTTAATCACTGAATTCAAAAGGAAAGAGAAAAGTCAACATCATCGGCGACGCCTGGGAGTGATTTCGTACGATTGTGCATTCGATAAGATAAAGCGTGTCTTCGGGGTCGTCCTCTAATAAATTCAAGCTAATTTTTGCCCCATTGGACTTCCCACCTCGTCACGGATCGAGAGAGAAAGGGTCGAGAGCTCTCACTCCCCCGCTATCAATGCAGCGAAGACCTTGCCCCTCACTCCAACACTTCCTCCGCCGCTTTTTTTCGCCCTCCGAGATACATTTCCTCATTCTTATTTCGCCATTTCAGGCGGATAGAGAGCGTCCATGGATTATCACATCGGTATGCATCAATAGACATGTGCACCACAGTCATCGACCGGTCGTTTGGTTTTCGTGGTCACTTCGTCACATCAGTAAGAAGCCTACCGAGCGTTGAAGTTACGCATATAGAAAACGGGGTTCATTTCCTACCTCTGCCATCTTGACCTGTAACTTATAATTTTCCTTTTTGAAAGAATTTTCCCGCGCATGCATGGCCGCCTCAATTTATTGTTTAATTCTTTGTACTTCATTTTGCCTAATTCTGTATTTGCATTCTTCCATTTTCGCCACTCATCCATCTGTGTAATCATCTCATCCGTGATCCATGGTTTCCTAGTCCTTTTAGCGTTAACGGTTCCAATATTGTCTTTTGCGGCTTTAGACAACCCTTTTTTGATCATTTCCCATTTTTCTTCGATAGTTATAAGCCCTTTACCATCCTCCATGATTTCCTCTACCGCCTGTTTGTATTCCTTCCTTTTCAAACTATTTAATGCTTCTACATTCCATTTTCTATCTCGCCGCCCCTGCCTTATCTTTTTGAAACGTACGCTACATTTCATAACAACTAAATTGTGGTCTGAGTCCGCATCCGCTCCCGGGAAGCTGTGCGAATTTATCACACTGTTCCTAAACCTGTGTCTTACCAGGATATAATCTAGCTGATACCTTCTGAGTCACCTGGCATTTTCCATGTATACCTGCATCTTTTGTGGTGCCTAAACCAGGTGTTGGTGATGGCTAACCCCTGTCTCCTGCAGAACTCAACTGCTTTCTCCGCGTGGTCATTCCTCGTGCCTAAACCGTAGTCCTCCACCTCATCACCATCTCTTCCTTCGCCTACCGTCGCATTCCAATCCCCCATCACTATCAAATGTTTCCCTGCGGTAACACACGCGATTATGTCCTCTAATTGATTGTTTATCCTATCGACCTCTTCCTTCGTATGGTGGCTCAGTGGCTTGTATACCTGAATAATGACCAAGTTCGTTGGTTCTGCTTTTATCACTACTAGTAATAATCTATCCGTTATCGTCTCTTTGTTGACTACGCTTCCTCCTACCTCTTCAGTTAGTGGCAACCACTCGTTGGCTCTCGTCCCCGCTGCTGTATATTATTCTATAATTATCACTCCAGTAATCCCCGCTATCCTTCTATCTGACCTCGCATAGACCTAACCTGCAACGCCACAGTCATTGTCTAAAATCAGCGTGTAAATTATTCAGCACTGCGTATTTGCGATATCAATAAGGCACAGAAACACAGTCATAGGTAAAAAAGAACGCCAGTATGAGAGTCGCTCAGGTGAAAACAAGCGATCGTTAATCGCATGAGAAAGAACGCCCTCAATCACCACGCACACACTCTCGCGTTAATTACTGGCGGGGTGGGGGAAATGGGAATAGTAAAAAGTGATTACTTTGTGACGTGGCATTCTATTCCACGAGTGATCAGTTCCCTCAATTCCAACGGTTTAAATTTTCCATCAATGCTCCGCTCATTGTCGTTCGAGTAGTGATTTAGTGAAATCGTCGCACTTATGAGTCCGCATTAACTCACGTTGTTGGTTCGTCCAAGAACATGACGAGCGGATTGTTGACCAATTCAAGGGCGATGGAGAGTCGTTTCTTCTGTCCTCCCGAGAGCATGCTGGCCCGCGTGTTCTTGGTCTCACTCAGCCTCAGCGTGTCCAGGATTTCGTCGATCTGCAAGGCAAATGATTTCCTCTCAGTCAGTACTGAAGGGTGAATTCATTCCCTTCTCCCTCCACGCACCAAAAGCCGCAATTGCTGCATTTTATATGCTTTCCCCGCGCAACTTAGCAAGGACTAAACAAACTCTACAAACTACAGCCTCTATTGAATTAATCTGAAACGAATTGCAAATTTTCTGATGTAACCATAAAAATTCTTAAAGGTCTTTCCGGAGATTTGACTTAATTCTACCTTAGGACTACCTTTCGTCTGGCTCCTAACCTTCGACATAGCTGGCAAGGGTGACCCTACCAGGAGCAATTATTATTACTCCCGCCAGCACAGCTCTAGGGGTCATCGGAACACACAAGCCCTTCCACCACGTCAAGGTTGTTGTCCGGGGAGGGATATATACACACACACACACACACACACGCACGCACGCACGCACGCACACGCACACGCACACACACATATAAATATATATATATATAAACCCAAATGGCGAAGAAGACTTTGAATGAAAGTTATGCAGACGAAATTATGTATTCTAAATTCCTACTGCACATTAATTTGTCTTTTTTGAGTTTATAAATAATTTTGTGATTGAATAATCCAGTATACGGTGTAGCTACACTTTAAACAATGTATAGAAAAAAAGGCATAAGGGAATGGAAGACAATCAGAAAATTTGAATGAAAAGACTTTCACACATTTTCTTGAAGGGCGTCAAATACATTGATATTCATGATGACAACATATTACAGTCGCATGTGCGAAACAATGGCAAAAGGAATTTTCAAGATGGAATCCTTGATATTCGCTTAACGCGTCATGGTTATTTTCACCACATTTCGAATTTCATTAATCTCGTGAATGCTATTTCTATTTGCTCTACAGTTATATGCTAAAGACAGGATGGAGTCGGAAATACTTGGGACTGGGCGATCAGCGCAGCATCGATTGAAAGCGCACTTTGACCAGTCCCTGTGAATTACTAGGCATCCAATAAACGCTTTCGACTGCGTTCGAACACGTGGCCTTTGGGATAAAATCCGGAGTTTTAAACCAAAGGGCTTAAGTTCAGAATCATTCAAGGGGACGGAATGCCGTTCAACCAATCGGGGGCAGGGATTCGAATGGCACTCAAGCGCACAAATTGAAACTGACTTGATTCCTCACGCCTCGATAGCACAACGCGCAGTATAAATCAAGAAGTAGCTAAACATGGTAGACCGATAAAATAGATTCTTGAAAGAGCCGCCTAATACTGTTGCGCCTTAGCAAATGGAGAGAGGAGGCTTGACCTCCGCGATTCCGCTTTATCCGGAAGTCGACCCCCCTCTTCTCTTCCCGGGGCGATGAGACTCGGCGACATCGCCCTGCGACCATGCAGAGCACATGCGCTGCGAATCCTCGACGTGTGACATTTCATTATATTCCACATGATAAGCACACAGAACGAAATAAAAGACTAACTGCTCCCGCATGGGCAGGACCCGCCGAGTGAATGGTCATATGTTAGGGAAGTAAATGGGAGTAAACAAACCGTGGCTTGCTTAAGGGATTGTAGCAATGTAATTCATACAGACAGCGAGGTTAAAGCTAACATCTTAAATTCATTCTTCCAAAGCGTTTTCTCGAATGATGTTGCCACCGCATATCTCCAAGAAACAATACATACTCCACCCATGGAAAAAATAACAGTGGACCAACAAGGAATTCTAAAATTACTTAATGAGATTAAACCCAACAAATCCCCGGGTCCCGAAAATATACCAGCTAGGGTGATAAAACATTTAGCTCCAAACATTGCCCCGTACCTTGAATTTATATTTAACAAATCCCTCGCAGAGTGCAAAGTACCTAAGATTTGGAAAACCGCGCAAATAACGCCTATTTTTAAAAGTGGTGACAGGGAGGATCCCAGTAATTACAGACCTATATCTCTCACTTCTATCTGTTGTAAAATATTAGAGCACATAATTGTCAGTTCAATAATGAGACACCTTGACAACATTAACTTTTTAAGTGACAATCAACACGGATTCAGGAAAACCCGCTCCTGCGAAACCCAATTAGGATTATTTACACATGATTTACTTGTATCTGGTGAGAGAGGTAGGCAAGTGGATGCCATCTTCTTAGATTTTCAAAAGGCATTTGATAAGGTCCCACATGGTAAACTCATTCATAAATTAAAGGTCGCGGGTATAAACAAGGGCGCTATAAGTTGGGTTAAAGATTTTCTTTCAGAGCGGGAACAGAGGGTAGTCCTTGATGGCGCTAGTTCCGACAGCGTTCGAGTCACGTCGGGGGTACCTCAGGGAAGTGTGATCGGGCCGTTACTTTTCTTGATTTTTGTTAACGATTTGAACCGCGAAGTGAAAAGTAACATTAGGATGTTTGCGGATGACACGGTGATCTATCGGGAGATATCTGGGGATGAGGATCGTTTTATTCTAGCGCAGGATTTAGATTGCATTACTAAATGGTGTTCTAACTGGGGATTGACTCTAAATTATAATAAATGTTCAGTGGTAAATTTCTTTAAAAGATCAACGGGATTTGCTTACAAATTAGCTGGAGGTGACCTAGCAGTAGTTGATACGGTAAAATACCTAGGTGTCACATTCACTAAAGACTTAACTTGGGGGACTCACATACGTAAAGTCTGCGGTCAAGCAAATAAAAAATTGGGATTCATTAGACGCATTGTCGGCAAAAGTGACTCAAAGGTCAAGGAACGTTGTTACCACGCTCTTGTAAGGCCTCATTTAGAATACGCATGCAGCGTGTGGGACCCGAGTGAAAAAGGTCTCATTCGGGAAATTGAGAAGGTTCAACGCCGGGCAGCCCGTTTTGTAAAAAATTCCTACGATAAAACGCAAAGCGTTACCGAAATGCTCATGGATTTGGGGTGGGAATCATTAGAAGAGAGACGATTCAATGCAAGACTGAAATTATTAAATAAATTCAGATCCGCATGTTTCAGCACCGAGGTCTCGCAGATTATTCGTACTCCTACATACATTGGTCGCTTGGATCATGCATATAAAATTCGGGAAATAGATGCCAGGACTAGCCGACTCAAGGACTCCTTCTTCCCACGGACAATACGGGATAGCAACTGTAGGATTATAGATAGTAAAAATTCCACTTGCCACCCTCAGTGTCTAAAAAATAATTAGTTCTACTTAAATGCATGCTCCTCCACTAACCTTATGTGTTTTGTTATAATAACCCATTCTTTCCGCATGATATCATTCGTGTTCTGTTCATCTGTTTTTAAGTTTCCCTTTCAGTCCCTCTTCCCTCCCGGCGGGGGGAAATTCCTGCTACCTGCAACGTTGGGTCGAATTCCCTTCCTTTTACTGTCTCTTTGGGGGGTTGAGTGTTTTGTGGTGCATTTTCATGTGGTAGTGATGTTTCACATTCTTGCTTGTTGTGTCCTGGCTTGCGTGTTTTAGGATGGCTTTCGTGCTGTATCCTGGGGTGCAGTTTTTTGTTGTTTTGCGGTGTATGTGTTTGCATGAGTATTGGATGGAGGGAGTTTTGCATGAGTGTGTGCGCTGCTGGGGTGTAATTTTCCGTGTTGTTTTTTGCATGTGGTATTTTTCGTTTTTACGGTTGGTGACCTAACACCCCCCGCCACACGCCCTTGCGGCGGCTTGCGGGGTATTATGTAGATGTAGATGTAGATGTGAGAGTTGCCTTTCAGGTCGCTTAAAAGAGACAAACCTCTTTCACTAATTGCTTCCGTAATGCCTCGTCCTTCCATACGTATTTTGACTTGGTCGGAATCACGCGTCCTTCCCTCGATGCCTCTCTATCCCCGTGACGTTCCTTGCGTTGAAAGTCCCCCCGAGCACGTTTATCCGTCGTGACTTCCTCACCATCGGACGGTTTTTTCTCCCCTCGGCTGCGAGGCATTCACTCTCTCGACATGATCCAGACCCAGCACTGACGAGCTCATTCAACACGAATGATTTTGTAATTCGATCCTTCCGCGCCATTGTCCCTCCCATTCTCACCACACTCCTACTCCTGAATCGCCACTCAACCGACGCATTTGGCCGATATTAACTAACGCTCCTCCTCGAATACCCAAACTTCGCTCACGATAATGCGTAGGAATGAGAACACTTTCATGCATTGCCATTTTTGCTTCCTTCGCAAAATATTCATTTTTCACATACTCCAGACACCAAAAACAGCGTTCCCTGGCCCTCTTTGCTTTCAATCTCATTGTCTATCCTTACGCATGCATTCCGCCGAGATGAACAAGACAATCAAATTGTTCAATTATTTTTCCACTTAAACCCATTGTGTAATAATTATTTCTATAATCATAAACAAAAGTGACTACCTCACTTTTTAGTGGAGAATATGACGAATGGGAAACGCGAGCAATTCGCAATTAATTAAGAATATTCAAGTAGTATATTCTATATGAATTCTCGTACAAACTCGTGCATCAGAAATGGAGACATAGGCCATGCGATGCGAGTCCAGGTCAGTGAATCTCATCACACGGTGAGTTTTAACAGGGATTTGCTTCTACCTCGACTTCCTCTTCCACATTAAAATAATAATTATAGATGTTTGTGGTTTTATGCACTTCGCTCTTTTTTAGACGCAAGATTTTAAGGGACGCCTTGAAGGTGCCAAAGATCTCTGGAAACCAGTAGCATACAAATTGTGGAAAACCACATAAATTTTGTTCCTTCGCATTGAGATAGGCGTATCATTGCATCGCGCCAGCTCAAATTTGAACTTCAAATACTCGGGCGAACGCCACGCACAATATTAAATGCCAATTTACCGATTTTGCATGAATCACATCCATGAGACACGAAGGTTGAGTCACGCAGGGCTGCACTTGAGACGTCGACTTTGATCATAGGCACTCCCTTCGATCGCCCCGGGTTCGAATTGAGTCGTCTCCGCCGTCCCAGCTGCCATCCAAGTGAGCTCAATTACCTCGGTCGAATCACTCGAGGAACACTATTAAAAGAGTGCCGTCTTCGTACAACATTAAATAAACTAACAATTTATTTGATTGATACTTAATAACTTGTTTGAATCTCCAAGGTTGGCGGAGACGGTTTCATCGTTGCTATTGCTCAATTGCGGGCCGTCTTGTTGACGAAAGTTTCGATGGGCTGCGAGTCAGCCAACTCCAGTTCGGACTCCGCCGAGATGAAGAAAGACAGCGACATTTTTTCGCCTCGGCATCGCGATAAGGCACTGATGTGAGGAGGGCTGTTCGATGCTCACCTTCCAATAACTTAGCAGTCGATAGGAATACATTTCGACGGGGTGACAGACATCTACATGGAGATAGTTCTCTAGTAAATTGAGTAATACCGATGGTATAGCGAAAAGAGGGACGAAATCCATTCTACCGTATCTCGACTCTATGGTCCACATCAGAAAATATCGTTACATCGACAGTAACGCCCATATCAACAATATCGTCGTATCGACTGTAATATCTGCCCGCGAGATATTGCCTACTTAAAAATGCTCTAAATAAACAAATCATATGCATGATGTCGCCATTTCGCGCGACCCTGAGTGTGAGGGCGGCGGTGGTGGAACAAGCCCACGAGAGAATGGGTGTTCCGTAGACGTGGGAAAGGGCATCTCCGTCGCGATTATCATCCGGCGCCTGCGCGGAGGCACCTCGACCTTTGGCACGTGTTGCTCACCGCTCTCCGTAACCCGGCGATTAGATCACGGTGCGCCGTCGACGTGCGGTTACTCAAGCGCGGTGCACAAGATCTGCCGTGACCAAGGTCCGCCACACGGAACAGAATTAAAAGAAAGCAGCACTGCTGGAATGCACTTGAAGAAACTCCCCCGGGAGGAAGGGTCAGCAGAAATGAAAATGCGCCTGATCGGCCAGATCATAGAGAGCAATCGACGAACGCCATGTTGAAATGCATCGTTGACTTAGTTGAGCAGCCCGCTGCCTTGGCGGGTCGAAATCTTGAGCAGCCCATTATAAATCTGCGAATATCCCAGAGGTGAGTGGAACTGAAATGAGAGCTCACTCAAACTTATCCTCGGGTTGATAGCCCTCTTGACGATGCTCTGCGCTATCGTTATGAAATACTCAAGGAGAGAATGGGGAGGCTTAAGAGGAAATTATAAAATGTTTCTCGAGTAAACGGGAATGATTCGTAGGAGGTCCGTCCCAAATATAAGTGGAATAAATCTGATGAAAAAAACTCATTGCAGATCAAAGTACAAAATGCTGAAGTTCTTCACAAGAGCACCCTTATGTATCGACACAGCAATGCCAGGGCTTTCGCCATTTGTGATATGCTTCTTTTAAGGCATCAGAAGGACCCTCGTTCAGGCTCCTCGTCACGGCCTCTTTTAAATAATCCAGTGGTCCAAAATGGTGCTCCAAGGTGTTGTACTTGGATCTTACTCAAAGACCCATGTCTCGTCTCCAGTGACCACCTATTCTAAAATATTCGGGTCACTTTCCCCATTGGTCCAAGAGGTCCAAGGAAAGATTGGTCGCGCAAGCAGTCTTCCGGAAGCACCTTCGGGACCATCTTGGCACACCCCTCTCTTGGATAAATCTTCTGTGAGAATATAACGCACTGTGTTTTTCTGAATATTGCTCTCTTCTGCGAACATCCTGACACTTGGAGGTCAATCAGAATTGAGCATGGGCGGGCATCATATTTCCATCACATTGTGTTGTTGATGGATCAACCGTTGCGTCCAGGGCATTCCTCATCGTCGACCTCCTTTCTCTCATCCCTGATTATCCTGTGCAGAAGCAGAAAACCATTCCTCGGGACATTGCTGTATCTCCCGAACCCGATTTTCCGAGCTTAACATTACATTTAAATCGCGTATCGTTGCTCCATGGAACGTGGCATCGTGAATTCGTGACGCGAGCCTCGAACAGGGGTTCGGATTTGTAGTGATCAACACAGTGTAACGGCCTGCAGACAACTAACTCGGGTCGCGTTGCTTTCCCAAGACCTTCCACCCCTTATCCCGCCAAAAATCGCCCCACTCCAACCGTCCAAGTTCGCGGGAAAAAAATATCTAAATTTTTTCGGGCAAACCATCTACTTCTTATAAAAAAAACTGGTATCTACTTGGGCATAGTGCATGGATAAGCATTTCACTCCCACATATCAATCAAAACTTTTCCGGTGTGAAATACGTATGGAAAGGGCAGCAGCGCTGCGTCTTTTCCCTCCTCCACAAATCGTGACAAATATAAGAGTTGGAGAGAATAGGTCTACTCAAATTATCATGGCTAAACCGAAGTTTCTTCCGTCATATATGGGTCTCTGCTTGGAAAACTCACTTCGCATCGGACACGACAATCAAGTCGATAAAACTGCAAGATTAGATTTGCTTTTCTCCTCAATCCTGATCAGCAAATTTTACTCGGCGAGGATTTTTTAGTGGTCGTTCGAACTGTCTACTGCAAATTAATGACCAAATTAGAGCCCTTGCCCACCGTTAAAATTTATTGCTACCCACTTCCCATGAACTACATCATCTTCGGACGATGATGGTCACTTGAAGACGGTGTATTATTGTAACTGGGCCGTAATAAACTTTAACAGCGCAAAATTGCTCGTATTTGATCATCAATAAGTTCCAATTCTACCATATAACGTCTGCAACTATCGCCAGCCCTCGGCGATCCCTCTTTAGCGGAAAAAATTAACCGGCTCTCCGCCGGAATTCGCGCCAAGTAGAAGCGGGGGAGGATAGAATGATCTGCGACTCTCTCCGCACCCAGTGCCTCGTGTCCGTCTCCCTCCCTTTGCCTTTCCTCTTCTTTGGGGAGGGAGCTTCTTATCCGCTTTTCATTGCAGCACCATGTCCGGCGGGAACTGGGAACTAGCAGCATTCACCCTCGAGTAGCGTGCTTCGATTCCGAATGCATGCGTGCAAGACTCGTGCGCGTCCTGTGATTCAGGGTTGCACAACTCCCTAAATCTTCACATTATACCACATCATAATTTAACATCCCCTTGCGAGCTCTCTCAAACCCTTAATGTCCTCTGCACGAGTCTTTTGTGGTCATTCTGCAGATTCCCCATTGTCCACTCTCTCACACTAGCCCTTTTAACATGGGTCGGTATTAGTGGAACATAAATTCAAAACATAAACACTTTTGAAACAGGTATATTTTCGCTTGAAATGATAAAAATATTAATCCTTATTTGTTCAATGGCTTTCTAAATATTTTTCCAATAATGGGGATGACCCACGAGAGTAATGATGTTCCATGATATTTAAAACATTGAATGACTGATTTATTTTTATGGTAGTTTGAGATTTGCCATTTAGCAGCAGTATTTGCGTTAAGCTACGACCATAACTACTTGCAACGAGGCTAAAACTAAAGACTTAAGTAACTTTCTCCCAGGTTGGCTGATATTCATTGAACTCATTGCAATACGTTTTTGACGCAAAATGATAATTTTCCGAAAATATTTTAAACAATATTTCAGTGGGTACAATAACTTTTTTTACGACTATGCAAATCATTTCTCTTGAGTAAAATGAAAATTATCATCGAAATGATATAGTGTTTGATCCAATCAACAGTTTTCCAACCTCCGCGTTTCATTTCACTGTTCACTGATGTGATTAACTCTAGAGACACGACAACTAACTCTTACACAGTAGACGTCTATTCCGCCTCAAATCCAATTGCCTCAGCGCACTGCCCTTTCGAAGCCGTTGAATTTCTCCTATAAACTAGCATTATAATACCATTACCTGCTTCAAAACATCAACTAATGTGGTTCTTCCCCGACAGGACGGAAGACGATTCTCCATGGAGTCACGGGGTGCTTCCCGTCCAGCCAGTTGGTCGCCATCATGGGACCATCGGGAGCTGGCAAGTCTTCACTCCTCGACATTCTGACCGGATATCGGTGAGTGCCGACCCTTGATTGAACCTTTCAGCTCGGTCTGCTTCGGGTTTTAGGCGCCACGAAAACAGGGCAGTGACTCAATCAGGCGTTTCCTCAAGTTCACAATTGATCACGGATTTTTATGGTCGAAAATTACCGCGTTCGAGGTTCTTTATGTAGTCTGCAGAATGGCTGGAAATTTGTTTTTGCTTATCACTATGATTCATTACTTAATATTGATGATAGACGGGTTAATCGTTTACGGCCCAATGACCATTATAATAAATCGTTCGAACTTGGGAAATTGGTATTTCTAGAAGCGAGGTTTATTTTATCAACGCAAATAAAACATTGACGAGCAATAAATATAAATGTTCATGTTTTTCTGAACATCAAAATTTAAAAATAACCGTCAAAACTTTCGCCCTTGCGTCATTTGCTAATGCATTCCATATGTAACCACTACAATTTAGGAGGCAATCATAAAACACATGCACGCGAAAACCACGGAAACGAGGAGGTCGAGACGAAGTCGATGTATGAGAGATGCAGAGGTAGTTCTCGGGCTGGACTGCGTGAGAGACATTTTTGGCTCAACGTTTCTCTCCCGTTGCAGGGAGCGTCTTCAGGAGCGAAGTAAATTTATGCTGGCTGATCCGCCGGTATTTATACCCGGTTCTCGGTGTCTCTCACGCAGTCCAGCCCGAGAACTACCTCTGCATCTCTCAACAGCTGCGAAAGCCTACGATCTTCGATGTAAGAGAGTCCTGGATTTGGAAAATAACAGTTTGTGGCAGCTATGAATCCTGTTATTGAACGAAAGAAAGACATTTAGCTGCTCTAGAATGCTCCGGATAAATTAAAGATTCTGTTTCGAATGCGACTCGGATACGGATGATTCGTGTTGGGTTGCGAGGCAGTTAGTTGTATTGACGACGTGATATGATTCCATCTCTCGGATCACGTTCAATCCATTTCCAAGTAATGCAGACGGGTTCTCGCGGGATTGTAAATAAGAATGGCGGTGAGGATAATGAAGGCACAATCAAATGCTGTATGATGGTGTTATTGTACTCTCATGTGGTGTTTTACCTGTATCACGTATATCTCAAGGTATACCTTGAATAATGATTTCAAAGCTAGCCTGATGACGTGGGAAACACATTCGGAATCGAAATTTTGGAGATGAAATCTACAATGTAGAATTAAATACCGGACTTTTTGAAATGCCTACTATGTCTTCTAGCTCGCACACTTTCAGTCGACGATCATCCAGTATCACTTTGTGGATTTTCTTCACCGTATCTGGAATCGTCACCTCATTTAGTCGACCAATGCGATACTCGCCTTGAAGGCTCGTACCAGCCTCGTTTAAGCTCTGTTACCCAATATTTTACTGTTGTACACGAAGGGGCAGACTCACCCAGAGTAGAATCCAGTCCATCTTTTATATTGGTTGGTCTGAGGCCTTTCAAATAAAAGTATTATATCACATAACGATGACCACCCTTCTCCATTTTCACCAATTCACTGAAAACGTTCACCATCGATGGCTGCTAAACAAATACTAAACAAGTGTCGGTGTCTTCAAACTTGAAGCATATGCTCGTGATAAGAAGGTATACTTTTTACACAGTGATATTTTTCAAACAACTACCGCAATCCCTAGGTCAGGCCAGGTACTTCTGGGCCTTCCCTTGTATGTCTGGAGCGTAAAATATATTTTTACAAACAATATAAATAAATTTGCTATTAAAAAACTGAATTTAAACTAAAAATAGCAAATCTATCGAAGGTATTTTTGTAAAATTACTGAAAACAAAGACATTTTTGCTAATACATTAATTTCATAAAACTGAAGAGGATTTAAAATATTTTTGATTCCACTTGTGGATGCAAATAATGCCAGACGTCGTGCTACCAAAAGTTCCGAGCAAAGCACATGTGCGCCAATGGATTTAGGATACTTCGGAAACTCTGCACGAAGGAAAGATATATCGCATTCCCCAACTTCTGATGGCTTGTGGTAATTGCAAATGGCGATTCAAATTCTCACTTAATGCAAATGTCCTTCTCTGTTCGACGGTGGTCGCAGGACGACGGGCGTGGAGGGCTTGGTGTGTGTCAACGGCGAGGAGCGCGACCTCGCCGAATTCCGTCGCCTCTCCTGCTACATCATGCAGGAGGACCGCTTGCAGGGCCTCCTGACCGTGGCCGAGAACATGGCCGTGTCGGCGGAGCTGAAGCTGGGCAGGGGCGTGTCTCAGGAGGACAAGCAAGGAATCGTAAGTTGGGAAATGCAACCGTACGCAAAAACTCTCGAGGTCGACTGCTCAAAAAGAAAACAACACTTGGCTGGAGACGCCAGCCAAGTATTGCCGACATTGATCGACACTATCTTTTTCCCCGTCACCCTTCAGATTTGTGTAATAAAAACGTTTTTTTTTTCAGATGCGATATCACACATTTAGATTTTCCATTGGATTGGCTCGAGGTATCGATATTTCACCAAGGTCGCAATATCGTCATTCGACGGAGACCGAAGCGCTCTCCGGACGGGACGGCGAAGAAATTCTCCACGCAAAGATCCAGTTTCCAGCCAGATTTAATCTCGGATCTTAGGGTCGCTGCGGGGGCAAATAAATTACTGGCCACCGCTTTAAAAAGATCCTTAATTTTTAGATTAGATCGATGTTGAGCACAGCTTGTAGCAATAGCAGTAGCGGGACGTACGGCATTTTAATTTAGAATTTTCGAGGGGTGTTAAATCTACGCTTGAACCCGCGGTGGCTCATCTTAAACCAATCCTCTCCCTCGCTTCCGAGATCTTCCTTCTTCCCCGTTCGGCTCTATGATTCACTTTTCCGAAACGGTGAAAAAAATTAAACCAGTTGCTGCCTCGGGCAATATTTCCTAGCGCATTAAGTCATAAATGTTTTCATGGCGGTAGGGAAGTGAATAATTCCAAGTCGAAAACAGCTAAGGATAGTAAAAATAAATTTTTGAAACGGAATAATGTAACCCTAAAACGAAAGAGAGATTGATTTTATGAAGCAACCTCAAGAAGCAGGCGGTGTCAATTTTGATGACTCAATGAGGCCTTGTGTCCTGGCCATCATTGGCTACTGCTATTGCCATTTTGTAAACTTCTTTTTATATCTCCCTCCCTTCTTATCTATCTCGCGAGTGTTATATATATATATATATATATATATATATATATATATATATATATATATATATATATATATATATCCCTCCCCGGACAACAACCTTGACGTGGTGGAAGGGCTTGTGCGTTCCGATGACCCCTAGAGCTGTGCTGGCGGGAGTAATAATAATTGCTCCTGGTAGGGTCACCCTTGCCAGCTATGTCGAAGGTTAGGAGCCAGACGAAAGGTAGTCCTAAGGTAGAATTAAGTCAAATCTCCGGAAAGACCTTTAAGAATTTTTATGGTTACATCAGAAAATTTGCAATTCGTTTCAGATTAATTCAATAGAGGCTGTAGTTTGTAGAGTTTGTTTAGTCCTTGCTAAGTTGCGCGGGGAAAGCATATAAAATGCAGCAATTGCGGCTTTTGGTGCGTGGAGGGAGAAGGGAATGAATTCACCCTTCAGTACTGACTGAGAGGAAATCATTTGCCTTGCAGATCGACGAAATCCTGGACACGCTGAGGCTGAGTGAGACCAAGAACACGCGGGCCAGCATGCTCTCGGGAGGACAGAAGAAACGACTCTCCATCGCCCTTGAATTGGTCAACAATCCGCTCGTCATGTTCTTGGACGAACCAACAACGTGAGTTAATGCGGACTCATAAGTGCGACGATTTCACTAAATCACTACTCGAACGACAATGAGCGGAGCATTGATGGAAAATTTAAACCGTTGGAATTGAGGGAACTGATCACTCGTGGAATAGAATGCCACGTCACAAAGTAATCACTTTTTACTATTCCCATTTCCCCCACCCCGCCAGTAATTAACGCGAGAGTGTGTGCGTGGTGATGGAGGGCGTTCTTTCTCATGCGATTAACGATCGCTTGTTTTCACCTGAGCGACTCTCATACTGGCGTTCTTTTTTACCTATGACTGTGTTTCTGTGCCTTATTGATATCGCAAATACGCAGTGCTGAATAATTTACACGCTGATTTTAGACAATGACTGTGGCGCTGCAGGAAGTGACACAAGAAAGACAATTAAGGTAATACGGACGATAGCGTAAAACGTTTCGAGCGAATGTGATTATACAATTTCAGTAATTCCCATTTAAATATTATGCGATAAAACTACTTGTTAATTATATCAACTTTATTCGTATACCAAATAGTTTTTATTACACACTGACGATGTTTGTCTAGTATTGCTGCTTTGAGGATAGAATATATCTAAAGGGGACTTAAGGGGTGTGTGCCGTGTCATCGGGAGTCCATGCTCTGCCATTCGGTCGTGTGATAGGGAGGGCTTGGGATGGAAGGAAGGAGGGCCGGGGGAGATGGATGCGTCATTGCGTTGGATTCAAGAATGAAGGATTGGATTGGAGGGGGAAGGATTAAGTGTTGAACGGTGGGAAATTCAAACGGGTGGGCGAGCAGAGGAAGCATTTTGA
Organism: Hetaerina americana; assembly: GCF_022747635.1. Taxonomy (NCBI): domain Eukaryota; kingdom Metazoa; phylum Arthropoda; class Insecta; order Odonata; family Calopterygidae; genus Hetaerina; species Hetaerina americana. The sequence goes on from NW_027286070.1 coordinate 77,179,832, forward strand.
CGAGTCGACACTCTTCGGACTCAATGTGTCGCAATATTTCCAATTATTGCGTCCTTTCTGGATCTCCTTTCTTCCGTGGGCAAAATACCTCTTGTGCGAAATCTCTTCTGCATTCGATTTTTAAGTTGCTTTTTGAATTATGATATGCGTTTTGGTTACTCAAGTGTTTATGGCGGCCTTTCACTCGTGTTTTCCCAAATCCCTAGCATCACCAAATTTTAAAGAGTAGCACAATCGGAATATCATAGCTATTAAATACCGCTCTTTTGCCCACGAAAAAACTTTACGCCTGGAAACCGAAATGGATTTTTAAATACTTCACAATTGGAGATATTTGTGCATAGAGAACCCGGAAAAGATGACCTCTTCTATTCATGCATCATATCAGAGACAGGGTCAGTGAGGATATATATTGAGAGAAAACCTTTCGTCTTATCTAATTATTATATTGTATGTTTTACTTTTCGAATCTCCCAAGATAAATTATAAAGAGCGGATATATTATCTATGGCAATTATTCTACACAATAAAAAGATAATTTGAGACGTATCGAAATGTTATTTATGAGAAAAATTCAATTTACTAAAGCACTTGTAATTATCAAAAAAACACTCCATACAGCAGAATGAGACTCATACCGATCTTCCGAAACTCACAGGGGTCGGCTCTCCAAAAACCCGGATAACACGAAATCCTTCTTAATGTGCGTTTAATTTTCCTGATCACATGTACTGTTGAATGAATGTAAAACTCCAATAGCCGTAAACAGTTTACCTTTCTAAACAAAGTACAAATGAAATTAGTTGGCTAGCGCCACAAGTCAAGAAGGGGTAAAAGGTGAAAAGGAGAGGATAAGAAAGGTGAATACGAATACGCGTATTTCGGCCACAAAGTAGCCCTCTTCAGCGTCCTGAAGGGTAATCGTTACGACATCACAAGTCGAAGTGAGAAAGGGTAAGGGCAATCCGAAGAATATATAGTGTTGTTACATGTGGGGGAGAGATGTGGGGGGGTTGGTGAAAGAGACAAGAGCCAATTGACAAGGCTGATAGTAGAAGAGTAGGTCTTATCTTTCTTATCCCTTTCCTTTTTACCTTTTACCCCTTCTTGACTTTTGGCGTTAGCCAACTAATTTCATTTGTACTTTGTTTAGAAAGGTAAACTGTTTACGGCTATTGGAGTTTTACATTCATTCAATATTACTGGCCGTAAGAGCTCATTTCTATCAATATGCATATACTGTTGTTGAAAATGGGAATGCGTAGTTCATTGAGTGTATTCAGTCAATGCAATTGAATATTTTAAAATCAGGTATTGGTTTTGAAGTTGAATGCAAACATTTAAATAATACAGGATTAATTCATTAAAAATATATGTCCAGATAGTTCGGTTTAGCCTTCCTTTGACTACAGGGTCCGTTCAATAAGTATCGGGACTGGTTTTAAAATATCAAAATATATTGCACCTATCATTACAATTACTTAATAATCTTCAAAATACATTCCTCCTGCATCGAGCCCCTCAGTTCGGCGCGGCCTTTACGGTCGTTTCAGTAGGCACAAACTCCTTTTGAACAATGCCACGTCGGTCGAAAAAGAAAATCAGCATGGTTTTGATTTTGGATTTTGACGGCCGAGCTTTTTTCGGACGCGGGGACCCCTCCGTGTGGCGTTCTGAACTTTGACGTTTTGTTTCCGGGTCGCACTGAAACACCCACGTTTCATCGACGGTAATAATGCAGTCGAGAAAATATTCATCTTCTTGGACGCAGTCCAAAATTTCTTGCGGAATTTCCACCCGCGACAGCTTTGGTTCCTCGCTCAAGACTTTCGGCACCAGCTTCGCGCACACTTTCCTCATCGCAAGATCCTCTGTTACAATGGTGTGGACGGTTCCGACTGAAAGGCCGGTCTCCTCACTGATAAGGGCGATGGTTGAACGCCTGTCAGAGTCCAAAACTTTTTCACTTTGGCCACCTGAGCATCGGTTCGAGCGGTCGTCGGGCGTCCGACGCGGTGCTCGTCTTCGAAGACCTCCCGGCCTTCCTTAAACATTTTGTGCCACTCAAAAACTCTTGCACGGCTTAAGGCATCATCCCCATAAGCCTTTTGAATGAGTTCAAGGGTCTCCGACGCGGATTTCCCGAGTTTCACGCAAAACTTCACGGCATAGCGTTGCTCAACGGTGCGCTCCATGCTGGCGCGACGACACCGCAAACAATCACACGTCACAAAAATCCACCTCCAGTCTCAACGCATGCCCGGAGGCGACTGAACTAAAGTTCGCCTGAGTGATGGGGGACCGCTCTACCGCGCCGACCGGTCCGACCCCCATCCACCGCTCCGTTGAGGCTACATCGAATCAGTCACGGTACTTATTGAACGGACCCTGTACTGGTATACATTATTTATGCACAGATAATTATGGAGATTGCAACATCACGCACTTGATAAATAATTTTTATTACCGTTATGCAAAATAAAAAAATAAGGTTGTGTAGTAGGCCAATGTGAGGAGCGAAGGGCTTCTAATTGGAGGGCCGGGTCCGAATCCGACTGACACTGTGGCCCAAGGCCTTCTTGGGGAACTACAAGCGGCACAGGGAGAACTGCCCTCCTGACGAGTAAATCCCACATGTCGCACAGGGAATAGTGTTAGCGGAGCTCTATCCTCACCTATCAAGCCAACCTTCGGGTTTATCTCGCTGGTTCACGGACAATAGAGCGAGCACCGACGGAAGTGGCTCGCTGGGTGGGGAGTTGGGCCGCCTTTTTTAACCCCAGCTTACGGTTCCCATTGCAGGGGTTTGGACAGCTCATCGTGCTCGCAGTGCGTGTCCCTGATGAAGGTGCTGGCCCGTCAGGGGCGCACCATCGTGGCCACCATCCACCAGCCCAGCGCCTCCCTCTTCGAGGCCTTCGACCACGTGTACGTGCTGGCGGCGGGGCAGTGCGTGTACCAGGGCGCCACCAGCATGCTAGTGCCCTTCCTCTCCTCCATCGACCTCGAGTGCCCCATGTACAACAACCCGGCGGACTACGGTGAGAAGGGTCAGGGGGTCAGCTCCAGCAGCATTCACAATCATCACAGTTCCGAATTGAATACTTAAAAAAATTAAAAAGGAGGACTATATATCCTTCTTCTTTCCTCAGGCAGACTCTCAATATAGTCCTCAACTAATAAATATTTAAAATCCGTCTTCCATTCAATACAAGTATGCTTGGGGTCACCCGCAACTGCGGAAACTTCGGAATGCCTTAAAGGAACTGCTGGTGACTCTGCTCCTCCGAACTTCTTGATGATTTAACTAGGAGAGATAGCAAGGCGGCAACACACTTCGTGTGGAAGAACAGTGTTATTTCTCCCTGTCAGATTTTCAATGCCTGTTTCAGATGAGCACGACACACACCTGCGCCGAAGTTCATTCGCTCCAGACATGCTCTCCGTCCGATGTCGCTCTTTTGGTATTTTAGCCTCGTTTTTGAGGGGAAGATCTGATTGCAGAAGAACTGTTCTTCCCCAAATCATTTTTGGCTCCTTTCCCCTTTCAACATGCTAATTACGTGGAAGGCTTCCGAATCGATTGAAAGACTGAAGCTGTTTGGACCGGGAAAATACTTTTCTGCCATTAAAAAGAAATCTTCGACTCGAAAATCCTTAAAGCTAACGGTTTAAGGCTTAACTTTGTGGAATTCTTTCATGGTGAGGGTGAAAGAAAGAGAAAAAACACTTTGCACTTCCACACACTTTTTTAATATTTCACTTGACCATGGTTTCGATGCTGCGCACCACCTGATGATGGTACGCAGCATCGAAACCATGGTCGTGTTATATTAAAAAAGTGTGTGGAAGTGCAAAATGTTTTTTCTCTTTCTTTCACCCTCACCTCGAAAATCCTTTCTTTCAATAAAACAGTTTCTGGCGTCACTTGGTGGTGAATCTTCATATTGAACTTAAAATTAAACCACTTGGTTTTTCCACATAGAAACTATGTGGAAGAGACAAGTGATTTAATTTTAAGTCCTTATTTTAGTTACAGGCAGAGTCACGGGGCGGGGGGGGAGGGGGGATATTTGGGAGGGGTCAACTTTCGGGGTGTGATCGCAACTCTGAGTGTGGAGAGGAGAAGGAGATTAAGATTTGAAAGAAAACAGTTGAACATTTAAGAATTGAAATGTAACTGCTTGGTTGAAATCTAATATATTCGGCCTTTTGGTTTTGTAGGAACCGAATGAAAGATAATGGGGGAGGCGCCATGTGGAGAGCCGATGAAAATAGGAGTACTCGTACGGAGAAGATTACACAGTTAGCGTTGTCAAGCCAGGATGCTTAAAGGCATCGGGGGCCAAGTTGGTTCCTCGGAAGCTCCGGTAGTAGTAGTAGTGTTTATTGGGGGAGGCGACCGACAGCTGAGGTCATTTGCGCCATATGGGATGGACAGGAAAGGATGAAGGGTGGAGAGAAACCCGGCGTCGGCATTAGTCTACTCTTTACGAAAGGCGCCAAGGAGTCCGCAGCTTAACGTCCCATCCGACGGACGGCGTACTCACTCAAAGTGCTCTCCACAAAGCACCTCAAGTAGGGATCGAGATACCTCTGAAAAATATTCAACACCGCCGTGTTTTGAACCCGCGCCCTCAGGGTGGGAAGCCAGTACGTTAGCCCCCGCACCATCTCGATTCCCCGGAAGCTCCGGATAATGCCGGGAAGCGACACCAGAAAGGACTTAACACAAGACGAGGACCCAAGCAGATTTTAGTGCGTTGGCAGATGTTAAGGATAGGAAACACATTCACAGCATCTTCCACCGGCATGCATCATATTTGGCGCCATTTTAAATATTAGGCATAATGCTCTAGCGGTCACTGAATCGACTTGAAATGCTATCTTGTGGTGGTCAGCCTTCATTGATAGATATAATAGATGTCGAACATAAAAATATCAAGGAGCCTTTGTCAAGTGAATAATTAATTTGTGGCGATGATGATTTTTGATAAAATATATAGCATACACATTTTTCATCAAGTACGAACGACAAATTATGAGAGGCATAAAACAGAGAAGGCATCAGGGGGCTGAGGAAAATGACACTGGGCACTGGAAGAATTGAGGGCAGGAGAAAACGAATCTTAGAATTTAAAGGCGCACCGATGATGATGGCACACCTAATGGCTGACTGTGCCATGAAGTGTACCATCGGACTAACTTAAATACTACCTGTATAGTAAAGAACTTAGACCATCGAAGTTTGACATTGAAAAGGAACATGACGTAGAGAAAGAGAGCTTAGGTCCAGGCATACTAGACAATGAGATAGAAAGGGCATTATCCATTATTATTATTATATTAACCGTTGCTCTAAATTCAGATTCATTTTGTTCGACGCGGACAAAAAACTTGCTTCCCTAAAAACGTTGTCCTCACTCAACGACAGCCCGCAGGCGACTGAGGTTGGTGTCGGTCTGTTGCTAAGAGCCCCCTCCACCTTACCCTGCCCTGCAGACCCCCCTCCACCACTCCGTTCGCGCCAGAGAAAATCAGTCCTACCAGTTTTGGGTGCGAGCCTGTATATATATATATATATATATATATATATATATTTATATACACATACATATATATATATATCGATAATATAGAAACACTCATACGACCAGTATGATATTTGGACGGCCCAATAGAACACAATTAAGATAGACAACATCTCAAAGGACACTCACATCGTAGATTGTTCTATCTTTCGGCCTTCTCCGAGGCCTTCTTCGAGGAAGACTGAGAATTTTCGGAGAGATGTTAGGGGTCTGAGGGGGGGGGGAAAGGGAAAGGTGCAGGGAATGCTGGGAGGGGATTTAAAGATGGCGGTTTAAAGATCGGAAAGCTGGTCAATATGCGGATTCACGAGTTTTCACCTTTATATTGCTGGCAGGATTCCTAGACCGGGTCTGCACTGAAATCTGCGATGCTTTATGGAACCAGGTTCGCCGTTTGGCGGGATATCGTGTTTGGATGTGTATTAGGGCCAATGTGGCTCGTCTCTTCTTCTGGCTATGCGTGGCACGAAAAACACTCTTCTTTTTCTTTATGATGTTATGTGATTGCTATGCTACTCTCTTTTCCTCTTGTGTGTGTTGTCTCTTTCTCCTTTGGTGGGTGAAACAGCTCCCTAACGCCATCTCTTGGCCAAAGAATCGGGACACTTGGTTGCATAATGCATCGCAGATCTCAGTGTAAAATATGTTTCCTGGATAGCTCAAGTGGTTAAGAGCCTCCGCCCAATGGCAAGTGGAAAGATCCGGAGTTCAAGTCCCGGTCTAGGAAATGTTTTTACACTCGTGATCTGCCTGATTCCGCGTTCCCCACTTCTCCTGTGTTTGTCCTTTATGTGTGTTCGTATCCCTTTACCTTAAATTTATTTCTATGTAAAAGAGTATTGTACATGTTGCCAAAAGGTTTAAAAAACGTATAAATAAAAATGTTGAAAATTCGCGAAAAATTCATGATATAAGAAGAAAATGGGCATAAAACAAAGAGATGTTATCATTAATACCTTAAATGTGGTCAAAGATAAGTCTTAGGGGAACTTTTTTTTGCGACTCCAAAATGAAAAGTACGTATTTGTTGGTATAAAGCTTGTGCAAGGTACAAGAGCGACATGCTAACCTAAAATGTGTCTCTTTGAGCACACCATATTCATGCTATACATAGATAGATAGATAGTGGTCTTTATTTACATATGTAGTATGCATAGATGATGCCATGACCCATGCCAATTATGATTGCATTGATGACAGCTGCATTCAACGAAACCTATGTCAAACGTACTTAAATCACTGCTGGCGCTATCTTCTTCAATATTTTGAATGTATGAATTGAATGAAATTTTCATCAATGTACTTATGTTTTTGTTCAATGACTCAATGTTATGTTTTTATGCTATCTGGGAGCATCCATACAAATTTAGTTATAACTATTGAGTGATGACTATCTATAAACATGGAAAAATAAAATAAAGGGTTAAAATAAAGGGAATTAAATTTCATTATTAATTTTTTTTCTGTAAAATCGTGTGAATGCAATCTGTTAATTGCTAATATACTATTAGCATGAAAGTTTATTGAAACGAATACATCTTAACTGAGCATTGGTGCATATTTTATGCAAACAAATAAAATATGTCTAATTGTGTGAGCAATAATTGTATGTTGAAAGAACCGGATAAAAGCGTTTCTGTGGTCAGTCATCGGGAAATGTTTTTAAGTGATATCTCTGCTCAATAATATCCTCGCTATGAAGAAGTCACATGAGTTAAGTTCCAAGATATCTTCACATTATCACTTAAAAACGATTCTATGACTAAAGCGCTCACTTCGCTCGCGTGCATCGCTGGCCGTTGAACTGAATATAGAGGCCATTTATTTCTTTTTTCTCCGATTTCACTGACTCATGCGTGCGTCGGTGGTGGTCGAGCGTGCTTGCACTGGCCACTGCGATAAAAATCAGCGGCGACACGTAGTAAGCAATTCGCAAAAACACATCCAGCGGTCAGTGATTCGTTTTCATTTGCATGTTAATGAGGGAGCTGATGGTGGCTTATTTTTGTTAAAATGCTTGGTTACCAATTTATAAATTAAAATTGAACCCAATTAACAGTATTGGCTACACAAAAGCCAACTCATTTAAATAATAATATATATTATAATATAAATGCACGACTGCCTTGGTTCATAGCTCTCAATTTTACATTAAAATCAACTAAATAAAAACCAATTATTCACAAAAATATAGGAATTGATATACATAAATTTCCAGTCGATAATTTTAATTATACATTGCAGAACCGTACCTGTAACTTAAAATAATCCTGATAGATGAAGGAATTGTCTACTAATGCAATCTACATTTTAAGTATCCATTTGTAGCGATAAATAAACACATTCAAGTGCAGTACACATTCAACTGAGCAGGTAACGGTAGCGATAAACGAGCTTTAATACATTAAAATTTACTACGGCTTTATTTCATATCTTTAACACAAATATGACCCGATCACAAAATGAAAATCTTGGAGATATTGTCACTGATTTCGGTGGGCCTTCGTACGTGACCTTTCCTCCAAAGGTCATAAGGTGTTCGCTGACTCTTCAACGCTGAGAGACCCCGAGTTCTCCCACTGATCAATATGCTAAGAACCTTAAAATAGATGCCCTATAGCTCCCGAAACGAAAGAGATCCAAAGGTAAAAGTGAATACAATTGTAAAGGAAATTCCAAGGGTTCATGAAAGTTACAAATCATTTAGGGTAAATGCACTTCAGTAGGGGTAGGTGAATTCAAAAAATGCACCTAAAATGTGACTACGTACATTGCGTGCATGGTTTATCCTCACATGCCCCCGGTTGGGTTACTTGACCATTCCATTGCTGGCGACATGACCAAACCTGCATTGTAAAATCAGTGTCATAATCACCAGTTATCGAGATGATTAATATTTCAAATTGACTTCACATAGGAAACCCATCGGTCCTCTCGCCATCTCTCCTTCGACCCCTCTGTTGGGCGCGAAAATACAACTCTAATACTTCCATCTTGCAACCCTGGACGAAACAGATAACAACAGGGAATAAACCCTTTTAATTAATTTTTATTTTATCGTTTTCATATATTGTGCTCACTATGAAAATTAGAAATTCTCTCAACTGACTGATAGTCTCACTGGCTTCATTAATGGTAATTTATTTGATGATTGATTTTTTCGTACCAAAAGCGTCCTTGGAAGGGAGGCAAGAGATCGAAATGTTGGTTAAACTATCGGGAATGCACCCATTTTCTTTGGCAGTGATCGAGCTGGCGTGCGGCGAGTACGGCGACGTGACGGGGAAGATGGTCGAGGGAGCAGACAACGGCAAGTGCACTCGGTGGTTCAAGAACCAGCGCCAGCCCTCCATGGTCGCGGTGCGCCGAGAGTCCAAGACGCCCGCCGGTGGGTTATAATTATAATACCCCGAAAACCACCCTGCCCTTCGCAGGACTCACGGCATTCAGAGAGCGCGTAGGGTAAAGAAAATGGGTGGCCAAGACGGTCCCAGAAGGAGGGACAGCGCTCTAAGGGAGAGATAGGATGAACTCATGGTGAAAACCCGTTTTGCAACTAATATCGAGTCCTAACAATAAAAACGCAGCGATACGGACGTCGAATATGCCCAAACTTGGACGATAGATAAGGGTCCGCAAGTCTTGACTATGAATTGAGTGGATATTCGAGTCTAAACTATTAATTTTTTTTTAGTAACCTACCGGTTGAGGTAGGTTTTGGATGGACACAACTACCAAATTTTGTGACTCCTAACAAAACACAATCCAGCAACCTTCTCGAATCCCTCTTCATCTCTGAGTACTTTCTTCCACCCCTCATCTCGTCCAACATCCCTATCCTGTTCCTGCCTTTCCTCGTTTGCCTAACATTCTCCCCTCAATTACAGTCTTCAACATCCCACTACCGGTCAATGCCCCCTTCATCCACTTTTCCTGCCTACATAGGATTTTTCCCAACAAACCCCTCTCTTCGCCCACCATATCAAGTACTTCCTCATATGTTTTCTTCTCTGTCCATTTCAACTTCTCCATTCTTCTCCACACCCACATTTCAAAAGCCTCCAGTCTACGTCTATCCTCCTGCTTCAATGACCACGTTTCCGCGCTGTAACTAACTACGCTCCTCATCAAAGTTTATATCCTTACTCAACGTCCCTGCCATCAACTCCCTCCTCCTTGTGAAAGCCTATTTGTGCCAAGCGCAATGCTTCTCCTCATGTCCCTACTACTTTGACCTTATCCAAAACACTTCCGAGATACGTAAACTGTTCCGCCTGCTCTAGTTTTCCCTCCTATTTCAATGTTTAGCTTAGCCTTTTTCTTTCTAGAAAATCGCATAACCTTCGTTTTATTAATATTGATTTTCATCGCATACCTGTCGCACTGAATTTCCAATTCACTCAGCAATAGTTGCAACCCCTTGGTTGACTGACAAAGTCAAGCTTGGTCATCAGCAAACCTAACTGATTTCACAAATTGTTCTCCTACTTTCATTCCTACCTCCAGTTCTTCCCATGCCTCTTTGATCATTTTCTCCGCATATACATTGAACTGCAGCGGTGAACTGCCTTACCCCTCTTCCTAACACTGCCCATCCAGATTCTCCATTCCCCAATCGCACCAGAGTAGTCTGAGACATGTACAGGTTGCGGATTAGCCTCCTATCCCTCCAATCTATTCTTATTTTCTGCAATTTACTGATTAGTTTTCACCAATTCACTCTATCAAACGCTTTTTCGAAATCTGCGAAACAGGCAAATACCTCCTGGTTGTGTTCTATATTCCTCTCGATTAATAATCTCATTACTGCAATGGCATCACGCCTACTTCTCCCCTTCCTAAACCCAAACTGATCATCCCCTAAGTAAAAATCTGCCATGCTCTCTATCCTTTTGTTTATGATCCTGAGATCAACTTTATGTGTGTGGAATATCAAACTCATTGTCTTGTAGTCCTCATGTAGCCTTTACCTTTTTCGGAACAGGACCTAACAGTGATCTCACAAAATCTTCCGGCCAGATTTCTTCCTCAGAGATACTACAAATTAGTCCATATAGCCTCTTTCTCCTACATGCTCCTAAACCTCTGCTGCTGGAAATACAGGTGCCCCGAGTGCCTTGCCCGTGAATCGAACCCAGGACCCCCCGGTCAGTAGTCCAACGCTCTACCCCCTGGACTACCGCGACCCACCTTTTAGGGATATGAAACTAAATAAGGCCGTGGGGGTGGATAACATTCCTGCGGAACTACTAAAAAGGTTTAGGAAAATGTGGGGAGAGGCTACTTGGGCTTTAATATATATATATGCCATGACGCCATCTCTTGGCCAAAGAATCGGGGCGCTTGGTAACATATAAGAACCACTGATCTCAGATTATATAACGTCTCCTTGAAACTCAAGTGATTAGAGCATCCGCCCGGTAAGTGGAGTGATTCGGTGTACAAGTTCCAGTCAAGGAAATATTTTTACTCTTGAGATCTGTTCGATTTCTTCTTCCCCACCTCTCCTGTGTTCCTCTTTATGTGTTCCTTTCCCTTTTCCTTATATCTACTTTCATATGAATGAATATTTGTTCCCCATACGGCGGGATTTTGTGTTTAAATGTGTGTGTATATACTTGCAGGGTCTTGATCACGACTTTGTAAGTCGATACCTGGGTCTCGGATGTTGCAATAGTTGCGGTGAGCAGATTGTTTTCTTTTCCGATTTTGTGTCAATTCCACCTCCTCCCTCTCCCTCCTTCCCTATCTTCGCTCTCCTCTAGCCTCTCCTCTCCCCTTCCTCTCCCCAAACTTTTTTCTCACCCCTCCTCCACCTCCCGATGTTACTGGCCCCCTTCCCCCCTGGCCCCCTTCCCTTTCTCTCGCACACCTCACCTTTACTATTCCAGCAGTCATTACTTCTATATCTTCCAATTAAGACGGAGCAGAATTCCGTCCAAAATTATCAAGGAATAACGTTTGAGTGTTCTTTTTATGTGTTTTTATATTGTTTATATATACATATATTTATTTACACAAAAGTGAAATCCACTGGTATACTCTTACGAGAATTCATTACTATTGATTTTTGATAAATGTATTTTTTGAAGGTTTACATTTCCCGTTCTTCCGTGTAACGTCGACGAAATCATATATATATATATATATATATATATATATATATATATATATATATATATATATATATATATACGTAAAGTTTTATATACCATAAACACAGTAATCAAACCGAATTTCTATGCATTCACGCACACATTCAAAACGAAATCCCGCCAAATGGCGAACAAATATTCATTCACATGGAAAAAGATACAAGGAAAAGGGAAAGGATAATATGTTGTATAAAAAGGATAGTATGTGTGTGCATATATATATATATATATATATATATATATATATATATATATATATACACACACAAATATAACTCGATGTATTATTTGGAATCTCAAATGTTGTGGACGCTTAAATGTCCTAAACAATTTAAACTAATATATAAGTGATCAAGTAGTAGTAATTTGGGGAGAAAAATTTGGCCATTTACGCCATTATGAACAGGTGGGTTAGTTGGTGAAGGTAGGTTGCACAAGTAAAGGGTAGAGAGAAAACAGTCGTCAGTTAAACATAATAGTTTTAGGCTTAACTTTTTCGTATTCCTTCATGATGAGGGTAGAAAAAGAAACTTATTACCTCCACATAAAGAGTGTGGAAGTGCGTATATTTCTTTTTCTGCTCTCATCATGCGTCAGTTCCTAAGCCTTGTCTTAGCGAAAGACTCCAAGGGGTGCACAATTAATATCTTATCGGTCGGACGCTCCTTTTGGACTACTCCCCAAATATCACCCACTATCACAATACTATTAAGTACCGGTTGGGATACCTTTTATATTGTCTGCCACCGCTGGGATTCAAACGCGGACACTCGGGGCGGGAAGCCAGTAAACTAGCAACTACATCAATCCTACCCCTAATGAGTTCTCATTGTTATATATATATATGACATGTGTATATATTTATATATACATTTAATGTATATATATATATATATATATATATACATTAAATATATATATATATATATATATATATATATATATATAAGTATATATATATATATATATATATATATATATATATATATATAAGTATATATATATATATATATATATATATATATATATATATATATATACACATTAAAATTCTAAGGAGAGAATAAATGGGTTTTCTCCGACTAGTACGAGATGAGCTTTACCATCACGAATCAAACCAACCTTCGGGTTGATTACTGGTTGTTTTCAAAGAATTATTTTATCATTAGGGCAAAATAAATTGCCCATTGCCGTTAGTTTCATGAACACTCCTTGCACGTAGTAAGTCTCCTAATGAGTCTTACCGTCAAAGTCACTGCCTATAATCCCTCGACCGTTTGCCCAAATGGTAAAAGTTTAGGAAATGCTGGAATTTTATTTTAATCTGATTTTCATTCTGAGTGCAGCGCTCTCTAGGATGGGTGTCTCCCGACACAGCCTGGCACCCGTGGAACCCGTCCTCTCGACCATTTGTGGCACCCGCGCCGACGGTATCCACATCCGGCAGGAGACGTCGCAGTGGAACCAGCTTCGTGTGCTGCTCAATAGAGGGTTCGTCAAGAGCAAAAGAGATACGGTACGGCGGCGGATCGAAGAACTACGCGCACTCTGGCAAACCGAAACGGCCGTCGCGGGCATTTCAGTTTGAACTGAATGCGACGCAATGCTTTTAACACCGCGGAAGATAGCCCTCAGTGCGGCACTCGTTATGGTGGCATAACGATAGAATTAGCATTGATTAGCGATTGTTTTATTGAATTAATTCATGGTTAGGAAAACTTCCGGACGAAGTTCACTATGCTATATTTACTATATATTTCATTATCTAGTGAAACTAATGTGATCGATCGTTCGCCCGTTATTTGTTACGATTGATCCATGTTACGACTTAAGGGGATTCACACCAACTAGAGCCATTTTCTCGGCGACTAAACGAATCTACGATCGTAAAATGTAGAATTTTTGCCTGGCATATGATGATGTACAAATTCTCACATAAATATTTAATCGGAAATGAAAGCATCTTGGCAACCATAGTTCTGGATTCCAAACTTCAAATCAAATGAATGAATTTAGTAATGGATAGATAACTTAATCAGAATGCCGTAGCTCAGTTTTGTAAGAATATTTCTTTTAACGTATAAAACCGATAACATTCTGCTTTGGTTCCTAGCGTCGTACGTCCATGACAGCAGCCATTACAATGATTCTGCGATAAACATCAGGTAACCCGCTCAATAAATACTTTAAAAGGAATAAGCACTAATACTATATGTTTGATTTTCACTCGGATTCTAATATATTTGTCTGAAAAGTAAACGCAAATGTGTCACCTACACAATGTAAGGCTATGTCAAATTTTAATTCACTTTCTGGAACAGGATTTTACATTTTATCGAGGAGATCATTGCAAAAATACGGAAAAGCGCAGTCCTCCTGCTTCGTTTTACTCGAGAAGCACACCCCGTAGGGGAACCTAAAATATTCTCCCATTCTGCCGAAGGTAATGTGGTTATGTTTGGAAATCAAACCCACACGGCAACATTTTAAAGGTTCGGTCCCTATTTCGAAGAGAAAGAAATCCACATTAAACTTTAAGCGACCTCATTTCAGCACACGAACGTGTACGCTAAACTTCTTTCATTGTTCGCTTGCGGTATCATACTGTTTCCCTTTCATGAAATTCAAATTGAAATCAGTTCTGTGCGGATGAACGCCCTCTTTGATTACATAACCGTTACGCTTTGGGGCTCAATCATATCGAAAATTGATCCGTTTTCTTAAGAGTGGGAGTGCAAGGCGGGAGGCAAAATAATTTCCTAACACGAGCTCACGCCGTAAACTAATCTGTTGTGAATGTTTCCTCCGCAGACGCTGACGTACATGCGCACCATGTCCAATCTGGTGGTGGGTCTCATGCTGGGTCTCCTGTACTTCGGCTCCGGCCAGGAGGGTTCCAGGGTCCTCGACAACTACAATTTGCTCTTCTCCATTCTCGTGCATCACATGATCACGGCCATGATGCTCACCATTCTCACATGTAAGGACGGACGAATCGTTACCCGTGAATGGACGTAACAAAAGGGACGCAGCAGGAAATTTAGCGTCGTGTACTCGAAGTCGACATGGCAGAGTGGGGAAAGAGAGCTGGACTCGTACAAATCAGCCACTTCCTACCGTTAGGAGAAACATTTTAAGGATATACCATTAATTCCATAAATTTAACTGAAACAGCATAATATGCAGAGAGCATAATAATTAACAGAGAATGTATATTTCCGGTCCATAAAACGATTGCTAATTAATTAAATCTAGCAATTAAATCAGACAACCCCGTTAGCTCTTTTGAGGCACGTTTTTGAAATTCTCTCCCCAATTAATATTTAATCTGATACTCGCGCTGCCAGTCAATATGCTTATATTGTAGGTGATGGCATGTAGGAAGCGGGGTCCATCTATTGATTTCTGTAGCTATTTTAGACGTTATTTTTACCTCTTGTTTCAGTTCCCATGGAGATGTCCATTTTGCTCAAGGAGCACTTCAACCGGTGGTACTCCATTAAATCTTATTACGTTGCCATTACCATCACAGACCTTCCAGTTTCGGTGAGTACTACGTATTTACGTTGTGATTTCTGCATGTCCCCTTTCCTCGAGAAAAGTAGCGGCAAAATTGAATATTATTAATTTTTCCACAAAAAGTAATATTATGCGTGATTATTCAAGCCCGAGCACCAAAAGTAATAGGGAGGATATTCGAGCACCATCCTTCATAAATCGTGCTCCTAAAAACTGTCCACGCATTATAAGACTGTTCAATATTTATTTGCAATAACATTGGATTCAAACTTATAAGTGGCGCGTATTCAATCAATTTCATACCATTGAAGTTACTTGCTCTTCAACTCATTTCAATTGTCTCTTTGCTTGCAGATCTTTGGGTGCGTTCTCTTCACCGCCCTCGTGTACTTCATGAGTGCCCAGCCCTTCGAAGTCGTCCGTTTCTCCATGTTCACCATCATCTCGCTCCTCGTCATGTTTGTCGCACAGAGCTTCGGGCTCATGATCGGAGCCGTCTTCAGTGTTGTCGTAAGCACAAGACGATCCTCAATCATACGTATTTAAGGAAACCCAAATGATTTTGCCTGAAAGCAAGAGAAAACAAAATGAGGGTGGAAAAGAAACTTTACACTTCCACGATAAAGATTTGTGATATTTCACACGACCATGGTTTCGGTGCTGCGAATCATCATCAGATAAAATACATCAACATTTTGCCAACTTATGTAGTCTGGCTCTAAGAGGGGAGGGGGTAAGGTAGGGGGGGTACGGGAGAGGAGAGGGGGTAAGGTAGGGGTCGTAAGGGAGAAGGGAGGGGGTATGGTAGGGGGAGTAAGGGAGAGGAGAGGGGGTGAGTCGACTTTAGGTGCAGCAGCCCATTAGTGGTCCAGGGGAGGGGGTGAGGGTATCTATTGGAAGATTCCTGGCTAAAATTTCGGAAAGTTTATATTAATTAAATGATCTTAAAAAATGATCATTTTTAAAAATGATTTTTTAAATAAAAATATTGTCATGATCATTTAATTAATATAAACTTTCCGAAATTTGAGCCAGTAACCTTCCAATAGATACCCTCACCCCCTCCCCTGGACCACTAATGGGCTGCTGCACCTAAAGTCGACTCACCCCCTCTCCTCTCCCTTACTCCCCCTACCATACCCCCTCCCTTCTCCCTTACGACCCCTACCTTACCCCCTCTCCTCTCCCGTACCCCCCCTACCTTACCCCCTCCCCTCTTAGAGCCAGACTACATAAGATGGCAAAATGTTGATGTATTTTATCTGATGATGATTCGCAGCACCGAAACCATGGTCGTGTGAAATATCACAAATCTTTATCGTGGAAGTGTAAAGTTTCTTTTCCACCCTCATAATCAAGGAATTCCACAAAATTAAATCCTAAACTGTTATCTTTAAAACAAAATGCGTTTAAAATAAACAGATGCTTTATGAACCACAATTTTCTCTGACTAAAGATTTGGTAATTTCTTCTAAGACATATAGTAATTCGCATTCTGGGGATTTCGGTGATGATTATTTTTATCCCTAATCAATCATGGGAACGTGATATTTTAAATCTCTCGATCTCTTTCTTTCTGTTCCTTTTTTTTGTTAATGATCCTTCCCACTATAATTCGCATAAATATCTCATTCGCACCCATCTATCAATTTTTTTCACCAATCCTCTATCCAGAGTCTATTTGGGTGACGTTAAAGATTTTTAACAATAGCCATCCATCCAGTAATAAACAATCTTTTATTTAAGCTATTATATTTTTATGACGAGACGTCTCATTAATACTTTTTAATCAGGGGTGATGAATGGATTCACACTTCAATTACTCTCTCCCTCCCTTTAGTCTTTCTCTTATTAAATATCTACTTGAACCATTTGATTGCTAATAGTTCTCCTGTATTTAACGTGAAGTTAAGAGCAGCCGGAATGAGTTTCCCTGGAGAGGACGTTAGCTCCACAATCCGCAGTGAATGGCAAGAAGCAAGTTGAGGCGACCGATAAAAACATTTCTTAACACCCACCTCAATGTATAGTGTACGGACACAACTCATGCATCCGTATGGCCTTGGCAGGTTGCATCATTCGTCATTGATGATGGAGCATTTTCCATCAACTTTTACATGTTTCATTAAATGTATTGCTGTATTCAATTGTTCCCGGCTCAACTTTGTTGAAGTTCATGTTCATTAAATGAAATGTATTACTACGCGATGTTTCAAAACAAGTGTATTTCACACATCCTAGACGCAGAAGATGCTGCGTAGCGACTACACAAATGATTAAGTTACAATACAAGGAATATTTAGTCATATGAAACACATTTTTGTAAAAGAGTATTTGTATTAAATCAATTCAGCGTCAACATTTTCCGCAAAGCTACATTAATTCAATCGTTACGCAACGTGTAACACCAAACTTTATGATAAACCAACTAAATTTAAACGATTGCTTCCCCCACTATTTAATAAATAATCGAATTTCTTATAAGCAATCCTTCCATAATTTCTATTTTAGTAAATTTGCGCAATTACTCGTACATTGCTGGAAATATGCATCGTTTTATTTCCAAGGTGAATTGATAATGCGTCTTTCCGAAGGGGTTTGACGCCCATGATTAACCAAACCAACAAAGACTGGTCGACGCCTCCTTCGCCCCTCCGCCTTGAACAACTATCCCATTCCCAATTACGCACTCTTATTTTATTCTTTCAGAATGGAACTTTTCTGGGCCCTGTCCTGTCAATCCCCATGATGATGTTTGCGGGATTCGGTGTGACGATCAGGGACATGCCGGAATATCTTCGGTGGGGTTCCTACGTGTCCTACCTGCGATATGGATTGGAGGGGTGAGCAAAATTTAAAGACTTTTGCATTTGAGACGCGGAAAAACCATTAAGAAAGGAAGATGACCGCGCGACAGACAGATGCCCAATTAAATAAGAGGACCTCATGGCCTCCACACGCTCCTTGGAGAAGTTGAACTTACTCATAATCCGTAGTCCAGATACACCATCTCGGCACCTAAGAGTTTATGTGGATTAGGCCCTGTATAAATTGTGATTAAAAGTTTACAATGAAACTGAAATTACTCGTTCATCACATTATGTAGCGTTCTCGTGTAAACGTGAATGCACCAGGGTGGTATGAGCGTCACGAACACGACATTTCCCTCATCTGATTGCGCAATAAAATCATTTCATTCTCGCAATTCACTTTCGAGATATCAGATAAACCAATATAGCTGTCAAGATAGCACAGAGAACTGAGCAGCTCTCCATCTTGCCTTTTGCAAACCCCATTCCACACAAGGATCCCAACAGCATTTCAGGAACAAAAACAAAAATTATTCCACAATTAAAGTTGCCAAATGCTATGTTATCTACGTTCATTGTCAACATATAACTACATTCTTCATGGCATAAACAATGTTGTCATATGAGTAGCTAATCATATCAAAAATGGAGATAATAGATAATCTCATCGCAAGCTAGCCTTCATCAACTTGAATTTCAGGTTCGGACGGAAAGTGGTCGTTTTTCGCTGGGCAAGCAGGCACCTGTTCGTATGCCGCAGGGAAAGGAGATGCATTGAAACCACATGCAGACCATTTGTCATAGCATTCAGATTTTGAAACCAGGAAAGAATCAATGATGTCGATATTTTTTTTCAATATGAACATTCGCAGCGGCAATATAAAAGACGGGTGATATGACCCCTGACTGGGGGCCCCTCATGGCTTTTAAGGAAATTGAAATACGTACAGAAACACTCACCCTTCGGAGTCAAGAGCAATTCATTCTTTCTTAGTTCATAACTCATATGCGTAATATAAAAATCTCTAAAATAAGGCATTCTGTTGTATCACGTTAATTAATCGTTTCATCTAGATGTTAGCGACTTTAAGTATTCTCATTTTCGGAGAAAGCGGGCAAACAATGATGACGGCTCCATGGATTACAAAGAGATGTTTAGGAATGCGCTGGTCCCTATTGACGCACCGTATTAACTTAAAAAAAGTAATTCTATTGTTCTTTGTTAAATAAAATTGTTCTTTTCATTAAATGATGCCTCTTACGAGGGAAAAACGGGAAATGTAAACCTTCAAAAAATACATCTATCAAAAATCAATAGTTATGAATTCTCGTAAGAGTATGCCAGTGGATTTTACTTTGTGTAAATAAATATATGTATATGTAAACAATATAAAAACACATAAAAAGATCACTCACACGTTTTTTCTTGATCATTTCGACGGAATTCAGCTCCGTCTTCATCTGAAGAAATAGAAGTAGAAGATAGAATATTACTTCTATTAAGAAATAAAAGATTTCTAGTAAGAAATAGAATATTACTTCTATTTCTTCCGATGAAGACGGAGCTGAATTCCGTCGAAATGATCAAGAAAAAACGTGTGAGCAATCTTTTTATGTGTATTTGTGTGTATATATGTGTGTATATATATATACACACACACATATATATATATATATATATACACATATATTAGTACACATTTTTTTAAGGTAATTTACCGGTTAAGGTAGTTTTTTGGATGGACAAACCTACCATACAAACATTTTATTACTCCTGAAAAAACACAAAATTCATCATACTACTCTATATAAGCACTTTCTTCCTCCCTTCATCCCGTCCAAAATCCCTATCCTGTTCCTTCCCTTTCCGCTTTTGCCCAACACTCTCCCCTCTATCACAGTCTTCAACATCCCACTGCCGGTCAACACCCCCTTCATCCACTTTTCCTGCCTCCATAGGATTGCTCCCAACAAACCCCTCTCTTCGCCCACCATACCAAGTACTTCCTCATTTGTTTTCTTCTCTGTCCATTTTACCTTCTCCATTCTTCTCCACACCCACATTTCAAAAGCCTCCAGTCTACGTCTATCCTCCTGCTTCAATGACCACGTTTCCGCTCCGTACAGAGCTACGCTCCATATCAAAGTTTTTACGAGTCTTTTCTTAATATCCTTACTCAAAGTCCCTGTCATCAACTCCCTCCTCCGTGTGGAAGCCTCTTTGCCTAGCGAAATCCTTCTCCTTACATCCCTACTACTTTGACCGCGTTGGTCCAAAACACTTCTGAGATACGTAATCTGTTCCACCTGCTCTAGCTTTTGCCCTCCTATTTTAATGTTTAGCTTAGCCTTTTCCTTTCTAGAAAATCGCATAACCTTTGTTTTATTAATATTGATTTTCATCTCATACCTGTCGCACTGAATTTCCAATTCACTCAGCAATGCTTGCAAGCCCTTGGCGGACTGACAAACGAAAGCTTGGTCATCAACAAACCTAACTGATTTTACGAATCCCCCGCCCACTTTCATTCCTACCTCCAGTTCTTCCCATGCATCTTTAATAATTTCCTCTTCATAAAAGTTGAACAGCATCGATGATAATGGGCAACCCTGCCTTACACCTCTTCCTAACACTGCCCAACCGGACTCCCCGTTCCCCAGTCGCACCTGTGCCGTCTGAGACATGTACAGGTTGTGGATTAGCATCCTATCCCTCCAATCAATTCCTATTTTCTGCAATATACTCATTAGTTTTTCCCAATTCCCTCTATAACACGACTTTTCGAAATCTACGAAACAGGCAAATACCTCCTGGTTGTATTCTATATTCCTCTCGATTAATAATCTCATTACTGCAATGGCATCACGCGTACCTCTCCCCTTCCGAAACCCAAACTGATCATCCCCTAAGTAATCATTTGCCCTACTCTCTATCCTTTTGTTTATGATCCTGAGAACAACTTAAGCTGCGTGTGATATCAAACTTATCGTCCTGTAGTCCTTACATGATGTAGCCTTTACCTTTTTCGGAATAGGAACTAAAACTTATCTCACAAAGTCTTCCGGCCAGATTCCTTCCTCATAGATACAACTAATCAGCCCATATAGCCTCTTCCTCCCACATTTTCCTAAACATTTCAGTAGTTCTGCAGGAATGTTATTCACTCCCACGGCCTTATTTAGTTTCATCTCCCTCAATGCCCTTTCTATCTCATTGTCTAGTCTGCCTGGACCTAAGCTGTCTGTCTCTACGTCATGTCCCTTTTCTACGTCAAACTTCGATGGTCTAAGTTCTTTACTATACAGTCCTTCCATCTCTCTTAGATCTTTCCGGTGTCAACTATTATCTTACCCGTCTTATCTCTAACTGTTAGCATAGATCTTCCTTTCTTACTTCCCGATAACGCTTTAACTTTGCTGTACAGCGCACCGATTTCACCCTTCCTCTGCAGACTTTCCATATCCTCGCACTGCGTCTTCCACCATGCTTCCTTTGCTTTATTTGTTGACCGCCTCAATTTATTGTTCAATTCTTTGTACTTCATTTGGCCTATTTCTGTATTTACATTCTTCCATTTTCGCCGGTCATCCATCTTTGTAATCATCTTATCCGTGATCAATGGTTTCCTTGTCCTTTTAGCGTTAACGGTTCCAATATTGTGCTCATCATTGTCCTAACATTCCACGTTCCTATTCTAACTAATTTTGTCTTCTTCTCCTGCGTCTTCTGTCCTGCTGCTCCTGGTTTTCCCTTGCAAGGGTTTCGTAGGATGACGACCACGGAAGCCTTTCCTCCCCCGCTGCCGGGCACGACACACGGCCGATTGGGCCGAGCCCCGTAGTTGCCAAGACTCAAAATATCTGTTTTGTCCATCATATTTTTCTTGGGAATGATAATTGAGGTGGTTTCCCGTTGCCTTCCTCAATAGTGTTTTTAACGTGACACCATCACTTACTGGCCGCCCCACTGGGGTCAGACGCCATTGCAGCCGCCTCACTGAGGAACAGACGCTGCGTGGACTACCTTTCGTCTGGTCCTAACCTTCGACCTATCTGGCATGGGTGTCCCTACCAGGAGCACTTATTATTACTCCCGCCAGCACAGCACTAGGGGTCATCGGAACGCACAAGCCCTTCCACCACGTCAAGGTTGTAGTCTGGGGAGGGGTCATATATATATACATATATATATATACTACCTTGATCAAAAATTTCCCGGAATTTATTCAGAAAATTAAAAATACAAGTTTATTCATCTAAATCTATATTGTCCCCTTCAAAGTAATCCCCATCGACTGCAACACACTTATGCAAGCGCTTGATCCAATCCTCGAAACATTTTTTATATTCGGTTTTCGGTATGTCCATCAGTGCTTCCTGCGATTTTTCCATTACTTCCTCTCGGCTGCTAAAACACGTTCCCCGTAATGGTTTTTTAACTCGATTGAACAGAAAGAAGTCACAGGGAGCCAAATCAGGTGAATTCGGTGGCTGTTGGATGGTATTTGTTGCATTTTTCGTCAAAAAATTACGAATAATGATAGCACTGTGCGACGGTGCGTTATCATGGTGCAAAATCCACGAGTTTTCTGCCCACATTTCTGGTCTCTTTCGGCGAATTGCTTCACGCAAACGTCTCATAACGCCCAAATAATACTCTTTGTTTACTGTCTGGCCTTCTGGCAAAAATTCATGATGCACTACACCGTTGTAATCCATGAAAACCGTCAGCATTGCCTTCTTTTTTGACGGAAAACGACGTGGTTTTTTTGGTCTCGGCTCATTTGGTGAACGCCATTCACTTGCCTGATGTCTGGATTGCGTGTCGTACCCACGTCTCGTCTCCAGTAATGATCCTTTTGATGAATGTGGGATCGGATTCAGCCTCGCAAATCATGTCTTTTGCGACGTCAACACGGTCTCTTTTTTGCATGAAATTGAGGTCTTTTGGCACCAACTTTGCTGCTACACGACGGAAACCCAAATCATTAGCCACAATGTCTTGGGCGGATCCATAGGCAATGTTCAAGTCCTCCGCTATTTCTCTGATGGTTAATTTGCGGTTATTGACCAACATTTCTTTTACTTTATCAATTTTTTCACCGACTTTCGATGTCGATGGTCTGCCACTGCGTTCATCATCTTCGATTGACTCACGACCACTTCTGAACCGCTCGTGCCACTGGTAAACGACCGTTTTTTTTTAGAGAATCGTTGCCGAAACACTTTTCCAACATTTCCAACGTCCGTGCGCCACTAAATCCGTTTTTTACGCAAAATTTAATACAAGTTCGTTGTTGCAAATTTAAATCCATTTCTGAAATTGTAAAAAATCGCCAACACACACAGAGATAGATGTACTCTTGGCTACGTAACTTTTGCAAATGTCAAGTTATGACACTAAGATTTAAAGGGAATATCAACAACAGATGTACCAATTTAACAAAAAAAACAGAACTCAAATCGGAACGATGGGAGCGCCACACGGTGGTTATTCCGGGAACTTTTTGATCAAGGTAGTATATATATACATGTGTGTGTGTGTGTATATATATATATATGTTTTCGTAGACGTAACACGGAAGTGCCGAATAGTACAATACACAGTAACACACAATATAGAAACACAAAAAAAGAAGAACACTCATACGTGTGTTCTTCTTTTTTTGTGTTTCTATATTGTGTGTTACTATATATATATATATATATATATATATATATATATATATATATATATATATATATATATACATACATACATACATACATACATACATATAATTTGCTTCAAATAATAAGTTTTCGCAATTATGGATATGTTTTCAACAATATTTGGCTTATCTGATGAATGATTTTAGTCGAAGACCATTTCACTATATGAAATTCCCAGAGTGAAAACTGGATCTTCTTTATTAAAATATTTAATCTTGCAATACATTTTCCCCGTGTAACAACAACACACCAACCAGATTTCCATATTGTAGTAATTAATTTTAATTAATCGTTTCGAATACCATTTTTGCTTCTTTTGTAGAGGAAGACTCTTTCTTTGGGCAAATTTTACAGTTAATTTATTGGCAATTAAGGTTTAGATTTCAAAAGAAGTGATGATTAAAAATGAAACTACTATTGCCTCTGAAATGCTTTGTTACACCATAATTATCAATGAAATCATATATCTAATATCTTACGGTTACCACCTGATGGCTGCTTAATTTATTTTCAATGTTACACCTTGCCCTGACTGCCCATTGGATTGAAAACTAGACTAACTGGAAATCCAACGAAAACAAAAAAATAGTGGGCAGAGATAACTGCTCATTAATGCAACAAAATAAAATGCTTATGATGATTCAATTTACATCCGTTTACAGGTACGTGGTTTCTATCTATAACAACAGGGAAACCCTGGATTGTGACAAGAAGTACTGCCACTACAAGTACCCACAGAAGTTCCTGAGAGAGGTGAGTGGGCATTGCATGATGACTGGACACATCAAGGATCCTAAGATGACCGCAGGGATCAAGGATCCTTTGCACGCGATTCGGGAAATCAGCGCGTCCCAGTCACTTTGCACCACACAGGCCTTTACCTTTATCTAATTCGATTTATTTGTCCTCAAATGAGAGTGTTAGCATCAATGTTATTTTAGCCTTCCGCAAGGAAGTTGGTATGGTGTAAAGAAGTTATTTTGGAACTCGGCGAAGCTTCCATTAGTAGAAAGGACATTTTCCTGAAATACCTACTTTACTCCACGGTCAATGGGCACACCCAAAATTTGTCTGAATATAATCATGAATCATAGTTTTCACTCAGCTGTGTCTTGATCTATAACCATAGGCACGGCGTGAATCAGGGTTCACAGACTCATTCAAAAGCACAAAGAAATGAGCAAATGCCGTGATTTTAGCGGGTGTACATCGGTAGCTTTTATCGAATTTTTTCACGCGGAAACTGAGTATCAGCTTAAGTCCACGGAATATTCGATTTAAACCCAGAATATTGGAAACCCACGAAATTAGCCAAGAATCCATGTCCAAAGAAGTATTTCGAATGCCTGAAAGATCTGTCAACTACCATCAATGACAAATAAAATTGGCAAATTAGGTCGCACTACCCACACGAAATAAGTTTACCCTCATTTAGTCTTGGCCCCGGGATTGCATCCTCTCGGTAAGTGTGGAACAATGGTTGGACGAAACTGAACCGGGACCGGCATTATTGAGAACTGGTTATGCAGTATTTTTTTCTTCTTCACCGATATCGAATCTTCCAAGGCTTATCTTTCTTCCTCCTATCAAATGAGAAGTGCTCCTAATGGGACAGGAAAACATGCGCCATGGTATTTTACAAATATTTTACGTCAATTCTGAGAAGTGTTTCTGTCCCGCAGGTGGACATGGAAGGCGGGGACTTCCTGGTGGACGTGCTCGCCCTCGTCGCCATTCTGGCCATCCTTCGGATCGCGGCGTACTTGCTCCTGAGGTGGAAAATCATGTCCGAGCGATGAAGTGACCGTCAGCGCGCGGATCCTCCCTCCGTCAGCTGGTGCTCGCGTCCCTGCTCCACATTCACCCCCTTATCTTCCCCTCTCACCCTTTCCCCCCTCCTGTCCCCATCCCAAACTGACTGTTTCCAGCGTGTCTTCGTGCAGCTGCGTGGAATTCCTAGGCTATTTATCTCTAGTTATATTATGTTGATTTTTACTGTTATTACTGGCGCCACTGCGTCGAATTTATTTTTGTTATTATCGACAGTCATTCATTCGGTTTGCTGGACGGCCAAAAAAATATTTTAAAAATGTTTAGCTCTAAGATTCAGTGGAGGTAAAAATGAAGTTACCTGTACTCAAGTGGAAAATTCATTGATCAAGACATGAAGACCCGGCAAGTAAATAGTTATTACTTTGGACGAGGTTTGATCAATATTTTGGCAGCGATAATCCTCCATCTGTTGTCATTGGTCGTTGCCTTGGACCTGTGATAATTGGAGAAATTCCTCTATGGCGAGTCGTTTTCGCCCATACATATAATTGGCGAGTGAGGAAGAGAGTGATTGACGAGGAAATGATCGATTTGAGTGGGGATAGGTGACAAGGAGAGAGCGACAAGATGCAGTTGGTGTGGTGACATTGTCCCTGCTCGCCTTCGCACGTCTGGGAGGGAGCTGCTGAGTGTATTTGCCGGAAGCTGCGTATCTTATCTTCCCATGGACCGTAAATCAAAATAACCAGGGCTTTTGAATGGTCACCATGATTTGTGAAAATTATTTTGAAACATATTGTACCCAAAAATGTTGCTCTCTACCACTATTAAAGTTTTTGAAATTGCTTACTGTTCATCACAATAACGCGAAGGGAAATACCATAATTGACAATGTCGACTTTGAAATATCCGTTCACTGTCATTTCACTGATTTCTTACAGCTTAAGAGACAGGTCGTGCTTGGATTTTGAATGAGAAATAATGGTACTCGAACGGTTTCAGGCGATCGGGCTCTTAAATGCCTACCGGGTGATACCTATGCATGTGCATATGAAAATACATGTAAAGAAAAATAAATTCCATTTGTGAGTTAAAGGTTACACAGATAATCCTCAAAATATTCTGGGATTGAGCTCTTTTTATGTGTTTTTTTAATATCCTTATAGTAATTTTCCTTTCCTATACTTTAAATCATACATAAAGATCAATTTCTCCCGAGAAGTTTGTGCATGAAATAAACAATATGTACGGTGCAGTAATTGGCTGTCTCGTTTCTGGGGCTCTTCGGGAGGAGGAAGCGATGACACATATTACTGCAATATTTGGTAAGTACCTCTGTCGCATAATCACAAGGATGATGTTCACTCCACTGAAATCTATATATATAGTACGTCTCGGTGTATTCAGGGTGAAAAGAAACTACATCACAATGGAAGACAAAGAAAACTACTGGGGAGGATATTGAGGTACAGGTAAATAAGTCAAAATTCATACAATTGGCTCGATTTACTGAGCTGTGGAAGAAATTGATGGTAGACAAAGAGCAATGCGAGGGTAGTACAATTAGTCCTTGGAAAAAAGTAGAAAAAAAAACATTTTTTGGGCAAATGTTTTTTTATTTTTCAACACAATCTTCTTTCGACTCTTTTTTATTTTTCAGCACAATCTCCTTTCAACTCTATACAATTGTCTAAGCATTTTTCCAATTTTTTTAAGCCGTTTAAAAAGTAGGATTTTGGAAGCTCCTCAAAATAGGCATTTGTTTGATCGATTATTTCCTCGTTAGGCGTAAACCTTCGTCCGCCAAGCCATTTCTTCGTCTGGAAATACATAATAATGGGGGCCAAATCTGGAGAATCAGGTGGATGTTGTAATAATTGGAACTTTAATTCCATAATTTTGGCCATTGCAACTGCGCAGGTGTGCACCCGAGCATTGTCTTGATGAAAGGGAATCTTTTTCAGATGAGGACGCTTTTCCTTGATTTCTCTGCTCATCCGCTGCAATAATGACGCACAATACTCTCCTGTTATCTTTGTTCCCTTTTCCAAGTAATCAATGCAGATGATTCCGCGAGCATCCCTAAAGACCGTGGCCATAACCTTGCCCGCCGTCTTCGCCTTCTTCGGAGCCTGTTCGCCTTCAAAAATCCACTAATTTGACTGTTTGAGTGCAGTTGTGTATCCATGTTGCATAAACAGCTATATATCGACGCAGAATCTCATCAGGATTGCGACGGAAAAGCGCCAAAACAACCTCAGAGTCGACCAGACGATTGCGTTTATTCTCCGCTGGGAGTACCCATCTTGCCGAGATTTTTTGCACGCCCAATTTTACGTGAAAATTGAAGCTACTGTACCTTGTGATAGGCCTATGGTTTCTACTATTTCGCTTCTACACTTTGAGTCGTTGATCACTTAAAATCATATGGTGGATTTTGTCAATCATTTCGCGGGTAGACACTTCCACAATGATTCCGGATCTGCATTCATCTTTTGTGGATGTGCGACCACGTTTAAACTCATTCGCCCAATTGTAAACAGTTGCAAAAGAAAAGGAGCAGATGTGCCATGAACTTTGTCCAACTCAGCTTTGATTTCATTCGGCGTCAATCCTTTCAATTTCAAGTGTTTAATCACTGCTCGAAACTCATTTCTATGGACAAATTAAAGTCGTTTACTTCAACCGATGACATCAATGAAACTATACGACGGATACAGCTGCAAGTTAAACAGCTGACTTATTAGGAGTGTTATTTAATGGAAAAAAATAATTTTCGGTACTACGGGCGCCATCTCTTGGATTTTCTAAGGACTTATACCACCCTCGTACTTACAGTAGATTATGGGACTTCTGGATTTAGTTTAACTGACTGACGCTGGGCTGAACAAAAACATACCTCATAATGTCACGAAAGGAGTCGTTTCTCAAGTTCAAACTTTATGGTTATCGAAGTACTCCATCCGCGTCCAAACAGAATTTCATTTATTAGATAGTGCGGCGTACGTGCTGGCTCGTAAAAGAAAGGAGATGGTCGCCAGAGTTTGCTGGAGGATTAAAAGACATTGCAGGTGGGATACATCGCCTGAGGATTCGTATTTGGGAGGTTCGGCTCTTCATTCAAATGCAGATCAAAACGCCAGATTTTAATGAACGTTAGACTCAATTGAAGACACAAAGAGGCGTGTTTAGCTGTGATTGTGTACGCCCGTGCCTCTAGCACTGATTTAATTTCCTAAATATTTTCATTGAAGTACAATTTCTACTACACATAAACCTATCTTTAAATAAGGACTACAAAATGAGGCTTAAATGTTGATGTCATTACTAAAATGGAAAGGTGAAGCAATTCCTGGGAAATTATTGTATTACGAATAACATAATTAATAATGATGAAACCGTTTTGATAAATTTTGACCCTGGAAAGGGAAAATAGTGAAGGGGTTATAAGCACTTACTCATAGACTAAGAAAATAACTTTACATTTGCAAAAATGCACAATGCTATTCCGCACTACACGGAATCAATATAAACACAGCAACTACGACAGATTGGGCGTGTTTCGTACCTACTGACGATCCTTAAATGTAAAAGAACTATGCATCAGGAACCCTCGATTTTCGCCAATCATCAAATGAATTAAATAAAGTACAATTGAGTGAGATGTTTCACAGCACGCTCGAACAGATGAGTTCACCGATGCGCAGTCCACGTTGAGGGAATTTGGCTACTAAAACACACTTGAAGTAAAATTGCGGAGAATGATAGAGCGATAGCACTGTGGTGTGTACCAAGTGTACTATATGCTCCCAATGAGCTACATTTAAGCAAGCGTGAATTTATATAATTTATAACTCAAATAGTGATTTATAATATATATTCTGGTCTTGATGTTAGATGCGCATAAACATCAATAGCTCTCGATTCGTGAATTAGTTTGCAATAGACAACTAAGCTTTCTCGGCAATGCCTTTATTGTGAAGAAGATGGGGTAGTGAGCAAGAAAAAACGTTTTGCAATATGTCCACTCAGGAGATACCGTTATACCGCCTGGCATTCGTTACATGCTGTCAATGACTGTTCATTGATCGGGTACATACGTTTATTTTGCTGCTCATCTCTATAACTATACACAAAGTAATACAATTTCTACATGCTGATATGTAATGTATAACTAAGTAATTTCCTTACTTTTAATATTTAGGAAGTGCACGAAAATAGGAGGTGAATACACGTAGTCATACTTTAATACCTGAACCATGATACGAATCGATTACTTTCGGGTTGTCTGGCAAGGTGTGGTCCCTACCATGAAATTTGCGTCAAGCAATGAGAGGTGGTTGAAAAAATTGAGACAGCCCAAAGTGGTATGTTTAATTTATATTAAATCTACTGCTTGGGAAACCAACTGGATCCTAGATTGTAAGTCCCAGCATTGAAACAAGCTAAACAAACAATTAATCCGATGATGTTACTCGGATCTTCTATGTCGCATTTTTTTAATATGAGCGTGATATTTGCTGCTCTCCAGTCCTTGGGTACCAACAAATAAGAAGCTATTTCTGATGCCATCGTTTTGTGCAAGGATCAGGTCAGGGCCTGGCGATTTGTTTGGACTAATGTATTTAAGTTGGCGTTCGATTCCAACACTGAGATGTCGAAAATTAATTACACCAGACTAAGTAAGAGATGATTACAACAATCAAGACTCATTCAACCTCTCAAGTGGCGAGTACAAGGAAGCGGATTGGCGTGTCCCAAGTACTAGTGGGTATCGCACTCTTGCCTCGCGAACTGCCTCCATTCGGAGTGACGTTCCCACTCACGCGTGGTTTTCAGAGCTAGAGTACGCATATCTAATCAAGTCTATACAAGGTGTGATGTAGAAAAACTCGTTTTTACAAGGAATAAAAATATACCTCAGTAGTGTGATAACATACATTCAAAATTACTACTCACGACAGCCAACTTTCAATGTTATTTCTTGATATTACGAACCCAAATTTCATGAACAGACTATTATAATTACATTGACACGTATGGGAAACGTATAAAGTGCTGAAAAGGAGAAGAAAGGCAATCTTTCATCGCCTTCGAGGGACCGACAGACGGACGAAGACTCGTCACCAGGAAGGTAATTCTCGTAATCGTCCTGAAAGAGGGCAAAGCGGTCGAAGGGAAGCTGACTAAGAATAAGGGGAAATGGCCAAGAAGATTAAAACAGATTCATTTGTCAAACGAATGAGGAGCTGGAGGATTGCATCCGGTGACATTCTGCGAAGGCTCAAATACGAAGCACATACTCTCTCCGATCATGTTAGCGAGTCTCGGCGTGAGTCTAGGCTTCTTTTATCGCAAGTGCACTTTATCCTATTTCGCAAGAGATTGATAGTGAATAGACAAGAATAGGGTGTGAGAAAATCGCACTAATAGCAAGAAGGAGCTTGTTTTCTTCAAAAGACCTAGTTTCAAAAAAAACTTTGAAAGCAAAAATATCATCGGAGCACCGAACTGACCCAATGAATCTAGTAACATGAATATGTGGCCGAATGACAATGCAGTCACCATAACAACCCCTAATTACAAGATACATATGAAACCATTATTCTCGAAAGGAATAGGTTTTTCGGGAATATTAGCTAGCGAAATATTTTTGCAACCAGTGATCCAGATATGTGGGATTCCATAAACCTTAAAGAAGTTATTGCCTGACTCCCATTATTCTGAAAATGAAGGTTGTGGATTAGAGTACCCTGGGGATGATGACCTGTTGGCTCAGGACTATAATGGATTAGCAAAACATGTTGCAGGACATAATACACTTTATTAGGGAGTTACGACTTTTAAAGAATTAACACCAATACAACAACGGAGCCAAGAAGGAAATTTCAAAACAATTAAAATCATAGTGTTAGGAGAGCCTGGAGCTTTTTACTCTTCGCCTTCTAGTCCTTAAAGTCGCGATAATTGAAGGTAACTAGCAACATGACCATATATTTTGTTCGCCGATATATATTGCCAAGTAACCCCCTACATGTGACATCCGCTGCCAGCCCGCGGAGTTGTGTCGTCGCATTCCCTACCTTTCTTTGTCTTAGGGGGCCGAGACGTTCTCAGGGGGCCTTCGTTGCACGTCCACTTATAATTCCCCATCCTTACTTTTCAATCTCAATCTGCACGTTATTGGATGGACATTACTACATTTGTAGGTATAAGTTCATGTGCATGTTAGTTGATAGCATATATATTTGCATGCGCGTAAGTGCTTTTGCATGAATACTCGTACATACGCCTCTCTGGGCGTATGTTTGCATGCATCCGTTGCTTTGCATGTGCTTCAATTGTAGTTTACGGGTGTTGACCTGACACCCCCCGCCACATCGCCCCGCTGCGCCTTGCGGGGTATTATGTAGATGTGTAACATGGCGCGGATGACTAATCTTAAAACCAAGACGTTTTCACGTTCGGTCGAAACTGGAAAACTTTTAAATATTAATTAATTGAACTAAACCTTTGCAGGCATGGAATAGACATGGTCTAAGCCAGGGTTTCTTAGACTGTGGATTAAGGGCACATTATTTGTAATAATACGGATAATTTCAGACAATATCTTTAGGAAACGCGCCGAAATACGTTTCAAAACTCATTTTGGCGTTTTCAAACTCATTTGTAAAACGATTGGACTGGAATATTATGGATGCCCGCTAATTATTAATGTTAATAAAATTAGAGAGATTTATCGTAGAATGTATAGATTTAAGATGCCATATTTTCCACGGACGATAGGGGATCATAATAACATTGTACGACCGCGGTTGGGTCATGTTCGGGTAAACATTATTCTGGTGTGCATCCACCCCCTGCCACACACCCTGGTGGTGGCTTGCATTGTACATAAATAAATAATAAAAAATAGAAATAAATAACATAGATTTTTATGAGCATATTCTGTTGGTCATAATATGTTGACAGAGGAAAGTGTACGGTCATACGCGGGGATTTTTCCACCGCCGATGATAGTGTTTAGAAGAGTCTTGGTTGGGGAAAGAAGTGCTCGGTGAATTAATATAAAAATAAATAAATAAAAAAGAGTGACGTACGATGAACAATGATGAAGTGAGTGCAGGCATGTTCATGTAAAAAAATAAAAGAGCTGACTGCACCAAGTGATTTAGGGGCTGAATATTCGGACGACATTACACGAGAGTGTATGAAATTTATGATTTTTCATTAACATCCATTTCCTTTAATTATTGATTTGCATTAATTTGCCCTAAATATCATTTGCTATTGTTTTCTCTTCCACATACCAAACACATTCTCTCCTGCAATAGAGGAAACCTTGCGAAAGGTTCGTCATTACTTCAATTAGATTTCCTGGTCACCAATTTGTGGCGGCAATCTCTACGTAAGATTTTCTTCTTACAATGATTGAAAAAAAGAACTAACAAATATTTTGCGCGGAATATCACACTTTTTTGAAGTACTGTGGACATAAAAAGTCCTCCCGCCCAAATACCAGCTATCAACAAGATAAGAATGCGGAAATCATTTCTACATTTTTCCACGCGCTCACACTCCAGATTTTATCACATTTGGCGTAAACTTGACGCATGATAATAGTTCCATGCCATTTTTGAGAAAAGAAGGAACATGAATATTCGAGAAAGCGGCCGAATAATCGAGCAATAAACCGAGAATATATCCAACTCAACCGTGCGATAGCGTTTGCTCAAATTATATATGGCATATAAACCATATTGATAACATGTAAACTCTCGTATCGAGTGATGACATAAAGTCAAATAAATCCATAATCGACGTTTATTCATATAATATTTTCCGTTACTTTAAAAGTTAAACGACAGAAAAATAAAATGGTGCGACTTTAGTGGTTTGAAGTTAAGTTTAGACTTTCAGTTTTTGTGAGTTAAAGTTATCAACAGAAATCATTCGGGGGTTCTCCGGATGATTTCTTCTGTTGAATGCAACTCTTTAACTCCAATGTGACAATGCGCGAAACGACATCCAATGAAATACGTCACATCATATCGGAGACGAAAGCCACTCTGCAATAGCCAACGAAAAATGTCAAGAAAGGATCTTAAAATTGGCAAAGGGTTACTCCGGAAAAAGGAATAAGATTGAATTACGCAAAAAATGTGAATATGAAAGCGAAAATGAAGAAGACACGTGAAGCTGGTGGGAGGCGTCAAGGAAGTGAATGATGAGCGAACGCCCGGTAGGACGACAGAAGGGTGGAGGAAAAAGGAAATCGAAAGCAAAATATACCGAGAAATGAGCAGAATAGCGGAATTCCTTAAGAAACACACAGACAGACTCAGTAAAATGTCGAATGAACAATTAATTAGGTGCTCGGAGGTAAAACGACTAAGCACGTATGATCTTCTTGGCTTAACCACGTACTGCAGAAGTACATTTAATATCGCTATAGGACTAAGAAGCGATTGTAATGATCGCCGTATCGAAGAAATGGGTTGAGATACAAGGTTATTTTAAAATCAGAATAGTAATCGGAAGGATAAGAGGAAGGCTTGGCGTCAAACTTTCGGAAAACAAGTCTGCCTTCAGAAAGAAGAGGAAGGAGAGAGCATTCTTCTTGTGTTTGAGACCAACATCACAGAAAACGATACAAAACAAGTGTTTGGAGTTAAACAGACTAAAAATAACTTGCTGGGTCGTGCCAAATAAGATCATTAACAAATGGGAATGTTTCATGGATACGTGGAATGTGAGGGGTGAGCATGGAAAGAGAAAAGAGCGAGTGAATGAAATAATTGAGGGAGGACTGAATAACCAGTGTGCATGTAAAACAAAGCGTAAGGGTTATGTAGCTGTTGAAATTGATAGGATTGGCAAAGTGATCAGGGAATACCGATTGTGCACACAGGACATTTGATTGGTCCTGAATGAGAGAGAGAGCTAAAATGCGTGTGTGCGAGTAAATGAGCTGGAATCCCCTCGATGGATTGCTTTGGCTCGAATGACAGTCGGGTCTCGAAAGGCACCAAATGTAGCGTCGCACATTACAGTGGATGACGCATTGGAAAGCGTGCGTAAAGGATGGGCTCTGGAGAGAGGCTTTGAATGAGATTTATCCTAATGAAAGAATAATTGCTTAAGGTGGTATGAAATGATGGATTTGTGCTAAAACACTTATCCCTCAAGGAATGGTTTTATCATTTGGTTATGTGCCTAGTGATATATAATGGTAAAAATGTGTTTATCGGGTAAATAGATAAAGGTTCGGCTGATTTAGCGCATGTAGACGGTTGAACTGAAGTATGAATAACATCGTTTATCATAAATCCTTAATTATATCTTAATTTAATTTTTCATCCATTTAAATCTAAACCGGTTTCCATACGAGGGAAATGAGTGTTCGGATGAGGAATATTGACTTAGTTGCATACGGTGAGAGACAGAGAACGTTAGTGAAGGACACAGAGGAAACGAGAGTAGGTGAGTGTAGAAAATGGTGAAATGGACGATGCAAGGAGAGGCCGAGGGATAAACGCGATAAGAAATGATAGCGGTCGTATTGGAATAAATGCGGGGTCAGTCATTGTTAGAGCAAGTAAGCATTTCCAAGAATCGTATATTAGAGTTGTGGCACATGAAAGAGGCAAACCCTTCAGATGGCGAAAATAGCTGCGCAAAAGTTGAAGGCTTGCATATGAGTTAGATTTATAAAAGCGGGAAAGTTCAAGGCGTAAACACTATATCGAACGGACATTTTAATGCGTGATTACAACTTATTAGTAGCATTTGCAGGAATTGTTTGTTTGGAAATTTCAGCTGCGGAAAAATATCGAAATAACTTAATAATTACACTTATTTTTCGCGGATTATTTTTGATCGGAAGCCCTACCATTTAAGATAGGATTGGGATGGACTAGCGGGGCACAGCCTGACACTACTACGATAAACCTTATTCGATAGCACATACAATTTACTTCCCTTTCTTCCATTCAATGCATGCCTTCCGTATTCCTCCCCATGCCTCGCTTGCCTCATATCCTCCCCTCAATCACAACCTTCAAACTTCCATCGCCAATCTAAACACTGCGCATTCCCCACCCTCTTTGGATTTCTCTCAGCAACGCTCTCTCCTTCACCCCCCCCCCCCATGCCTAGCGCTTCTTAGTTTGATTACCTACCCGTCCGTTTCACCTTTTCCATCTTTCTCCACGCACAACTCAACCCAAAAGCCTCCAATCTAAGCCTCTTTGTCTTGCTTCCACGATCAGGTTTCCGAGCCGTACAAAATTACGCTCCATAACAAAGTTCTCATCAGTATTTTCTTAACCTCCTTACTTAACGCCCCTGACATCAATGCCCTCCCTCTTGTGAAATCCTCATCGCCTAACGCAAAGCTCCTACTACTGCGTCCAATTTCGTCCAAGATACTTTCAAGATATGCAAATTGCTCCACCTGCCCTAGTTTTCCCTCTCCTATCTGAGCGTTTGAATTGGCTTCAATCCTTCACGAAAACCCCGTTAACTTTGTATCCATTACAATGATTCTCACCCAATCTCACCCATGAGATTAATTTTCTAAAGCGTTCGTAAATGACCTGAGCAGCACCTTGGATCAATGGCTAACCGAAGTTGGCTCTCCGCACCGGCTTTCATTCCCATCTCCAGTTCCTAGCCTGCCTCATTCACCATTTCCTCCGCACGCGCGTTTAATATCAAGGGTGATAATGGGCATCCCTGTCTTACTCCTCCTAGCACCTTCCATACATTCACCATTGCAATTTGACGCACCTCACTCGATCCTCCACCGTCTCGAAATATACTGAACAAACCCATCCTGACTGCATTCCACCTGTATGTTCCTCTCCGTCATTGTCCTCATTACTTGTATGGCATTACGTATTTCTCCATCCTCCTTGAACCCACAATGACCATTCCCCGAGCGATCATTAGCCTTCCTACCCATCGCTGATGATCTTAAGAAGTACTTCTGCTGCATGCGGAGTCGCACTTATTCTTTTAAAGGCCTCAAATAGGGCTGCCTTTCCCTTTTTTGGAATGGGAACTTACTCCGTTCTGTCGAAATCCTACGGCCACGTACAGGTTCCTCCCTCATACATGCTAGTTACAGTCGTAAAAACTCTTCTTCCACGTTTTTCTAAATCCATAGCGTGCAGTTCTCTGCTATATATCCCTACGGACTTATTGATCTGAAATCTCTTAAGGCCTTCCCATCCCGCACGCCTGGATCTAAGATACCCCAACCTCGTCATATTCTCTTTATTTGCCTAAAATTGCTGCCCTAATATGGTTATACATCCTTTATGTATTTCATTGGTGGATATAATGAATAGCAATGACTCACAATGAATTCATGAATCCACAAGTGTTTTCTTTCTCTAATTGATCGAATGGCCTGTCTATTCCTTCCTTCCCATGGTTACTTTTTGGTATGTAAACCGGAGTGATGACCAAAAATGGTAAACTATCTCCAGGATTTACTCCAATTCTTTATAATGGACCCAAATATTTATGCAATATTGCTGACTGCTTTCCTTCAAGGTCGGCAGTAGTGGCTGAATAGTTGCATTGAACTATTACAGAAAATATAATGATTTTGGACAAATGGTTTATTTGATAAGGTTTAGTTTGAAAGCGATTATTTGCAAAAGTTTGTTGGATAGAGGAAGTATAGATGTTTGGACTATATAGAATAAAGGACTGTATCTATCACAAATATCACAGAAATTCACCATTTGGTTTTGGTTTATCACAGATGTAGATTTTTAAAACATAGAAACACAATGAAAGGACACCTACACATGCAGTTTTGACGTTTCGTCGGCACGACCGCCGTCATCATAATGGCGTTATCGGGGAAGAGCGGAGAGGACATGTGCGGGGGAAGGGTGAGGGAAGGAGAGGTAAAGGACCAATAGGAAACGGAAAAGGTTTGGGAGGAGATATGTAGGCAGCTATTGGATGCATTCAGTGGGCTTGGTTCAGCCCGGGGGGTTTAAATGACTGGGCCACCCAGATATGCGACATCTCGCGAGTTCTCACCTATATTATACTAGCAGATTTGGGAAGGATTTCAATCGCCGACACGGAGAAGCAGTCATCAAAAGATTTGTTGTGGGAAGCAATGTGAGTAGGGATGGGATAATTTAGGAAGGTGGGAGATTTGGTGGAATAGCGGTGGTTATTCAAGGGGAAGGAAAGGGTGGTCGTGCATTCGCCCACGTAGAAGGCAGAGCAGAAGTTACAGGAGAGGCGATATATAATGTTTTTTGAGGTGCAGGTGGCGTTGGGTTGAGAGTTGGTAGCAAGGGAGGTGGCGGGTCTTAGAAGATTTGCAGCTTGGACGGTGGCATGGTACCGACGGGGGTGGGGAAGAGTCGTGGGTGCTTGCAGGGGTTTTGTCGTAGGGGAATGTCTCGCAAGTTCGACGGGCGAAGAAAAAGGAGTAGGTTAGGCACGTTGGATAGAATTGTTAAAAATCACGAAGCGCGGGAAGATTAATGGTAAGAGATAGAAAAGCCTAACTTTAAAGGGAAAAAACGACCACAGTTTCAAAATAAAAATAAGGACTCAAAAAACCAATGAGAAAAAATACTCTTTTTCAAATAGAACTATTATTGATTGGAACCAGCTGCATGGAGGTTTTTTGAGTCCTTTCCATCCAATTTTAGGAGTTTTAAGAATAAATGTAAAGCAGCCACTGGGTGACAAACTTCTTTCTAGTTATTAAAATATTTTTTGTATGTGATGTGGAAGTGTGTTTGCGTGTGATGTGGAAGTGTCATTGTATGTAAGAATATTTTGTCTCCTATCTGTTTTTCTAGTGCGTGTATGTATGCATGTTCGTTGTAAGAGTGATCATTGATCAAACTCGACCGTTGCCACCAGGACAATTGCCTAATTGCAACGTAATTCTTGAATAAATAAGTTCTTTTAGACTGAAACTTTTTCAGTCATAGATCTACTCTTCGGTGATTACCGAAACGGACTCCATGATGAATGAAGAAAAATACTGTATTGATAAATATAAAGAATCACTTTTCGATCTACTGTCATCGAGACAAAAAAGAGAAAACTGGAGTCCATGTTGAAATGAACCCGACCTTGCCATGGGCCGAGAGATAAAATGAGAGGGGCGATTAAGTAAGAAGGAGATAAGTTCAGAAATGCACGCGTGCAGCAAATAGCGTGTTTTTCGTGGAGCGCAATAGATTACGTCAAAGAAAAACGGGTGATACGAGAAGTCTCACTTACCGTTGGGCTGGCTGAAGAGTTCTCACTTTCGGCCGTTCGCGTGCGTGAGAATTTGTCGGCCTGAAGGCCAGAAAATTTCATGTTCTCCCCACAGTAACTGAAGTTGGGGTGTCAGGACGAGCAGTCTTTCGCATCCGAAGTCCGTTAAAAGGGCTGTCTCAATCATCTGTCTGTCACCAATGGTTTATTGCCTCTTAAATTTCCGGAAATCAAATTACCAATAAGAAATTTAAAATCCTTGGCAATTTTTGTGTCAAGGATCTTTGCTCACCGAGAATTAAGTTAACCCTCGTTCAGGTTTTAGTCTCAGTCGGTATCACACATGTTATTATACTCACATTAATTTTTAAAATATAATAGAGAAAGAAACTTAATGACACCGTCGGAACTGAATAAAATAAAACGGATAAATACTAATTGTTTAATATGATTCCCGCTTCCCTGATGTATTTTCAAAATTTATTTAAGAGTTTCACCAGCTAACTACACAAATACTTATGTTCCATTCAGGATCGCTTTGGGAATCAATCCGTGAATCAAGTTTGCAACATTTTCGAACAAATGTCCAACCATTCAATAGGATGTTTGGTGAGTCAGTCAACACTAATTATAAGCAAGGAAAGTGGGTGGGTGTAAATGGTGGGTGGTTAAGTGTAAGTGGGTGTTAAGTAATTCGCCCCAAGTGATTCGATTGACTACTCCAGACGTCAAAACGATGAGAAATGGGGTAATCTGGGGGAGGACATGTTCCTTCGGTCCCTCAGGTGGATAACGATAGTTCACATGGTGCGGGGATCCCTTCGGAGAAGCGCAAACTTGTAATTTATCAATCGTAAGATAATTCTAAGATAAAAAATTCACGCAATATATACTCCGGAGAACATCATTGATTGATGGCCGGCTTTGATTATTATTTGGTAATCTATCGGTTAAGGTAGGTTTTGGAGCGAAAGAGCTCCATCAATGGTATAGCGATATATTCCGTTGCCCCTCCTAACAAGACAAAACCTGGCATCCAACACTACCATACATGGACTGCCCCGAAAATAATTAGAAAAAACCTGGGGAAAATATTTATCGTAGGTCAAAGTACAGATTGCTAAAATTCTTCATGAGAGTACCCTTATTTATCGACGCACCGATGCCTGTGCCGCTGTGGTGCGCTTCCCATAAGGCATCAACAGGAAATTTAATTCAGGCACCTCGTCATGGCCTCTTTGACATAATCCAGTGTTCCAAAATGGTACTCAAAGGGGTTGTACTTGGGTCGTACATTAAAGGCCCATGTCTCGTCACCAGTAACCACCTATTCATTCGGGTCACTTTCCCCATTGGTCCAAGAGGTCCAAGGCGAGATTAAAAATAATAATAAGGAAAGGTGGTGAAGGAGTTTATCCAATTACACCTTTCCTTTTTTTATTGCGGACGCAAAAACAAAAAAATAGCATGATGTGTTGAGGGGGTTCCTGCTCTCGCTTAATCCCCCTTTAGTGCTCTGATATAATTAACATCAATTACACAACGTGAGAAAAAGAAATATCAAACAAGATGACGAAATAGCATTAAGTTACAAAAGTAATGTACAACCCAAATTTAGTACAATTAGAGATCATAATTATTATAAGAAATAAATATATTATTTTATGATAACACTTCAGTTTACAGAGTCATTCAAGATTTTTGTTTCTTTGATCGTACACTAGGCAAAATAATACACGTTTACTTAAAATAGCAATTACATACAATTTTATTTATATAATAAACAAACCATACAATTACTAGTTTTATCAAGTTTTTAATTTACCAACTTCAAATGTCACTACAATTATCAAATTTCATTGCACCATTTTAAATAATTAGTCGTTGTTATGCTTAAGGCAAAATAGCACAATCTCATGCATCTTGGTTTTCTTATGAGTCATACTGTGCCAAATTTCATGTCTGGGTTTTTCATACTGTAGGCACTCCTCTATTCTAGGCTTAGCGGTGTCTTCTGTTAGGCAGGTACTACATAGATTAGTCCTTGGTTTTCCTATTCTATTGAGGTAGTGTCCAAAGTTTCCATGGCCTGATAGGAGTTGCGTCGCTTTCTTAGTTAGCTTGAATTTTATATTTAGCCTTTCAATGACGTCTGGAAATATTTCTTTAGTGCGAATACCTTTATCGGAATTCTGCCAGTCTTTATTGCACTGACGAATCGTTTGTTCCCTGAGTATTTCTTTTAATTGTTTTTTGCTTAGGGCGTGGTTGTGTTCGATTTCTGAGTTGAAGTATTTTGTGCCTTGGCCCGATTTGACTTCGATTATGCTAATTCTCTCCATAACCTCGTATTTTAGAGGTGGTTGTCCGGTAATTAAACATAGTGCGTCCGTGTTGATTGTCGAGTAACCTTTGCTAATTGCTAAGAGGCAGGGCCTTTGTGCTTCTCTAAGTTTTCTTTCGATTCTCCTGTAGTTAACCTTATGACCCCAAATGGAGCAGCCGCAGGTAACAATGGGTATTGCTACAGCTTTGTATATCAATTGAAGGGAGTCCGTTCCAAAATTAATTTGGCAATTCCTACGGGCAGCTTGAAAAATTTTTTTGGTTTAGCTGACTATGAAATTAATGTGGGCCTGATGAGTTAACTTTTCTTCTAACATGATACCCAAATACTTAAAAGATGATGTGCGTCGGATATTGCTATTATAGATTTTAACAGTGGGGTCCCTAGACATTTTATTACCGAAGACCATGTATTCCGTCTTGGTTGTTGAAATTACCAATTCATTAACTATTGCCAATTGTTCTATTTGTCCAATACAACTTTTTGTCAGATGCTCCATTTTAGCTCTTGAGTTGGCTTCTGTAGGCAATGCCATATCATCGCAAGAGCTATTAATCTATATCCCATGGGGAATTCTTTCCTTAAGACCTGGTTAGTAATAAGGTTCCACATTAACAGACACAAAACAGAACCTTGTGGGCAGCCCCAGGTGAGAATTTTTCTTTGTTGAAACGGTTTTCATTTTGTAAACGACCGGTCTATTTGTAAAGTAATTTGAAAAGAGTCTAATTAGGTTCGACGGAATTTTTAGTGTTTTAAGTTCCTGAAGGAAAAAAGGCCACCAAACAGAATCAAATGCACCTTTTATGTCAATGAAAGCCACTAATGTATATTTACTTTGATTATTTAAGTTATTTAAGAGGGCTTTGATTGCGTCTGATGTACTTCGATTTTTCCTGAAGCCATATTGATTAGGATGATATAGCGTGTCCTCGCGAATTATTTGTATTCTCTCTTTAATTAATCTTTCAAATATTTTCCCTAGGTCAGGGAGGAGTGTGATAGGACAAAAAGAGCTAGAATCTGCATGGTCCTTTTCTTTTGATTTTAATATTTCATGTAGGGTTCATGATTTCCAAGTGTCGGGGAAGTATGATAGCAGCAGACAGTTGTAAATATTTGCTAGAAAATTTGTTACAGTCGCAACAAGTCTTTTGATAACAAGGCCGTGGATTTGGTCATGTCCAGGTGCTTTTTTTCAGCTTAATCTGGCTAATTGCCTGGAAAACTTCTTCTTCCGTGAATAGATAAAGTTTTTCAGACTCAGGGATGATTCCTTCCTGATTTGTTCATATTCCTTGTTGTCGAATGTGTCGTCCGGAAGCAAAGTGTCAAGGGATAGCTTGATATTTTCCTCCAACAAAGGGATGCTTCCGTCGTCCCCGAGGGTAGTCCCTAGGATGGTTGGTCGCTTCATTTTTTCCAACAACAATTTATAAATTCATCCCCAGGCATTTGCTTCGAGGTTTCGGGAGCTAAACTTCTCCCATGATTTGTTTTTAGACTCTTTCACTTTAAGTTTATGTTCCTTTAGTTTGTTGACCTTGTATTTGCTTCTTAGGATATTTTTGTCTTCCGTAATACCTTTCTGGTAATCGGAACGAAGTTTATTGACCTTCGCTTTCAAGTGTTCCAGCTTCACGGTCATCCAGGGGTGTTGGTTTTCCGTTTTAGTGTATTTTGGTATGCTTTCGTTCATGGTTATTTTTATTGCTGTAGTTAAACTGTTTATGCGGAGGTCAACATGCTCAGTTGTTGGGGTTCATATCTCTATCGATGATGGCTAATTTATTTAGGAATTTTCCATTGAATTTTTCCCAATTTGGGCTTCCAAAATTGAATCTTATTTGTGGAAGTGGTGTGTTTTTATTGTTTCTAATATTAAAGGTGATTAGTCTGTGGTCACTAGTGATCTGGTCTTCTATGACCTTCCACGCTCTGACTTTTCCTAGTAATGATGCGCTGATCAGAGTTAAGTCGATGTTAGAGGATCCGTTTAAGCTATGGAATGTCTGCGGTTCGCCGGGTTGATTTAATATAAATATGTTGGATGGTGTAATGAGGTCTTCAAGTTGGTTTCTTCTGGAGTCTCTTGATGGGTTGGACCAAGTTTCGCCCTTCGCATTTGATTCCATGGATACGATAATTTGTTTGTGCTTAAATTTTTCAAATATAACTTGGAGTTGGGTTAGGAATGGTGATTGTCTCACAAGCAGTCTTCCGACAGGACCTTGAGGACCATCTTGGCATCTTGGCTAAATCTTCTGTAAGAATGCAATGTACTGTGGTTTTCTGGATATTATATCTCTTCTGCTATCACATCCTGGCACTTGTCGGTCAATCAGAATTGAGCAGGTGTCTCACTTTTTGCACATTTTCATCGCGCTGCTTTTTTTATAGACATTCAGGGCATTCCTCATCGTCAATCTCCTCGTTACTCTCCCGGAACATCCGGTGCAGAAGCACTAAACCATCATTTGGGACATTTCTCAATCTCCATCTCATCCGTAACCATGGCCATGGTCTACAAACCCGATTTCCCGAGGTTGACACACATTTTCAACGCATATAATTACT
Organism: Hetaerina americana; assembly: GCF_022747635.1. Classification (NCBI taxonomy): domain Eukaryota; kingdom Metazoa; phylum Arthropoda; class Insecta; order Odonata; family Calopterygidae; genus Hetaerina; species Hetaerina americana. The sequence continues at coordinate 77,223,570 of NW_027286070.1, forward strand.
CCATGGGAAGTGGCATCGTGAATTCGTGACGTGACCGTCGAACAGGAGTCCGGTAGAGCAGCAACCCGCGCACTGTACATAGTCACAGTTAACTGACGTGGGTCGCGTTGCTTCTCCAAGACCTCCCATTACCTTTCCCACCTCAAATCACTCCACTCCAGCCATCTGCATTGGTGGCAAAATCATTTCACTTTTTTTGGAACCGACCCTCTTGTGCTACGCATACTTTCTTCCTCCCCTCATCCCGTCCAACATCCTATTCTTGGCCCTTCTCCCCTCTATCACAGTCTCCAACATCCCACTGCCAATCAATATGCTCCGCATCCATATTCCCTGTCACCTTAGAATTTCTTACAACAATCCTATCTCCTCCCCCGACAGTTCCTCATTTGTTTTTATTTCAGTCCCTTTCACCTTCTCCATCCTCCTCCACACCCACATTTCAAAAGCCTTCAATCTACGTCTATCCTCCTACTTCAGTGACCATTTTTCCGCGTCCAACATAACCAAGTTCCTTGTAAAAGTTTTAGCGAACTTTTTCTTAACATCCATACTCGACGTCCCTGTCATCAATTCCCTTCTCCTGCTGAAATCTTCTTAGCCTAACGCTATTCCTCTCTTTATGTATCTACTATTTTGGACCATTTTGGTCCAAAATACTTCCGAGATATGTACACTGCTCCTCCAACGAGGATTTTAACGCTTAGCTTAGCCTTTCTCTTTCTGGAAAAGCACATGAGCTTCGTTCCACCCATATTAATTCCCATCCCATATCTATGGCATTGACCTTCCAATGCACTCAGCAACGCTAGCAACTATTGCCTGACTGACAAACTAAAGCTTGGTCACCAGCAAATCCAACAGATTTTATGAATTACACTCCGACTTTCATTCTTATTTCCAGTTCTTTACATGTGGTGGTCGCCATTTATACCAAATTCATTCACAATTAAAAGGAATTAGAATACTTTGGCAGCCATTCATTTGACACTTTTCATAGCAATTACAAAATAAATTAACTTACATGTTGCGAAAACTACTGCAGAATGCAGAAAGAAATAAATAGGAATTGAAATTAGAGGGATTATTTCATTTATCCTCGCGGCCACCGCATCATGAGCTATATTTTTTATGATTAAACGCTTGCATAAGATTGAAATATTTCATCCAGTGCTTGAAATGTAGAAACTCAATCAAATAAGATTCCTCAATGGAATCACGGACCTACCCGACAGACTGATAGCCACACGGAGATATGCTATCGCATAAGATTTAAACAAAAAAAACGGAAATGGGGATAAGAAGGTACTCGTGCTATCTTGTGTTGGCAGAGTGGAGGTACAAGCATCGATTTTAATGCAATAATCCATTGGTAACACACTGATTATAAAGTCTCTTCCATTCAGCCACTGATGTATGTTTCAAGGCTCATATGCATGAAATGCGTGTCTGAAAATCGCCAGTAATCCACCATTATGACGTAAAAGAGAAGTGATTTGCTTCAATATGATCTTCTAGTAATTATCCACTTTGCTACACAATTTACACAACATAAACCCGTCCGTCATTCTACGTGAAAAATCCCGAATATTGGATTGGCACCACTCACGCCCAAAAACTTTCTTTTATTCTAACTAAAATCGCCTTCAATAGTTATAAAAACATTTTAAAACCAGATCAATTTCACGAGTAATAATTAATTTAAAAATTAGTTTAATATCAGATGCAATATGTGATATGCGATTTAAACAAACATAAGCCTCCGCAATGAAATGCAATTGTGCTCTATGACCAACTTCCATGGAGCATTGAGGGGCTAAGGGTAAGTTCTAAACGAGTTGTATGCGGAGAAGCATAACTAAAATGAAATTAATAATCAACTACTTTAACTTTCAATGCAACAATTTCAGAGCGTAAAAATCATTCGCCTTGACTGGGATGGCGAATGATTTTTACACTCTGAAATTGTTGCATTGAAATGCACATTAGCGGATGACTCCGTTAAAAATTACTGTTGCGGCATCTCCCGCAGTTTCTTTGGAATTTGTACTTTAACTTTATTTGGCTCTAGATCGAAATTTTGCAGGCCCGAAACTGATTTGGCAAGATGAAACATTTTCCCACAAGGGAATATTATTACGAAGCCAAAGATTGATGACCATCAACATTTATTTCGAGCTATTTCGAATAGCAGTCATCCCTTACTAATATAAACGTTGATTTACCTAATGTATACCTATACTACCTTGATCAAAAAGTTCCCGGAATAACCACCGTGTGGCGCTCCCATCGTTCCGATTTGAGTTCTGTTTTTTTTGTTGAATTGGTACATCTGTTGTTGATATTCCCTTTAAATCTTAGTGTCATAACTTGACATTTGCAAAAGTTACATAGCCAAGAGTACATCTATCTCTGTGTGTGTTGGCGATTTTTTACAATTTCAGAAATGGATTTAAATTTGCAACAACGAACTTGTATTAAATTTTGCGTAAAAAACGGATTTAGTGGCGCACGGACGTTGGAAATGTTGGAAAAGTGTTTCGGCAACGATTCTCTAAAAAAAAACGGTCGTTTACCAGTGGCACGAGCGGTTCAGAAGTGGTCGTGAGTCAATCGAAGATGATGAACGCAGTGGCAGACCATCGACATCGAAAGTCGGTGAAAAAATTGATAAAGTAAAAGAAATGTTGGTCAATAACCGCAAATTAACCATCAGAGAAATAGCGGAGGACTTGAACATTGCCTATGGATCCGCCCAAGACATTGTGGTTAATGATTTGGGTTTCCGTCGTGTAGCAGCAAAGTTGGTGCCAAAAGACCTCAATTTCATGCAAAAAAGAGACCGTGTTGACGTCGCAAAAGACATGATTTGCGAGGCTGAATCCGATCCCACATTCATCAAAAGGATCATTACTGGAGACGAGACGTGGGTTTATGAGTACGACACGCAATCCAGACATCAGGCAAGTGAATGGCGTTCACCAAATGAGCCGAGACCAAAAAAACCACGTCGTTTTCAGTCAAAAAAGAAGGCAATGCTGACGGTTTTCATGGATTACAACGGTGTAGTGCATCATGAATTTTTGCCAGAAGGCCAGACAGTAAACAAAGAGTATTATTTGGGCGTTATGAGACGTTTGCGTGAAGCAATTCGCCGAAAGAGACCAGAAATGTGGGCAGAAAACTCGTGGATTTTGCACCATGATAACGCACCGTCGCACAGTGCTATCATTATTCGTAATTTTTTGACGAAAAATGCAACAAATACCATCCAACAGCCACCGAATTCACCTGATTTGGCTCCCTGTGACTTCTTTCTGTTCAATCGAGTTAAAAAACCATTACGGGGAACGCGTTTTAGCAGCCGAGAGGAAGTAATGGAAAAATCGCAGGAAGCACTGATGGACATACCGAAAACCGAATATAAAAAATGTTTCGAGGATTGGATCAAGCGCTGGCATAAGTGTGTTGCAGTCGATGGGGATTACTTTGAAGGGGACAATATAGATTTAGATGAATAAACTTGTATTTTTAATTTTCTGAATAAATTCCGGGAAATTTTTGATCAAGGTAGTATGCTCCCAATGAGCTACATTTAAGCAAGCGTGAATTTATATAATTTATAACTCAAATAGTGATTTATAATATATATTCTGGTCTTGATGTTAGATGCGCATAAACATCAATAGCTCTCGATTCGTGAATTAGTTTGCAATAGACAACTAAGCTTTCTCGGCAATGCCTTTATTGTGAAGAAGATGGGGTAGTGAGCAAGAAAAAACGTTTTGCAATATGTCCACTCAGGAGATACCGTTATACCGCCTGGCATTCGTTACATGCTGTCAATGACTGTTCATTGATCGGGTACATACGTTTATTTTGCTGCTCATCTCTATAACTATACACAAAGTAATACAATTTCTACATGCTGATATGTAATGTATAACTAAGTAATTTCCTTACTTTTAATATTTAGGAAGTGCACGAAAATAGGAGGTGAATACACGTAGTCATACTTTAATACCTGAACCATGATACGAATCGATTACTTTCGGGTTGTCTGGCAAGGTGTGGTCCCTACCATGAAATTTGCGTCAAGCAATGAGAGGTGGTTGAAAAAATTGAGACAGCCCAAAGTGGTATGTTTAATTTATATTAAATCTACTGCTTGGGAAACCAACTGGATCCTAGATTGTAAGTCCCAGCATTGAAACATTTACCAAAATGGATACGCGATAGCTGCCATTGCATGCGGATAAAATATAATGTTAATGAGAGAAAAATAGAAAAATCAACAGTATTTATACAAGTTTACATGGCGTACAATACCATGCACCTTTGTTGGGGGTATGCCAACCCCACCATTCAGCTGTTAAGTCAAGAAAGAGGACTTTTACACACACAGGGGCATATTTTTCCTTGGGCTCATTTTAAGACCAGATGTTTGAAGTGGAAGAAATTGTGAGCCAAGGATAAACCTCATCATGAGGATCTTAAAATTGATCATTTCCCAATGGACGAAGTCTAAAAATACGTCTCATATGCACTCACAATAAGAGACAGAATTGTTAGATTAAGTTCTCAACTGCTTCATCACTTCATGGCATTGACATAATGAAAAAATGACATGAAAATTGATGTCCAAGATAGTGTGTTTTTCTCTAATCAAGAAGTAAGGTTTCGATGGAGTTGATTATCTTCGCCTATTTGTCACGCACGTCACGCCAAGCTTACAATATTCAGCAATTAACTAGAAATAAGCGATGCCGCGACGCAAGGAAACCTGTTTCCTGTCCTGTTCCTGAACCTGTCTTATTTAATAGCAGTTTGCAGTTTTAATTCTTTCATACACAGTTATTCATGTATTTACAATATTGAGCTAATTGCTCAGCTCTTATTGTGGTTCCAAGACGGTAACTTTTGACGGAGTCATCCGCAAACTGTGCATAACGATGTAACAATTTTAGAGTGCGAAAATCATTTGTCATGAGCGGGATTCGGACCCGGATCCATCGATACCCGACCGAGTGATTTTGTCAGTTAATCTACCGAGGCGTCCTCTTATGCAGGCATTTAGTGGATTCAAAGGAACAAGATGTTGTGACGAAATACGATGCCACAGTTAATGCTTGTCCGGGCGGGAATTCTTTCCCGCCGTTCTCGGTAATTTATTTTTCGCTTTCCCGTTCCCGAATCCCGAGAAAAGTTGGTCGGGAAATCGGGGATTGGGAACATATTTAAATATTAGGTTTGGTCAAATAAAGTTTGCATTGATTACATCGTTTACATTTTGAGAAATCTAGACAAAATGATACCATAGTGACCCTGTTTCAGGCTCAGGGCAAAAGATGCACTAGACATGAAATTTCGGTCGACGTCCATTTTCGAAATTCTATCCGCTCAAGTTTTTCGTTGACCTGTTGGTGCATAGTACGTGTAGAAGTGTCGAGAATCCTCTGAAAGACTGAGCCGGAAACCCCGAGTACCCACCTTCCTTCTCCACAGCCTCTCTGTTAATTAGCATTTACTGTTACAGTCTCTATTATAGATGATAAGTGAACATTAAATTAAAAAGATAATTTCGAAAATTATCGAGATTCCACGGAAAATACGATTTCCCGTTTTCGATTCCCGAAGGCTACAAAATGTCGGGAATTCGGAAACCCTGGTCACAGGCATTCGTAGTCGTGCGAGATGCGTCGCAGTCCACGAGGTTAAAGCCAACTGCTAACACTTATTGTGATAATTATTAAACAAAATATTTTAATGATACATATAGCACTAAGTAAATTAGAAAAAATATTTTCGTGTGTTTATTTATGGGTACCAAAATTAATTTTTTTCTGTAAAATACAATCGTAATGCAGTAATAAAGATTTCAAATCTCAGAAAACAGTATCCTAAGAGGGGAAAGAAGGTTTAAGTTTCGGAATTGCTGTGTTTGCATTAATTTGGGCAACTAAGGCATTCGATGACTACGCAGGAAACAATGAGGACATTTTGTGAACTTTCATCCGTAGCGAGCACTAATATTACTCCAAGAACACGTGAAACAAACTACATAGAGCCATGATATTTCGTTCGACCAAATCTCAAAATTGCTACCGTTAAATACTGCGATAAAATATGAATGGCGATAAAAACGTAATAAAAGGAAGCGCGAAACTCGGAATTGTGTGCAGTATTTAGAATGAAATCAACATTTTTTTTGAAATTTTTTCGCGTCATGAGCATCATTGTCGTAGATAAGCATTTTATTATCGATTGATATGGATTAGATAAATCTGTGAAGTCACACCAGCGAGGGTTGGAGTTATTTGGACGAACGATTCGGCCAATAGTCTCCTATTAAGGGAAATATTTTGCTCGCGAAAAGAAAAAGCCGTAGGATATAGTATGGGGTATAGCAAATATTAGATATAATAGTGATATCGTGGAAACAGTTTGTATGTTATATTTTGGGGCTAACGCAATGATATACACAATAATATCTATCTCAACCACTTTGGGTTTTTGAACAAATTTGTATAAATCGTAGTGAGGATAGGAACAATATAAACTTATATTCTGTATTCAACTCTCTCTGGTCTACTCGCTTTCGGTAAAATCCTGGGCCAGTGTTTGGGCCACCTAACTTTGTGGCATAATTTCTCATGAAGACAGTTTTCCTTCATTTAATCTTCTTTTTGTAGGGTCTTCTCCTCAGCAGCAACAAAATTCCATATTTCAGTGATTATAACCGAATAAATGTTTCAAATTTTTACCATAAAATCACTCATATCAAGGAAATTTTATCCAGACTGAAGGCCGTTTTGTATTATGAAGGCATGAATCATTCGGCCAAAGTGTTAAGTGCTTCGGTACAGAAATTTGGAAGGACGGAATAGGATGGAGATATTTTTTGAGGTGATAGAGAGTGAAGTGGTTGGAATCAAACGAGTTGATAAAAGTTTTGTCAACAGGACAATTAAACTGTGGTTTATGATCAAAACACTAAAATTGGTTAAGGATATTATGTGCATGCGACCTAATGAATTCGTGATCGATTCTTATCAGAAAAAAGCTGTTGAATTCAATGCGTGTCTTAATAATGGCAATTTCCTCTCAGTGGAAAATAATACTCCGGCCAATTCGCACAAGCCATTTCCTAAATCAAGAAATCTGATATTAATGATTCACACTTAAATGCCCTTTGGTATGAACAAAATATTTTGACCCTATTACCTGTTAGGTCTATTAGGGATTTGCTTATTTAATCCGTTTTCCCACTGCAAATCCCTTCATCCAACACTTGTTTGGATGAAGGGATTTTTACATGACTGCATACGCCGCAGTGAGTATAGCTTTGCATGTATATGTTGATTTTGCATGTTGTATTGTTCCTTTTTACGGGTGGTTACCTAACACCCCCCGCCACACGCCCTTGCGGCGGCTTGCGGGGTATTATGTAGATGTAGATGTAGAAACCGGATGGCCGACAAATCTTTCTCCAACTCTCTGTATATTATAGTATCTCAGTCGCGAGGACTACGGATACGCGTCGTGATGCTTGTTATAAATTTGCTGATGCGTGCTAAATAAAAAACAATGTCATCCTTCCATGTCCTAAGAGGCAGGTCTTTTTTGAAGGCTATTATATCTTTGGCCGATCATATCACACGTGCAAGTCTACGAGGGTCATCCGGAAAGTAGTACTCGTTCGTGAAATAAAGACACAAAAGTAAATATTAACAAACATAAAAAATTTTATTTGAAAGAGGATACTTTAAACTACTTCTCAACATAATCTCCAAGCAAATTAAGGCATTTGTCATAACGTGTGACAAGTTTCTGTATTCCTGCTGCATAGTCCTTCGCCGCCAGCTCATTGAGATACGCGAGGGATCCATCTTGCACAAATTTTTGCATAATGCAGATGGTGTTTAACAATTTCATGAACAATTGTTCGAGAAACATTGGGAAAATGCTCACAGATGTCATCAATTGTGACGCGCCGATCGTTCCTCACGAATTCGTCAACTGAGCTCACCAGTTGGTCTGTAATGACAGACGGTCTTCTCGAACGCTCATCGTCGTGTGTGTTCCCCCTCCCCATGTTGAAGTTGCGACACCACCGCCGAACAGACGACTCGTCCATTACATTGTCTCCATACACCTCCTTTAATTGGCGATGAATATCACATGGGCGAACGTTTCTTGCATTGAGGAATTTAATCACTGCCCTCACTTCACAACTGGCGGCGTTCTCAATTTTTTTAAACATTGTAAACAATCACAGAAACAACACAGGCAATGCTAGCGTCACGCAACTTGGCTCAGAGAAGGCAGACAAGCCACTGAAGCTATCTGACCTCGTCCAGCGGCTACTCTACTCGCGTCGTCAGCACTTCATGCGGCACGAACGGGTACTACTTTCCGGATGACCCTCGTATTTTCACATATCCGTCAAACGTATACTTTTAATAAGTTTTTGATGCATTTATTTCCCCAATCAAATTCACTTGCTAACATTCAAAGTTGTATTTCACCCCTCTCCGAACATCCCCTCAGTCCATTTGATTCCAGAAAGGCGATTTCAAAACGACAAATTTTGGAATAAAGACAAACAGAAACATTTCAAAGTTACCAAGATTTATCCAGGATTTTAATTGATAACCTAACGCCAACACTCATTACACATTTTGGTTCTTGGTAATTATAACGCTGGTACGCTATAGAGTATGAATGTTGAATTGGAGGAGGTCCTTTTCCACCTCACTTGAATTCCATTTATCAACCGATCGACTGAAGAACAAACTCTCACCACTCCTTTCATTATTGTACACAGCGTTTAATTGGCACCGCCTGAATTTTTATCGAATTATTCTTCTCTATATACCATATTTTTTATTAAATTCTTATATGCTTTCGTCCTCTGATGCATTGAGTAATTTCGGCGCGTGATAAAGTGCCAGCTTATCATAACGTGAAGCCGTCACAAAGGCCGGAACTGTTCTATATCCGTTCTCTTTCTTTTTAGATGTCCTCCGCGGCAGCAAAGTAGTCCACTGAATATATCATGCTCATTTCCGGACTGCTTGAACGTTGCGAAATATGCAACACATTACTACTTGAAGTTATGGGATTAACGACAACCCATAAAATACCCTTATATCAGTGGAAAATATGCTGTTTCTAAGGAGATGTAGTACGAGGGCGATTCGAAAAGTAAGGTCTCCAATTTGTCTTTCATGAAAAATCAAATTTATTCTCAACTTTGTGTACATCGTTGGAAAGATTGAGCATTTAGCTATTTTTCTACATAGTCGCCTTGACGATCAATCACCTTTTGCATCCTTGTAAGCAGCTTTTTAATACCGGCGTCGTACCTTTCTCCCGCCGCGTCACGAAGCCAACTGACGACTGCTTCTCCGATATACATTCATCGCCTTTTAGTGGAAGTGAACGGTGAGAAGTGTATGGACATCAAAAATGTGCGGAAGTGGTCCAGGGAGTTTTTTGATGGCCGGGAAAACGTCCACGATGAGCAGCGGTCGGGGCGGCCGAGTTTGCCGGAATCAACGGTGGTTCCAATTGACGAGATGGTGCGCAATAACCGTAGAATTACCCTTCATGAGATGAAGGAAGGCCTCGATGAAGAGAGTGGCTACTTCTCTCTACTGCAGAATATTGTCTCGGAGGTCCTCGGTTACAACAAGGTGTCTCACCAAAGGAGTGTGTTTGCATCATGACAATGCACGTCCACACCAACATACACGTGTCACATCAAACGACCACCCTACTCAATGAATTCGGCTGGGATATCATCGACCACCTTCCTTACAGCCCGCATGTTTTGCCCCAGCGACTACCACTTGTTTCCCGCTCCCGAAAAACACCTTGGAGGATAGAAATTCAAGTCAGACGAGGAAGTGCAAGAAGCTGTCCTCAGTTGGCTTCGCGACGCGGCGGGAGAAAGGCACGACGCCGGTACTAAAAAGCTGCTGGACAACAGCGCGGCCTCTATACACGTTCAAGATGACTGTGACGCCCTGGGCGCGCGGTATCTATGCAAATTCATGAGAACTATAGAATGTTCTGGGTGCGCGTTATACATAAGGTGCGCGTCATCGATGGGAAAACACGGTACTACGCCCAACAACATTCATAGAAGAGGGTAGGGGGACCAGTCCCTTACTCCCTGTGCCTCCTAAGGTTTTCCAGGAAAATCTGGCACCCGAAAGATCACACAACTTGGGAGGTAAGGCTTTAAATTATTAATTATTAAAATTTCATTTGATTCATTCATTCATACTCAAGTATGATGAATGGAATATTCAAATTCCAGACGCAACAATAACGTAAGATGTAGATTTTCTTGTCGCTTCTCAATAAGATGGTATTTTACAACGGCCGAAGCTAAAAACTCCCCAGGAAGCAAATGAAGTATTCATGAAAGATAACATCGAGGCCAGGGACGAAGACAACCTAGGAGTGAAGGGGAATGAGAGCCTACGCAAACTACTTATGAATCAAGATAAGGGGACGTTGAATTGAATTATTTTTTGCATAGTAATCAATTAATGTGTTATTATGTATAACACACGTATATAATATGCATGTATAATAATTATATAATTTGTATGTGTATATTAATAATGTATTACTATGCAACTTTGGGGGTTGAGCAAAGGAAGGCAGCCCAAAACTATGTAGATGAGTGAGCAAGCAAATAACTCAGACGGATCAAGTGGAGGCGAGGGGGGAAGTGGCGCCACTAATCACCTGCTGCTACCCTTCAAATCCATATATATATATATATATATATATATATATATATATATATATATATATATATATATATATAGTCTCGCTCTCTTTTTTTGTGCTACATAGTGCTACGTAGACAAAATGCCGACCCGTCGGTTTCGATTAGGAGGACATCCCTCATTTAGATGAGGGATGTGTTAATTGACGACTTATAAGGAGTGATCTAAAAAAGACCGGACTGATTTTATTCTGAGCAAACCGTTCAACGTATCGAAAGGAGCCACAGTGCGCCATCTAGCGACACATCTGACGACAAAAACGAGAGGTGTTGCGTTTGTTTACGTCGAGTCGTTACGCAGCAGCAGCGGTACGTGTCTTATCCTGTTCGTCGCCGCGTGCAACGACAGCAATGAAGGAGCTAGAGGAACAGCGTGTGTGCGTGAAATTTTGTTTCAAACTTGGCAAAGGTGCTACAAAAACATTTGGAATGATTCAGCAAGCCTTTGTTAATGAAGCTATGAGTTGAAGCCAGTGTTTTGAGTGGTACAGTCGTTTTAAATCGGGCAGAACCTCGAAAGATGAAGGTTCACGAACGGGGCGGCCTTCCACTTCGACAGACCCCAAATATGCGAAATTGGTCAACGATTTGGTGCGGGCAAGTAGCCGTTTAACTGACAGGGAGATACATTAGTTTTGGATCTTGACAGACATTTTGGACATGACGCGCGTCGCATCAAAATTCGTCCCGCGGGTGCCGACTGATGCAGAGAGACATTTGCCTATGACTATGGACATTTGTCAGGAACTCCTAGATCGAGCGAATGCCGACCCAGAGTTTCTTAAAACCATCGTAACCGGTGACGATACCTGGGTTTACGGTTACGATGCTGAGACAAAGGACCAGTGTTCTTAGTGGAAAGGTCCTCATTCTCCGCGACCAAAGAAAGCTCGCATGTACCGGTCCAATGTGAGTGTCATGCTGGTGTGTTTCTTCGATTGGCAAGGGCTGATTCATTACGAATACTTCCCTCAAGGTGAAACCGTCAACAAAGATTTCTAATTAAAGGCTATGAAGGGGCTGAGGGTCGCAGTGAGCCGAAAGAGGCCGGACATGTGGAGAAACAATGAATGGCGTTTCCACCACGATAACGCGCCGGCTCACACGGCGCTGAGAGTGACAGAGTTTTTCTCCAGAAACGGAACTTCCGTGATCCCACAGCAACCCTACTCTCCAGACGTGGCTCCATCAGACTTTTTTTGTTTCAAAAGTTAAAATCAACCTTGAAAGGTCACCGATTCGACTCTATTGCGGACATTAAAGTTAATTGTACGGTGGACCTGAAGAGGATCCCTAGGGCGGCTTACCAGACAGGGTTCGAGAGCTGGAAGAAACATTGTAAAAGGTGTGTCGTCAGTCAAAGCATTTACTTTGAGGGAGACAAGTTCGATTCAGCCGTATCCGTCGATATCACCAAGTTATGAAATCAGTCCTGTCTTTTTTTGATCACTCCTTGTAATTACTATGAGAATATCGTAAAAACCTCCCTCTACTCCGCACGGTCGACCTGGACACATTGATGATGACCTTAATTATGCAAACATAACTCGATACACTCGAAGAGTGATATCGTAATATGATGTCGCGTGAATATTGTCGAGGTGTTAGCGCTCCCAGGCTGTTGGCAGGAGAGTCACGGGCTCATATGCAGACGGTGTTGGCTACACCCCCAGTTTAAATGCAAACGGTGTAATATTTTGGGTGTCAGTTCGTTCTACAACACCCAATAGGCCACTGGTCCAAATTCGTGAATGGGTGAATTTCCCACGCTCTCGAGCATGGCGCAAGGTCATCTCAACCGTTGCTTGACCATTGCTAACCCTCTGAATGATGACTGCTATGCATTTACATCTCCGCTTGCTTCAAAATATGGAATAGGGCTACACGATTGAAAGAATTCATTATCAGAGAGAGATATGCCACGAGGAGTCATCCCCATTGTTACGTCGACGTCGTCGGGGGCAAAGGGCGAACGAGGGCGGGGAATAATTGGAACACAATGACCAGTGATTCACGATGTGATTGTGCACGTGTGGACGCTGCCGACATATCCTTCCGAGGGTGACAATGCGTGCTCCCTCGTGACTCCCCCAGGAAGAGGAAGCGTGACGATGCCGCCTGACCCCGCCCACCGTCACAACTGCTCGCTTCCCCCAATCCCCCCCCCCCCCACCCTCCCCAGCGGATCCAGCGGCGACACAAGCGCCCGCATCGGGCATCACTCCCCTCACGCACCAGCGTCGAATGCCCAAGGCCGACGCCCTCAAATCTAATACATAGAAGGCACTCACTAATGGTGGGGCAACATAGATTGTTGGCGCTTGGAGATTGGTGGGGCATTCTAATCGCCTCATGAACTTAAGCCCTGACGTTTTTTCCACGCAGAATGAGAATTTAAACAGCAGTTCAATACGCTTATTAAGAGTAGCCGCCCGTGCTTTTCAGGACTCGTTCTTAATATTCTTTGGACTCACGTCTCACCATCAACTCAACCAAGGAGAAAGACTCAGCCGGAGACAATGCAACTCGAATGACCGAGGAGGGAATCGAACCAGATAACCGGCGACAGAATCTCCCATTGACCCACTAGGGACAACAAGAGAATCCAGGCTTGACGCGATTCCCCCAATCGCATTATTGATGACGAACGCAACCTGATTCTTCCAAGTGGGGACGCGATTGTTTAAGAGAGAAAAAGAAATTATTAGGCATCTTCTTTTTTATTCATACATGGATCTGTAAACGGGAAAGGAATTCAAAACAAAGGGCGCACAGACAGTATCGAACACGGTTTCTCTGTTGCATTGGGGCTCCATCCCAGATGGACTGACAAGTGCGCGATTTCAAAGCGTTGAAAACTTTATTGAACAGCGCGCTCCAGACGCAACGAGCCCCCATCATACGGTACCAAGGAAAAAATTAACGACAATAATTTTATTGGATGCCAATGAAGCATAGCACTATTAAGTTTTCAACAAATCGGAAAAGTGCTGCTAACGCCGCTCAACCTAAATGATATTCGAATTGTTTGAAAAATCAGATTATTTTCACAAATTGATATGTATCTCGGAGGCTGCAGTACCCAACCAACAACCATTTATCATCCCGGAAATCTTGTATACCTCCATGTACATGCGAGCTGCACGTGATGTCATGAATGGCCAACGCACGCGAATAATATCTCATCATAGAAATCAAATAATTTCTAAACACGAGTAACCTTATTAAAAGCCTAATTTTAATATGTCCAGATATTACAAGAGGAAAGGTAGTTACCCTCTCCATCCCTCCACGGACTCGCACAAGAATCGAGGGGCGTTTCCCGATGGATTTCCTCGCCTCGCCGACACTTAGAGGATACAAATTTGCTGTGCGCAGTTCACCGTGTAATGCAAACCTCCAACTTTAAGGAGACAATACACGCTCATTTTTCATTTGCTCTAGCCACCAGTACACTTTCGATATCAATGCAAATCGTGTGTGAAATTTAAGGAAGCCTATCGTGTAATTTGAAATAATACAAATTAAACGAAGCAAACGATGCTAATATTCGGCTGCCATTTCTCATAAAAGCCCAAGAATAAGCATTCAGAAGTCTGCATTGGTGGCGAAGGGGTCGAATGACGGGGATAGACCGTTGGGAAGCTAGGGTTCAGAAATGAAAGGAATGGCAGGTCATCATGTCCCCCAAAAATGGTCAACCGACGGGGAGTCCGCGACATGCTCCGATGGCCTTTCAGGTTTCTCACTGCTTCGCACAAATCCATGCAAATTTGGAGCAATGATTCACCTGCGATAGCGATTGATTGCAGAATGGGACGAGCAATGCAAAACTGAACGAAGAGAATCACTGACGTAGATGAAAAGTGCCGGGGGAATGCCTCGGCGGCTGCAAGACACGTCGAACAATTGATTACAGCGTCAGATGGAATACTTTGATAAGGAATGCATGCATGAAGAAGAAGTACTATGGGAACTGAAAGGCGAGCTGTGTCAAATGCGTGCGAATGAGAAATTTGGCGATTTGAAAATAAACAGCATTTATTGTACCGTAGCGTAAGGATTAATACTATCAGGAAATGATCTTTCGAGCAATCTCTTCACTTTTATTGCTTAAAGTCACGAGAGGGACCATTTGACAAGAAAAAGTTGGGAAGCAATTCACGTCTGAAAAAACAGCCTCATCTCCGGTACATTTGGTGGAGACTCGGGAGGATTCGAAGCAATGAGTGAAGCACTTGCATGCGACTCTAACATTTGAACTAATATTGTCAAAGCACGTTCCAAAAAAGCAGTAAAAAACTTATTTTTGTGGAACAAATTGTTAGTATATAGTATGTTCGGATTCAATATGAGGAAAGATGCCGCAGACAGACCCAATTACCTGTGAGAACGAAATGTCAATTACCATTATTTTTATTTAAATGACGTAAAACATTTCATGCGTAAAATATCATTAATGGAAATTCATTAGTACTTAACATTGGTACTACTGCAGTAATTCACCTTAGGCTTTATGCAATGCATGCTAAGGGTGGAGCTCACACAGTAAAATATCCGAAGGCGTGTGAAATTCACGCAGCAGGGCAGATGGGCCAGCTCATGTCCCCGTGCCACCCGAGGTTTCCGAGAATGACCTCGCGCCTGAATAAACACACAGCTTGGATGACACTGGGGGTGCCCAGTGGCATCGCCTGGAATCGAACCAGGGCCCTCCAGTCAGTAGCCCGGCGCTCTACCCTCCGGACCACCACTATATAATAACATTGGTAGTACGCCCAGATACAGGAAACCGCAACGTGCCACGGTACCCGTGCTAAAATCAGGAATCCGAGGCACTTAGGGGAGGAATCCTATCTGGGATACGTGTGTACGTACTGATACCCTGACCTAGATTTCACCCGAGCACACCGCCTGCATAGCCGGCGCAGGCATTGCACTGACCAGTAAGGAAAGTTAAAACCATTAACACTTCTTGAGAGCGTCTCATTAGAAGGCGTCACACAATTACTGGAAAACCTTATTTGGGAGGAGCTTGAGGGACGATGGTTCCACACGGATGACCTGAAAAGAAAAATCACGAAGGAACTCTTTTTGACCCCACGTCAGATAATAGATACACACACACACACAGTAATCAACCCGAAGGTCGGTTTAGTAGGTGATGGTAGAGTTCACCCAGTAATAAGCCCAATACGGCGTGTGAAATTTACACATCAGGGTAGGGGGGCCAGTTCCTTTCCCTGTGCCAGTTATGGTTTCCCAGGAAGATCTGGTACCCGAAAAATCACATAGCTTGGGTACAATATATTTATATATATATATATATGCGGGTCGCGGTAGTCCAGGGGGATAGAACGTTGGACTGCTGACCGGAGGGGCCCGGGTTCGATTCCCGGGCAAGGCACTCTGGTAACCTGCGTCTGCACCCAAGCTATGTGATTTTTCTAGCTATGTGGTAATGGCGAGGGGTTAATTTCATCTGTCCCTTTTTACTAATTGATATTGATGCCTATTTATATTAATAGTTATAATTTGGCTTTATTCGGGCGAGAATGAGGCAGTGGCAGCCGCTTCTTCTTCCATCCAACCCATCGTCAAATATACTCCATGAAAACATAATTACATTTGAGGGCTGGATACTATGTGAAAAAGAAGTAGATAACGACAATCGATTGACAATGTACATGCATGAGTGCAAAGAGTGTAGAAATAAATGAAAACTTATGAGAAAAGACGTAAGGACGTAAGGGCTTTTGTCCTTGCCGAGAAAAAACCCGCGGCAGGAAAACCACCCGTAAGTATATGAAAGGGGAGTGCGAAACACCAGCGAAAACCTACGGATATATGATGCTAATGTTGTAATTTACTAAAGTATAAGAAATTAAATAAATAAAAGTAAAACATTGAATGAAAAATAAGAGAAGAAATAAAATGAGAACTTGTATACACATATATTTGTGGAGAATAATTAGTCAAAATAAAATGACAGATTAATAACACAGAAATTAATAACATAAGAAATATGATACATTGAATCGATGAATGAATCCTGTGCCTGAGATTTTGAAGTCAGGAGTGATTTATTGAAATAAGTTTTCAACAAAAGTGAAAATGCGCGTTCTTTGTCTCTCGTATTGGTTGTGACTGACACTGTTTGATGTCCATATTAAAATGTCGTACTTGACGATGCCGCAAGTCGGTGAAACGCGTTGCACTGTGAAATAAATTCTGTGGAAATTACAAAATCTTTTAATATGGACGTCACAGGAAAAACATTAATTAATACATTTTCGGACGAAGAACTACGAAAACGAGGCCTGTGGGCTAGTAATCAGTCTGAAGGGCTATAGCTATACCCTTTACACATAAACTAAACGTAACATAATGGCTTTTTAACTTTGAATCCACAGCTGATGATAAATTAATGAAAAAACGCACACGTTCAAGAGAAGGATCGTCACACACTCGGAACGCCGAGATGCTGAGAGAAAAACTGATTCTCGGCCCAAATGAGTGTTTAGATACATATTCCACTTTTTTCATGAATATTATGTAAAGTGAAATGGGAAACTCGGGGGGAAACACAAAACATTTTTGCAAATGTCGTATTATGAGGGAGGTCGACCTCCCTCATAATTAGGGGAGACGACCGACAGCTTCGCGGAATTAAGATCAGCTGGGTCATTCGGTGGAGGTCAGATTCCCAGGGAAAGGGCGGAGAGAAACCCGGAGTCCCTAATGGCCCACTTTAAACGAGAAGGGTCCGCGGCTGAACATTCCACCCGACGGACGGCGGGCTTCATCTGAAGTGCTCTCCACATTACACCCGTATTATGAATAGGGGACGAGATGCCACTGAAAAGCTCCACCAACGCCCGGCATTCGAACCCTGGCCCTCGGGGTGCGAAGCCACCGACTCATACCGATCCCTCCGACAGTTTCGTTAGAGTTTGGCCAAAATTGGCCGTTTTAAGGGCTCTGCGACACACCTATCGTACTCCATCAATTTGTACGAAATATATTTTTCAATTCAGCCGCTTTAGACCTGATATGGCATTCATTCGCTCACTCATTTGAATATTTGCGTACTATTTCCCCTGCATTCAAGGTAATTACTTTCGCGGTAAGCGATGAAAAACCCCTCAGAATTTGACAATGCACAATAATTTTACCATTCAGGACTCGACTTTTTTCCATAAAAAAAGACGGAGGAATGCATCAAAGGCTAGTGACGTGTCCACAGCTGCCGTTTGAAAGGGATTTTACGCATCTCCACGTTTCGAGAGAATACGAAGGAGAATGAACCAGATATGACAAAGGACTGATCTCTTTGCCGCATCCGAGTCTATGGACGCAAATGAGTCCCAATGGATGAGAAAAAGTTCCCCTTCATTGCAAATCGTCGAATTTAGAAAGAAAGAGAGAGAAAGAGTCACGGAAGAATTAACTATTCAATTGTTTCCGGCTCAACTTTGTGGAAATTTATTTTAATTAAATGGAGAATACAATTTATCTTTCCACTGTCTTTGACAGTGGAAAATACATTGTATTCTTCATTTAATTAAAATGAATTTCCAAAGACAGTGGAAAGATGCATTGTATTCTTCATTTAATTAAGAATTAACTATTTTTATATTATGTTACATTGTGTAACGTGAGAATAATGTCAATATGACAATTGGAGACATTTTCGAATGCATTCTGCTGTCAAGCGAGGCCTTCTCCCTCCTCTCATCTAGCACTCCGCCGCCAAATCGTCATTCCATCTTTCAAAAGTGGCGCTCCTCCGCCCCAGCACCCATTCGGAAGATAACGACGCAAGCGCGGCGCACCCCCCCCCCCCCTTCGGCGCCCTCCCGCACCCCCGCTCCTCCCCACCCCCCTTCGGCGCCCTCCCGCACCCTGCCGGCCGACTTCAATTCCCCTTCGCTCGCACGGGCGGGGGCCTTCCTTCGTACGCCCTCCCCTCCACTCACAAAGGGTCCTATTCTCACTCACTCACAGTCGCACTGACACCGCGTGACGGCGCGCCCGAGAGACACGCCGCCAAGGGAAAACGCCCCTCTGCGATCACGCCGCTCCGGAACGCAAACACGGAGTGGGACGACCACGTCCCTGCCGCTCCGGGAGACGAGTTCCTGCGGCGTCCCGACGCCGCCATGGGGGAACACTACCAGCAGCCCGTGGACCTCGTCTTTCGGGACGTAGGGTTCGAAACTGCTCGCCTCACGTTCAAGGGACTCGGTGAGTGTTACGCATCTTCCGAGCGCGTCGCATTTTTCCGAACCCCTCTTCCCCCTCGCCCCTTCCGTTCTCGCCCCCCCCTCTCTCCGCCTCGCTCACGCCCCTGGCGGCAGTCCCCGTCACTATATTCCGATCGAAATTCCCTTCCCCGAGGAGAATTCCTCCATTGGCCTCGTCACTCCTTCCCCTCTCTCGCACCCTAGGGTCGAATTCATTAGGATGCCCTCTGGAAGGCGATCAGGCGGCCGGTGGGAGAGCTTGATAAATAGCATTCCGTTGAGAGGGAGCGGTTTTTTCGGTTCCTCCGAAACACTTGGACCATCATCCCCAACTCAATGAGAAACATCGTCGCCTGGCAACGAAATGACGAATTGAAACCATCAAAATTGCGTACGCTGTTGATATCAAAGTCGATGGTGTCGGTGGCTGACCTTCAACTTGCGCGAGGAAATGTTTTACATCCAAACTTTAGCTCGCTAATGTTTTTCAGCTGCGTGAAGTTTCAAATGTCTACAAAAAATTCCGATGCCCTGACGCAACACATAACTAGATTAGTCAAGTCCTTCCTTACTCCAATTATCCGTGCAATGTGTTAATTTGCCTACTTCAAGTTAATTTAACAGGTGCTATAACAAGAATTCGATGCAATGAGTGAAGAATGGTTATTCTTTCACATTAGGCCACGTTTATAATTTGCGGTCCAACAGAGAGTATGTCATCAAGCGAATTAGATAAATCTCGTAGAAGTTTGCCTCCGGGCGTTAAGATAATGACCTCTGAGTCAAGGGACATAAGAAAAATTAGGACTGTAGCCTCTCCAGACTCGAGGAGAATGAGTCAAACTTCAGAATCCGGCAGGCAAAGTATCAGTGTAACTGGCTATTAACGCGGAGGGAGGAGTCACTAATGCAATCGAAAAATAACTCTCAAATGCGATTTCCGAGATGAAATTCAATGCGAAGTAATTATTAATTAGAAAATAAATATAAATTAGTAACATCTATCAGTTATTAAACCTTATTTGCCTCTGAGTAGGACGTTGAGTAATCTTCTCTCACGAGCTAATGGTTAAGGTCCCATTCTATAATTACAGAATATCCTGATAAATTTATAGAAATACTTATCTGCATTCAAAGACACAGATACTTATTTTTTCAAGGAGCAGTCTGCAGTAACAGCAGAAGCAAAGTCAAACGCTCCCAACGCTAGTGATGCAGATACACTTACTTACACGCCCTTCATTCAGGATGAAAATTCATTCTCCCCTGCAATGCTCAGTTCGAGCCAAGCGTTCAAACACTCAATTCGCAAACCCCTCTGGAGTTCGGCAGCTGCAGAAAAATATGAGGAAAATAACATTTTTGAATTCCTGATCTAACGGAGAGTAGTATTGATGTCACATAAAAATGATGAATACTTGGTTAGATGTGCAATCAATTAAAAATATGACCATTTCAAAAATGCCATGGCGTATGTGTATAGTAAAGACGTGGCACGATTGAAGGGCGTTCAAAATGATCCGATCCTCTCGCATAGCCCTCTAAAATGTACTGCGGCATAATTATCATGTGCGCTTTCCATTATAGGTATGCGACGTAAATCGTATGACCGGAAGTGAAGCTTACTCAGTCCCTTTATTTTACGTATCCATCGCATGAGAGCAAAGTTACGTTCATTTTATTATTAATTCTTTCGATACCATGAGAAAATGTATTAAAATGGGTATCTCAACTCCCATTGTTTCCATGCGAAGACGCCATTGGGCGCCACAGTGGCGGGAGGAGGAATCAACGAATTGCACTCCGCGCACGAAATGCTGGAAATGCCGATTTTTCACCGCGTTTAGTGAATTAACCGACTGGCAAGAAGTCAACTTTTATGACAATTTCTGCGTACAGGTTGGACGAAGACATATTCGGGCCAGTCTAGCAAAGTGTGCACCCTCTACGGGTCAATCGACTGTTATTAGTTCAAATGATATATCAGATGACATTCGCTCAGACATACAGGTTTAAAAACTAGAAACGTCAGAAAAGGCGAACGAGGATGACATTATTAAATTATGATTTAGCTGATATGGAATGATTTCTTAAATGATTAGTCATTCAGACTCTGACTAGTGGACTCTGGTTAGCAAAAAGACCATCTCTAAGGTCTCCCTCCCTCCCTCCGTCAAGGCCTCTATAGCACTCCACTGACCTAGTTTTGCCAAGGGGCCCTACACGTCCTTATCAGTTACATGTAAACATCGCAAATGATTGAGCGACCTATATCGATAGAGTCACTATAGCGTTTAATTTAAATTTTTATGGAATGGTTGAAAATGTTATATTGGAATTAAATAATTCCACAGGAATATGCAGGGCATGAATGGATAACAGTAACATGTCCAAACCCTGATTGCGACATACGATAAATGTGAGCTAGTAAGCATCTACTCATCTTTGCGATCATAGAAATATGGTATCTACTATGCTTGCCTACCGTCCTTTTTTAATGTACGAGAATGTCAGTTGTCATAGTTGCAAATTCCACCAATTTATTTTGTAATTGCCGTTCTTTTTGGCATTCATAGTTGGATAGTTGGAGGTGAATAATCCAGAAGTGATTCACCAAATATGAGCAACGTGAGCTCATCGTCCTTTGCTGCTTCAGCCGCACGAAGTGGTTCGACTCTATCCTCGCACGCCCTCGCTCAAAGTGTCAGTCATGGCACGAAACCAAACTCATTCCATGGGTCGTGCATAGGAAAAATAAATTTGAATTGAATTGCGAAAGGGCTTTATTCTAATGGCTCGCAGAAGAGCGACTTCTTTCACCACACTGTCACAGAATGACTCAAAAAATGATAAGAGAAATGTCGTAGAACTTCGACGGGCGTCTAGACGATTGTTTGGCATATGCGAAGTCTCATAAAAATTTCTCCACGTTTCCGCGATGGACTTTGAACTCCTACCGTGTAGGATTCGGCTAAAACACTAATCGTAGTAAGTGATTGACGTTACTTACTTCATATAAAAAAACACAGCGCCCTAGGTGAAATATTGAGAAAGTTAAAATTGTAAAATAAAAAAATCTTTATTAAGAGTGAAAAAATAGCGTGATACATTCCTGCTGACGGGATCTATTCAAAAGGTCGAATCATGAAAAACACAATTTTATGATTGCATGTTAAGTAAAAGTATAAAAAATTTGTCGGTAACAAGAGGCCACATATGTCAATATTACAAAAGAGCAACGCCAAAACGCTGAAATTACTCCTGTGTGTTATGGCAGTTATCCAAAGGAAAATGTGAACGCGCATCTCTGTGAAAAACTAAATTGATCCAGCGATCATTTTTCGGTGCTCTTGTCAACATGATTGTACCCAAACGTGCCCAATGCTCTTGACCGTAATTACACGGTGAACATGGGAGTAAAATCAACCCTGGGATAAGCTGTGCTTAATACTTTGGATATAATTCCTTCAAGTAGTCCGTTAATATAAGTTGCATTCAAGCTTAAATTTTCAAACTCGAAGCGTTTCCGAAAACTCTTTCGACTTATCCCACGAGACACGCACGCATCCTCTCATTACGAGAGAATCGCGTCTCCATACTCACTTGAGCATAGATTAGTGTGAATTCTCTGTGCTTTCGGAGAACAGTTTTAACGAGTGGACGTTCTTCAGTCTCTCCTTCCGTCCTCTGCCGAAAGTTCTTTCTTGTATATTTCCTATTTCAATTTCCGCAGGATTTGCATTAGTTTCCAGAACAGTAAGAAATAATGAATCGGGTGATATCATGTGAAAACTCTTGCAGAGTTTTTAAGTTCTTGCCGTGGAAAGAGTGGAAATTTCCTAGCGTCTCAACTTGGTAATGAACCAGAAACTAGAAATCGGCTAATCATTAGAGGAAGACCCGTTCAATCGATTTATCTCAAGAGTTATGCGCGACCTCGACTGTGACCTCAGCTATTGAGGTCGCGCCCCATTGCTTTTAGAGTCCCTTCGGCTCCTAACCGGAGTACACTAGCCGTCAAACGTAAAAGATTTGGGGACAAAGCCGAATCGCTCGTATTCTTGGCGGTAGTGTTTGGCCTTCAATACCGAATGGATAATTTCGCAGTTTTCATTCAACTGTAATGAATCAGACAAAGCCTTGGCCGTCGGATGAAAAGGACTTCCTCGAGAGTTTTGAATGGACGTGACGCCGCTCCTCCCCCTCTTCCCTCTATCGGCGCTTCTTTTCAATTTCCTCCTTCGACGTCCCCCTTTTCCCGGATGAAGATTTCGCGCCGAGTGGACATTGGCTCCCATTCAGACGCCCTTTTGTCCTTCCGATATATTTTGAACATCTGAACCGCCTTTCGGAGTGTTCTAATGATTTTTGGCAGTGAATTTCGAAGGGAAATATAACCGGATTTCTATCATCTTCGTTACTGAATATGGAACTACTGATAAATCTTTACCATACAGGTCTTCCTTCTATCTATTCCTTCCATCTCTCTAGGATATTTTCTGTTTAAACTTTTGTTTTACCCGAATTATTTCTGACTGTTAACACAGATCTTCTCTTCTTACTTCCAGATAGTGTTTTAACTCCGTAGGCTTTCCATATCCACGAATTGCGTTTCCCCCACGCTTCTTTTACTCCATTTGTTACCCACCTCAGTTTAGTGTTTAATTCTTTATACTTCTTCTACCTAAGTCTGTGTATATATGCGTCCATTTCCTTCTCTCGTCTATCTTTCTAATTATCTCGTCCGTAAACGATAGCTTTCTTGTCTTTGCTTTCTATTCTCTCTCTACCTTGTCTACCCTTCGACCTATCTGGCATGGGTGACCCCAGCAGGAGAAAATATCATTGCTCCTGCCGGCACAACTCTAAGGGTCATAAGAACGCACCAGCCCTCCCCCCCGTCAGGGTTTTAGCCCATCGGGAGGGATCTCCGTCTGCTGCCGATGGCTGTGTGCGTATATCCCGGTAAAATAATATTGATTCTCCAATAATTCAGGTATTTCCAGGATTCGTTCTGGGTTTATCCTATTTCCGTTTTTTCACAGTTTTCAAGTATTCAAGGATCGCTGGTTAACCTGAATTTGCAATGGAGGCATGCATGCGTCGTTTTCAGGGATAAGAAAGGTATTCCGATAAAATTCCTCCATAACAGCCCACCAAAAGTGAAAAAAAGGCAACAAATTTGCTGTATTTGCTAGTAGTTTCTTTTAACAGAGAGAAAGGATCAACTAGGGAGATATGAGTAATAATCGGAAGTCAAGGAAGAAAGAAAACCATGCGCTTATTACTAGCATCACGGTAAGTTTTAATCGAGGCCCCTTAAATCGAAAATATAAGCGAAAAAAACGAGCAAGAATTAAAAATTTTTTAACCAATATCTTTCCTGGTAGCCACCCTTACATAAGTGAGTTGAATGGAAAGCAGACAGGTTCCTAAAATTGGTATCCCTGGAAATCTTCAAGGACCTTTCAAACTAGTACCGATATTATATCAGGGAGCATGCCGTGCTGTGGAACGGTAGCTCTCCCGTTCCATTTTAATTTTTTTAGGTGCTCATCAATCTTTAGTTCCCTCTGCACTCGAATTTTTTGAGTCCCGGATGAGCCACTGAGCTGAAGCAAACTCCATGGTGACGGTGGAATCCGCACTTCCGGATGGGATGTCGAACGCGTAGGTTTACCTGGCGATTAAATCGAATGAATTCTCATGAGGGATCGCTTACAATTACGTTGGAATAAATTGAATGAATATTATAAGGACTCGTTTCGAGAGTTTTTTAAGAATGAGGGAGTAAGGTTTAGAGAGCGTAATTAGGTTCAGAGCGATAGTTTTACTTCAAGATAAATCGTAAACATCTATCACAGCCGAAAAATCCCCGCCAAAGAAATGCATGCCGTGTAAATTAACCCTGCCCATTTAGTATCGCAACGGATTTCGCAAGTGCATTTTCGATAATAAAATCATACCGCACTGCCATAATTTTCTCCCGAGCGGAGCACATACCTATCGCCACCATTCGCGAAGCGAAAACATATATTGCGATGATTTCTATCCTTTGTTAATGCGCTGATTTTTTTAAATCTCATCCGTGTCACTCTCTCGATGATAAATCACATGAAACCTGCCTCTCTGTACTCACAACATGCTTTCCTATGACTTATGACGAGCTCAAAACAATAGAAGAATCAATTTTGCTACATACGTGTACTTCAACTTGTCTTACCGCAGAGTTTACACGATAGATAAGGAGGCCCGTTTCTCCTCCGAGAAATTGACTCCTAAAAATACTTATAACAATTCTCCGTGGAAGGGGTGAATGTTTTCATTCAACTTATTTTTTATCAGCATATTTTTCATCATCATTTCATTCAAAAACGCATCCATGCAAATGAAATTTACTGGACCAGGGGAATATAAGACAAGAGACGGATAGTCAAGCATAGATGCATGAATTAAGGGGGACATTCGGGGCAGCATCTGAGGTGAGGCTGCAAAATTCCCGTCAGGGGTTCGAATCCTGGAGATAGGTACACGGAACGTTATCCTAATCCATATTAATCGTTACCTCAACTAATGTGGCGCCACTACTCACAAATTTCAGCGATTGTAGCGTCTCTGGTCAGCTGTAAATTTAACTACTGAGGAGCACAGCTAATCTTGCAGTTGGAGAAAATGTAAAGTATATCGAGGGTAATTGACAAATCATATCGATGCATTGGTATAATGTTATCGTGCGCGAGCTATCCAAATCGTCAGGAATTTATTGAGTTTGGTTTGCTCATTAAGTATCGGTAAAGGTTTTGGAGAAATAGATTTATTTCAGATATTGCTGCAATGCCTCCTCAGAATTCTTCCAAAGGTACATCCCTTGAGAGCGTCGACACGCACTTTTGCCCTTGCACTCGACTCGAAGGCAGATTACAGAAGGTCCTTGAGGGTACTCTGCGTGCAAGCTTCTTTGACGGCTTGACTTAGGGTCCCGTGGTTGTGGTGTCCTTTGAGGGAGGGAGGATTTCACTTTTGTAGGGAATACGAAATAGTCTGCTGGTGCCAACTCGGGGCTGCAAGGGGGCTGGGGAATCGTCGCGATGCCTTTTTTGAAGGTCTTCGCAAGCAGACACACTCGACTCAACTCTAAACTTCCAAAGACCTTCGGGAGGACGCAGATCTTTCCTCGCATCGCCAAATTTTCAGTGATTTAAATGGCGTGTGTGCACTGTCACTGTCTTATATGCCAATGCCAATAACAATAATACGATGTCCGTGATCATTCGTACACTTCACGGGCACAGTCTGAATTCGGCACTTCACGCACGCGCCAGGGAAGCATCATCACCGATCACTTTTAAACAAGCCTTGGACAACCAAGGACTGTCTTGAGATGGTTGCTTGTGATTGGAAGATGCAGTCGGCCGGAAATGCGAGTATTTCCTCCTTGAGCTCTGGATACTGTTGGCGCTATTCATCAGTATCTGAGTCGTTACTAGCCTTACTTACGGTGACTTATTCAGAGGTGTGACCACCTGTCCATTTGTAACGCTACAAAATAAGAAGGATTTGGTTTTCTTTAAGTCGAAGAAAATGCAGATTGAGGATAAACATTCCAATACTCTATTTGAAAAACTTCTTACATCAGTGGATTTTATGACTCAGTTTGATTACAACTTGATTTAAATGTATTCCTTGAAATATAATCGGAAGGGGAAACAGTATGGTTTAAAAATTCATTCCATCCAAAACGTTTTTGATTTTCCGGGTGTAACTACTGCCAAATGCATATATCACCCCTTTCCCTCGATGTGCTCATGAATTTTCCATTATGAATTTTCATATTTAGAGACATCACATCGGATAATGTGACGTGGGAACACTTGGACCAAGGGGAAGCTCTCCTCCACTGCACCACAGCACATGGAAGCATATACTCGTGCGCTCCAAAAGATTGTGTCTGAAGCAGAATTTTGTCGAACAGCTTCACAGTCTTGCAGTCTCATTTTAGTCCCATGCAAGCCACCGCCAGGGTGCGATGGGGGTTATGATACATTTCCAACATCACTGCTAAAGAGATGTCCTCCCAATTTATGCAATCTGTGATTTAACCTTCGCTCTATTAAGTGATTCCCAACCTAAGTCATCTAATATTTTGGACGCGCTACTAAGTTTACCATAACTACGTTTTACTTGCGTGAGGTTACGCACGGGAGAGGATGGGAGAGCGACATTGGGAAACACTAACGTGGAGGAAGCTAAAGAGTGTGCCTCCTTCGATTGGGACCAATTCAGGGCCAATGTGACCACCAAGATCATCTTTAGGGCCAAGGTGAGATGGTCTCGTCTCAATTCCCCGTAGGTGAACACGCATCAGACCCAGGAAAACACGCTGGGTCGTCAGGTCACGTGAAATACGAGTAATCGACACAAAATTTCGAGTACTTCATTGCAATCTTCTTTATAATCTTGTGATGCTGCACGAGCAATAATGGCTCCGATGCGACAGAAACAGTTGAAGGTTCAAACATCGCACCATTGGTAAGATTACTAACAGAGACGGCCACATTATTATTTTTGGAAATCCTTGGTTTTGCGACCCACTGGAAGGATGGGGATTAGATGCATCTATTCAAGTTATTTGGTCAATAAAAATGATTGGAGTTCAATTGAAGGCACAGAGGGGTTGCCCTCGGATGACATCAGAAGGAGAGGTTGGCGGAAGAAGTTAGGGAATACTTACATGCGCGGGGTCAACCAAAATCTGAATGCAAAATTCAAGGACATTTCAAGGATTTCCAGTTAGGATGTTGCTATTTTTCCATACTGTTTTTCCACAGTTTGCGTATATAATATGGATACGTTCCTGAAACCATAACAATGACGCTGCATTTAAAACATCAAGATTCCAGTGCCATGCAACCTGTTCGTGAAAACTTTGATATGGAGCGTACGGCACGGAAACGTGGTCATTGAAGCAGGAGGATAGACGTAGATTGGAGGCTTTTGAAATGTTGATTTGGAGAAGGATGGAGAAGGTGAAATGGGCAGAGAAGAAAACAAATGAGGAAGTACTTGGTATGGTGGGCGAAGAGAGGGGTTTGTTGGGAGAAATCCTATGGAGGCAGGAAAAGTGGATGAAGGGGGTGTTGACCGGCAGTGGGATGTTGAAGACTGTAATTGAGGGGAGAATGTTTGGCAAACGAGGAAAGGGAAGGAACAGGATAGGGATGTTGGACGGGATGAAGGGAGGAAGAAAGTACTCAGAGATGAAGAAGGACCTGATGTAGACTAGGTTGCTGGATTGTGTTTTGTTTTGCTAGGAGTAATAAAATAATTATTTGGTAGTTGTGTCCATCCAAAAGCCTACCTTAACCGGCGGATTACCTTAAAAATAATACTTTATGTTCCACTGAAGCGGAGAGAATCAGTACACGATATCATGTAGAAGTAAATTGCATTAGCTAGCCGGGTTAGTCGAGTGGGTAGCGCGCTACCCAAAGGTCGCGGTGTTCGTGTCCCGTCTCGGCCGTGGGGGTTGAGTCAACCCAGGTTGTAGAGCCCCTCGCAAAGTCGATAAGAAACCATCTGAGGGGGCACATAGACAACCAGTGGCGCCGGGAGAGCAGAAAAAGACGGTAAATAGTGATGAAAAGGATGGTTTGTCTTAAAGAAACCGATGGGACTCGGGTGCAGGAAGACTGGCAAAAATGAAATCATTTATGATCAATGGAGGAGGAAACGTCCAAATAGAGAAAACGGAGGACAAGTATGGCAATGTAAAAATATGCGATGAATACTCAATAAGGTGCTGAATACAGATCGTCTCTAAACAATGGACGATAGCGGGATAAACAGATGCGCTCGTATGTCGCATTGCCTGCGGATGGTTGATGGAGAGCGGGCGCTAAACATGCCTCCTTTATAGTTCATAGTTTAATTACATAGCGGTAATCATGTTATTGCTAGCGACTTTACCAGCCATCTTCTTCACAGGTGTGCAAATAAGATGATTTTCCTGTTTCGTAATCATCTTCAAATGAATGAGGACATTTTTTGCTCAGATTTTAATTTTACTTCCTGCCAAAAAGATATTTCTACCAAGGTTAAGAAAATATTAATTTGAAAAGTGATAGCATAATGGGAGAATGCTAAGTAGATGGGAGAGTCGAAACGATGAAATAAAAATGATGGAATGCGAAGAACTGAGGGGAATTGCCTCGTACTCAAGGCAATTTTGACTGTCTTAATTAATCCCTAATTATACTCATTGGATCTCAATGGTTCGTTCGAAGTCCTTCTCTGAAAGGCTGAACAAACGAAAGAAAAAACGCAGTCAATGCTGGGGATGGCGGGCGGTGAGAAAGACGTTTGCATGGCACCAGTCTAAATGAAAAGCTCTCCCTGAAGAAAAAACTTGCAATTTTTTATAATGATTGATACGCGAAGCTCCACCACTAGTCCCAATAAAAACCTATAACGTAATACACGGGATAACTGTAAATCTCATGACGGGTATTACGCAATTCGTACTTTTCCAATTTACACATAGAACTAGAGGTTCAATGACCGTTCAATTATGAGACTTCACTTTATTAGCATATTCAAATTCAACGCTTGGCATTATTCAAATTGGAGTGCATGAATAACCACGATAGCCATGGGACTCATTCGAAAGAATGAGAGAAAGCATAGGAGAGGACTACGTACGGAAAACTGCTGGAGTTTTATATATTTGCGTGGGCCATGCTCAACTCTGGACATTTATTTTATGCAAATTAGTGTTAGGCGTATCCACTTGAATTATTCTCGCATTTTAAATATCTATTCTAATCAAGGAGATAGTGCATTTTAGGATCTTATAGAATTCTCGCGATATCTTGGTGAGAGTACATGTTTAGTATGCTTATGTAATGTTATCTGTCAAGCAGTGTATATGTATGCAATGTTTATGTCTATCTGGTAAGTGTATGCTATGCTATCTGACAGATTGGTATTCTTCTTACGAAAGCGTCAGCTAGCTGTGGACTCTCAATGCGAACCGGAACTAATTTTTCTTGTATATCGCAGTGCTGAGAAAGTCTATTTCTGCGCGTCAGCATGTCCACATCTCACCGTCAACTCAGCCACGAAAAATGAGAAATATCACCGCACGAAATGGCCCGGCCGAATTGAAAACTGCGCTCTTGGAATCAGCCCACGAGCAACCAATACCGCCAGCCAAGTGCATCGACAGACGAATGTTCACTACTACCTCTCATTTCAGATGCTGAAGCTACGCAATGCGATGAGAGTTCATAGAGAAGATGTACTTTGACGGTTCTGAAAAATACTTTAAATCAATGGCGCTTGCTTCTTCGGCCTCATGACGTACCATTTTAGCCAGGGGATAGCCTTTCGAAATGAATATCGCAAAAGTTTGGATATGGCGTAACTGTGTAAAGCCCGCAACATTCGTTAGCTGCGCCCGAGCGACCTTCATCAAGTCCACGAATAATGTACTCGAGCTCGAGCCGGAGCGCAACCGCCCCTAGGATGTATTCCAATGTTCTAATTCCGCATCGCTCTCTCCTTCGCCCCCGTTGGACTTGCAACACCCCCCTCCCATCCACCGCACCCCACCCTCCGCCCCTACACTCGACGGATTAACTCATTTGGGGAGCACATATCAGGACAATATGCGGATCTGCTTTAAAGAAACTTGGCTTCATAAAACGGGTGGTGGGGAAATGTAAGGAGAAAGTTAAAGAGAGGTGTTATTTTGCTCTAGGTAGATCTCATTTGGAATATGCCGCAAGTATTTGGGATCCTTGGGAGAAAATTTGGCAAAAAGAATTAGATGAAGTCCAGAGGAAATTCCCTAGATTCGTTAAAAATTGTTATGATAAGAACACAAGTGTGACAGATCTCTTAGGGGATTTAGGCTGGGAACCACTTGAAGTGCGGAGAGAACAAGCGAGGCTTAGACTTTTAGAAAGGTTCAGAACAAACGAGTTTAACTATGACACTGAAGGAATTATAATGGCCCCACACTACTTAGGTAGATCAGACCATAAAGATAAAATAAGGGAGATAGATTCCAGGAAATATAGGTACAAATACTCATTCTTTCCCCGAACAATCAGAAATCATAATAGTAAGAAACCGAAGTCACTTTAGAAATATTGAAAACATTGAATTCACAATTCGGAGCAAAGTTAAACACTGCAAAGCTGTTAGGTATACTTTCAGGTGCATGTGTATGTAAGATGTAGATTGAGTGATTGCATGTGTGTGGGGTGTAAGTGTTCATGCATGAATGTATGCCATGTTTTCTTTGTGGTTATTGCATGCGGTTTTTTTTTCTTTTCTAAATTACGGGTGGTGTCCTAACACCCCCCGCCACACGCCCTTGCGGCGGCCTGCGGGGTATTAAGTAGATGTAGATGGTCGCTCCTTACTTGCACCCACCCACGCGAGGTGTTTTATCTTGCGCCTCGAGGCAGTCGTCGGATTCCCCCGGAAGCCCCGCCGGCGACGAAGTGGCAAATACCATCTCCGGCTGGCCGTCCTCCGCGCTGAGAAAAGCGGGAGAGCGGGGAAGAATTTTAATACCAACTAGATGAAGCAGGAAAATGGGTCTCTCCTCCGAGATGACATCCAGCCGGGTTAGCCTATGTTGAATGACACGCCCAGCAGTGAGTAATGATTCTTCCATTACCTCAAGGAAGTTGAAAGAAGCAGGGCTTCAACCTTGACCGATGGCCAGTGGTGTTTTTGTGGCTGAAAAAATGGTCTCCCTATCTTTCGTTTCGACAGCAGTCGTATGGACGCGGGCTCTTTCTCGTCAACAATCAATCTCCATGGCGAGGGTAAGGCTTCATTGCGTGAGCTACCTCGAGCTGCCATTTTAGGAACGCAAGTTTTAACGGTCACAAATAAAAATTGTTGAAAATGGAAATCTTTAAAATTCGGATTTCCTGCGAATTGCTAAGAGGTGGAGCAGAAGAGTTTTTCCTGTATTTAAAAAATTCTGATGCGGCTAGATAGAACGTAATATCTCAGACTTTCGCTTTCCGTCTACATAATAGATTAATATTAACTGATAATTGATTATCAATCGACAATCTGATAAAACAGCATAAGGCCAAACGATACAATTTATATTATCGTATAATCATAATCCATATCACGAAATATGACTGCTATGGAAGTAAATATACATATGACATCTACCCACCGGCCAAATATCTCCACAGTTTTTTTCTTTACATCACGGCGTGCAGAAAATTAAATAAATGTCCGTGTTTCCATTTCTTTAGTTGCCAAAGGAATTTTGAAAATTTCGCCTGGCTCTTTTCCTTTTTACTTCGGATATGCTCTTTTGCCTACGGACGCTCTTATTGCAATCACCGGCTAATTATTTTACTTTTAAGCATGGAAAAATCCATTTATCCGGATGCACTGCTAAATGCAAGAGGTTTTCATTTAAAGTTTTCCAATTTTTTTTAAAAAGTTCCTTTTTAAAGATAAGTGGAATTATTTATTTTTTTAATTTATCAACTGTGCAACAAAATTTTATTTTTAAACCCGGAGAACTAAGGGCATCGTGAAAATGGCAAAGATTCATTTTCTATGGCTTGAATTTGAGTAAAAATATGTCAATTTTTCAAATTTAATTCGTGTAATGTAAATCATTTTTTTTATTGTTCGGAATTACAGTTAATCATTTCTCGCTCCAAAAATATGACACTCGGCTTCAGGACCTGAAATCAACAAAACAATTTCCAAAAAGGTTTTGAGCTTAGTTTATCTAGAACGAATAGAATACTTCTTACGCAAAACTACTAGAAAATCTAAAGTGAAAAACTTGAAAATATATAAGGTTAAAAAATGAATCTCACGGCCTTATATGTGATAAGCATTTGGTAGTCTGCTGTGAGTCTGATAGACACTGCTCTGACTACCTTTTGTCTGGCTCCAACCCTTTGACCTAACTGGCATGGGTGACCGTGCCGGGAGAAATTATCTCAATTCTCCCGCCAGCACAACTTTAGGGGTCATCGGAACGCACAAACCCTTCCATGAAGTCAAGGTTGAAGTCCATGGGGAGGGAAATGTAATATAAAACTTTCAAATTCGCACGCCGTGCGATGCAGAGAGTAGCAATTTCTGGACCATTTGACACAATCAGCCGACTCCCTACGAGCGAGGTACAAGGACTCGCAAAATGACTCGGAGTTTTGAGAAATGGAACCCATGCTTTTCATGGTAACCGCAGGCGGCATTGTGGAAGGACGAGATGCGGATGAGAAATTCACCATAATTCCTGCCATCCCCCATCAAAACAACTTCCGAGCAATATATTGGTGCATCATATGTTGTCAGGGTATTAAAAGTTTATGAAAGCCAATGCAAAGAGATTGCCTTTGAACATTAAATTTAGTTTATTGTTTCTGCTCGAGGAGTGACTCATAACAGGACTGAAATGTGATATCTCATTAAAATCTTTAAAAAGAAAATGTTGGGTGAGAAATAAAGGAGGGTAGGCTGAAAAATAATTGACGCTCGTATGATGCCTGATATTTCTCATGTTGCCGAACATTGCTGGGTTCTGTCCTCCGATGTCGAGCCCTCTTCTTCTCAGAACTGATACCAATCAATCAATACGACGATCTAGCGCCACAACATTTATGGGACTTATACTAAATGATAGTCTAAACTGCAATTTTCACATACTGGATATGAACAATGAAATGGCATCAGGACACTTCGTGATTTGTAAACTTGTTCCAAATGCAAGGGCTGACCAGATAAATAGCTTACGTTTCGACCTAGGGTGGCGGAGGGTAAGGGGGCTAGAGCGACCATCTTGGTGTCTAAACGTCCCTACACTCAGTCATGAATCCTGCTCTGATATTATGTGCAGACTGTAATTCTTTTACTTTGCTTTAAAATCTGTGCTGCAATAGAAAATCCCGCGAGTAGTAAAGTTCGATCTGCGATTGGGTTTTTACTGGAAAAAAACCACAAGCCAATTGATATTCATTGGCGACTTTGTGAATTGCGTACGGAGATGGAATAGTAATGAGTGAAGACGGAGTGAGGCAGTGGTGCATTCAGTTTAAAAATGGCCACAGCAACAATGGTGACGACGAGGACCGTAGATAGTAGAACGGATACTGAAAATAAACGAAAAAAATCGTGAAAATCGCCCATTAACAACTATGGGACCTTCCCTTGACGTGGCTTGCAACGCAGCAGCGCTTTGACGGTGATGCAGAATTGCATGATGGCGGGTAATTAAGTGGTTAAAATAGTAAGGTGGTGGTAGATTTCTTCGGAGACGAAATTGAAAAGCTTGTGAACCGTTGTGATAAATGTCTCGATTTGAATGGCGACTTTCTTACTGCTTTAGATGCCCTAAAACTAGTATGTTATGCCAAAATATATTCTTATCTCTTCTGTAGTGGTAAACCCACCGTAAAAAGGTTCCAACTGAACTAAAGAAACGACCATCAAGTAAGTGGGACTACAGTGTTGATGAGTTTATGAGTGATAACTTGTTATTATTATCTCTGTCAGATCTAAGGGTGTGTTTTTTTAGTGTTTCAGTGTATTTTTCCAATTTTTATATTGGTACCATTGCTATATTTCATTGAAGTTTCTATTTGCATTCATTGCTCTAATTCTCTGTATATCGTCATGACTATGTTCCATGCCTCATGGATGACCGACGGAACAATTTAATAAAAAAATAAATATTATTTTCTCCCTTTACCCCACTACTCCCTGAGATATTTACACCTCATTTTGGAGTTTAGACTGAAATCAGATTAAATAATGTAGTTCAGAGTGATTTTAGTCGCGGTGTGTACTTTGAAAATAGCATTGGTCCATTTGCATGCAATTTTCCGTCGCAAAACTGATATAATTTGGCTCTTTCCGTAACTTTCCTTCATTCATTGTCGAAGCCACCGTCTACGAATTTTTCCATCTTTTGTTCAATCCTTTAGTAATAAACCAGTGAGTAACTTTTCACTCCTTGCGCAATGAAGCGAACTGTTGCAATTTTTTTCGCATATTTCGGCCGTCTTATTCTAGAGTACAAAAAGATAATTTCTCCTAGAAGTCCATCGACATTTCCCAGTGGGATGGATGCCATTTAACATCGATTTGTATTATCTAACTAAGGTTTTCTTACCGGCGTTCGTCGCTATAGGTAACTCCGAAGCGGAGCAAAACAATCGAAATTGAGCCATGGATCACTCAGGCGTATTTTGAATTCAAGGGCCAGGAACAAACAGTTACAGTGGTTGATGAAGTATATTTATTTGATAAATAAGTATTCTAAAAATATTATTATTAAGCTGAAAGCATTTAATTCCTCCAGTTAAAAGGTTCCTAAGGAACATAATTTCCAGGATTTTTTTGTCTTCCCTATACAGTCATTAAAAATTCCCCTGTCAAGGAAAATTATAGTCAAGGTATCCTATTACCATGTTCTACGAGAGTGTAGAAGTATGGCAGTGGGTAATTAACGTCTTCGTACCCTCACTTAGCTTAAAGAAGTCTACAACGCTCAAGTTTAGCATAAATATATCATTTAACGAAACAGGGGGTTAAATGGGTTCATCTGAATGCTATTAGATACAAAATAAAATCAAAGACATTTCGAATAATGTTTGGATTACCGACGGTTTTTCACCTAGTGGGTGATTCTGTGAAATTTCCTTAGATGTAACTTACTTGATGGGCAAGTATGAGTCATAATTTGAAGGAATGGAATCCGACAAGGGCGGAAGCATTTACGGTTGGAATTAGCGAGGTGCGAAGGAGACTGTTTGGTATGCCTTTGGATTACACAGCAGCCTGATAAATTATGATCAAATATTTGTCGAGCACACAAGACCGGTGATTGCTGGTCAAACAAACAATGAACTGCATCTTGAACGAGGGATTTTAAAAAATCTCTCCAAACTGTGTGTATACTTATCGCGTTAGTTGCAACCGCTGAATCTACGAGAAACTTAAAGACGAGAGAGCAAGCATATGGAGGGCGAAGAAACATGTCCTGTGGGGAGGGGTGGAGGGAGGAAATGAAGGCGATAGCCCTAAGACGTACTATGTGTAGCGTCCCATTTTGTAAATGGGATTATGATGTATTATTCAAATTAAGGTTCCTCGATCGATAAGGGAATAGTGGGGGTGGAGCTTGTGGAAATGAATGGGAACGGTGATGCCCTTTCGATGATCTCATTTAGGGGTCGCGCAATTCAATACCCGCGCTGGTGAAGCTGATGGTATTCAGTTCCTGGCATGCGCTGTCATCGCTGAAATTATGACCAATTCTGGGCGGGGGTGATTCGAGGGCACGAATAATAAATTCGGGCGCCAAAATGTGAATGCCTGTACCATAGTACATCAACTATGATGAAAGGATGAACGTAAATCTGAGCGAATTTTCACAAAGGGTGTATTTCCGTTGTAATTGCGAAACCAATGCTTGAAATGGATTTGAAAATTTACGCCGCACATCCTACCAATACAATTCACTACAGCCACGAGCCCATCGAATAATTATTTAATTTGCCTTGTATTACTGGGACTGGCGATTCGGCAACATGCCACGTAATCTTAATTTCAATGAGGGTTAATGCCCCAACCTCAACGCCTTACAAACAACGCCCCGTCCCAGTTTTCACCACGTAACTTAAGTGGGCTAAACTACTTCAATGATAATGGCACGGTTGATCAATTGTTTCATTTCTAATAACGTCCCATCGAATACCATCGTGTATGCATGGTCTGTCCCAAAAGATGAATTGAATTAATCGGGAGAAATATTTACGGCAGATTAAATTAGAAATCATTAATACTCTTCAAAAACGCACCCTTGTGCATCAGCACACCGATGTCAGTGCCTCCGCCAGTTGCGCTCTGCTTCCTGTAAGGCATCATCAGGACTCTCTTTGAGGCACCCCGTCACGTCCTCGTCGACATAATCCAGTGCTTCAAAGTTGTACTCAGAGAGGTTATACTTGGGTCGTACTCAAAGGCCCATTTATCGCCAACAGTAATTACCTATTCTAAAAAAATTCGGGTTACGTTCACCCGTGGTCCAAAGCAACATTGTCACGCAGGCAGTCTTCCGACATCACTTTGGAGACCATCTTGGCACACCTTCCTCATGGCTAAATCTTCTCTCAGAAGGCAATACACTGTGGTTTTCTGAATATTGCACTCTTCTGTTAACATCCTGACACTTGGGGTCAATCAGAATTGAGCATGTGTCTCACTTTTCATACATTTTCATCAGACTGTGTTCTTGATGGATATCCAGGGCATTCCTCATCGTCCACTTCCTCTCTGCCCTTCCACTACAACCATAATTTTCTCCATCTCGTAAAGCAGCCTTAACCATGGTCAAGGTTCTCCGAAACCCGATTTCCCGAGTTTAACACAAAATGTTGTCGCATATCATTAGTCCATGGAAAGTGGCATCTTGAGTTGGTGACGCGACCCTCGAGCAGGGGTTCAGTCTAGCAGCGATCCGCAACCTGTAACGGCCCGCAGACAACTGACGCGGCTCGTGTTGCTTTCCCAATACCTCTCACTTCGTTTCCCGCCATAAATCCTCCCTCTCCAGTCGTCAGCTTCACCATGAAAAATGTTTTTGCTTACTTTTTCGGGGCAGACCCTGTACAGGAGGAAACAACGGCACTTGACCGGAAAGTTTTATGACTCACTTCAAGGTTTTCAAATCACCTAATAAATGTTGCGGATGAGATGTTTGCACTTACAGCATTTAAATGCAAATGTTTGAGCGTACCACATTCGAATCTAGATTCCGCTCTTTGAATGTAAATGTTTGCCAAATAGCTATCAGATACTTACTTCAGTCATAGAAATCATCATGCTTCAAAATAATGCCCGTTACATATCGCAGTAAAAGCTTGCATTGAACAAGTTTCTTTTTATTTTCAACATTCGCGTGTATTAATGGAAGTGAACACATTGGTGAAGCGGGCGAGAAAAGGCAGCAATACAAATTATGACAATTAAGTTTCAAAAGTCCCAGGGGATGTGACATTTAATCTCAATTATTCCCTAGTGCTGAGATAAAATGAGGCCTTCCCATTTTTTAAAAATTGTAATAAGAAATCAGAAACATCTACAACGTGGCTTTCGCAAAACGGAGTGGAACTCGGTATTCTCAGGAAAACCGGAATGGAAAGTGTAATTTCAGTCACGGGTTAACCATATGGTATTGTTTTCATTTTTGTCCAGGAAGTCCCTTACTGCCTCCAGGGATGACATTGTTCTTCTCATATTTCTTTCTTACTTCCCCCTTCATTATTTCAAGGTGGATGATGCAACGTACTGAAGTACAAGTACACGTCACTGAAGTAAAAAACCAATGTCTCTTCCCACTAAATTTTTTATTCGCTACTACTAGCTTTGACTCATCGGCGTCATCCTCGGGTACCAAGATACATTGTTTTTTTTACTTCATTGGTAATGAATTTCCACAAAGTTAAGCCTGAAAGCATCAAATATATAGGTACACGTATTTACTAAACTGCAATTGCACTGAAAAGGTTTACAAAAAGGTAGATTCATTTAAAATATAAGTACCAAATATCTTCAGATCTCAGCATCTTAGAAGCACGTACAGCACCTGATGTCTTGATTTCGGGTTTCTCTTCTCGGCTCATAGTAACCGCAGTGTGTGCCTCAAATTGAATTTGAATTAATTGACTGGAATGCGGATCTAAAATTCCGCGCTTCGTTAATGAAATCATCGAAAGGTCTTGACCGCTTTCATGAATTTATGCGCACACGACATACTAGCCCGCCGACAGCCAAGGACATATCATGTGGATATATATTACAATCCCATTTCCTAGCGACGGACCCAAAAAATACATTTTCTTGAATTACGTTTGTACTTTCATTTTATTTTCCTCCGGATGGAATTATCTCTTTGGCCTGCACTGTCCACGTGCTCTCCCGCCAATGCGTACACCGGAAGCTTCCAATCTGAGAAATATTTTTAAAGAGCTTAGCCACAACTTTGTTTCAATGATCAATAGGCGAATATTAACAAAGTTGATGCTGCAACTCTTCATCGACAAATTTCGATGACTTGAACAGGTTATGCAAAACCAGCAGTTATATTATTCGAAACAAATATTGTGATATCTCAACACCACAGAGTGTGACGCACAGGGATTCCAAAGACGTGCCACAACTTCGAATGCCGTTTATCCATCAAGTATAAGTACGATGAACTAAAAATATACTGCAAAAGTTTAAAAGGGGTGAATAGTATTATTAAATCCACGTTTTTAAAGTATTTCTCCCAGTGGTTAGAAATGATTATCGAATCGAACTATTGCTCTAAAACTTTGCTGAACGCTTTATTAAAACAAAAAAATATGTATTGTAAATTAAGTTCAATCCCGTGGAATTTAGATATTAAGGAAAATCAAATTTTATTTCAGACATGTTAATGTTATGAACGATTTTGGGGTATAGTGCTGTGGATGGAAATTTTTCCATTGTTATGCCATGTCATACGCCCGCCCTTTAGGAATCTTAATTCGCATGTGTACTGTGCATGGTGATTAACGAGTGCTTTTTCGGGAATTGTTCATTCGCTTTTGGCTTCCTCCGCAAAGCATGATATAGAGAAATATGGAAAAGAAAAGAGAGAAAAAAATGTCGGCATTTTAACTGACGTTATACCATAAACATTTCACTGGAAAGCATTTTTCGTTACAATGGTGCAATAGACTAAATGATAATTCTATACCGTTTTTCAAACCGAATACTTGATTTTGGTATTGTAAATCAAATGGAAAATGTCCGCTATTGGATAGAGAACTGAGTTGCCGCAGTCACGATTCACACTGACTTGCCTTCTTTCAGCGTCCAGCGCGCGTGTCGGCAAATTAATCCCGATATTACGAGGACTGACGACCCCGCTCAGCGCACAATCAGACACGTCCTGTTGCCACAAAGACTGTTTATGGGATTTAGACTTCATCGATCGGGCTTTGGGGAACAGATTACTGTATGCGTGCGTTTAAAAACAAGGCAATATTCTGCTTATTATATTAATGAAGACGGCATTGATTGTGCGAAAAGAAGATGAAGAGGGAAGTATGAATAGCTAATTTAACAAACCTGGGAAAGCTGCATTCGTATTCGTTCCAGTGGAGGCCGTTCAAAATATTAGTCAGAATTATTTCCCATTCCAAATCCGTCGATAGAATCACACTGAAAATATAATCGGACGGCGGCAACGATGCGTTCAAAGTCGTAGGTCCAAGGATAAGGTCAGTTTAAAACGTTTAGATCTCTGCGTCTGCTAATTATCAGCAAGCTATCTGG
This sequence comes from Hetaerina americana, assembly GCF_022747635.1. Taxonomy (NCBI): domain Eukaryota; kingdom Metazoa; phylum Arthropoda; class Insecta; order Odonata; family Calopterygidae; genus Hetaerina; species Hetaerina americana. The sequence goes on from NW_027286070.1 coordinate 77,263,989, forward strand.
ACGTAAGGGAGCATTAGAAGGGAAGAATAGAGAGGTTACGCCATCCAGTATTCGGATTAAATTTCTAATAATGATACTAGTATATGCAGTCGTAAGTAATTCGTATTTTAATATTTTATCAATTTCCGTGTCTTTTTGTGATCAATTTTCTGTTCTTCTATTTAGTGCCGTGTCGCTACTCTACTCGCTTTTCTACTGAGCGTGATCGTGCGTATGCATAGATAATGCATATTTCAAATTATATTAATCATTTATTCAATGTTACCTTAAACAATAATGCCCTGCCAAATGCTTGGAAGGAGGCATATGTTACCCAGTTTTCAAAGGAGGAGATAAGGCACTAGTTGATAATTATAGACCGGTAAGCTTGACATCAGTTGTATGCTAGCTATTAGAAAAGATAATGGCTGATTATCTCTGGGATTTGTGAGAGAGTGAGAATTGGTTGAACAGTCACCAATGCGGTTTTAGAAAAGGGCACTCTTGCGAAACTCAGCTGTTAGGGTTCTGCCAAGAAATTTTCGACTCTATGGATGCGGGAATAGAAGTGGATGCTATATTAGTCGACCTGTCAAAAGCCTTCGACAGAGTTGACCACGATCGCTCAATGCTTAAGATGGGCCAATTGCCACTACACACAGATGGAAGAGTAATCTCTTGGGTCAAACATTTCATGGAAGGTCGAACACAAAGGGTCAAATTAGGAGAAGTGTATTCTGAAAAAACAAGGGTAATACCGGGAGTCCCACAAGGAAGCGTACTTGGCCCACTCTTGTTTTTAATCTATATAAATGATCTCCCAATAAATATTAATTCTCAGATAAGACTTTTTGCAGACGACTGTATTATCTACAGGAAAGTCGAAAATGACAGAGACCGTGACAAACTTCAAAGGGACATTAATAAAATGGCGGATTGGGTGACAAAAAATGGGATGGATATTAATGTTAGCGAATGCAAATCCATCACTTTTAGTAACAAGGTAAATGGAAACAATAGGGAATATAAATTCTCAGAAAATGTCATTCCTAGAAGCGATACTTGCAAATACTTAGGTGTATATTTAACTAAGGACTTAGGGTCGGGGCTAAATGTGGAGTACATCTTTAACAAAGCTTTCAAAACTCTTCATTGGGTGATGAGAAACCTCAAAGGGAGCGTTAGAGCAACCAAGGAGAAGGCGTATCAGACCCTGGTAAGACCAATTTTAGAGTGCGCTTCTCTTGTATGGGACCCTCATGAAGGAGGACATATTAAAAAACTGTAAAAGGTGCAAAGAAAGGCTGCCCGATATGTACTGGGGCAACATAGGAGGATGGAGAGTGTGTCGGACATGCTGGGCTGGGAACCTCTAGAAACTAGAAGGAAAGTAAGCAGACTTTGTGGAATGTTCCGCATTCTGAAGGGGGAGAAAGCTTGGGCAGATCTTAGGAAAGAGGCGGGGAATCCAAATTTTATAGGCAGAAATGATCACAAATTTAAGATAAAATGCCGGGCACAGAGAACAAATAAAAAAAATTTTCTTTTCTAAATGAAACAATTTTTAATTGGAACACCTTACCTGCAAAAAATATTCGAGCCCTTTCCTAATAGAGTGTATACTTTTAAGAATAGATGTAAGGAATGTATGTAATAATTTGATTCATGTGTGGTGTAAAATTATATGTAATAGCTTAATTTTTTAATTTATCTCTTTTTCTTGCTGATTAATGGATGAAATGGGATGGGGATTCACTTGTTTTGTCAAAGAGATTTGTGTTTTGAAGTCTGATTTTATCTATTATCTTTTGCGATTATTTGGGACTTGTGTGCCACCTGACACTGTCTATCAGCACGTGTGTATTTTAGTAATAATAATAATAAAATGCAAAACCGAACTCCTCTCCTGTTTTAGATTATCTTATATTTATGATATCTTATCAAATTCTTCTTGCTTTACTTTTCCAAAACTGAGTTTTTTTCTTCGTTACAGAGAGGCGGAAAATTCTCCACGGAATGAACGGAGAGTTCGGCGGAGGGCGGTTGTCGGCCATCATGGGCCCGTCCGGAGCGGGGAAGTCCACGCTTCTCAAAATTCTCGCCGGATTCACGTGAGTGCTGCTCTGGCTTCCGATCCTAGCCTTGTTGATTACCCTATCTATAAACTTTGAGCTTGGCGAACATGAGTTTCTCGCTTAAGAGGCGGCGCAACTTGGATCGCAAATGCCATGTCTCACTCAGGTCCCATGTGTTACGCTACTTGGAATTAGAGTGATAAGGGAGTTATCGTGCATGCCTCTCGGGAAATGTCACCCTTCAATCAGTAATAGGATGTTTCGCCACTATTTGCCATTCCTGTTTCTTTAAGATTACAACTTGGGCATTGAAAGTGTAAAAGTTTATGAGATTACTCTTCGCAGTTGTACTTTTATTTAAAATATATAATTTTTCTCCAAAAATAAGAGTTCTCCATTTGAATCGCGAGGAAAAGAATTGTTACTATTCCAATGGTATTTTCGCCAAGTAGTCCAAATATGGCAGATTATCGGCTGGGACGTTTTGCTATAATGAAATAGTTCAGGCTAAACTGATGGTCGAGGGATGTGAGGTCAGGAAATCCAAAATGTAATGCCATGTATTTCATCCAATCAATTTGTCACCCAGGAAGTTAATCGACTTGGAACTGGACTAGTATGGTACAGTATTTAGCTAGTAGCTATATTATTATCTTCAAAAATCAAAGATATAAGCGAACTGGGATTTATAAACCACAATTAAAATGAAAATATAAGAAAATGCATATAATGTAATAACTGAGGGGAGAGATCGAATTGAAGAGAGCTATGGCTGACAAATGATTGACGAGCGATGATTATTTACGAATGTACATAATTGTTTCAGTGGCATTCCGAATCCCTACCTGGGTGCCGTATGGATTTTTTCGCTTCAAATAGGTAAAATTTCCACCGTGCTGCGGATTAGAGGTTGAATTGTGGATGATTTTCGTAAAATTAATATATTTCGTGTTTGGTGTGGCTGTGTGTCGAACGCCCGACCCGTATGGCAAAAATGCACGCTCGAGGGAGGAACGACCACTTCGGTTTTTGGACTTGCTATCGAACTTGTTCTCTTGCCCAACTACCCGCATTTCGCTTAACGAGTAGGTTGCTTAAATGGCGAATTGGGTTTTCTTTCTTTCCACTCTTCCTGCGCTCCCCTGAAATCCCACCTCCAAATACCGCGTGTATTCCTGAGGTGAACTCTCAGCCGTCGTTTGCCACCCCTAATAATGACCAACTCTTCAATAGTCCCAAAAGTCATAGGTCCCCACGCCCTGGAATTTTATCCGCAGGTTGAAAAGTTCTCTGGATCCCCCCAACGCGGGCTAGAATTTGGATCTCTGAGGCGATTTGCCATGCTGTTATGTTGGCATTTGTTTGGGGGGACGGCTGATGTGATACCGGGAGTGTTGCGATCGGACGTCTGCGCATCAAGTAAAACATTTCGACGAGATAGACGCGCAGTTTGCGAGCCCGCAATACTTTGGAGTGTCTCGCGTCGATAGGCAAAGTCCGATACTAGTGAGTGTTTGTGTAGCTCCGACTTTTATTAAGGAGTCCATGCACTAATGACATTCATATTAATGCCCGAGAAAGGTAAATCCATTACGAACTATGTATGTATTGACAAAAACTGATAATATTTGGAATCTTATCCGAACAGATGGAATCATTTCCAAATAATTAAGCAAAGATGCCAATCCTTTATTCAATCGGCTAAGTTTGATTTTATGAAAAGTGCAAATATCCAAAGCAGCAAGACATCTTTCGTGTGGGTATTATTTATGACGCAGTCTTCTTTAAAAATTTCTTATATAGGTTTCCGGACAAAGATAACACATACGATCACCCAAAATAATCCCTTGTACTGTTAAGTATAAGAGTAATCGTGAATGATTTCAGATATTGCTGATTTCGTCGAAGTTGACTAATTGTTTTTACCTCTCTTGCAAACATGATATTTAACTCCTTAGATAAGGGGCAATGCAAGAGTTGAATTGATCACTTGTGAGAATTACTAAAAAAATTAATAAGAAAACGTTCAATTGGTTCCGTATCAATCTGTTAGGAGTTGAATCTTTTCCTATCCATTAGGCAAATGCACATAATATATAAACTGCCACCCTCTGTTAGGTATGACCTTACTCTATAGGGGTATAACTTGAAATTCGTCGAAATATATTTAAATCGATTAAAAATACTTCTTCTTAAGACAATTGAAAAAAAAATCAAAATTGTCATTTCTATTTAAATTCTATGGATACAAAACAATGCCTAACCTCAAAATTGGTAGAAAATTAAATTTACTTTCCAATGACACCAAAGGTGTTACTCGAACATCGATAGTGAATACAGAAAACGGTTTACATGAGAATAGGGAGGATTTACTATACACAGCTATATTGAGGTATTCCGCTTGGCGTTCACCAGTTGTCAGGAAAAATACACGTAGACTTAGGCGCACGAGTACGGCAGGCATAATGAAACCGGTGAATCACGGTTTTACGAAGAGAAAAATGTTTCCTGTTCGGTGATAACCACTCCCAAACGTATTCCTTGTTGTTTTCTGTTGACTCACTTACCTTCTTCCCATTTCCTTGTGGTGCCTCCTGTCAGAGGATGATCTCGCGCTGGTCACTGCGCTCATTAAAGCTTAAATATCCCTCCTTTTCGAATCGTTCGCTGTTTTATCCTCGGGAGCTGAGAGTGCTCAAAGCGGGGACCATCAACAACCGGGCATTTGAAGGATGAAGGTTTTGACGGGGTAATTGGTTTTGTATAGTTACAATCTCACCGCATTAAGACAAGTTTTAGGCTGTTGAATGAAGGCATAGAAGGGATAATGTTGGGTAAGCGGGGTAAAAGAAGACGGAAGGAAGGCACCAGAAGGAACAAAAACTGAGGGAAATACTGTAGCGCGAATGAGAAGAAGTTCACGGGATAGGTAGGAGGTAATAGACGTTAATGAGCGTGCGTCTCAAACCTACCACTCGTTAGGTTTGAGACGCATCTTTGACTGAGCGTCCACTTTATTTTTCTTTAAATATTGTCGCCTTCCTGTCGGTCTACAAATGAAAAAAATGCCTTCGATTCGCTAAATGTTTGTTCCCAAGATGATGGCGCACTAAATCTAACAAGTGTTGAAGTGTTGCAATTATCGTATTTAAGTTTGTTGATGCCTGATTTGTTAAATATTTCCTGTTTGTCTTTGCCATTGGCAAAGAGTTTGGAGAAGGTAAGGGGTGCGTAAAAGGCCCTTTTGAGTGTAGTTGGAAGGCAATTTGAGATTCTAAAGGAGACATCTGCTAAAAAAGGGATCGAACACCACTTGGAGTATTTAGAAGTGTAGGGATGAGGCGAGGAAATTCGACTTAAGGCCATGAATCCTGGCAACTACGGGGCTCGGCCCAATCGGCCGTGCATCTTGCCCGGCAGCGGGGGAGGCAAGGCTTCCGCGGTCGTCATACCACGAAACCCTTACAAGGGAAAACCGACAGCAGCAAATTGGAAGGCGCAAAAGAAGAAGACCAATTTAGTTAGAATAGGAACGTGGAATGTTAGTACAATGATGAGGACAGGGAAATTGGAGAGTATTAAGCGAGAGATGGAAAGGGGAAATGTAGATATAGTATTTTAGGTCTATGCGAGGTGAGATGGAAAGATAGCGGTGATTACTGGAGTGATAATTATAGAATAATATACAGCGGCGGGGACGAGAGCCAACGAGGGGATGCCGTCATATTAAATAAAGAGGTAGGAAGAAGCGTAGTCAACATATAACAGGCAACGGATAGAATATTACTACAAGGGATAAAAGCAGAACCGACGAACTTGGTTATTATTCAGTGATACATGCCACCGAGCAACCATATGGAGGAAGAAGTCGAAAGGACTTATGATCGGTTAGAGGACATAATCGCGTGTGTTTCTTCAGGGAGACATTTGATTGTGATGGGGGATTGGAGTACGACGGTAGGCGAAGGAAGAAATGGTGATGAGGTGGGGGACTACGGTTTAGGCACGAGGAATGACCGCGGGGAGAAAGCAGTTGAGTTCTGCAGGAGACAGCGGTTAATCATCACCAACACTTGGTTTAAACACCACAAAAGGCGCAGGTATACATGGAAAATGTCAGGTGACTCAGAAATGTATCAGCTAGATTATATTCTGGTTAGACACAGGTTTAGGAACAGTGTGATCAATTCGTACAGCTTACAGGATGCGGATGCGGGCTCTGACCACAATTTAGTTGTTATGAAATGTAGCGTCCGTTTCAAAAAGATAAGGCAGGGGTGCCGGGTTAGAAAATGGAATGTAGAAGCATTAAATGGATTGACAATGAAGGAGTACCAGCAGGCTGTGGAGAAAACCATGGAGGACGGTGAAGAGTTGAGCACCATCGAAGAAAAATGGGAATGTATCAAGAAAGGGTTATAGAAAGCCGCAAGAGACTTTATAAGAACCGTTTGCAGGAAAAGGACAAGGAAACCGTGGATCACGGATGAGGTGATTGCTAAGATGGATGAGAGAAGAACATGGAAGAATGTAAGCACAGAGTTCGGCAAAATGCAGTACAAAGAATTAAATAATAAATTCAGACAAATAACAAATAAAGCAAAAGAAGCATGGTGGAAAACGCAGTGCGAGGATATGGAAAGTTTGCCGAGGAAGGGTGAAATCGGTGCGCTATACAGCAAGGTTAAATCACTATCGGGAAGTAATAAGGGAAGATCTATGTTAACAGTTAGAGATAAGGCCGGTAAGATAATAGTTGACACTGAAAAGATCCAAGAGAAATGGAAGAAATATATAGAAGATCTGTATAGTAAAGAACTTAGGCCAAACTGGTAATTCTCTTGCCTATCTTAACAATACACAACCCACGGGCCCCAGGGTTGAGGAGGGTCATGGGTTCGTTTCCCAGGCAAGTCTCTGGGCACCTGAAGCTTCACCCAGACCATGTGATTTTTCGGGTACGAGATCTTCCTGGGAAACCATACCCGGCACAGAGAAAGCAACGGCTCCCCCTACCCTGTTAATGTGTGAATTTCATACGCCGCAGACATTTCAAATACACGTCCGTTACCTCTATGGATAAATTTGGAATCGCACCGTCTATCGGCGAATTCATCGTATGGTATTACAAGCATCATATTTAATGGGATATGCTGTCGATGGATTTCGCTTGTAAACACCAATACTCTCCTCCAACCGGAAGTTTAGGAGAAAATTTGACAAAAACGGTCGCCTTTTTGTACGAAATGAAAACCGGAAACAGGAAATCGACACCGGAAAAGTTCTTTTGCCAAAAGAAGACATACATTTCTAACTGAAGTGATAACCTCAAATGAATTTACGAGCTACTTTTTATTTACGAGTAGATATTATAAGCAATAGCTATATTTATAAGATAAGCCACTGGTCCTTTCAATTGCGATACAACTGGGAGCGGTGAGTAAACTCAAAAATATCTGGCACGGAAAGGTATTCAGTTTTAAGTCAGCAGAAGTTTACCAAGAGTCCACATTTATCGTTAGCTGCAGCTATGCAAATGTTAGCCTTTTAAAGATAGCCAGCGGGGAGAAGACGATTCTTAAAGACTTAGGCGTTAACTAAATTCAAGGCGTGCCTCTTGGATGCCACCAGTAAGGAAGAGGGAAAACCACTGCTGAGGCCTGTGAGTAGCGATACCGCAATCCGTGGAAAACGGAGAAAGAAAAGAATTGGAGAACGTTGCAATGAGAATGAGGAAGGAACTTATCAGACTATTATGTGCAGTCGCCCTGGGAAGACAACTTGCCATTGGATAATACGAAGGAAAATAGTCAAGGAAATATTTCAGGTGAATTACGAAATGAGAGGCAAGGAATCATGGACTAAGGAGGTAAGCTAAGCGGAAGAAGAAGGAAAGATCTATGAGAAAGCAATGCTCTTCTAGCTAACATGTAACGTTGGGTTCATAACGATTAACGTAATAATGACGAAATAATTTCTGACGATGAAATGACGAATGACGTACTCAAAGTCTTGAGGCCTTGGGTTAAAAATCGGCAAGGCACCAAAAGCGTATGCATTCACATTTCAATTTATTCAATGGCCAATCATGCATTATTGCTCGATATTTCCTGTTTGTTCAAATAAAAATGCTTTCGTCTTGGAATCTCTTCATTTCCAAAAACATTACTCTCACTTTTACTCAAGCAGACAATTGAAATAGATTGTGTTCTCTTTTCAAATGACGTGATATTTTCCTATTGTGTTGTCAATTTCATTCACAGCGCTCTGCGCAGCGCTGATTTAATTTCTAATTATTAACCGTTCGTTTCCTTTCTTGCTCTCCATTCGTTTATGTCGGTAAACGTACGCATCCATGCATTATGCACTCAATTGATGATTGCGTATGTGATGTTTTGACAAGTCGTAATTGTTGATTTGAAGTAGAAATGGCTGAACGGTATCTTAGGCATCAGTACAATTCGTTCTCCAAGGCACAAAGAGATAAAGTTCTCTTCTCCTTAAAAGGTTGAAATATGAGTCATTTGGGAAGCTCCGTAACTTGGTCAGTTGGCAAAATTAGAAAAGTAATAAAATTACAGCATACACACGTATCATAATTCCTTCTGATGACTCTTCATTTTGGGAACAAGGTAAACCGGGAGAGTCACAGTGGAAAATGTGGCGATAACGTAATCATCCAGTTCGTACGAACTCTTTCAAAAGTGCCTCTGGTGACATAATTCATTCTATTATCACTTGGATACAACCCAGACCTGTTTGGAAAAATAATCCACAAAAAGCGTAAAACAATGGCCTTAAGTCGAATATCCTCGCCTCTTCCCTCCACTTCTAAATACTCCAAGTGGTGTTCGATCCCTTTCCTAGCAGATGTCTCCTGTAGAATCTCAAATTGCCTTCCAATTACACTCAAAATGGGCCTCTTACGCAACCCCTTACCTTCTCCAAACTCTTTGCCAATGGCAAAGACAAACAGGATATATTTAACAAATCAGGCATCAACAAACTTAACTGCGATAATTGCAACACTTCAACGCTTGTTATGTCGGTCAAACTGGGAGGAATTTCAAAGCACGAGCCAAGGAACACGCCTGGTGTAACAGAACGTAAAAACCCAATTCCCTCTTCCCAATATACCTCTTACATTGTAAGCCATAATATCAATTTCATCCCAGAAGTACTGCACGTCCTCCCTAAATGATTGAAAATGGACGCTCTGGAGCTAATCGAGATTCGAAGGCACTTGGTCGATTCCAATACAACACTTTGTAATGAGCAATCACTGGATCATACCTTCCATCTTCTTTCCCAAAAATTGACCTCGAGGGCACGCAAATCGAACGGTTCAACGTAGGGATAGGGTTAGGACAATTTATGGAAAATTTACATAAAGGGCCAAAAAACAAAATGCGTCGCGTTACGGGAAAAAATTGAAATGCACCTCGAGTCAATTGAATGTAACTTTTAAAAATGCATTTTCTATTGTTTTCAAAGCAAACGTGTAGAATCGATTTTGTTATGCTGAGAAAACGATTTCTAGGACGCCCCTCCCTTAAATTCGTCACTTTAAGTCAGTCGGCTTTCAATAAGACTTAAAAGGAGTGGCGTATGCGGCCACCTTAAGAATGAACAAGGTGTAACCTTTTTCTACGATCGCTCTCATTAACTGTATTTTCCCGTGATATCTTTCAATTAACATTCTCAAATGAACTACTTGTTGCGCAGAGAGAATTAAAGAGTGCGGTGCTATTTATAAGCGATCGTGGCAAGGCACTCAATGAGTTCTGGAGCGCTCTGAACGGTGGTGGTGGTACAGATTAAGGTGGTACGGTCATTACACAATTTAACTATCTAAAACATATATGTACTCAATGCAGAGGTCATAGATGTGATTTGAAATTCAATCTTTCTATACTCGATCGTTTCTGGCTCATCTTTGTGGAATTTCATGCACATGGAATGAAGAACTCAATGTATTTTTTCACTCTTCTTTATTTTGGCTCCACTAGTTTCAACGCTCAGGCGTCATCATCGGGTGCACATTCACTCGTGAGCTCACCTCACTCAGTGCATCAAAGTGTACTGCGACTCATGAGTGAATTTGTACTCAATGATGACGCCTAAGCGTTGGAACTGGTGGAACCAAATTAAAGAACAGTGAAAAAATACATTGTGTTCTACATTCCATGATTCAATCTTTCTCTTGTCTTTTACAGTAAACGATCGCTCAGTACATTATATTATTGTACACAGATAAACATAATTAAATACAGCGTATTGAGTTTTAGTCGACGCAACAAGGGTGACTACTAGCATCCATTTACTTGATGGTGAAAAATGTGCCAACACGAAATTTAAACCCACAATTTATAAATACGAAGTAGGATAAGTGAATGTATATAGCTTAACAAGTCTCGAAAAACGGGTTATGCTAACACAATAGCAAACGTGCGACAAATTTTTGTTGTGACCATTGTAAAATAAATTTAAAAACATTATGAAAAAATAAAAAGAGCATTTCCCACCCGTACAACCACTGCATCGGGAACACCGAAATGGAATGTGTAGGTTCGATTAAATAGCTAGGCGTTACCCTCACTCACGACCTCTCCTGGATGGATATACAATGAATTATGCGGACAAGTTAACAAAAAATTAGGATTTATTACAAGAGTACTGGGTAAATGTGATGAAAAGTTCAAAGAGAAACAGAGTTGTCTTCCGCTGGTTAGGCCTCATTTAGATTATGCTCCGAATATATGGGATCCTCACGAAGTTGGATTATTTGCCGAATTGGATCGCGTGCAGCGTAGAAAAGATAAATTTTTAAAACGTTGTTATGATAAACTTAGCAGCGTATCCAAAATAGTAGAGGAGCTAGGTCGGGAATCACTCTCGTAGAGAAGGTTAAATTACAGATTGAAGCTCTTGCATACATTGGAAGGTGGTCTCTTTAGCAGTGATGTTGAAAATGTATCATGACCCCCATTTTACCACGTTAGGAGAGATCATGCCAGTAAAATCAGAGAGATTAAGTGTAGAGCAGATTTAATATGTCATTTTTTCCACGAAAGATAGGGAGTCACTAGAACATTGTCCGACCGCGGAAGGGTCATGTTCGGGTAAAATTATTCTGGTTTGCATTCACTCCTTGCCACACACCCTGGCGGTGGCTTGCAGGGTACATAAATAAATAAAATAAACCGCAAGAGCGACCATAAAAATTTTGTCAGGAAGTTCCCAGGGAAATTTCTGGAGAAACTGGAGTACCTAGGGCAAGGCCGAAATTGATCTCACGACTAATCGTAATCGACGAAAGTAGTGCTCATCAGTTCATACCAAGCACCCCTCTATTGTATCCTAATTTTGTGTTAGCTTGCCCAGATATTCCCCGCATGTGTTTCGTCCAGGGTAGATCGTGAGTGAGGGCAACGCCTAGGTATTTAATTGAATCTACACATTCCATTTCGGTGTTCCCAATGCAGTAGGCGTTCGGGTGGGAATTGCTCTTTTTCCAAAAATTCAGCACCACGCACTTTTTTCAAGGTAATTCGAATGTGCTAAGTGTCGCAACAGCGTCGTGTAGCATTGAGACGACCTGACAAAGCTACAAAACGATCGTCGCTCCGGAATGATCGGCGCAGAGGACGATGAAAACAGGACTATTGGGCCATGAAAAACTGCTTCGAAAATGTCAATAACGAAGAGTTATCGAAGAATGATTTATCAGCCGAAGGAACGGAAAGTGTGTTATGGGAAACGGCCGTCTTTCAGTCGGGGGCAGGATGGCGGTCTCGCACGAGCAATTAGTACAGCTGACAATTAGTTCACCCGAGACTTCGCTGAGCTAAAAGGAACTTAAACATGAACTGTGGCGAGGATAAATAATGGGTGTGGGTTGTGGGTAAATTACTCCTGGCCATTACAAATCAGCAGCAGAAAAGTTAAAGTCAAATGTCAGAGGCAATTATCAAATAACTGGAAAAGTGCTAGCATTATCACTTTCAGAGATAAAGGTCTGGGTCGTGGGTTTGAGTGATTAACGGCGAAAAAACATATTCCAAAAATAAACTATTCTTCGCATAGCTTTGCCATCGCTTGGAAAACAATCACCACTGCTTAAAAAGAAGTTTGATGGTGATTTTCAAATGGGAAGATTACGACGTTATTTTTAAAGACCAGCTAGCTGCCAGGAATTATCCAAATTAAATTGATCCCATGAGCTAGGGTGTTTCACTCGTTCCAGCATTTGGATCGCACAACAATATCAAGAATATATATATTCTCGAAAATAATCGATGTATAATTCTAAAAACACAATGTCTCTAATTTTATTAAACTTGGGCATCAGAGATTGATGTCTCTTTGTGCCGCATAAGGCGGTTATCCAGAAACAGGAAGGCCATGGTTAGCATTGAAATAGGAGGGCGAAAATTGGAGCGGGTGGAACCGTTTACGTATCTCGGTAGTGTTTTGGGCCAACACGGTGAAAGTAGTAGGGACGTAAGGAGAAGAATTGCGCTAGGCAAAGGGGCTTTCACAAGGAGGAGGGAGTTGATGACGGGGACGTTGAGTAAGGATGTTAAGATGTGAATCGTAAAACTTTGGTATGGAGCGTAGCTATGTACGGCGCGGAAACGTGGTCATTGAAGCAGGAGGATAGACGTAGACTGGAGGCTTTTGAAATGTGGGTGTGGAGAAGAATGGAGAAGGTGAAACGGACAGAGAAGAAAACAAATGAGGAAATACTTGGTATGGTGGGCGAAGAGAGGGGTTTGTTGGGAGAAATCCTATGGAGGTAGGAAAAATGGATGATGGGCGTATTGATCGGCAGTGGGATGTTGGAGACTGTGATAGAGGGGAGAATGTTAGGCAAACGAGGAAAGGGCAGGATTAGGGGATAGGGATGTGGGACGGAATGAAGAGAGGAAGGAAGTACTCAGAGATGAATAGAGGTTTGTTTTAGAGTAGAATTTTGGGTAGTGTATTGTTAGGATCGGCAAGAGAATTACCAGTTGTTGGCAGTTTGTTTCCATCCAAAACCTACCTTAACCGGTAGATTACCAATAATAATAATTGGCGACACCGTATATGTAATTGAGGAAGAATACTGAGGCATTAATAGACATGCTAAAAAATGATAAAAATTTCCGCGTTTACAAAAGCTTGCATTTTCTATTTGTCCTCGAAACTCCAATAACTGTTTTATTTATTTGGAGTACCTATTTATGTCAAAATTCTGATTGTTATCATATTTAACTTGCATGGAAATATTTGCATGGAATCGTCTCCTTAAATAAATACATGTAATATTAGCCGGTAGCGAATATTCATATATATGGGATCCAACTTTCACTTTTTTACTGGGGTTTTTATCTTTTATTGCCTTTGCTACATCTAATTAATGTTTATATAAAATTAATTTATATAAAATTTAATTTTTAAATAATTTTATTTGCTGCGTCGTTGTATTTTTATGCCACAAATTTTGTAACGCATTGCAAAAAATGAACGTTTTCCGATGCTCTGGGTTGAAATTCGTTGTCGACACTCGCGCCCTGGACAAGAGAAAAAAACCCTGATTCATGAAAAATTATGAATATCCGATTACATGGTATGATAGAAATTTTGTTTGAAAGAGCAAAAAATCGAGAACTTAATGTGCTTCGGCTGTCTTTTGTCAAACATCCAATATAATTGTTGGATCTTGATAAAAGAAACCAAAAAAGTCATCAGCGGGTTTCAATTCTGCCTTCCCTGCAAATATCTAAGTTTGGACTTTGCATTTCGAATTATTTTACGATCATCATTTATCCCAGTCATCCTACGCATAATCAACGTGCGATATCATAAAGGACGCCGGAAGCTTATGTATAATTTTAATCTTTATCTGAAAATGTAATTATAACGTTTTCGCCTATTCATTCAAAAGCTCGTTTAAGCCAAGTTGTCGGAGAGGGATTTAAATTGATGCAACAGATGGAAATCACTCCAAGCATACCAAATTTCCTAACAATTGGTACTGCGCATGCAATTCATGTCTTTAGACTATATTTGACTAGAGTATGGCTTTTGGTGATCGTTGAAGATCATGTTTCCCATCGAGAATCCGCTCGCAGGCGGTGCCCAGCAAATGAAGGGTCCGCAATCTGGTTTGAGGTCATGGCACAAATCCGGGCGTTGACTCCAACGTAACCAGCTAAAAAAATACAAGCGGGATGATTTTCTCGGTCCAGAAATGTATGAAAATCGCAAATAGCAAAAGGAAAAGGATCTTAAAACACGCTGGAAGGCATTTTAAGGTGAGCTGTACTCTAATTTTTAGGAAAAAACTCATATCAATCGGAATGATTATTTAAATAATGAATCCTATTCAGAGTACCAATGGATAAGTTTTGTTGGGCAAAAGACACTTAACTTAGCAGAGAATAGTGCAGGACTATAGTTCTGAGGTCCTGGGTTCGATTCGGGAGCCTCTTCTGGGCACCCTTAGCTCCACCCAACCTGCATTTTATTCGGCTATCAGATTTTCTCGGAAAATCACAAGCAGCTGAGAGAGAGGAACTGGACCCCAATGACCTGAAGCGAGAATTTCGCACGCCACGGCGTTGGGCTTATGTTAGCATTTTACCAGCCCCCTTACCTCGCTTACATGGATGACTTTCAGGTCAATTGATGTGGCTTTGATGTTATTTATGAAGAAGATAGGTGTTCATTAATTAATAGGAGTTATTATGGGAAAAAGAACGCAGTAGTCCAGTGGATAGTGTTGGGCTACTGACTGAATCACCGACATATATGCAAGACCTGTCCCGAAAGCAGTAGAACGGAGTCGATTTAGAAAACAATTATAGCTAGAATTGATACATTCACTCAAAGGTCTTCGAAGTAGCTCCGTTCTGGGTCCACGCTCCGTTGCCTGAGGCCTCGTACGCTTTCTGGAAGGCGGCGGCGCCCGGAATGCTGCCAAGCTCCCTCGTCACGGCCTGTTGTAACGCCTCCACCGAACCGTGGTGACGTATTTTCGGCACGAATTTCGACGGCGGGGGAAGAGGAAGAAGTCTGGCGGGGCATTGTCTAAAAATGTTGATCCTCTTTTCTCAAAAGGTCGAGAAACTGTTGTTGGTAGATCCACGTGCGAGTTTCCTTTTGCTCGTCCGAGAGCACTCGCCAACTTCGCACACACCTTTTTCATACCGGCCATGTTTTCGGTCGCAAGTCGATGCATATCGCTTTAATGGATGACAAGTTCATCAGAAACCATACGAACACTAAATCTGCGAGACAACCTGTTCAACAAAGCCTAGATCTCTTGCCAGATTTTCGTCACTTTCTGAGGTCGAAGGGAGTCGGCGCCTTCAACATCTTCTCTGCCCTCCCTTGTGCCACTCAAAAATACCCGATCTACCAATGGCGTTATCACCATAAGCTGCCTATACCTTACCAGAGTCTTTCCCGGTTTAGCCAAGTATCACGCAAATTTTGATGGCGTAGCGTTGTTCAAATAACCGGTTCATGACGGCGCGTAACGAGCTTACGTTATAGAGGTTTCGCAAACGAACGATTCGCACTTCGCAAAGACTGAGGCAGCTGCCACTGACCTTCAGCCTTTCCTGAGACTCCCCTCCCTCGAACCCAGTCAGAGAAACCACCGCCCTTCCGTCTATAAGGGGGAAAAATTGATACTACTTTTGTTGTATCTGGCGAAGTTTAATATAAATAGTCTAATTTTGATGAATTTAAGGAACACACTTGGTACATTTGGTGAAATTTACTGAGATAATCTAGAGTACTTCTAATTGTATATTCCCTTGTGCCATAAGCCTAGCAGAAACATTTAAGAACGGACAGAAGTAATATTTTCTCATCTTGTGGTGCAACTTTGTGGAATAGGTCCAAAATCGAATAAAATAATGCTTAGTTTCCGTGCAGTAGCTCTTGCAGCGTTTTCAACGACGTCACGCCAATTTCGAGGGCATGAATAAGTAAAAGAAGCACTTCCCATACTGGTGCTTTCTCCTCCTTTCAATACTCTCAAGTTTTTCAGCCTGATCATCGCTTATTTAATGCATTATCGCCCTTGAAAATGACACGGCGTCGTTGAAAGCTCGGTTGGGATTGATTCATTGGGTGGAACATTACTGGTTGTGATTTAATTCAAGGATAGAATAATGGTGATATCAAAATGTTTCAGAATGTCAGTGGAGAAAAATTAAATACGGTTACAGAAAGATTTTGACCACCTATGAGAATGTATCACGAAGGTCGAATTGAGGAATCTGAAATGGATGAAGGCGAGAGTCACTATATGAAGTCTTCTTGTCTGCTAATTATTCTATTCCCTCCGTAACTCTTTAACACGATATAGAACAAACGCATCAACTCCCGTATGATTAGTTGAATGTCCTATTATAACAACCAAGAGTTTTGATCAAACAATTGGCCAGTTAAAAATTCCTTCCCGCATTTAAGAAGAAACCATTTACAGACTTTGAGCTCTGCAGACGCCACTAGTGTTGTGGAATATTGCCCAACGTCACCGGCCCATCCGATCGTGTTGAATGCATACTTCTAGTTTATCGCTTATCACAAAAGGATTGATCTGTAAGATTATGCTCACGTATTTTCCAGTTTGCGAAATACGGTTATACGAGTACAATACAACGATTTCAGAGTAGTAGTAGTTTCAATGTTGCCTTGACCTCGCGAGGACCAATTTCATAGCTGCCGTTTTGGTGTTTTTCCGTATCGCTACTGGTTAAGTGAAAACTATCATCGGTAACGCTAGAGAGTCAAATGTTTTGCATACAAAGCGCTTCAGCTGGTGCATTTTCGATTGCAATTGTCAATGCGCTTTAAGAGGCGCGTTTCTCCTTAAAGGGACACTCGAATATTATAAATACTGAATTCTATGGTCTCGGGCTCAACTTTGTGGAGGTTCATGTTCGTTCGTCCAGCCACGCGGCTTAACCCCCCCCCTAACCCCTCTCCCTCCCATTAGCCATTCACCCCACCCACCCTCCCCCAACATTCCTTTCCGAAAAGTGCATATATATACAACCCTGTGCCCGAAAAATGTTTGTACCTGATGATGACGCCGTTGCGTTGAAACCGGTAGTACGAATAAAAATTGTGTGGAAGTTACAAAGTATATTCATTTAAACGATTATAAATACTATTTTTCCCGCGAAAGAAATTATATCATTTCTCAATAACTCTACCGGCATTTCAATGAACGATAAGATTGAAAGAAATACAAACCGTTTTATCTCGTCCCGCGGAGCATGAGAACTCGGCAAGAAAAATGTTGTGGTCGAGAGTGACACCCGCACCTTGACTCGCCTTCGCGTCACCGATGCGAATTTCTTACGGCGTCGTTACGCGTTATCGTCGCCCCATGCGGAGCTTCTTCAAACGGAGCTTATCGCAGAGTGACGTAATCGGGGCCGAGATAGGAAAGCGTAGGGGCAGGACGCATTATCAAGGCAGCGCGGTGCTTGGGTTAGGCGTGCATTCTCCATTAAACTAGGCGAAGACGTGGGGACGCGCTGGGAGCGGACGTTGTGCGCCCTCGGGCTAACATATCGCAATGCATTCCTTTTGGAAGTAAATCATGCGATTCGAATTGCCCATAGTTCCTCCATTTTTCCAATGCACACCAATGTCTGCTCATGACGACCCCGCGAATACTACCATCAACACTTGGTTTTCGGTGAGGTTTCCCGTTGAAAAAAAAGGAACAACCGCGAAAATTCGCTCCACTATTTGATCAGCAAATCTGATGAAGCCATCTTAGCTCCACTCAGAATGAAATTCAAAAGCGATTTGATGCGATAAGCTAAACATCGTGGGGGCTATTATAATTTAAGCGGATAAAAATTGTCCTCTGATAGCATAGCACGAATCAAAAATGATTCTTTGGAAAAGTATATTTCGAAAGGGTGTCCATGAAAGAAGGATTCACGAGTAGGCTGTCTACCGGAAGCAGCACAATGATAAATCTAAAAATATTTTTTTTCACCAGAACATAAAATATTGCCCTACTTAGCATTCAAAACAAGTACGGTTTCCGTGTTTAAAGGTGCGTCACAGCAAATGTGGGGCAGTGTGCAGAAATGATGGTGGAATGACAAAGAGGGAGCGTGGAAGAGGGGAGAGGGAAGAGAGGGGGAGCGTTTCGGAGCACGAAATGCGAGTGTCGATATGGACGCCTTTCAGAAATGTGGTACTCTTAGTTAATTTTTAATCCGGAACTAGTCGGTCGCAATCGTCTAGCTCTACGAACTAGACGATTTTGTAACCAATCTAAATCCAAAGGGTAGACGCAAAAGTGAAGGGATTAGATGAAAATAAAGGTTTAAAAATATTAATGAATAAATAAAAAAACGAAATTAAAGGATTTTTATAGGGAAGAGAGGGGGTGGCCACAAGACATTTTCGTCCTATTATAATCTCCACTCCGAAATTTAGTAAAACAGCGGAAATTATGGACTATATGACAATTAATTTCACTACATATTCAACGAGAGTAACACTAATCGTAAAAAGCAAAATTAAAAAATTGAATGATATTGTAAATGGTTACTTGGGTCAAGTTCGTTGAAATTACTGCCATATGGGATGGATTTAGGCAGGAAAGAAGATGATCAGTGCTACTACGGCTGTCATGAGAAAATTGGGAAAAAAGGGATCCAGAACATAGTAACTGATAAATATACTTCCCTTTTCTTCGTGAATTTTGAGAAGGCTTTCGAAAGAGATTAGACAGAGATTATAAGTGGAAAAGCGAGCAGGTAGAGAAAAGGGATGGGAAGTGGTAGGCAGGGTAGCGGAACAGGACGTCCCTAATCGCCGGTGCATGCCGAGGAATGAATGGCAGGAGGGATGTAAGCAGGACTGCAGGTCGGAAGAGAAGCAGGTGGGAGAAATGATAAAGGTGGTGTAGTAATTGCAGTCAAAGCTGAGCGTAACGCAGGGCTCGTAATGGGACGGAGTTAAGCCGCGGTAAAACGAAAGACAGCCAACGAATTACGAGTAATTTGAACATTGAAGTAACCGACGGAACTTTCAACGCATTACTGCTTACGCACATATAAATGACAATGGACGATAATTAAATTGAGAGGTATCGTGGGTTAAGGGCTGTTATACAAGGAAGGACTACAGGTGGCCGAAAAATAGGGAGAAATTACCAATTAGGATGAATAGAGGGAGGACGGAAAGTATGAAACGTTGAAGAAGGAAATTCAATAGGGCACATTTCATTAATGTTTTGCGTAGGTTCGACGAAGAAAAAACTGAATTAGAACTTTTTCGACATCAGTCACACAAAAATCACTTGTATGAAAGACAGGGAACAGTGAAAACGTGGAGCTTGGATGAGAACAGGCTGTTATATGAACGATACCAGGATTTACGAGCCATAGATCAATTGCGATTTGCGCCACAATTAGGTCAATATCGTGTGCTCTTTCCACTCGTTTTCGCTTATTTCCCCATTTCCTTCCTCTAGGTCACCCCTGACCCCAGTGGCCATGAACTTTGTAATGCTCGCGGTTGCGCGAGAACATTCGCTAATCGGGGCGGTGTTCATGGACTCTGGTGTGCGTGTGTGTGTGTGTGTCATCCGGTTACCAAGTCGCAAAGTCGTTCCACCCCCCTTCAAATAATATACCATAAACACAGTAATCAACCCGAAGGTCGGTTTAGTAGGTGATGGTAGAGATCATCCAGTACTAAGCCCTATACGGCGTGTGAAATTCACACATCATGGTAGGGGAGCCAGTTCCTTTCCCTGGGTGGAGGTTCCTTTCCCTGCAGGTGCCCAGAGTGTCTTGCCCGGGAATCGAACCCGGGACTCTCCGGTCAATAGTTCAACGCTCTACCCCCTGGACCTATATATATATATATATATATATATGTATATATATATATATATATATATATATATATATATACATACAGGGTTCGTCCGGAAAATAAGTGTACTGACTCCTGTGCTGGGCGCGCCGCTCCAGGCGCGCCCAGCACCGCTCTGACGGGCTGCGATGGAGGGGGGTATGTTGGCAAGCGACGCTGAAAAAGGCAGTCGGATCTGAGCTGTGGTGTAGTGAGGAGCTCTGTTAATGCGAACCTCCATGCTCGACCCACGTCACGGAACGCGATGCCGAAGCAGCGTTATTCCATCAAATTTGCGGTAAAGCTTGGGAAATCGTCTACCGAAACTGTCGGTATGATTAACCAGGCTTACGGGGAGTCAGCCATGTCCAGAAACATGATCTTTCGGTGGCACAAGATGTTCGTGGAGGGCAGAGAAGAGGTCGACGACGAGTCTTCGAGAGGTTCCCGATGATGCCTTCGCGGGAGCGTTCCAGGAATGGGAACGCCGCTGGAACAAGTGTGTCGACTCACAAGGGTCCTATTTTGAGGAATATTAGCTTAAGATATGTAAAAGTGTAATAAATTTTTTTTCCTGAGCTCAGTACACTTATTTTCCGGACGAACCCTGTATATATATATATATATATATATATATATATATATATATATATATATATATATATATATATATCCCCGGACTAAAACCTTGACGTGGTGGTACGGCTTGTGCGTTCCGATGACCCCTAGAGCTGTGCTGGCGGGAGTAATAACAATTGCTCCTGGTAGGGACACCCATGCCAGATAGGTCGAAGGTTAGGTGCCAGACGAAAGGTAGTCCACACAGCGTCTGTTCCTCAGGGAGACGGCTGCAATGGCGTCTGACCCCAGTGGGGCGGCCAGTAAGTGATGGTGTCACGTTAAAAACACTATTGAGGAAGGCAACGGGAAACCACCTCAATTATCAATCCAAAGATTAAAATTATGGACAATAAAGAGATTTTGAGTCCTGATAAGTACGGGGCTCGGCCCAATCGGCCGTGTGTCGTGCCCGGCAGCGGGGGAGGAAAGGCTTCCGCGGTCGTCATCCTACGAAACCTTTGCAAGGGAAAACCAGCAGCAGCAGGAGAAGAAGACCACATTAGTTAGAATAGGAACGTGGAATGTTAGGACAATGATGAGGACAGGTAAATTGGAGAATGTTAAGCAAGAGATGGAAAGGGGAAATATAGGTATTTTAGGTCTATACGAGGTGAGATGGAAGGATAGCGGGGATTACTGGAGTGATAATAATAGAATTATATACAGCGGCGGGGACGAGAGCCAACGAGGGGTTGCCATGATATTAAATAAAGAGGTAGGAAGAAGCGTAGTCGACATAGAGCAGGTAACGGATGGAATACTACTAGTGGAGATAAAAGCAGAACCGACGAATTTGGTTATTATTCAGGTATACATGCCACCGAGCAACCATAAGGAAGAAGAGGTCGATAGGATATACGATCAGTTAGAGGACATGATCGCGTGTGTTCCTGCAGGGAAACATTTGATAGTGATGGGGGATTGGAATGCGACGGTAGGCGAAGGAAGAGATAATGATGAGGTAGAAGACTACGGTTTAAGCACGAGGAATGACCGCAGGGAGAAAGCAATTGAGTTCTGCAGGAGACAGGGGATAGCCATCACCAACACCTGGTTTAGGCACCACAAAAGACGCAGGTATACATGGAAAATGCCAGGTGACTCAGGAAGATATCAGCTAGATTATATCCTGGTAAGACACAGGTTTAGGAATAGTGTGATAAATTCCCACAGCTTCCCGGGAGCGGATGCGGACTCAGACCACAATTTAGTTGTTATGAAATGTAGCGCACGTTTCAAAAAGATAAGGCAGGGGCGGCGAGTTAGAAAATGGAATGTAGAAGCGTTAAATGGGTTGAAACGGAACGAATACAAACAGGCGGTAGAGAAAATCATGGAGGATGGTAAAGGGCTTAGTACTATCGAAGAAAAATGGGAAATGATCAAGAAGGGGTTGTCTAAAGCCGCAAAAGACACTATTGGAACCGTTAACGCTAAAAGGACTAGGAAACCATTGATCACGGATGAGGTGATTACAAAGATGGATGAGCGGCGAAAATGGAAGCATGTAAATACAGAAATAGGCAAAATGAAGTACAAAGAATTAAACAATAAATTGAGGCGGGCAACAAATAAAGCAAAAGAAGCATGGTGGAAGACGCAGTGCGAGGATATGGAAAGTCTGCAGAGGAAGGGTGAAATCGGTGCGCTGTACAGCAAAGTTAATTCGTTATTGGGAAGTAAGAAAGGAAGAGCTATGCTAACAGTTAGAGATAAGGCGGGTAAGGTAATAGTTGACGCAGGAAAGATCCAAGAGAGATGGAAGGAGTATATAGAAGAACTGTATAGTAAAGAACTTAGACCAACAAAGTTAGACATTGAAAAAGAAAATGACGTAGAGGAAGACAGCTTAGGTCCGGGCATACTAGAAAATGAGATAGGAAGGGCATTAAGGGAGATGAAACTAAATAAGGCCGTGGGGGTGGATAACATTCCCGCGGAATTACTGAAATGTTTAGGAAAATGTGGGAGGAAGATGCTATATGGGCTCATTCGTAGTATTTATGAGGAAGGAATTTGGCCGGAAGACTTTGTGAGATCAGTTTTAGTTCCTATCCCGAAAAAGGTAAAGGCCACATCATGTGAGGACTACAGGACGATAAGTTTGATATCACACGCAGCTTAAGTTGTTCTCAGGGTCATAAACAAAAGGATAGAGAGTAGGGCAAATGATTACTTAGGGGATGATCAGTTTGGGTTTAGGAAGGGCAGTAATGAGATTATTAATCGAGAGGAATATAAAATACAACCAGGAGGTATTTGCCTGTTTCGTAGATTTCGAAAAAGCGTTTGATAGAGTGAACTGGGAAAAACTAATGAGTATATTGCAGAAAATAGGAATAGATTGGAGGGAAAGGAGGCTAATCCGCAACCTGTACATGTCTCAGACTGCTCAGGTGCGGGTGGGGAACGGGGAGTCCGGATGGGCAGTATTAGGAAGAGGTGTAAGGCAGGGTTGCCCATTATCATCGTTGCTGTTCAACCTGTATGCAGAGGAAATGATCAAAGAGGCATGGGAAGGACTGGAGGTAGGAATGAAGTGGGCGGGGAATTCGTAAAATCAGTTAGGTTCGCTGATGACCAAGCTTTAGTTTGTCAGTCAGCCAAGGGGCTGCAAGCATTGAAGCATTGCTTAGTGAATTGGAAATTCAGTGCGACAGGTATGGGATGAGTTTCAATATTAATAAAACAAAGGTTATGCGATTTTCTAGAGAGGAAAAGGCTAAGCTAAACATTAAAATAGGATGGCAAAAACTAGAGCTGGTAGAATAGTTTACGTATCTCGGTAGTGTTTTGGACCAACACGGTCAAAGTAGTAGGGACGTAAGGAGAAGAATTTCGCTAGGCAAAGAAGCTTTCACAAGGAGGGAGTTGATGACAGGGACATTGAGTAAGGATATTAAGAAAAGACTCGTAAAAACTTTGACATGGAGCGTAGCTATGTACGGCCCGGAAACGTGGTCATTGAAGCAGGAGGATAGACGTAGACTGGAGGCTTTTGAAATGTGGGTTTGAAGAAGAATGGAGAAGGTGAAATGGACAGAGAAGAAAACAAATGAGGAAGTACTTGGTATGGTGGGTGAAGAGAGGGGTTTGTTGGGAGAAATCCTATGGAGGCAGGAAAAGTGGATGAAGGGGGTATTAACCGGTAGTGGGATTTTGAAGACTTTGATAGAGGGGAGAATGTTGGGTAAAAGAGGAAAGAGAAGGAACAGGATATGAATGTTGGACGGGATGAAGGGAGGAAGAAAGTACTCAGAGCTGAAGAGGGACCTCATGTAAAGTAGGATGTTGTGCTTTGCTAGGGGTCACAAATTATTTAATTAGTAATTATGTCCATCCAAAACCCTGCCTTAAACGGTAGATTACCTAATAATAATAATATATATAGTAAATAATATATATATATATATATATATATGAGTATATGTATGAGACGCGGTAGTCCAGGGGTAGAGCGATGGACTACTGACTGAGTTCGATTCCAGGGCAAGGCACTCTGGGCACCTGCAGGTCCACCAAAAGCTATGTTATTTTACGGGTACCAGATCTTTCTGGGAAACCATAACCGGCACATGGAAAGGAACTGGCCTCCCTACCCTGATGTTTGAATATTCACACGCCGTCGGGCTGAGTACTGAGTGAGCTGAGTGGCCACCTGAGCATCGGTTCGAGCGGTCGTCGGGCGTCCGACGCGGTGCTCATCTTCGACGAGCTCCCGGCCTTCCTAAACATTTTGTGCCACTCAAAAACTCTTGTGCGGCTTAAGGCATCATCCCCATAAGCCTTTTGAATGAGTCCAAGGGTCTCCGACGTGGATTTCCTTAGTTTAATGCCAAACTTCACAGCGTAGCGTTGCTCGACGGTGCGCTGCATGCTGGCGCGACGACACCACAAACAATCACACGTCACAAAAATCCACCTCCTGTCTCAACGCATGCCCGGAGGCGACTGAACTAAAGTGAGCCTGAGTGGTGGGGGACCGGTCGTATCCCCATCCACCGCTTCGTTGAGGCCACAGCGAACCAGTCACGATACTTATTGTACGGACCCTGTACACCCATACATGCATACATATACATATATAAATTAAGGATACACCTTCGCATGCACACATACTCAAAGTAAATGACAGTGAAGATAGAGAACAATAAAATAAGGAAAGTCTTAGCAAAGAAAGAGGTTCGTGGGAAAAGCTGGGGAGAGCGTGGCATTGCTCACCTGGTAAAAACCCACGCAGGAAAACACCCACGAAGGGGAGGGGGGGTGAAAAACCTGCGAAAACCCTATTAATTAGAGGGAAGATGTGCATTGTAACAATCATTTTTACTTATTATACAAATTATTAAGTTACTGGAATTGAAATGAAGAAATCAATTATATTGACAATGCCTGCGGAGCTATGAGAAACATAACATTAACTAAAAATAGAGATGCGAAATCGTACTGCTTGAGATGACAAAACAAAAAAGTAGAAACAGTGATCTGTACAGCAGCCGAGTGGAATGTGGGGGAGGGTATACTGGTGAAGTTAAGTACCTGAGTAAAATGAACTTGCGAGGTGCTCCCTTAAATGTTGTTGTGGATGGAGAGTTTTTTTATGTCATCTGGGAGCGAGTTCCACGGACGGCACGTTGTGACATGGAAAGATTTGCGATAGATTTCTGTGCGATGGTGTGGGACAAGAAGTTTATCATTACCCCTAGTATTTCTGTTGTGGATTGAGCTGATGAAGAGGAATTTTTTTATTGATATTTAGGTGTGTGGTTTGAAAGTATTCTACAGAAAATTGAAAGAATATGTATACTGCCTGCGGCCTTCTAGCTTTAACCAGGATATTCTATTAAATGAGTCGGAAATATGATCGTATTTCCTAAGATCACATATGAACCGCACACAGGAATTATGGGTCCTCTGGAGTTTGGTTTTCAGTTCGCCTGAAAGGTCTTGGTATACTACATCGCAGTAATCAAAGTGGGGTATGAGAAGAGAGGACACAAGAAGCATCTTTAAGGAGGAGGGAGCAATGTGCTTTAACCTTCTCAGTGAATGCAGGGATGAGTTTATTTTCTGCAGATAGGATTGCATGATCAGTCCAAGATAATGTTTCATTTATGGTTAAGCCTAAATTATTTACTGACCTTCGGTATGGTATGATATATCCTTACAATTTTAGGGGGGTAGTTTATCAATACTTATTTTAGAATGTATTTTATGGTATCCGATTATAATGGACTGACTTTTGATTGGGTTTATTTACAATAAATTTTTTATTCCCCTCAGTGACAAAGCAGCAAGATCTGAATTAATTTCGTAAATAATAATGGGCAGGTCTTGAAGGAAGAGAGAGGGGGAGGGAGAAAGGGTAAGTAGAAGAAGAGACAGGCCCTTTTTGGAAGCATTTTTTCTTTCTGCCGTTCCGATCGGCATATATGAAGAACACTGATGTGAATTCTACGTCGGCACGCATTTTCCCCGCATTAAAGCGCTTCATTTGTCTTCCCCGCCGAGTGCAGTTGCCGCGGAGTGCAGGGGGAGGTTAGCATCGTGGACGGCGAGGGCGATGAATGCCGGGTCGGAGGCGCCGGCGGTTGCTGCGGGGGCGTGTCCTCATCGAGCCGGTCCGGCGTCGGAGTGTGGGGGCGCTCCTGCCTCATCCAGCAAGAGGACCACCTCCGCGAGGCCCTCACCGTCTCCGAGGCCATGGCCTACACGGCCCAGCTGAAGATGGGCGGTCGCATCAGCTCCCCGTGCTGCCACCTGCCGGGGAGCACCCCCAAGGAGCGGGAGAATAAGGCAAGTGGCAGTGGGGAGTGGTATTGTAAGGGGGAGGGAGGGAGGGAGGCATAATGGGGGGGGGGCGACCGAAACCGTAATGTCACCAGAGATAGTATTACGATAATGGAAGGATAATTAACTGATCTGCGAGTTAGGGGTAGATCGAGGAAGCCGTGGCCTCCCCGCGAGGAATATTACAAATAGCAGGAATGAATGTCGCAGAGGCCAAATAATACGCAAGGCATCGAAGAAACTAGTTGCATGCAGAAGATATCCTGAAATATCCAAATAATTCGTCTTTTGGACTTTAGTTTGGACTTTGAGTTTTGTAGAATTATACTATTGTTAGACCACCCTACCTGCTGCAAATTGAACTCTTCCTAAAGTACATATGAAGTGTATATGTCTGCTTCCTGGAAACAGACATTCTTGTATTCACATCATATGTGCATACTTATGTGCCTGATCTGTTTTATAAATATTCTTTGAGACAAGAAATGTCCTTTATCGTCCATGAATATATTATATGCTTTCTTTCAAAGTGTACAGGTATAGTTCAACTGCATACCTAGATATTTCTAGGAATAGTCTGCATTGACTGAGCATATAAGGAATATATGCAACGTGGTTCTAATTTTCATATGTTAATACACTTCTTTTATAAGTTGGTCCACCAGACAATATGTTAATGTATTTTTCATGAAGCACGTAAGAAACATAACACTAAAATAGGAA
Organism: Hetaerina americana; assembly: GCF_022747635.1. Taxonomy (NCBI): domain Eukaryota; kingdom Metazoa; phylum Arthropoda; class Insecta; order Odonata; family Calopterygidae; genus Hetaerina; species Hetaerina americana. The sequence continues at coordinate 77,291,075 of NW_027286070.1, forward strand.
GTTTCATTGATCACTAAATAAATGCATTATGAAAAATTTAGGAACATAGAGTTGAATTTGGAACATCTCAGTTGGGAACATTTTGGAGAATGAACATACTATTAAAATAATTTTCCTGCCAGAAATGCAACAAGCTCATGGATGGAACACTTTAAACACACTCTGTATTTCTATGGAATACCTGCACTTCTAAATAATTGATCAATCAAGAGTTATTGGAAATATAAAAGGTCCAATGTTTGTCATCTTTTCTGTAATGATCTCTTCATATTTCAGGTTAATGAAATCCTGGAAATACTTGGGCTTACTGAATGCAAGGACACCCGTACGAGTCGGCTGTCAGGTGGTCAAAGGAAGAGGATGTCCATTGCTTTGGAGCTCATTGATGATCCACCAATCATGCTCCTTGATGAGCCAACAACGTAAGATCAAATTTTCTTGATCATTTTACCTCACTTTATTTTTTAGCTGCCATCTTTCAAAAAATATGATTTTATTTCTTTTCAATCAAATGAAGTAGGTACAAAACACATGATTTGTTAATAATCAAGAACAAAAACATTCCCATGCAGCTCATCATGGATCCCTTTCATGGGATTATAAAGAGAGCTCTCATGGTCTTTCTGGGTATTCGCAGGCCAATCCTAAGGAGTGCCACTGCAGATTCAAACATTCAAGCCGGGAAGGTTCCTGGGAAATTCACTCAAAGTCTCCCTAGATGGTATTATTATTTAAATGAACACATACAGTTAGGCATGGCCAGGTGGCACAAATCATTAGCGGCACAATCTACTTCTCTTTCTGAAACAGTAACCTGGGACAACTTTACAACAATCTCTGCCCTCTGAAAAACATTGACAACAAAGTCTCATTCATAAAAAATCTTAACTAAACTATGCTTATGTTAAAAAAAGATAATTAAAACGGATAAAATTAAGATATGCTATAATAATAATAAAGTAAGTAATATCATAATACTACATAATACTGGAAACATCTAAACACGAATCTCTACCATGAAACAATCCTATTTAGTTGAAAACAGATCCTCAATCAATAATAAATTCAAGCTACGGAATTATATTCTGAGATAATCCAAGCAATTAGAAACTATGTGTAATCACACACAGCCCAACATCACACCATAAATAACCATGCACTGCCCAACATCATACGCTGTCCAAACCAGTTCAACTTCTCGTACAACACTCACAGTTCAACTTCTCGTGCCATCTTCATTGCTTATGTTTCAATATAACAACAGTCATTGTTAAATTTATCACTCAGTCCTCTGTCCAGCGGTCACCTTACATTTATTCTTGAAATTCCTAACATTTGGTTGGGAAGGGTTCCCACGACTCAACAGGTAGCAAGTTCTATTCAACAATATTCTACTTAAAAATGAAAAAAAATTTCTATTTATTTGTTTGTTTTCTTAATTTTAAAACATTTTCTTCCTTTAAAATTTGTTATTTCTATTTCCTTCCTCAAATCTTCCCACACTTCTTTATTTTTAACTATTCTATAGAGTTTATCTAACCTAATCCTTTTCTTATAATGTGCACTCTCTTCCATTTCATAATACGAAATCAATTTTTTTTAATCGACTCAGTCCTACTACTTTTGCGACAGACCCTGTCTATCTACTACCCCCTACAACCACCAACTACATATCTAACTGACTTTCATTCCCCTTTGTTTTTATGTCCCACATCATATGAGTACTATGGACGAGTATTCCAGGATAGGATAAATCAAGGCCTCATCAGCTTTTTCTTTCATGACTACACTGCATCCTTAAAAATTTCTCGTTGCTCAATGAGGGAGCTAAAAGGCCTCCTCTTCACAGCTCCCCACCCAAGTTCCCTAGTTGGGTAAATCTAACTATTGGCAATTAGTTCTACTTCGCATTCTTACTCCACAGAAGTGCAAATACTTTTATGCATGTTGTTTTTATTTGAAAAGCTTTGTATGCTCTTTTTTACATAGATGCCCACATAATTTTTCATAAACGGCAATCAATGTCATTTTGAAATGTCTGATGGCCATTTTTTCTGTCTCTAGATAGCATTTATACACAGACACACACCATATTTACCATTGGGGAACTTGATCTTATCACAGCCACATATTTTTCACCACAAATCAATTCATCCACTTAACTCAAAAATGCACACTTTACATGAAGTTCTGTTCAGTAATCTTTAACACTTAAGTATATTATGTATGAATTTTCTTGGGATGGTTCGATATGCATGCATGAATAAAAACAAGGCGATTAATGCAAGGAAGGAAAGCATCATTGCCTACGTATACAACCTGATATGAGTTCTCATTTAGGGAGTTTTGAGTCGATGTTAAGGCTCCAATTCAATTTGTCTGAGTTGTGATGGCCATTATTTGTATTAGAGGAGGTCAGGAGGTTGAGTGGGCAACTGTCTCACCTTGCCACCTGATTCCTATGTCACTGGTGCATATTGGGATATCCTTTTAAAAGAAATCACGTAAAAAATCATCATCCTTTTGGAAAGCTTAATTTCTGGCTCTGTTAAATTTTGATTGCAACTTTTAGTGACACTGCACAAAAACCTCGTAAAAAATAGTGCAAGCACACATAACAAAGAACACTGAATGGTGTTTTTACTGACTAATAATTTTTCACCAAGAACAGTCATGAGTCAGGGCCAACTCTTCCCCACATTACTCCTAAAAACAAAAATTAGAAGCCTTTTAATAGAAAATGTAGTGTTAGTTATATGAGGGTTGCTATTTACATTTTATGCCTTGACGACACTAAGTGCTTTAGGTGCCATCTGATTGAACACTTTCTCCTTGCTAACTTTCTTCAGAAGATTTTGTTGTTTGATCATAACTTGTGTTGTTTAGAGTGACTCGAAAATTTTGTCTCGGCGAAAAAATGGAGTTAACTCGTAAACACTTTTGTGCGATGATTTTTTATGACCTTTGACGTGGATTGATCAATTTACTTCCACTTTTTGCAAAGAATCCCCATCCTTTGTCGCTGTGAAACGCTGGCACAACGAATTCCATCATGGCCTCAGCGACAAAAGTCGTGAAGGTCATCCAAAATCAGTTGTTGCGCCAGAAAACATTAATACTGTGCAAGAACTTGCACGACAGATTGTCATTTGACTCACTGACGCCCAAAAAAGAACAGCAATCCTCTGAATGGGTCTTCTGAGGCGAGCCATATCTGACAAAAGTGATTCTTGCACGAAGCACATCGAAGCAAATGATCGCCTGTTTCTTCGGAATAACCGGACACCGTGCCATTACGGCAACATAGAACTGTGAATTCTGAATGGTACACGAGCATTTGCTTGTCAAAAGTGCTTGGTGACGCATGGAATAAGAATTGGCAACAAAGGATTATTCTTCATCATGACAATTGGCAAGCTCTCTCAGATCGGCTGAAACAAATACTTATTTGATTGTCCAAAATGTCGATTTGATTGGTCATCATCCGTACAGCCCCAATTTAGCTCCACATTACTTCTTTTTATTCCTGTTTATCAAGAAAAAAATTGCATGGCCAACGTTGTACGGCACCTGAAGAAGCCGTTGATGCATTCAAAAACCATGCTTGGGAGGCATATCAATCAGAGTGGAGAAGTGTTGCGGGAATCGGTTTGAGGGAATGCAAAAGTGTCGTATTGAGGATACTTTGAGGACAATAAATTAGTAGTCCTTTCATTATTAGGCTGAAAATACGAATAGCAACCCTCGTAATAACACCCTTTGGATGTAAAAATCCATGATGCTATGAATGAATTATGGCGTGCATGATTCATAATGCAGGGTCCTTTTTCTTTCAAGGAATCACTCTCTGCCATTTGAGCTACTAAAAGTACCAAGTGCCCACTACTTATTCAGTAATTTAGAGCCATCCATTCTTTATCATTGCAGTACTCCGCCTAAATATTGATTTGATGGGCACTGGTCAAGTTTACCTCATCCTAGGTTCAATTGCACATGAAAATCATGTTCATCACTGCTGGTAGTCCCTTTCTTCACCCTGCCACCTGTGCTTCATGAGTAAGTTGCAATTACAATTCAGGAAATCATGCAGCTTGGATTTAGTTTGTGAACCACCAACATTTGAGCCTGGGAACCCAGTTTCAGAAGCTGAAAACCACTCCCCTGGGTACCACCCTAATTAAATTCCTACTCTTAATCATGTTGATGTTTTCAACTAAAATTATTCTTTATGGTTACAGTGGGCTGGACAGTTCATCATGTACACAATGTGTAAATTTGCTGAAGCACCTAGCAAAGGATGGGCGAACTATCATTTGTACAATCCATCAGCCAAGTGCTCTAATTCTTGGTATGTTTGATCACCTTTACATTGTGGCAGAAGGATACTGCACATACCAAGGTTCAGTGGCCGGTCTTCTTCCTTTCATTAGCCGCACAGCTGATCTCCATTGCCCTCAGTACCATAACCCAGCAGATTTCAGTAAGTACACCAAAGCAAATAAAACTTAATTATTAACCAATCCTTAAAAATGACCACTCAGTTATCCATGAAAGTGACGTTGAAGTGGAGAACTCAGTTTTTTCAAGAACCAGGAGATGAAAGACTTTCAAACTTTGCACATTAGTAAATGTCACCACACCTCAAAAATCAGACTACTTTGGGTACACCAAAATTTTAGGCTCTACTCCGATCACTAGATGAACTTCGACAAGAAATGTATACAAAGTTTATCTCTTTTCACGGGCATGCTTCATTTCTTTTGCAAAACTAAACTAGGAATAATGGCCGGCCAAGCGTGAGAAAGGTGTCATGAGATAGGAAATTGAATGAGCTTGCATATTTTAAAAATTAAATTCTGTTTTTGATTTCCTAAAATTAAAATAATGAAATTGTTCAATAATAGGTCAGGGAAAACGTCCAGAAGAAACCAACATCAAAATTGTTTATTCTCCTAGGCTAGCCCCTTACCATGGCATTTCTTCTGTAGTTATTTAAATTTAAATGAAGCAAAGCCTAATATTATACAATTATTATTTTTCACTTCCTTAGTGAAAACGGTGACAGAGTGAGTGAAAGGGGGATCAGTATACTCGTACATAAAATAATCTGGGAAAATATAACAAAAAGAAACTCCTGAAAAACTGATGTTTTTCTTGCTCTTTATATAATTCCTTGTGGTTTTAAGCAGTTGCCCTCTTGCCAAATTGTTGCATTTCAAAATTATTTCAATGAACATTAAGTACTTCTAACATATAAATATGTATGTCTGCCACTGAAGTATTGTATTAAGAAACTACAGCCACGGACTTATTGGGTGATATTATATTTTCATTTACCTAATCTATCACCCTGAATAATAAATCAATTGCTCGAATATTCCCTCTGCGTACTCCTTTTGGGACAAATTTGAAATAAATGGGTTCGATTTCATTGAATCGAATGGATTTCCTGTGACTAGGACAACTTCCATGATGGTTTAGGAAACCCATGAAAAATTGCCCATCCAGAGGTAAAATCAATTTTCAATATTTTATGACTAAAATTTTGGACATTGGAGAGAATTTAAATAAAATTAATATTAAATAATATTCTAGTAAGATTGTATTATATTCTTAGAATCCAATTCAATGCTGCCCCAAAAATGGAGAGCAGAGCTGAATGTAAAAAAGAGCAACTCAGGAGAAAAGCACTTTTGTCTAATCTCACCATTTCACTTTCAATCGGTAGTAATGGAAATGCTGAGTAATGATGAGGCCGGGAAGAAAGTCATTTCATCACTTTCATCTGCCCTTCACAATGGAGAGTACTCTGTCATGGAATCAGGGGTTGTTTCCACAAAACCCATAGGCAAAGCATGGCAGATAATTAGTGGCAATGGAGTGAGGAAGCCAAATGGGAAACATCGCTCTCATGGTGAGGCACAACTGTATGACCATATATTTAAAAATATTTCACAAATGAAGACTACATTGAAAGGCTTGTTGAAAACTATTGATGTTTTAAACTGGAGGGTATTTCATTTAAATTGGACTATAATTCACCTCTGTGGGCTAGATTCCAGAAGGTTTAGTTTATGCATAGTATAAACATTTTGAAAATAACTTAAAAATAAGTGAAAAGGGATATGCATCTGGATTCCTGACATATAGTGAAAGCAATTGTTGCATAGACCCAATGATCCTGGAGTCGAAATTCAGTGCATTACTCGTTCACTCAATATGTAATTGAATGGCTCCTAACCTAACACCCAATGATACATATGCATTTACAATGAATGACAAAAAGTCACCAATATTCACAAATCATTAAGGAATTCATTTATTTGATTGCCTTGAGATTGAATACGTCCTTCACTTACTGGGCCATTATAGCCCACAGGCCAGACAAAACCCAGCAAGCCTTCATTCTGGCAAGTCAACATGGCAATGCAAGCAAGTGAATTTTTTTGTGTACCAAAAAATCCATGGGCTCAAATGATATTGTCAACTAAGCAGAATTAAAGCTATATTGCCAAAAGAAAAGAATGGTATTAAAATTGATATATATATATATATATATATATATATATATATATATATATATATATATATATATATATATATATATATATACTCATATATACAGAAACAGATATAAGGAAAAGGGATAGGAACACATATAAAGGACGAACACAATAAAGGTGGGGAAGGCGGAATCGAACGGATCACAAGAGTAATATATATATATATATATATATATATATATATATATATATATTTATGTTTTGTAACCTACATATATGAGGTGAAAAAGAGATAGAAATTTGGGGGAAATGTATTCCAAAGAAAAATGCATATGCACGTGGTGGTAGAGTTCAATAAGAAAAATGATTTAATAGCTAGCAAAAATAGCCAATGGAAAAGTGCATCAATCTGTCTGTATATATCGGTAGAATGTCCATGAAAGTAGAATATGAAAGGCATGTGAATACTGGAAGATGAAGATGTACGTGCAGTACTTACAAGTGTCAAAAAATGAATACCTGACTTGGACTGCAAAAATGGTAGCATATGAAAATGAACTCCTACCCACATTACTACGTGGGTAGGCTGAAAACTAATGCTTGTAGACCACAAACCACAAACAAGATGCAAAGACCACAAAATGACCTTCAGAAGCATTCCTGGCAGATTCTGGAAGTAACATTCCCCCTCAAATTGCATGCACAGGTTTGAGGATGTTTCATTCATCCAGTGTATTTTGAGAAGCGGAAGTATGGAAGCGTGTTCTACTGCTATGTCAAAGCGAGTTAAACAGCGTGCTGATTTGGAATTTCCAACTGCTGAAAAAGTGAATCCTACTGAGATATTATCATCGTTCAAAGGCAGTTTGTGGCGACAATGCTGTTGGTAGGTCAGCTGTAACTATCGATGGGTAGTAAAATTGTGTGGTAGCAAGCCTGGAAAAGCCGTAATTGTTGATGAAACACTAAGCATGCATCCAATCACTTCCACAGACGATAAACATTGCAAACTCGTTGAAGATTTGATTCAAAATGACCAGCTAATCGCTCAAAAGTGTATCTCAAACCGTATTTGAAGATCCAAGGAAGAAGTTTGTGGTGTTAAAGTGGCGCCTGGCACCAATTATCTTGCGACATGGCAATGCTCATCCACATTCCTCGCCCTCAACAGGAAAGGCCCTCCGAAACCTGAAATTTGAACCGATTCCACACCCTCCTTATTCCCACGATTTTTTCCCTCAACTCAAGAGACACCACAAGGGTAGTCATTACACCTCAAGCGATGAGGTGAAGGCAGCTATCAAGTCCTGGATTCGAGAAAATTCAGAAGAGTTTTTCAGTGAAGGAATGAAAAACTTGTTACACATTGAGAGAAATGTGTTAACCTTAATGGTGACTGTGTTGAAAAATCATATTATATGATTTTGAAACTTGGAATTGTACTTAAATTTAGTTTTTGCCCGATCTTGCTATTTGTTTTTGTTCGCGCTTTACAAGCATGTATGCATTACTTTTCAGCTTACTCTCGTACATGAAATATATCCAATTTAGGTAACTTACAACTAAATGAAAATAACAAGGGATACTTAAGAAGGGTTTGAAGGAATAGGAGATGTACAACAAGGAAAGAGTAGGCCATGAATGATTGTAGATTGGATGCACCAGGAATAGAACCAGTTCACTATGCTGGTTTGATTATGTTGGAAGAAAGAAAGTCAAGAGAAGTAAATCACAAAACACAAAATGAGAGAAGAGTAAATGATTTGAGAAGAAATGTGAGATCAAAGAGAGTTGTGGGTGGATGTGGTCCAGGAGGCTTTTAGTAGGCATATAAAAAGTTCTGGGAAAAGAAGAGCATGTGCCAAAAACGTTGGAATGTGACAGAAGTACAAAAGATGGGATAGGATGGAAGAAATCAGAAAAGGGAGTGATTTTCCTGGCATAAACTGAAAGCAGGCTGTTTGCATTACCTGCTCTGAAAGGGAACAGTATTGATTGCATGCTGATAAAGCCATATATGTGAGACCCTTCCCATGAGGTTTGCATATCATTTTAATATACCATTCACTAGGTCAGTAAGGCGGTAGATTTTAAAAGAATTCATCCCAAAGAAAAATGCTTGCAAGAAATTGTGATATTTTCGCAAAAAATTAGGTGATTTTATTTAGCAATGCAAGCAAATGAAAACTAAATAATGCTCCATCAAGTTAGTGATACAATTCAAGCTAAGATGTATTTATTTGGTCAAATGTAAAGGATACGTACCCATGTGGGTATTTTCTTAGACCTCTGATAGAAAGCTTTCTCTTGATAAATCTATGCATGTATCAGTGGATCCTTAAATCAAGGTTGCAACCAATTGAGAGTTGCTCATATGTTACCTAAATTCATTGGATATTAACCGTAATAACAAAATTACTACACTTTATATTGATTTGGGACTCTATACAGACACAGGACTGGAAATTTGAGGCACTTTTAGAAAATTTTCCATTGTATTATGTGCACTTTTATGACTGCCAGACCTAAAAATTTTGTTTGGAAATATCCCTGACAGAAAAGTAAATTACACCTTTGCATTTTTTAAATTTTCTCTGGGAAAATTATATCTCAACTGAAAAAATGTTTAACTTTTATTGAGTGGCAGATGGTGAACCCAGGAGAGCAGATGTTAGTGAGTTCTCCAAGGAAACTGCAGATGAAAGTGATTGTAAAAAATGTGATTCCTTTCGGATGGCCTCTACATCCTTCGAGCAGCTGTGCATTCTTTCCAAAAGAAATATGCTAGTGATGCGGAGGAATTATGTAAGCCAAACTATTTTCTGCTATTTAACAAAAAAATCAATTGGATTTCCAACTACTGAAGGAATATGTATTATTTTAATGGATAAGTATCCATGAATGTATTCAGAAAAATAGCAAAATTATGCAGTGAAAATAAGTAGTACTAAATTATAAGTGCATCACAATGGACAATTGTATTATTTTCTAAACATTTTGTGGCAGTAAGATGTTTCTAATGGATGTAAATATGAGCAGGTTAAATTGAGTAGCTTCAGGCGTGATGTGGTGCGAGTCAAACATAATTAATAACTAATCGTAGCACTTTTCCACTTGATGAAATTTATTTCACAACCGGGTTTTGATTCATTACATCAACATCAGGTAACAAAATGAAAACTCCACTAAGAAGCACACAACTACATTTTGTTACCTGATGATGATGTAATACATCGAAACCCAATAAATTTCATTAAGTGGAAAAGTGCTACGATCAGTTATTCATTAGCACGGTAATTGTATCTATCACCTCTGCTGAGCCATAGCTTTTTCATCTCTATTGATTTGAAAATGAATTTCTTTGAGGACAGTATTAGAATACTTATCATCATCATCAAAAAATGCATGAACGCTGCTGTATTTATCCCACAGCATTTACTCAAGGTATATGTTTTAGAAATTCAGTTTCACCCAGCTCTTGAGTAGCTACCAGAGGTTTAATATAACTTTTTACTCACTATGGTTAACATTATATAATATTATAAAATATATCTGTATCCATGCTCAAAGAAATCTCTATGCCTGTTTAATATTTCTATGTATCATATGTAATTTACACAGATATGGAAAACCCCCCGGTCACACTGATCATGTGTTCTCCAGAGATGCATCAAGCGTGGCAAATGAGATTTCATAGTCCAAACCAAAATCACCTACTTCTCAAAGACATTGTTCAATATTTTAATTTTTATATTATTCATTTAATTACTATGCAGTCAAATAATATTATATGGGTCCTTGCCTCTTTTCCAACTACAAAGAAATTCCCTGAGCTTACCAGGAAGTACTTCCAGTTTTCTGGGGTATTCCACAATCCAAAACACTTGGGCAAATAAATATTGATCATATATTAATAATTTCAGACAGCTTTTGGAAGCTTTTGGAAATGACATGAAATGGTGGGTTGTCTCAGAATGATATTGGTACTGTCACGTATCATCTCACTGTATGCTGAACTATGTATTAATACTTGCAGAGTACACTATCCTGATAAGAAAGTCTCTTATAATCATAAGTTATAGACTGAATCCTCTTTTAGAGGAACATGAATTTCCACAACAAGCCAACAGAATGGAAAAATAATGATTCAGCATTTCACTAAAATGGCACACTGTAATGAGGAAGTTGCAACATCAGCATCAATTTAATTGCATTCAAAACTTATCATTTTCGCTCATCAAGAGGAGCTGTAAATAAATCAAAAACATTAAAAGTATCATCATCAGTCTTCTAAGTCATTAATATGCATGAATGAATGGTACCACAATAAAAATGCACATTAATCAGATAAGCTGAGCAAAAATAAAAATACTCACTATAGGGAAATATGTTATGGCCATCATTTTTACATTAGTCATAACAACTGTCTCAATTTGCACAATCTCAATCTATAGGCAACCAAGTTAAAAGCCATTATAAACAGAGATACATAGGGGCAAATTAGTTCTATGCCTTGAATTAATCTCAAAATGATAGGGAGACCCTAGTGAAATGGGCCAAATGTGGATTGTTACAGGAAATCCTATATTTCTAATTTTACTAGTTTTACAGGTTGGTGGACATCCTATTTAAACATTACGTGAAAAGATGCTCCATCTAGCCAAACACACTGATTGCTGGCCCAAAGGCCACAAGCTGATTCCTGCTGGATTCATGGGTGTCATATAAATTGCTGACTTGGCCCCGAGCAAACCTGACAAGTGAAGGCTTATCGATATCCTAAAGACATATATATGTACCAATCTAATAATAATATATAATCTACATAGACACATCAGTGTAAATTATTTTTACTGGTTAATTAAAAACTATTTTTATGAATGAACAAGGGAAATTAATTTCCTAAAACACAGCAGGGATATATACCTATTTATCTTGTTGTTTTATTAAATTGATACTCAAAGTACATTTTATGCAAGAATCTGCATGGCATGCGCATAAAATTCATGTTTTCTGTACTCTGCACTTCAGTCTCAGTTGGGAATCCGCCTTGCGGCCCACCTGGCAATTGGAGTCATCTTTGGATACCTATACCACAATGTGGGCAGTGAAGGAAGCAGTGTTCTGGCCAACTATGTGTACATATATGGGTCGCTCCTTTTCCTAGTTTATACTGGCAAGATGGCAGTGCTACTTTCCTGTGAGTATTTATCCAGATCACACATATTTAGTGCGATCCTATTATGGCAGGGGTCTCACATATTTTTCCCAAATTTTAATGTTTTCACATTAGAAGAAATCATATGAAAATGAACAATCTTTAAGGGATATATATATATATATATATATATATATATATATATATATATGCATAAGTGTGTGTATGCATGTATGTGTGTGTATATATACATTATATATATACACACCAGAATTTTAAGGAAAAACTCACATGAGCGGCACAATTATAGGCTGATGCAATATAACACAAATAGAAAAGAATAGCAACATTTAAAAGAACACTCACACGGTAAATTGCTTGAGCTTTCGGCCCTCTCAGAGGCCTTCTTCAAGTTATATATATATATATATATATATATATATATATATATATATATATATATATATATATATATAAATATGTATGTGGGTCAGGGTAGTCCAGTGGGTAGAGCATTGGAATGCTGACCGGAGGGTCCCGGGTTCAATTCCCGGGCAAGGCACTCTGGGCACCTGCAGCTCCTCCAAGCTATGTGATTTTTTGGGTACCAGATCTTCCTGGGAAACCAAAACCAGCACAGGGAGAGGAACTGGCCTCCCTACTCTGATGTGTGAATTTCACACGCTGTCAGGCTTAGTACTAGGTGAACATCACCTACTAAATGCTTGAAATGAAATGAAAGGTGAAAAAAATGTGGTTAAAATTGAAATGCATGTCCAAAGTCAACATAAAATGAGTTGGAAGATGAGGATGGATTCAGGTGGGTGGCAAGAATAAACATTTATGGCAGGAGACAATCCTTTCCCAAAATATGATAGGCGAAATTTAAGGACTTGCAATCAGTTTTTGAAATAGAGATACCAAATCTTCAAAGAAAGTTACGCTTCTTGTATGAGATGATTTCCAGTGTTAGTACTAATGAGTAAGTTTGACTAGGCTTAATTTTTGATAACTGATTGCACTTTTGCGATCAAATTAAAGGCATAACATGAAGTTTCATGCATGTAAACTATAAGGGAGAAAACATTCTATTAACAGGTAAACATGGGAGCCAGAAAAACAGAAAAAGTCAGTAAAAGTTGAATTATCATCCCACCAGGCACTTCCAATTTCGAAATTAACTGAGATACCAAAATAGTGTTTAATTGAAGAAAAATTACCATGACTGATATTCTCCATGACTGTGTCCATGAGTAGTAATCAAATCCTCTTTTTTCATAGTTCCTCTAGAGATGAAAGTCTTGTCACAAGAACACTTCAACCGGTGGTATTCTCTAGTCCCATACTGTTTTTCCACCCTGATGGCAGAAATACCTTTCCAGGTAAGGAACTTTAATATGCTTACTGACCATTCAGTTTCAAAAAGGAATGATATGAAAGTATTTTCATTGAATTTGTATTAATATAATAGTTCAATAGTTCCCCAACTCCATTTCTAATTAAGAAATACATCCTTATTTGGAGCAGGCATTTCAATGTCAGGTATCCCACAAATACTGTTGGTATTGTACTGTAATTACACATTTTGAAATTCCTCAAATGGCTCAAACACACTCACTGCCCTATAAGAATTTTGATAGTTGATTGAGAATGGGGCTAGTAAAGAAGTGTCAGCCACAGAAAATAAATAAATAGATAGACAATACCCATAAATAAATAGACATAGGAAAATGCAATGTGGAATGGAATTAGGTTATATGGGCAAGAGACTATTTTGGATTGTCCAAACCATGAAGTGGCCACTCACTATTGGCTTCCAACCTTGGCTCTAGATGGCATCAGCCTAACTTTCTGATGACCCTCATCCCTAGATGTACACACAAGAAATTCTTTTTGAGCATTCCTGATTTCCCCAGCGACTCTTTCTCAGTTTTCCAAGTGCTTTTATAGTGTAACTAATACGGTGTGCCTGAACTACTGGCTTCCCACCCAGAGGGCCCGGGTTCAAATCCCGGCGGTGTTGAATATTTTTCAGAGGTATCTCGATCCCTGCTTGAGGTGCTTTTGTGGAGGGCACTTTGAGTGAGTACGCCGTCCGTCGGATGGGACGTTAAACTGTGGACCCCTTGGCGCCTTTCGTAAAGAGTAGGCTAATGCCGACGCCGGGTTTCTCTCCACCCTTCATCCTTTCCTATCCATCCCCTATGGCGCAAATGACCTCAGCTGTCGGTCGCCTCCCCTCAAAACTACTACTACTGAACAAGACTGCCATCAGTGCTATAAGGAGAAGGCAACAATCAGATTAAGAATTCTTTCAGCGTCATTATCCATAATTGAAAATCACTCATGAGCACTATAAAATTATTATCTTGCATTGAGAAGATCAAAGACCAAACCTACCTAAATTACCACAAAAAGCAAGTCTTGCAAACACTCTATGAAAATTAACATGAATAAAAATGTTGGAATGTTCATAAAATTAAATCCATACTAAAGCATTATTGATTCTTCACACATCTGCACCTCGGTAAATTTAGGACGGTAGGCAAAGGAAGAAATGGTAATGAGGTGGGGGATTACGGTTTAGGTACATGGAATGACTGCAGGAAGAAAGCATTTAAATTCGGCAGGAGAGATAGGTTAGTCATCACCAACACTTGGTTTTGACACCACAAAAAGCCCAGGTATACATGGAAAATGTCAGGTGACTTAGAAAGGTATCAGTTAGATTATATTGTAGTTAGGCACAGGTTTAGGAACAGTGTGATCAATTCGCACAACTTCAGGGAGCAGATGAGGACTGTGACCACAATTTAGTTGTTATGACGACAAGCATCCTTTTCATAAAGATAAGGCAGGGGCAGCGGCATTAGGAAATGGAATGTAGAAGCATTAACTGTATTGACAAGGAAGGAGTATCAGCAGGCATTAGAGTAAATCATGGATCATACTATCAAAGAATAATAGGAATGTATCAAGAAAGGGATATCGAAAGTCACAAAAGACACTATGGGAACCATTAAGGGGATAAGGACAAGGAAACCATAGATCACGGATGAGATGATTAAAAAGATGGATGAGAGAATAAAATGGAATGATGTAAACACAGAGTTAGGCAAAATGAAGTATAAAGAGTTAAATAACAAATTGAGATGGGCAATAAATAAAGCAAAAGTAGTGTAATGGAAAAAGCAGTGAAAGGATATAGAAAGTTTGAGGAGTAAGGGTGAAATTAGTGCTCTATACAGTACGGTTAAATCACTATCAGGAAGTAAGAAAGGAAGAGCTATACTAGCAATTAGAGATAAGATAATAGTTGACACGGAAAAGATCCAAGAAAAATGGAAAGAATATATAGAAGCACTATATAGTAAAGAACTTAGTCCAACAAGGTTAGACAGAGAAAAGGAACATGACATAGATGAAGATAGATTCGGTCCAGGCATACTCGCCCATTCAATAGAAAAAGAGCATTATGGGAGATGCCATCAAATAAGGCCATGGGGGTGGATAACATTCCTGCGGAACTACTGAAATGTTTTCCGAAAATGTGGGAGGAAGAGGCTATATGGGCTGATTCGTAGTATCTATGAGGAAGGAATCTGGCCGGAAGACTTGTTGAGATAAGTTTTAGTTCAGATTACAAAAAAGGTAAAGACTAAATCATGTGAGGACTACAAGACAGTAAGTTTGATATCCCACACAGCTAAAATTGTTCTCAGGATCATAAACAAAAGGATAGAGAGTAGGGCAAATGATTACTTAAAGGATTATCAATTTGGGTTTAGGAAGAGGAGAAGTAAGGGTGATGTCATTGCAGTAATGAGATCACTAACGAGAGGAAAATAGAATACAATCAGGACATATTTGCCTGTTTCCTAGATTTACAAAAGGTGTTACATAGAGTGAATTCGGGAAAACTAATGAGTATATTGCAGAAAATAGCAATAGACTGGAGGGAAAGGAGGCTAATCCGCAACCTGTACATGTCTCAGACTGCTCAGGTGCGGGTGGGGAACAGGGAGTCCGGATGGGCAGTGTTAGAAAAAGGTTGCTAATTATCACCGTTGCTGTTCAACCTGCATGCAGAGGAAATGATTAAAGAGGCATGGGAAGAACTGCAGGTAGGAATGAAAGAGGGCGGGGAATTCGTAAAATCAGTAAGGTTCGCTGATGACCAAGCTTTAGTGTGTCAGTCAGCCAAGGGGTTGCAAGCATTGCTGAGTGACTTGGAAATTCAGTGCGACAGGTATGGGATGAGAATCAACATTAACAAAACAAATGTTATGCAATTTTTCAGAAAGAAAAAGACTAAGCTAAACATTAAAATAGGAGGGCACAAATTAGAGCAGTTGAAACAGTTAACGTATCTTGGAAGTGTTTTGGACCAATACGGTCAAAGTAGTAGGGACGTAGGAAGAAGAATTGCGCTAGGCAAAGAGGCTTCCACAAGGAGGAGGGAGTTGATGGCAGGGATTTTGAGTAAGGATATTAAGAGAAGACTCGTAAAAACTTTGATATGGAGTGTAACTATGTACGTGCGGAAACATGGTCATTGAAGCAGAAGGATAGACATAGATTAGAGTCTTTTGAAACGTGGGTATGGAGAAGAATTGAGAGGGTGAAATGGATGGAAAGAATTAAAAATGAGGAAATGGTGGTATGGTGGGCGAGGAGATGGAATTGTTGGGAGAAATCATAAGTAGGCAGGAAAAATGGATAAAACGCATATTGATTGGCAGGGAGATTTTGAAGATTGTGATAGAGGGGAGAATGTTAGCCAGACAAGGAAAGGGCAGGAATAGAATAGGGATGTTGGACAGGATGAAGGAAGTACACAGAGATGAAGAAGGACTTTTTGTAGAGTAGGATGTTGGGTAGTATTTTGTTAGAGGTTACAAAATATTCATAAGGTAATATGGGATCGTTGATTTTCGCGGCGTTCAGATGAAAGACTCTCCATTCTCGGGTTGTCACCGCATAGGGTGTTTTTCTGACAACAGTCTCGCCCGTGTTTCAACAAGCGTCTTCGACCTGAAGATGCTTGTTGAAACATGGGCAAAACTGTTGTGAGAGAAAACACCTACGCAGTGACATCCCGAGAATGGAGAGTCTTTTATTTATAAGGTAGTTGTGTCCATGCAAAACCTACGCTAACCAGTGGATTAACTAATAATACTAATCTGTCCATCTCAAAGTGATAGGTAGGAGGGATTTCTTTCCAATTTTTGTCCAAAACCTGATTTCTCCATAATTTGTTATTTTGCATTCATTTTCCAAGGATTTGGACATAGTTTTCATGGTAGATTTGTATCCAGTTTTCTTTCTGAAAAACAAATTACCTCAGAATGAATGAGAATTCAATGAAGATAGAAGGAAAAACTTTTCTTTTAAAAACATATTTTCATTAGAAAAAGTATTGATGGCCTTGTTTGCTGCTGCTACTAAAAAGAGAAGTCTACTTCCAAATTTACACTTGGAACTGTGAAACATTTGTCTATCGTAGAGTGACAACTGTCAACTTTAATTTTTAATGTCATATGCGTTGGATTATTAAATACGCTGAGAATTCAAAAGTTACTAAATATAAATGGCTTAATCGCTATTAATCTGGAGGCGAAACTTTTTCATTGGAAATCTATCAGTTGCTAATACATTTCATTTTTCCCAATTTAGGTCATGGCTTGCCTAATGTATCTGGTCATCAGTTACCTGCTTACTGGACAGCCCCTGGAAGCATCCAGACTCCTCCTATTCTTCCTCTCAAACATTCTTGCTTCGCTGGCCGCTCAGAGCTGTGGGTACCTAGTTGGAGCAACCACACCCATCAAGGCAAGAATACCTTGCTCCCTGTCTTTCCTTGCAAATGCAAATTGGAATGCTGACAGCACCAGAATATCCACCATATTGCTTGCTCTTGGAGGTCTATGATGTGCACTCACAAGGCTCAAGGGCTCGTGGCATAAAAGGATAATTTTCACAGGATATTTTTATTTTCCTTTAAAAATTCTTCTTCCCTGAAGCTACAATGACTCCAGTGCTTGTAAAACATTCCTCCATCCATCCCTTTTTGAAGTATTATTAGAACCACCTTAGATTTGGTCTATCTTTGATCATTATCCTGAAATCTCCATCCCTTAAGGAATTATTCTGACGAAGGAATGTTGAGAATTTTCATTTCAGCCATTTTGTGTTTATGATGACCTTTTCAAACCATCTCGGGGGATAATGATCTCGGTGGATTCAGCTATATTGTTATTATTTCTGTAACATTGAATTTTTCATTTAAAAGATGCCCTTTTAAATAATGCATATAATTATTATTGGCATCTGAATAATATCATTTTCCTTTGAACTGGGAGCCTCAGGATATTAGATTTTATAATTTTGGAAGCATTAATTCTCTTCACAAATCTATAAGTTTCATGGAAGCAATAGGTAACCAAACTTCTTAGACCATCTGTCAACCTGGTTTTCTGGGCATCAGTTTTTAACTCACTATACTTAAATAAAAAGTTACCAATCCTCATGTTTCAAATCATTACCTCCATTAAATTATTTCATCAAATATCCTCATCACTTCCAGCCAATTTGATTTCATAGAAGAACTGGTCACCATTGCAGTGATCACCAGTGACAGATACAACACTAAAATAGTGCAAAAAATGTTATAACTGAGAGGCTGTAGTCGGGCTTCCTCCTTACAACCAGTTAATTATGGTAAAAAACCTAATAAATTGGTGATAATTATTTCTTTTAGGCAACCTGTTACGGAGAAAACCGCATAAGGAAAGTTATAATTATATGTATTATTAAAAATACTTTTTCAGTTAACAAAACAAGGCTGTGTTTAGTTCATAAGTTTGCCCTTGCATCAAAAATTGCCAGTTATAGCATGGTGCAATCGGAAGGGGGACTTTTGACTGCCTTTTGTGAAAAATGCTAAACAAAAGAATTTTAACCATAAAAATCACCCTTATGACTTTAATCATAATACATTACTTATGAACTGCATACAAAACTGTATGCCACACAGTGAAATATTCAATGAAAGTTCTCTATGATGCCAAAAGGCAGGCATAATTATTTAACAGTAAAAGGTGACGATATCTTAAAATCAACTATATACAAAAAAACATTATAACTTGATGTTTCTATGTTGCAATAATTTTCATATTTCCTGTATTTGATCTTATATGATACATTATCCAATGAACATGCAGAAACTTTTTTTCATTCCAGATGGCAGTATTTATTGGACCTGTGATTGCTGTATTGCTATCGGTATTTGGATTCTGTATCACCTACAGGGACACTCCAAAGGGATTCAAGTGGCTATTCCATATAAGCTACTTTCGTTATGCATTCCATACAAACATGCACATCCTGTATGGCATGGATAGGGATATACTGCCTTGCACTGAAAAATTTTACTGCCATTATCGGTGGGTGATCATAAATACAATATATTTGAACTCATGAAATATTTTCATAGCATTGAATGCAATTAAGAATATTTTTGAATGGCCTCTATAACTCTAAATTCCGAATGTTAAATATTCCTGTCATTTCACCAATATTAAATATTTTATTACAGGTACCCCAACAAATTTCTGAGTGAGATGGATATTACAGATCCTCCAGTTGATGTAGTGAGTAACTTGTCAATAATAGGCACATTTGCAATCCTAGTCCACTGCTCAACATTCATGGCCATTTGGTTACGACTGAACTACTTCAGATAACTGAGGGGGGCCATATTTACCGAGCTGTCTTTAACTGTACCAGAAACCAAAGGAAGTCTTTCATGATTGAAAGTCACCCTACGCATAGCAATGACACAGTAGATGTTCATGCCTGTGAGGTACTTTTGAAGACGTGGTCTGTGATATCTGTAAAATCAATGATAATTATATATTATAACAGTGATACAGCTTGTATTTCAATGGAAAAAGGAAAGTCAGATATGCCTGGAGAAATTGTAAATCTTGAAAGAAAAAATTTTTTTTGTGCTGGAGTCCCATCCTATAGAGACTGATACTAATTCAGGATGAATCCATAATTCAAGGAACATATGATCTGTACTTTGCAATCCCAGCATTTGCAACTGTGTTATGTTGTTTCAAATTTTCATAAATGTAACTTTTAAAATTCCAAAGAGCTTAACTGTGATAGTAAATTCCCATTGTTTAAAAATGAGGAATTCCAGACAATTGTAATGCTTATGTCATAAGCTCAGACCCAATTTGTTAGAAAGAAGGGCTTTGTAGTGGAACCTTGCACAAATTCATGGCTGATTTTTTTTACATAAATGTCAGCAATGGTTGATTTAAGACTTTAATTATGGTGTATTTTTGTTAAATTGCACCTTTCATGAATTGTGATCCATTTAATCTTTTCAAACCATCAAGTCTTGTTATAAATATTAGAAAAAATTTGTATATTTTGTATTGCTCTGCCGTGCTTATATTTTACACTATGTAACATAGTGCCACTTTTGAGTAGAGGTAACAGAGCCTTCACACTCAATACTATTGCTTTTCAAATATTACCCTGACTTAATCAGACTGATTATGTGAGCAGGTTTCATTTATATGAAATTAGCAAGTTAAAGAAACATCCAGAATAATAATTTTGGGTACAGCATGTGATGGACCCTGGAGATCTACGGATACCATAAATGATGGGAAACTAAATGTTAATCCAAGTGTCTCCCACCCATTGGTGGGTGGGTACAAATTAGGAATCATTTGAATCAATTTTGTTCCATGTCTAGTTAACCAGGCTTCTTCATAAGATATAAAAGATATGAAGCTGAACTATTTAAAGCTGGTTTTTGGGGGATGAAATAACTTTATGCAATTTTCAGCATGGAAGTTTGAAATGAAAAAATTACATCTTTGTTACCCTGATTATTATTCCCCATAAAATATGTTATTACTCTGGAACATGCTATCAAGTAACACATGGTGTTAACTAGCTCATAAATTGATTTGTGCAAGTGACGTATAATGTATATATTTTCCTAATTTATATATTTGAAAAATAAATTCATTTTTCAAATTCTGTCTTATTTGTAATATTCTGTTCCCTACAGTTCCCTACCTTGTTACCAGCACAATATTGTAAACTACCACCTTGTTGCTGTTGTGTGGTGTTCTAAATGATGTGATAACCATTAGTTTTGTGTAAAATAATGAAGCATTCTGTACCTTAGGAAATTACTTCCTTTAAAAATTAACATGGTATCTTTTATTTATAGACAAATACCGTGGCCTTGCTATCAGGGATGATAGAGTAAAAAGTGTAGTTCACGTAATAAAAACCTATGGCATACTTTAACCCGAAGTGCATTTGATTGGTGACTGATGTTAAGAGGTAATTACACATAAATTGGTCTTTATATCGAATAGATGAAATGTTGAAAGTATGACCAAATTTTTTCATCATTATTTCATAATATTTTTTCAAAGATAATTATGCAATCTGATTAGTTTAAAGGTATGCATGGCTCTAAGAATCTGTGAGTAATTTATACAATAAGGACCATGTACCTCTATCACAGCCTCATGTAAATAAAACTATAGCCAGTTTAAAAATCTAGAGCAATAGATATTTTAGATAAATATGGGCCAAATAGAATGGACATTTGGAGACAAATTATGTAAGTAAATAAATCATTAACTTAGAGCCAGGGATTGAATGAGAATCAATGCAAACAAAACCAAGGTTATAAAAATTTAAATAGGAGGACAAAAACCAGTGCATTGGAAGTTAATCTACCTTAGAAATATTTGTGGTGAAGATAGTCAAAGTAAATAGGATGGTTGGAGACATAATTTTGTGGAAGCGATTCATACTGGAAGAACTGCAGAAGGCAAGAAGCCTTCGCAAGGAAAGGTTAATTCATGACAGGAACATTGAGCAAGGATGTTAAGAAATTATTAGAGAAAGCCTTGGTATGGGGAGTGGTGTTGTAGAGCATGGGAACTTGGCCACTGAAGTAAAATGGCATGCATAATTCCAATGTCATCAACACAAGTGGGTGTGGGAAAGGATGGAAAGGGAGAAATAGACTGAGAGAAATCCAGAGGAGGAAGGAAAGATAGATGTAGAACATTTTAATGGGTGAGATTGAAATGACATAAATAACAGCAATGACTCTAAGCAACGACTGCTCTAGAACTTTCATAAAAACCTAACTCAAAACAATCAAACATATCATAGGCCAGAAGGTACAGTGACAGTTTTTTCATAATCAACCTGCTCAAGAACCTTTGATGAAGCATTTTAAATCAACACTGATTTAGTAGCTACCAGAGAAGAAAGAATTTTTATCCTTTTTTGGTGGGTAAAAGGTTTTTGCAAGAGCTTTTAAGTCCAAAAGAATGTGTACTAATTTTGTATACATCTACCTCTAGGTTTGTTCCACCATCCACAGCCTAGTTTCGCCAAGGTTAACAGCCTGATGTATGTGATGTGCAGTTACCTTCCTCAATCAATTCGTTTACAGTTTATGGAAACTCAACGTCAAAGAGTAACTAAGCCAGGTGCTGCTGCTGCTATTTGAATGCAGAGATATTTTTTGGAAATGTTTTTCTTGTTGTGCTAATATACCTGCACTATTTGGCATGGCATCCGATATCGACATGCTCAAACAGGAAATGATAATTTTAAAATATTCACTCGCAAGGAAAAACTCTAATAACCTACATAAAGGGGTATCGTTTGCTAAAACTGTTCAACCCAGAGGAAGACTGAATAACTTTTGCTTAAGATAAATCGCCCTCTGATCGATCTAAAGTTAGCAGTGGCTTTCAAGTAAAACAGGTGCCCATCTCAAAAAGTGTTTCTCTTACCCTATCAATCACTACCCCGTATTTCTGATGTGAACTGTTGTGAAGGTGGTGTAGAAGAACTTTCTTCAGAGGGGGAAGATGGATTTGTGACAGGAAGCCATCAGTGTA
This sequence comes from Hetaerina americana, assembly GCF_022747635.1. Lineage (NCBI taxonomy): Eukaryota > Metazoa > Arthropoda > Insecta > Odonata > Calopterygidae > Hetaerina > Hetaerina americana. The sequence continues at coordinate 77,313,703 of NW_027286070.1, forward strand.
GACGCCGTAAATTGCCGATCACAGAAACGTCTACACAAGAATGCTCTCTTTCGTGAAGTCCTCGTCTCTCTCATCTCCAGCCCTCTCATCTTCAAGTACGATACAACTGTTACCAAGTTGGGAAAATATGTGAAAGATGAAATCCTGGGGATCGATACTTTAACTGACCCAGAGATTGAATAACTTACGGTAACCGGCAGAAATTATACATCGTTTCGGGAATCCATGCGCCAAGATTTTCACCCTCAGGTGATTATGAGTGATCTGATTTGTTTTGTCTGAAGTCCTTTGACCTAAGCTTTGAATATTTCTATTCTACCTATCTACATTACTTTGAAACCAACCTGCTTTACTCGTGTCCTGAAGCATACAAAAAACAAAAGCTCCTCTGTTAAATACAAAATTCAGTGGGTCTCTGATAACATGCGTTGAATTTCAAAGCAAATGAAAGATGCTGCTGTGTATTACAAAAGCAAATCAAATCCAGCTGACCATCAAGAATTTTCATTACTCAAGAAAAGTTATCGCCAAACCTTACAGTGTGCTAAATTATCTTTCAACAACCATAGACTTACCAATGCAGACGATAAATCTAGAGAGATATGGAAAATTATTAACGAATCAAAGGGTACACGTAATTTACCACAAGATCATCAACTGCAGGACTCTGCTGGAAATTCTATTCCAGATTACTCTAAAATGGCCTCAATTTGGAATGATTTCTACCTATCCCATCAAAATCCCACAGTTCCAGTCAATTCAGCTAATTATTCTCATATTCCTAAAACATGCATTTCATTATACCTATTCCCATGTTCAGCCATAGAACTGACCAATATTATCAATATTACCAAACAAATTTAATCCTGGATTAGATGCATTCCAGGGATATTGCCAGTGGAATAGAAAGGTCATAAAAAGGTCATTTAATACTATTAAAGATCAGCTGTTATTCTTAATTAATGAATCCCTAAAAACTGGAAATCTCCCAAGCCCTCTTAAATCAGCTAAATAGTGCCAATATGCAAAGGTTGCAAAATGGCAATGAATTCTTAGAGACCAACATCCCTGTCGAACCAGTTTAGGAAAATATTTGAAATAGTTTTCCATCATCGTCAAGTATCATATCTTGACACATATAACCTATTATCCACATCTCAACATGGATTTAGAAAAACAAGGTCCCCCAACAAACAGCCACACATCGCATTGTGAATCAAATACTTTAAGGATTGGATGATAGAACTGAAACTTTAGGATTATTTTTTGATTTTAATAATGCTTTTGACTTCATCAATCATCAGCTAGTATTGTATAAACTGAAATGCTATGCTATATTTCTCAGCACAAGTCCAACCATGATTACCATAGCCACCATACAACGACCTGAAATGACCTACACCTGCCATTTGTCAGAACACTCTATACTGCAATGAAATCAAATATGAAACAAAGGTACCTATTTTAAAGTAAAAGCTGTTCAACCTATTAAAAACCAATATGATCTATTCTGTAAATGAATACCTGCAATTGTCACTATGCATCAATTTTCGCTCAACCAATTAATATGTTAATAATAATTGACATTAGTCTTCTTAAAAAGGCTAACTTCGTGTATTTATTCGCATGTTTATGGAATTGAGAGGAGTCATATTGTCACATCAGGTCCATCCAAAAAATACGCGAACCTGGTATATTATTTAGTTCAGTTGAGATGGCAATCAGTGTCACAAAACATCAATCAACCTCTCCCCCCTTGTTGTCGCACTTCCTCCCTTCCCAAGGCAGTAAAGCAACATGCCCCTACTTTATTACAAAAACAGTCCTTTCCCCCCCTCCCCCCATACTCTTCACCAAACCTTATCCTCCCTCTCCCTTCAACTTCAACAACCCTCCAAACTCTCCCTACCCCACAATATCCCCCAAATCCCAAACTTCCCCCACATGCCCTTCCCTACCTGTCTCAAATTCCCCTCTAGTCCCCCCCTTTCTCCCTCCCAACCACCTACCCTCTCTCACCTATCCCCAGCCTTCCTCCCTCTTTAACCCCTTCCTCCCTCCCTAACACCCACCCTCTTCCCTCTCTAACGCCCACCCTCTTCCCTCCCTCCCTAACGCCCACCCTCTTCCAGCCCTCCCTCCCCAACGCCCACCCTCTCCCCTCCCTCCCTAACGCCCACCCTCTTCCCTCCCTCCCTCCCTAACTCCCACCCTCTTCCCTCCCTAACGCCCACCCTCTCCCCTCCCTCCCTCCCTAACTCCCACCCTCTTCCCTCCCTAAGGCCCACCCTCTCCCCTCCCTCCCTCCCTAACTCCCTCCCTCTTCCCTCCCTTACGCCCACCCTCTTCCCTCCCTCCCTAACGCCCACCCTCTTCCCTCCCTCCCTAACGCCCACCCTCTTCCCTCCCTCCCTAACGCCCACCCTCTTCCCTCCCTCCCTAACGCCCACCCTCTCCCCTCCCTCCCTAACGCCCACCCTCTCCCCTCCCTCCCTCCCTAACGCCCTCCCTCTTCCTTCCCTTACGCCCTCCCTCTTCCTTCCCTTACGCCCTCCCTCTTCCCTCCCTAACGCCCACCCTATTCCCGCCCTCCCTCCCTAACGCCCACCCTCTTCCCTTCCTAACGCCCACCCTCTCCCCTCCCTCCCTAACGCCCTCCCTCTTCCCTCCCTCCCTAACGCCCACCCTCTACCCTCCCTCCCTAACGCCCACCCTCTTCCCTCCCTTCCATCCTGACGCCCGCCCTTTTCCCTCCCTCTCTCCCTAACGCCCTCCATCTTCCCTCCCTTCCATCCTAACGCCCACCCTTTTCCCTCCCTCCCTCTCTAACGCCCACCCTCCACCCTCCCTAACGCCTACCCTCTTCCCTCCCTTTCATCCTAACATCCACCCTCTTTCCTCCCACCCTCCCTTCCAACCTAACGCCCACCCTTTTCCCGCCCTCCCTACCCTCTCCACACTTACCTCTTTTGCCACTGATTCTCTGATGGCTATCTGGCCTTTATACCCCAGGCCTTTTCTGTACTTACATTTTCTCTCTTCAGCTTTTGTCCTGGCCAATTCCCATTGATCTTTTGCCGCTGTTTTAACCGAATCTCGAGGGGTCTTCATCATCTTGTCATTAGGAGAATAAACTTCATCTTAGGCACTCTTTGACAGTTTCATCCATCGCACCATCCTGCTTATTTGATATTTTTAGATCAGTGCTACGTCAGTGGCCGGTCCTGGCTAAGTGCTGTCTACGGCCAATCACATCAAGTGCTTGGTGGGAGTTCTTTGGGAGCACGTATCAGGACGATAAGAGGATCTGCTATAAACGGGTGGTTGAGAATTCTGATGAGTGATTTAAAGAGAGGTTTTCTATTGATCCAGTTAGACACCATTTGGAATATGTCGCATGCATTTGGGATCCGTGGGAGAAAATTTGGCAAAAAGAATTAGTTGAAGTCCAGAGGAAATCCGCTAGATTCGTTAAAAATTGTTATGATAAGAACACAAGTGTGACAGGTCTCTTAGTGGATTTATGCTGGGAACCACTTGAAGTGCGGAGAGAACAAGGGAATGGGGAGGATGCGGAAATGCAACTCATTCTCCCAAGTGTAAACTCAAAAGTGATATTAAGTTTCATCCTGAAGTAGTCAACTTCTCTGATTCTTCCTTTATCGGCTCCAAATTTTGACTACAAAAAAGGATGGAAGTTTGCCCCTACTCAGCCTCAGGCACAATGCCCCTTCAAATCTTTCATAGTGGACTGGGAAGTTGCCCTGCATTCTGAACAAACAGGTATTAAACAAAATGTTAAAGGTATTATCACCTCCCATCTTGACAATGCAGACAGTGCCCGCCTCAAGAAAGTGGGCCTACAACATAACAATGTGTTAATATCATTCATGCAGAAAATAGAAAAGGAAAACTTGATTATCTCTAAAGCAGATAAAGGGAATAGCATAATAATCTTACACAAACCTTTTATCGAAAAATGTGGCAATGTGTTGACAGATAAGTCCTTTGTGATCCTCCCTCATGACCTTAATACTAGGTTCCAAAACAGTGTAAGAGCAGCTTTGTCCGCAGGTTCTAAATTGTTCTAAGAAAGTTTTATTACAAATGAATCTTCTACCTCCTAGATTTAATGGCTTCCCGAAAATTCATAAAGATGGAACACTTGTTCACCCAGTGGTATCATGCATAGGCTGAACATCAAACAAATTAGCCTCCAAACTGAATACCATCTTTACACATTCCACTAGTTTTTCAGCAAAATATAGCGTTAAGAATTCCATTCACAAAACACGTAATCTTAACCATTTCTCTTTCCCTCCTAACTCCAAACAAGTTTTCTTTGATGTAAAAAATTTACTTATCTCTGTGCCCATTCAAAAACTAAGGATTTACTAAGAGACTCCAACATGAACCTTGTTTTTATAAAAGAACACCATCTGCTCATGGAACTGTGTGCCAACCAGAATTACTTTTTATTCAATTATGTGTGCTATCTTCAAATGGACGGCTCAGCAATGGGATCTCATCTATCCACACTATTAACAGAAATATATATGGGCTATTTAGACTCACAATTATAGAACTACGGCCAACCTATCATAACTAATATACTCTACTGTTATTTCTATTTGGACCACACCATCTGCTGTTGGACTGGGAGTAGGTATATAACAACTAGAGAGTTGACTCAATCTTTTAAATGCCCAACACCCCAAAATTAAGTTCACCATGGAAATAAAATCTGGTTGAACAGAGTTGAACTCTGTTCAACTTTCCATATCTATCATAGATGATAAACACAGTGTTGTCATAGACAGGAAACCATGTCACAGTGATGCAATCATTCCTGCCACCCTATGAACCAGAAAATGCCCGTCTTCCATTCAATGGTCCAAAAACTTGTTAATTTACCACTAGCACCAAAAAATGTCAATTCTAGACATTATCAATTCAATAGCAGTATCCAATGGCTATCGTGTAAATATTGGAACCAATCTCTTAAAGAAAAATTGAAAGCTATTTCATAGCAATGCTCTGTTAGTCCGACACCAGAAAAGCCCAAAAAGTGGCATCGACTATTTTTTGTGAGCGATCTTCCGAATAACATTGCCCAAAAATATATTAAAAGGAAATTCTATATCTCTTTTAATAATCCACATCCTTTGCCGCAGCAAAGGCAAATTAGAACCCCTCTTACAATCCCACATTTACACGGTGAAGTGTGATTCCTGAGATATGTGCTACCCTGGGCAGACCAGAAGAGGTTTCAAAGCCAGAATAAAAGAACTTTGAAGATGCTGGCGGACTTTTGATGAATGGATGGCTGAAAAAATGTTCCAAAACTGTACTGGACGGGGAAGGATGAATTCAAAATAAAATTTTTCTATCCATGGTGCCATCAGTAAAAGCCATTTGAAAACTAGAACAGGTTGCAAGCATTTCTAGCGATTCATTTTATTTGAAAAAAGCACTTCAGAGATTTCTCTTTCCAACATTTTTGAACTGACTAAACTCAAATTACTTCCCACAATCGACACCCAGCGAAAAGCTAATGGACATGAATTCGAAACAGGCGAATTTGATATAATGGACATGGTTTTGCTGTTGAGACATGAACCCTGACCAGTACGTCTCTAAACTTTCCGATAAAAAAAGGGACGAAAAATTTAAAAAGGTATGGGGAGAAATGGACATGAAAGTCTTCATTAAATCATAAATGCTCGCGGAGAGAAAACCAGGGCGGCAAGTATGAAATGAAGAACATTACAAGGCAAAGCATGGTTAAGAAGTTTCTGACAAAACAAGAAACGTTTGATGTTAAGTGTTAATTTATATTTTAGATAAAAGATTGGAGAAATATGAGACTGAAACCACAACATCGCTGCCTGCGCCAAATTCGAAACAAATTATATTTCAATTCAACAAGGAATATGTAATCATACACAATGGCAATGTTGAGCTATGGCGTTACTGCAGAATACCTCGAATATAATTCCGCTGCAAGACTCAACTTTGTTAATTAAACGGAGAAATTCAAGTGAGTTCATTAAAAACATTGAAAAAAGCGTAATTGTAAATTAAATGCTATGAGTAGACCAAAAAGTATGAGTAGATCACTTATTTTTATTATGATTTCTGAGATACTCTATAAAGATTAGAGAACAAGCTCATCAGTGAGGCTACTCGATTGATTGAATTCATAAAAACAAAACGATCCCGGCGGAGAGTTAAACATTGCCATTGTTTTCCGATTGATGTGACTTAACCGATTTCTGATATCAGAAAGTAGTGGACTGATCTCATTCCTTGGTATGAGAACGGGCTATTGACATGAGTCGCCCCTTGAGAAGAACACATTTAAGGGGGCCTTAGCATTCATCAAAGAAGTCGTCTTATTTCGCTCCCACTTAATGAGTAGGGGGATGTCTTCGTGTGTAACCGCACTGAGATGTTAAGCAGAATTTGGGAATAATATCTATTACTGTACATCACGACGCGTGCGAAAAACTAGTACTTGAAATTTTGAGTAATGATGGCTGTTTGTCTTGATTTAATTAACAAAAGCAAAAGTAAACGACCCAAGCAGAGAAATAATCATTGCCATTTCTTTCCGATTCTGGCGAATTCTGATCGCCGAAAACTAAATTGCTGTTTGCCCACTGTTTCTTAATCTTTACAAATGAATTTAAGACACATAGGAAAACACTAAACTCACTCAGACAAGACCCACTCCTAAAATGCGCAATCTCACCACTCCATCTTGCCTGATGAACAGAACAACGTCCAACTACAAATGCTTCCATTCGCAAGGCAAAATGCAGGAGAGCTTACATAAAACGCGCACTTGTTTTACTGATGACCTAACTTTGTCTTCGAATACTAGACAAGAGGAAATATTAGATCGAATGAATCAAAGACTATGCGTCTGGATCGCCCAGTCACTTCAAACCCCGAATTTCCAATCAGGAACATCAATTGTACTACTCGTAAATTCTTCATAAACATAGAATATTACGACATAATTCCGCAATTATTCCCAAAATTCTTCACTTAATCTGGAATTCATTGTTTCAAGTACCCGAACATAGCCCTCTCCCAATTAAAGAACATTTCGACTTGGCGAGACAGCCAGACCCGAGTATCGAGACCTGAGAGAGTCTAAACAGTTGGATTTCCAAACAGTAGAAAGGAAATACGTGCAAGGCTATTTCTAGTTGTTTTCATTTTGTCACACTGCCGACGTTAGGGTTTACAGGACAACCCCAATGTTAGATGAACATACCTATGCCTGCCACAAAGACAACAACACCGAGAAAACTAGTGGTTACTAAAAGTAATGAGATAAATGTGACACTCACCACTGACGGTCTCCAGGGTTCCTCCATCGCACACCCTGTCCGATATTTTTTTCGAGGAGGCCTAAAATGAAATCAGCAAAATGATAATAAACTGGACAAAATATGATTCCCCATTTCTGTAAATCTAGGGAATGATCTATGTTTCTAGTAGGTAAGATAATATTCATGGTTTTTCACATCGAATTTTTAAAATTAGAGCGAACTTAGAGTACGCAGGATCAGTTGCATCTCTCTCTGCATGGCAAATGCGACCCAGCGTCCCGCCACGAGGTGGTTCCCTACCCTTAGATCGATCGTGATGACGGGATAATGTTATTCCGAAGACTACCTACAAAAAAAACAAAAATGAGAACATTATTAGCGACAATAGCTGTACCATGTTCTTTAATTGCTACGAGGAAACGAAAATTAAATTAAATTCTACGACACAAAAGGAGTCGCACGAAAGTTTTCGTGAAAGTGAAAACGAAAGGAGTCGCTGGGCACGCAGCGTTAAACTTTCGCAAGCAAGGCAGCGAATGGATTCCTCCCGGCGTAGAGAATTGCAGTTGAAGTATTATAAGTACAACTGTAAATGCGTCCATTGCGTCTGTGAATACTACCAACAAGACAGCCTGTTATGTGGGGCAAAAGGGAGGGGGGAGGGGAAGAGAGTAGGGGGCGCGTGGTCCTCCTTGGGTGCCGTGAGCGGGCGTCCCCGAACTGAAATACCACGATTAAATGGCGCACGCATGGAGGACCGTCAAAACGGCTGATCCCGGAAAGAGGGAAAAAACTATGGTATTATTGATTTAATGGTATCTGAAAAAGTAAATTGAAATGGAACGAACATTTCGTACCTCTTATAACGGATTGATAAATACGTTTATAAATAAAATAAATAAACTGAAGCAAGAGTTTTTTTTGTACTTGTCATCTTTGGTGATCAAGGAAGTATACATTACATGATATTCTGCCTAAACTAACACTCCCTCAATGCGGACACGGATATGCGCAATACAAAATGGAAGTAACCTTTCCTCATTAAACCGACAAAGTACCTGTATGTACGCAAAGTTTCAGTTGAGCGATAAAGTTGTGAATCGAACATCATGCTTCGATTCGACTGACAGAGTGTAATGGGTTGATATATTTAATTCATGTACTATAGAATATAAAATGGCAATTCGGGTATGGCAGATGATAGGAAGGGTATGGAACATCCGAAGCATGTATGTCTTTTCTGATTGCATTGTAAGTGCAGCGTCTTAGATGGTCTACCAAGGGGAGCGTTAGACAACGTGAGTAGATTCATTATCAGCCGCCAATTTCAATGCAGACGCGAGGAAAATGACAAGAGAAGCATGGACAGTGTTGGTGGAAGAGGAAATAGTTGGTAGGAAACTGAACACCAACTTAGTAGATTTGGTATCGTTTCTATCCCAGGAAATATGTGTTTTCTGGGACATATGGCTACAATGCAGAATGGTGCATTTCTGAGAGTAGTAATTTTACTTCACTCAAAATTTAGAATTGGATTGAACATAAATTTAATTTTATTCTTCTTTTAGCAATCGCGGGCAGCCAATATGTAAAATGTACTCCATTACTGCCATTCTATTTACAAATTCAGCAATGTTATTATTGAATTGAATTTTCTAAGTATGTGAATGTTAGTAATGGCGACAGCATCACAATTTCAAAAGTCATGATATTTATGTCCAATTTAACTCTAATTTTTCCTCCGCATATTTTACTTCTATTGGAAGAAGCATATTTCTTTCAAGACAAAAAATAGAAACGACATCACATTAATTATTTAAAATTCTCAACTTTACGTTGATAGCTTATAACGTCACACCGGTTAATTTTTACCGGTGCAAATATTGAGGCTACTGGTTCTACCAAACCCCAATAAATAATCTATGCGTTAGTTAGTTACTAAACACGCTCCTAAATACACACGTCCAAGCACACAATGTGCATCTTACGAGTTTTTGACATGAGGTGATGGCAAGTGTCTTAAAATGAGAGTGCCTGAGTGAATGGCAGTGCGACAGTGGTCATATCCATATTACATAGAATCTCTTACATTTGAAAAATGTACAATATTAAATTAACAAGTTGCATAAGTGAGTACAAAATCTTTTTAGTCTCCTCTTCACCGCATCCATGGAGGGCTGTGCGTGTACTTGGTGCGCCCCGCCTAAAATGACCTCATACCAACGGTCACTACAGAGTCATGCGGCCAAATAGTTTCTTTTTGCGCGTGAGAGGTCTCAAATGAGTATTTCACATGACCCACCTTGAACCAGGACTAATATTGTTATCTATTTCTACCTATATTTGCCATTTGCCAGTTTGCGCATCTCCATTCTTAATTTCATAGGAATCTGCATAGTCTTTATGACATAATGTGACGTATTTACGCTAAAAAATGATATCCTGTTCCATATATTATCACGGAAATAGTTCAAAATTTTGAGTTTCTAAATTATAGACGATGAAATATAGAAAAGGTTTTCTGATAGTTGCACGCAAAGGGACCTGGAGAAACTGAAATAGTGTCTTTCCTTTCTTTTGATGATTCGGCATAAAAAAAAACTACAAAAATTGACCGTTCCGATGTGAGGCGATGAACAGATGCTATGTTTGTGGCCCTGATTGCTGGACTTCAATTATAGCGGTTGGAAATCTTTTGGCCAAAGAAACATTTATACAATTAGACTAAAAAGGAAGGGAAAAATTTTCCCAGTTGGTCTCTTTCTGTGATTTTGATTTTTTGATAAAATAATATTTAAAAAAAATGAAATTATTAAGTCTTCATTCCTTTTGAATCAAGAGAAATTCAGACTTGACAAATAAGTAAATGTTCACTTGTATCGGATGGAGAAATAAATTTCATAAAAATACGTTGAACGAAGTTACTACGCGTGTGAGCTCTGAAAATTAAACTTAGCGTAGTAAATTATATGCATACTCCACGATTATTTTTCTAGTATAGCAACACGTATATAAATAAAATGGTTGAAAAAGCTTTCGTAATGATATTATTTAATAATTTACTGCTAAAATTTAATCCGTAATAACCTGCATTTAGTATTGAAACTGTAATAAGGGATGGCAAAACACCGTCTAAAAACTCACATGCTGAAGGGCGATGGAAGCGAATCCCTTATTTCATCTTCCTGCATTCGCCGTCCTGTTGCTGAGTGATGAGCATCGACACTAATTGTCCAAATCTAAAACCTATCCCCAATTCTTTTCTTTGCTGTAGTCCATTCTCGATTATTGTGTGTACTTGGTTCCTCCAATCTTCATTCGACATTCTGGTTGGTCCATGTCTAGCGGACTGTAATAGAGCGGATAAGAGCATGCAATAAATAAAAAGTATATGAGATATACCAACGATCGAAACTCGCTCGGACGTCACAGATTGCAACGACAGCAGGACGAACCCCAACCAAACGGATCGAAGAACAAGATTCATCCCCTCAGAGCCACACACACACTCGCAACAAAATTGTACATAACATCATAAGAAAACGATTAACGTTAATCGAATTATATTTGAACCCCTCATGGACCATGTTTGTGACCTTGAGTTCCAGAATAAAATTATGCCCTATGAGAATCTTTGCACCAAAGCAACGTAATATTAAATCAAAATAAACTCAAACTTAATACGTTAAGAGATAATTATATTTTTCCGAAGCATAGATTTTTCATTCTGGTAAGGTCTTATTATTTTAATTGACTGAGCAAATAACACTTGAGTGATGATGGCTTTCTAAACCTTACACTCTAATAAATGTTATGACATTGAGAGGAAAGTAAAATCAATGCAATAATACTCTTCAGAATAACTAAGGAAAGCAAAGTAAAAGTGTACTAGCAACGATGGACAAGGGCCTTTTACTAAAATAACTAAAAGTTTACGAAATTAAAATCAAATCATGCTGTATGTCTAAATCAATGCTCGTCGCCTCAGTTTAATGGATTTTGGGTGAGAATACTGGAAAATTGTGTTGAGGAGAATGAAATGCGGGAGCGCACTACCACTTAAGTGTTTATCAGGAGGGAAATATCAATTCAGTCGTAGTTTCACAGAAAATGAACCACCAGAAATTATTTTTCATTGACATTACCACGCTAACTATTCTATTCCTCAAAGTTTGTGCCATTTAAGTAAACAGAATGGACAGGGTGCACAACATTTCTTGATCTTCAGTTATTTTTCTTAAAAATACTGATGTCAATTTTACTGCGTGCATTATTCTATTATTGCGTCAAATGTTGATTCGTGTGCAGATGTCTTACAGAACTGTAGTATTCATGTCAGAGTCCCGCGAGCGTAGCAAATGATAAAATAGTGCCTTATGTGAAAAAACAAACTGATGCTCTTCAAAATTTCACCAAAAAAATATGATGGAGGCCGTTGAATTTCTGATTTGTGATTCATCACAAAATATACACTTTAAATGTCACCTAAAGTTGTTACATAAGCAATTTCAGCGATCGAAAAGAATACGATACGATCAGGCGCGTTGCGTCTGCCCATATGTCGCTATAAATCATAATACACAATGGCAAGTGACGTACAAGATAGATAACGAATGCCATACTAACTATTACTCTTCCTTGTAGGTAATAATTAAGAAATCTAAGTTGTGTTTTAATCATGTGCCGCAATCTGAGTGCAAAAATAAAATTATTGATGTAAAATTGTGCGTAAATATATTTAGTTTTGATGGGAACATTATCAGAAACAATGTCACGACTAATGCTATTAAGTATAAACAATACGTAAAGTCTCTTCAGGATAATGTTAATATTAGAAAGCCAATGTAGGTGGTAATTTGAGTTAATGGCACAAATCTTGACAGAGGCCAAGATAGAGTCTTTTCATCTAAAAGAATATTTAACACTCTGGTCCTGGGTGTGCTGACCAGCGAATCTCATGGCTCGAGACTTTAAACATTGATTTTAAGCCAAGAAACCGATCTTATTCCTGCTCAAAAGATGAGCTTTTTAAATAAACTCGTCTCGACTAAAGAAGCGTATCAAAATTAATGGAGGAGCTGAGTATGGAATAACTCGCTGTATTCTGGTTAAATTACAGATTACGAATACATTTTATGCAAACAACAGAACGATGTTTCTTAAGCAATGACGCTGAAAATGTATCATTTAATCATAGGTACAACGGTGGAAAAGTAGGTTCACAAAGCATTACACAGAAAAAGTGCACAGCAGTTTTTGTGTCAATAGAAGTCTGGCGTGTAATCACTCCCTGTCCCTTACCCTAGCGGAGGCTTGCCGGGTGCCGCGAATGAATGAAAACTCAGAAAGTTTTCCGAAATGGTAAATGCTTGAACAGGATTGACCCCTTCGACAATATACCTTGAGGTATTATTTATATATAACTTCCCATCCTATTACTCTTCAAAATTTATCGCTAAATAGGAACACACATAACCTTAAACTCGACGCCTCTGAGAACTTATAATGCAAATGGAACGAGGCGGTATATCTTGGTGAATAGCAATAATTTATACCCGCAAACGTTTTTCTGAAGAGACACTGGTCTGTAGTAATCTTAATGGCTCGATAAATAGAGTTACGTTTGTAGAATATCACTCGCCCCTAAGAACGTTGTCGCACGTAATTACGACACTGATTAAATTTTTAGCAGCAATGATTCTCCCGCGTAAAAAATTGTAAGACTATCTTTTCAAAGAATCATTTTAAGGAAGAAACATTCTGATGAGAAATATGCAATATGTCACGAAGAGACACTCAAATCTGTCCTTCCAAGAAAGAGCTCAATCCGACGTGGACGTCTTTAAGACTGACCAGTATATGCATAGAAAACAAGTTTACAAAAAATCTTTTAACATAGTGCAAAAATGTCTCAACTTACAATTATTCCTTTTTGCCGAAATTTTTGAAGTTCCATTCCCTAGGAATTCTAATTCCATTCATACACTTCCAGACATTTCCCTTTCTCACTCTCTCATAACATTGCGTCATTCTTCCCTTTTCAAGAAGTCCTTATCCACACACACACACGCCGATCGCATCACTGAAATGAAATTCAAAAACAGGTTACATAAAACTCCAAGCACTTTAGAATGCGCGTGAAAAAACTTTACATATTAATTTTTTAATTCGCCTTCAAAAGAATGCCAAACCACTCATAATAACGACATTGAACGTTAAACGCAGTTTATTTGCTGCAATAAAAACATTTATTCAGTTACGTTTTTAATCAAAATACTTGCCAGTCATTGAGCATCGGAGGGTGAAAATGCGTAATGAATTGTTTACCCGACAGCAGTCGTATAAAGAAGCTATGAGTGTGTTCGAAACACGGAATTCATCGTCACTAATCGAGCAATTTCCCTCAAAGAAAGAGTTTTCAACTCAGGTCTGATCCAGAGAGAGACTCATAGTAAAATAGGGCGAAATGCACTGGAGGACTTAGCACCCAGTGACCTTGACCTTTTACTTGGAACGCGTACGCTCAAGCATTTTTAATCGTCACCGCTTTCTTTCGACAAACGTTCACACGCGTTGGACTCCGGTTCTTTAAAGGTTAATTAATATTTTAGATTATCCTTTAAATGAGTATGGAAGCAAAATACGTTGATATTTGACGGGTACATCCCTTGAAAAAAGTACCAGCATTCAAAAATCTCGGGCGAAAAAAACGTAAATGCAGTGGTCAGACTGTATAAATATTTAGTTTAGGCGACTTTGGAGTAGAAAATAGATTTAGATTTTGGTTCCCTGGCATAAAAAGAATAAATCGACAATCTTAGCGAAGAAAATTTTCAAGGCCTTATAGCGTCGCATACCGCAATCTCTCCGTCTTCTCGGCATTAATTATGTTTTGAAACCAATCTAAATTCACTATTTCCCATTTCATTTTAAATTATGATGTAATTTAACTTTTCCCTAGCAAACATGAAACAGATAATGTACTAGCAATCGCACGAAAAATCAGTCGACACTTGTGTGCTCCGTAATTGCGAGGGAATTGACATATCCGTCGCTTTCGCAATAATAATTTGTAGAATTACCTCGAACTGAAAGAATTACACTCTTTTTGACAAGTGCAGCCCAGAACAGAAGGCTACCACCATTAACCATAAAAGGCGCGAATATAAGACAAGTAATCACTCACCTCCATTCCGCACGACGGCACGTGATCGTCTGAACGGATTAGTTAATCGAAGAAATACCAGGTGGCCAATACCGTTGGATGACGTCATTTTTTCAAATTTGAAAATGTGCCATTAAGTTGAACGTTAAAAAGTAAATTAAATCTGCATAAAAAATTTCCATTAAAATTTTGGTCATGTAATTTTAAAACAATTTTCTCTTTATTAATTATGATTTTTTAAATTCAATTTTATAATTTAGTTTAGTATTTCAACTAACCGTCATAGTATGATCTATTACAGGTAGATGGCGCCAGGGGATATAGATAACGACTTCACAAGCGATCTCAGGATGCTGATTACGACACGGCGAAGTCGCGTCATTGCACAGGGACACGTACGTGAGAAATAGCGGATCGGATCTTGGCCCTTGGTCCATCATTCGCTTCTCCCGGCAAGAATTCTTACTGTCCTCACTCCTAGTAAGAAGCATAATTCTTTCCTCTTGAATATGTCTCGGCTACTTAATATTTTACAGAGTTTACGAACGCTCACTGAGACGATACTCCTCTGTTAAACACATAAAATCACAGGAAATTCGGAAGTCACTCTGGCGGCGCGAATCGTCGTTCTGTGGATCTTATGCAACGCTTTGATTGACCAAAGTCTGATAGACCTATGAGCACTTTATAAACACCCGCAGGGAAAATTAGAAAGGTGCTAAGGGCATGGGTGTCTTGTGAACTCGGGCGAAGGGCCACTATCCGAGCCCAGGAACTCCAGGAATACTATACGCAGTGAAATCGAAAACATCACTCTTTCCCAAGATTAAACCAATCGGCACCAAGTAACAATGTGAATGCATCCCATGTCAGCTTTCAATCACTGCCCACCTACGGTTCGAATCCGCACCGACCACTGTTATATTTGAAGAATGTAGGAACGGTTAGTCCTTGGAGAAGGCGCAATTTATAACAAAGCACTGCTTGACAGACGTTCCTTCGAAAAACAAACCCTCCAGACTCTTCCAGCTGCTATACGTGGAAGTGACTAAGCGGAAACTAAACATTGAATAAAGCAGGACGAAATTCTTTCCCTCTCAGCACATAGCTTGAGAATTTAACAGTTGAATATCGGCATTTTACTGACGAGATTTTAAGGAAAACTGAGCGCAGTATAATTTCGTCAAAGGCTTAATTTCCCTTTCCCTGCCAGCCAGAAATCTTTTCCACGGGACATGCAACGAACGCCCTAGAGGTGACTGCGAACACATTAATCCTTATTGTTTTTTCGTATGTTCTTGTGCGTCTAAATGTGGCTCGTTTTAGCGTCCCTGGTGTGCCCCATTTTTTAATGCGAGAAGGACTCTGAGTAATGCGTGTTCTATGTGGAGGGAATAAATTAATGACGCCAATTACTTAGAGCACAAAGCTGAGTTGTGTACGTCAAATGTGACCTCTTTTTGTTTCCCTTAATATTTTGTTTAGACGTT
Organism: Hetaerina americana; assembly: GCF_022747635.1. NCBI lineage: Eukaryota > Metazoa > Arthropoda > Insecta > Odonata > Calopterygidae > Hetaerina > Hetaerina americana. Next base: position 77,329,701 of record NW_027286070.1, read on the forward strand.
CTTTGCCCTTGTATTTTTACCTGTTTCAGTGGCCTGAGTGATGCGAGGGGAATTATATTCTTGGAGAAGTGTCCAGCTAAGAAAGTCCCTTTCACCCAGAAGAAGGAATGTAGCCGAAATCGCAGCCAAAAAAAGGAGGAATTGTATTGGCTTGATTTTTCCGGGAATGCAGGGATACAACCATTAATTCCGAGAATACAAGGACGGGAGTGACTGTAAGTTCATTCATTCGCCATGTTCCTCAATGTTTGGTGGAGTTGTATTCCACGCACACTCTTCTCCATGCTCCAGTATAAGGGTACCCACTGTCAACACCAACCTTGTATTCTTTCTGTAAATTCTAATCCGTGAAAAGTGCGCTGCCTTATCCATTTGTATAGGGTTCACGTACTGGGCCAAAATCTTCGGTTTTCGTAGGCGCTCGTGACGGGTCGACTCTATCAGATAGACTCCTTTGACGGTGGAAGGCCTTCACGTCTCTCGCAAATGAAAAGACCTAATTGTGCCTCGCAAGATCTGCTATTCCTAAATCCGTGCTGGTTGTGGGTTAGTAGTTTCCCACTATCAAGAAATATCATAGTGTTAGTGACAATAATGGTTTCCAATATTTTACAAGAGATCGAAATGAGAAACGAAATGGGTCGGTAATTGTATATGGCTGCAAAGGTTATCGCGGCGGTGGTTTGAAGGATTCTGCATTATCGGGTATCACCGCGTAGTTGTTTGATGCTGACAACAGTTTCGCCGAAGTTGCATTCGGCGTATTCAGGTCGAAGATGAGGGACTCGGTTTTTTTCAGTTTCAGTTTTAAAAGGTCTTTATTTCCGTCCTTTATTCCGTCTTTATTGTTTTGATTATGTTTCAATGTATATTTTATATAAATTCTTTTCAAACTGTGCTTTACGGAAATAAAGACTTTTTAAAACTGAAACTGAAAAAAACCGAGTCCCCCAATTTCGACCTGAAGAAGCCGAATCCAACTTCGGCGAAACTGTTGTCATCATCAATAAACGACGCGGTGAAACCCGATAATGCAGAATCCGGGTCGGTTATTGGTTGGTTTATCCCTATCGCCGCCTTTATAGATGGGAGTTATATGGGCTAGCTTCCAGTCGCGAGGCACTGATCCTTCTTCCATCGATTTTAGAAAAACAATATGTAAAAACGGGGCAATGTCTTCAGCTAATTCCTTTAATATTCTAGCCGGTATTTCTTCCGGACCAGGTGCTTTGTTTGCTTTAACACTACGGAGCTGGTCAACTATTCCCTGCTCGATCAGTGTTATATCGCCCATGTGTTCCCCGGGTGGGTGTGGTGGATCGTTTGGTGCGTTTGTGTTTTTATTGTAGATGCCCTGGAAAACCATTTTTGTCTTAAGGTCCATAGCCAACTTGAATTTGCTCACGAAAAATGAATTTCGTTTCAATTTTCTTACGTGACCATTTATTTACTGCCGTACTCGCAGTATTGACCTTCTTCGATCTCCAATGAGTTTTGATATCAGTTTAATTTCAACTATCAGCGTCGTGAAGTTCAAACGCTCCTCCTTTTGGTGATATCAATAGGGTCTGGCTAGTCTAAGTAATATTGGGCTTGTCCTGCCAAGTTTGTCCGATTCCTTTTTTCAATCGAGTAATGTCGCTGATTTTCACCCAAAAAAAGGGGAAAAGATGTAACAGCAAAGCCATCACCGCCACCATGAGAAGGTTCATCCACTAAGAGAGGTTATTGTGTTGTTTCTGAATACAGATTTGTTGTAGAAGCAATGCTAGTATTATCTTAGGGACGAGCGCCTACTTCGCTCATTTGGTTTCCGAATACATGCCTATATATTTTTTCCAATTCCCAATATCGATTCCACAACTAATACCTACATGGATTTAATCTCTCCAGAAGTGGACTCAAGACTACGATTGCACTTCTCTGTCATGCCGCTAATCCGCTCAGGCGGAAATTAAAATCAAAGATATTTTTAATAGTTTTTGCTAAATTAAATGAGAAATAACCTGAAATATTAATGTTTCTGGTATTGATTCAAGCAATGATATTTCTATGTCAGTTTCTCGTTAACCTTGAAGACATCCCAAAAGCCAGTTTATTTTCAGCTGCTATATAAAATATAGTTTTTGGTTATGATGTGTCGATATACAGTTTCATTTTATTGAAGAAAGATCCTCATAATATAATTGCATTTAAAATTAGGTTTAAATATTGTGACATAAGGTCAGTAAACTGCCAAATACCTCCATAAAGCCACTTTCCCATGTGGAACAATAAAAATCTGCTTTTAAAAAGTCCGCTGAATATATGGCATCATTGCGGGGTACATTCGATTCGTAAAATTAGTGTTTCCGGCTGCTGCCGATAGACACCAGCGCCTGTGGCGCGGAAGCTTTTGTGGAATGCATTGTGAAGGTGAATGTGGATTAGGTTATTTTATTAAGTTAGCCCTATCTGTGGTCGTGATCAAGGGAAGTGCAACGATGATGTGTGTGTGACCGAGTTCGGATGTTAAACGTGTTTGTTTTGAATTGACCATGAAGGCTGACGGTTCTGTAAATACGTCTGACAATAGTTTGAAATATTTAAACAGTAATAGTACTTTGTGTCAAAGTACCGTGACGAGAAGACCAGTGGAATATAAGTATGGCATATCCTAACAAATCAAGTATACATCCTCGGATATCCGGTCCTAGCCAGAATTCGCCGTACATTACTAATAATTTTAATTGTAATTTTACCCATTCGTGCTTATAACCATGATCGTTGTTGTAGGATGCTTACTATCTGAGGATAGGGTAAGCTCAAGTTATTTTAATTGATGTAACATGATGTTTTACTTCATAACACATGTAACGAAATAGGCTATGTTGGTGAAGAGAGGGGATTTAGATGTTACGGTGGCTATCGTATCGTAATGCTCGTTTATTTTCTGTCCTACTTTGCTAATAGGCTATCTATGCCAGGAAGAAGCGGCCTTAATTCATCCATCTATTCTGTTCTAGATTCTGAATCTTTAACTGATGCTTTGATGCAAGGTGTTTAATACTTGCAAATAGTGTGTATCTAGCAATTGTTATTTGTTTTCTTCCAGTGGAATACAAATTGCACTGCATAAAAACTAGCAACTCAGATAAGTGAAGGCTTGCTAAGGAAAAATATTTTTCAGTATGAATTATTTCCTGAGAAAAGTTTAACTGCAAACATAAATGCACACACAGCTACTTGACAATGAGAGGAATACTTTCAAGGTGAGAAAATAAGTATTTCCAGGAGAGCATTATATACATACTTATCAGTTGACTTCTTCTATCCTTCGCCCTTTTCCTGATTGGAAGAAATTCAAATAATGGCTGAGCACAAACTTGGATGTAATATTTTCCATATCGGCATGCTAATTAATCTTTTCTTTATTTCCTTACTTTAAGATCTCTCTCGTCAACTCCATCCTCTTTGTGAAAGCATCTTTGCTTAATGCAATTCTTCTTTGGTTCTTCTTCTTGTGCTATGGTTCTCCATGAATTTTTTTAGATTATTAAATTGTCCCACCTGCTTCAGTTAATACAATCCTCGTTGATTGTTTAGCTTAGTCTTCCAATTTCCCAAGATCCTCGTGACTTTCATTCTATTCAAGTTGACTTTCATACCATACCTGTCAACCTGATGTTGTAATGTGCTTCCGTATCTTCAATATTTCATGAAAATTGATTTATGTTATTTATTCTATTAATACATATATGATTGCTTGAAATATATTTTAATGTGTCATTAGTCATTCACTAGTTTCTAACCTGTGCGAACCTCTTTTTTTAAATGCAATTCACTAACGTCATGGTTCTGACTGGAACAAATGATTTTCTTCAGGTAGGTTATATATTTATAGGACAAAATAATGTTCATGCATTTTGTTTTCATATAAAACATCGAAGACTAATTCACATCTAGTAAATCTGCCTTTTGTAAATAGCAAATTGATGACTTTCACACTCTACCTAATGTTTATGTAGTTTCTATTATCTGTTAATGCCATGGAAAAATTCAAAGCATTTATCATTCTGTTCGATTTCCAGAGATGGTTGTTTCAATGGAAAATGGCCAGAAGAGTTGATTGAATTTGTTGGCATATTCTTCTGAGAGAGTGGTTTTCCTAACTGTGCCACGGATTGGATGCCTTGAAAACAGCCCTGGCTATTGGGCCTTGTGGGAAAGATATGAAATAGGTGGCTGAAGACATTGGACAATGGTGAGCTCTGTATAAATTTGATGTAATCTAGGATCATGTATGTGCTGAAATATTCTCCCCATGCCCAAACATTCATTGAAGTGCAATGGAGCCTCTGTGCTACAACCAACCATGAGAAATGACGTTTTGGTTGTTACACCACTCCAGCCAACTTGGCACCTGTGGATTGGAGCAGTGGTCATGGAAAAAAGATAAGGTGATTCACATTAGAAGTTGAATACCACTGTAGGGGGTTGTGTGTGCATAGAACTCAGTAGTGCCAGACTTCTGGCCAGAGGTAAGTACCATAGGTAGGAGGGAGTCCACCAACCAGGGTTAATCCTGAAAAAGTCAGGAAATTTGGTGTTCTGTCCTTTTTGAGATGAAATCTACATGTACTGATTCACACTTGGGCATCTCTGTTCCTCCTTTAAGCCCTTATTCACTTCATACTCCTATTGTGAATGCATAATTGATACTTAAATTTATTGCTTTACACAAAATAATTGCTTACAAATTTTGCTTTTAATTCATGCTCTAACCAATTCATTTTCCGTATGCTCATATTTACTGTGTGATTCTGCATATATGCAATTTTCTTTGTGAAGCGAAACTGTTCATTTTGTTGCTCAACCATATAGTTTTCTTCAGCAAGGGATTAAGTTTTTCTTGGGAGTGATTTGAAAACATTGTATTCATCAAAGATTATGATATCTTTCCACCGAGACTGAAATATTCCTGACCTCACCGCTGTCAGCATTCTAGTTGAGGCGTACCCGTCTTAGTGAATGTTCCGTAACTATTTTTTCAGAGTTTTATGTACATTTAATGGGAGATCCATGTTCCTCTAAAGGCAGGATTCTCTGTGATTTACTTGCATTCACAAGACTTCAACTAGACAACTCCACTCATCTGCAAAGAGAACAAGCGAGAGTTAGACTCTTAGAAAGGTTCAGAACGAACAACTTTGACGATAGCACTAAAGGAATTATTATGGCCCCACGCAAGTTAGGTATATCAGACCACAAGCATAAGACAAGGGAGATAGTCTAAAATACAGATATATACAAGTACTCATTCTTTCTCCAGACAACCATGAATCATAGAAGTAAGAAACCAAAGTCACTCTGGAAATATTACAGACATTTCATTTACAAGTCAAGACAAGATTAAACATTGCACAGACATAAGTTATTGTTTGTTTTCCAGCTTCATCCCTGTCTCTCTTTGTTGGGTTGGGGGGGAGCCATCTGCTGCTTGCTGTGTTCTGTCACATTCCCTACCTGTGTCTCTGGGGGTTTAGGCCATTCTATGTTACATGTCCTTGTGGTAGTGGAATTTGCCCTCTTACTTTTCAATTCCAGTTAGCACATTATTGGACACATTTTCACTACATTCTAAGGTGCAAGCATGACTGGGTTGGCTTGAATGAAATGCATATCAGCCGATGCCTCCGTTAAGAGTTACGGAGGTGGCATATCCTGCAATTTCGTTTAATTCATTTCAGATGTTAGACCTCACCTTTTGGGGATCCAAACGCTTGTGGATATCAAAAGAGAGGAATACTAAATGCTAAACAACACCTCTCTGGTTCGAATGTGTCGCTACTATCCGCACCGTGAACCCAAGCAGACATTCCTGTCGTTCTGACACTGAAGATGGCAGAAAATTAAAAGTGCTGCCTAAAGACATTGTTAGGTTTTCTCTCTCGCAAGTAGCTGGGGCTGTTACATTTGAAACTACCGCTCTGATCAGGAATTCAGGTTTTTGCACATTTGGAAATCAAAAAAACCGAGGTGATGAGAGTTTCATTTTGATTATTTGATTCACTTTCCACTGCTTAAATAACACAACACAATTTGAAACAAACCTTTATTTTTATAGAAACTTGGCTGTCGAGTTTGAATTTATTCATTTAATTATGTTATCTCCAATGAAGTTCTAAGGGTTCTACCTGTAATCCTTTCAATCCATTACTATTTTTGCATTACATTTACGGATTTTGAGTTTTGCTTAATTGTGTTTACCCTTTTTATATTTAAGTCTGTTGATTGTCCCTTCTTAGATATGACCTTGTATGTTCTTTTTAAAGTTCAAAATTCTGGAAGTATAATCATCTGTAACATGTAATGGCTCAAGATTCCAAAAGAACACATGCGAAATATTTTTAAAATGAATATTTTCTCTTTGTAGAGGTACTTCACAGTTGACATCAAGGTTTCTTGTGACAATTATAAAAACTAGGATAGTGGGAATGTATTTCAATACTTTTTCCCGCAAAATTATTTTATCAGGGTTGAACACATTTTTTTGATAGTTTCATGGTGTTTGGTCCAAATTGAATGACATTGGAAGGTGATTCAGTTAAATTGTGGTGGGAACTAAATGCCTTACTAAAGTCTGCGAAATGTTGTATATGATATAAATTGATCTTTTTGGTTTATAAAAAGAAGATTATGAATGGAAAAAGAACAATTTATAGAACAGGCTTTTAACATTTTGTCAATCAATTGAACTCTTCTCTCCCCAAGTTCGACATGCAATTGTGTCATACCGTCATGGAAGATGGTTGGTCAAAAGTTGTCGACGTAATGCATAGAGGCATCACAGACTGCATCTTTTTGAATAAGTAAATATAAATCGCAATCCCAGGTGTAGCAATGATGGAGTAAGTCAAGCTAGTATGCAGTGGAGGAGCAGAGAGTAAACTAAGGGCGGCTATGATGCTGATCAAATAGGTGGTCCTGTAAGCGTTTGATAGAGTGAATTGGGAAAAACTAATGAGTATATTGCAGAAAATAGGAATAGATTGGAGGGAAAGGAGGCTAATCCGCTACCTGTACATGTCTCAGACTGCTCAGGTGCGGGTGGGAAACGGGGAGTCGGGATGGGCAGTGTTAAGAAGAGGTGTAAGGCAGGGTTGCCCATTAACATCGTTGCTGTTCAACCTGCATGCAGAGGAAATTATTAAAGATGCATGGGAAGAACTGGAGGTAGGAATGAAAGTGGGCTGGGAATTCGTAAAATAAGTAAGGTTGATGACCAAGCATTGGTGTGTCGGTCAGCCAAGGGGTTGCAAGCATTGCTGAGTGAATTGGAAATTCAGTGCGACAGGTATGGGATGAGAAACAATATTAATAAAACAAATGTCATGCAATTTTTCAGAAAGAAAAAGGCTAAGCTGAACATTAAAATAGGAGGGCAAGAACTCAAGCAGGTAGAATAGTTTACGTATCTCGGCAGTGCTTTTGACCAACACAGTCAAAGTGGTAGGGACGCAAGGAGAAGAATTGCGCTAGGCAAAGAGGCTTCCACAAGAAGGAGGGAGTTGATAACGGGGATTTTGAGTAAGGATATTAAGAGAAGACTTGTGAAAACATTGATATTGAGTGTAGCTATGTACGGCACGGAAATGTGGTCATTAAAGACGAAGGATAATATGCGGATAGTGGCTTTTGAAATGACGGTGTGGAGAAGGTGAAATGGACCGAAAGGAAAACAAATGAGGAAGTACTAGATATGATGGGCAAAGAGAGGGTTTTGTTGGGAGAAATCCAATGGAAGCAGGAAAAATAGAGGAAGGGCATATTGACCGGCACTGGTATTGCTGAAAACTGTAATAGAGGGGAGAATGTTAGGCAATTGAGGAAAGGGCAGGAACAGGATAGGGATGTTGGATGGGATGAAGGGAGGAAAGAAGAGAAGTACTCAAGAGATGAAGAGGGACCTGATGTAGACTAGGTTTCTGGATTGTGTTTTGTTTTGTTAGAAGTAATAAGATATTTATTTGGTAGTTGTGTCCATCCAAAAACCTACCCTAATCGGTTGATTACCTAATAATAATAATTTAGGTTAACTAATAATAATTTTCATAAATAAATTTGGATGGAGAGCAAGGCAAATTAATGCTTATTGGATGATCAGTTTAGGTTCAGGAAGGGGATAGGCATACATGATGCCATAGTAGTGATGATGCCCCCATGTAAGGGACATATAATCAACGTGTATATTCCTAATAAATTTCACGAATTCAATTGAGTACATTCAGTGCATGTAATAAATGTATTGCAAGAAATAGGAGTAAAATGGGGAGGTATAAGTGAGGTATCCACAACCTGTACATGTCTCACACTGCTCAAGTACGAATGTTGGGAATATGTGGGCAATGTAACAAAAAATTATGCATTTTAAGAGGAGTTCTGGGTGAATGTGATGAAAAGGTCAAAGATAAATGTTATCTTTCGCTGGTGAGGCCTTGTCTAGAATAATATGCTGCTGATAAATGGGATTCTCACGAAGTTGGATTGATTGCCCCATTGGATCGTGATTAGCGTAAAGGAGGTAGAGTTGTAAAACGTTCAAATTGAGTAGCCTCAGGCATGATGTGGTGGAAGTCGAACATTATTCATAACTGATCGTAGCACTTTTCCTCTTGATAAAATTTCTTTATTTTCCATCCAAGTATTGATGCCCTACGGTATTGAAGGACCTGATGATAATGTAATACATTGAAACCCGGTTTTAAAATTAAAATAATGTATCAAGTGGAAAAGTGCTACGATCAGTAATTCGTTTTGTAAAACGTTGTTATTATAAACTTCAGTAGCGTATCCAAAATATTAGAGCAGCTAGGCTGGGAATCACTCGTAGAGTATATGTTAAATTACAGACTAAATCACTGGCATAAATCGGAAGGATATCCCTTTAGCGGTGATGATGAAAATGTAATATTACCCCATTCTACTACAGTAAGAGAGATGATTTAAATAAAACTAGAGAGATTAAGTGTAGAACAGACGGGTTTACGATCTCACTTTTTCCACGAACGAGAGGGGATCATAATAATATTGTCGACCGCAGTAGGCTCATTTTCGGGAAAAAATATTGCCCTGCCACACACCCTGGCGTTGCCTTGCAGAATATATAAATAAATCATAATGTAGTGATACCTTCTTGAGCCCGCGGCACTATACATGTACACCTACGTCATTTATGGTGTCTAAACCAAGTGTCGATGAAGATAACTCTCGTATCTAGCAAAACTCTACCGCTTTCTCTCCGCGACTTTACCTTTTCATTAAACCGTAGTCCCCTACCTTTTTAACATATCTTCCTCCGCCTTTAACCGTATTCCAAACCTCCATTATTATCAAATGTTTTCGGCCGGTAACATCCGAAATTAGCTCATTAATATAATCGTATATGACATTGACTTCTTTCTCCCTGCGTTTGCTCGGTGTGATGTAGCTTGTAATAATTACCACTCTCATTATAATACACAATTATGAAAATTTTCAGTGTAATTAATTACAGTACGATCGGTGTCATCGTTGAAGGGGAATGGATTTTCGCAAACTGTAGCCTGGACCTATAGAATGACCAAGTTCGTCGATTCAACTTTTACTTCTACCGATATAATTCAATCGGTCGCTTGCTATTTGCTTACTACGCTGTGTTCTCCCTTTTTGCCTGATGTCATTTCATAACCCCTTCCCGGCTCTCTTCTCCTCGGGCGTGGACTACTCTGTAACTATTCCTACAGTAATCTGCACTATCCTTCAATCTAATCTCGTATAGACCTAAAATACTTACATTTCCTCTCTCCATCTCTCGCTTAATGTTTTCTAATCATTCTGTCCTCCACATCGTCCTAACATTCCAAGTTCCTATTCTAACTAGCTTGCTTCTCTTCTGAGGGTTCTGTTCTTTTGCTCTAACGTCCATTTAAGTCTTATTTTGTTAGATGAAAGCAACACCTGCGTACAAAACTGTGCCCACATGGCGTATACACTCATGGAAAAATCCCTTCCCCAAACACGCATGCAAACACATACACTATCATCCGAGAAACAATTGCACCCCAGGATGCGGCATGGAATCCATCTAACAACGCGAAAGCCAGAATACGAAAAGCAAGAATGCGAAACTCCACCACCACATGAACATACAACATAAAACGCTCTCCTCCCAAAGGACACAGGTAGGGAATTTGAACCAACGCTTTAGGGGGGGAAGGCCCCCCACGGCGAGGGATGCAAGGGAAAACCAAAAACAGACAATGCAAGGTGTATAGCCCTACACCACTAGATGGCACTCAAATGCGATCATGCGGGGAGGATTTTGAAAACAATACACACGATGAACAGAACCCTAATGAGGTCATTCGGAAAGAATGGGTTATGATAACAAAACACACGAGGTTAGTGATGCGATTGAGTAGAACTAACTATTCCCTAGACGCAGAGGGTGGCAAGTGGAATATTTGCTATCAATAACCCTTCACTTCTCACTCACTTCTGCCAACAATACGTCTAAGAAATTCCAATTTTTTATATTCTTGCCCTTGCCCCCAAAGCTGTCTTTAAAGAATGTAACACCTAGGTATTTTACCGTATCAGCTACTTCTAGGTCAACTCAAGCTAATTTTTAAACAAATCCCGTTGATCTTTTAAAGAAATTTACCACCGAACATATATTAAGAGAGAATGACAATGCCCATTTAGAACACCATTTGGTAATGCAATCTAAATCCTTCGCTAGAATGAAATGATCCTCATCCCCAGATATCTCCCAGTAGATCACCGTGTCATCCGCGAACACGCTAATCTTACTTTTCACTTCGTGGTTCAACTTGTTTACAAAAATCAAGAAAAACAACAGCCCGATTACGCTTCCCTGAGGTACCCCCGAGGTTACTCGTGCAGTCTGGGCAGTCTGTCGGAGATTTGTTAAATATAAATTCGAGGTACGGAGCGATGTTATGAGCTAAATGTTTTATCACCCTTGCCGATATATTTTCGGGACCCGGGGATTTTTTGGGTTTAATATCATTGAGCAATTTGATAATTCCTTATTGGTCTGCTGTCACTTTTTCCATGGGTTGTGTATGTTTTGTTTCTTGGACATATGTTGTGGTGACATCTTTTGTGAAGACGCTTTGGAAGAATGATTTTAGAATGGTGGCATTACTCTGTGTCTGAGTCTGAATTATATTGTTACAATCCCTTAGGTAAACCACGGTTTGCTTACCCGCTTTTACATCCCTAACATATTACCAGAAAGCTTTGGGATCAGTGTCCAAATACTCGCAAAGTACTTTTAAGTTTTTAGCCTTGTAAGGCGCTACGTAATTGTTTTTGTTTCAATTTTAGAGGATCTATTCTTGTCTAATAACTATTTATACTCCGAGGATGACGTGTTCACGCCTGCTTTCTTTACCCTAGAGCGTAACGTTCTCTGCTTTCGAAAGGCTTTTCTAACGTCTTTATTGTACCACCTGGGGTCGCAATTAGCTTTTACGTACTTAATAGGGATGAAATCTGTGATGACTTCGCTGCGTCACTATTTCGTACTTTATGTCCTGTTCGCCACTTCTTTTGCTCCAAAATTTCAAAACTGCGAATTTGCCTGTATTAAGCATTAATCCCCATTTCTTGCACCATTCCGAGATTGTGTCTAAGTCTCTATAGAGTAGCTCGCGATCTAGTTGGCTCCTTATTTCTCTGTATACCACCGTGTGGTCAGCAAATAACCTCTGACTTCTACTAACATGTGCGCCTAAGTCATAGATGTATATTAAGAACAGAATACGCCCGAAGTCATACAGGGTTCGTCCGGAAAATAAGTGTACTGAGCTCAGGAAAATAATTTATTACACTTTTACATATCTTAAGCTAATATTCCTCAAAATAGGACCCTTGTGAGTCGACACACTTGTTCCAGCGGCGTTCCCATTCCTGGAACGCTCCCGCGAAGGCATCATCGGGAACCTCTCGAAGACTCGTCGTCGACCTCTTCTCTGCCCTCCACGAACATCTTGTGCCACCGAAAGATCATGTTTCTGGACATGGCTGACTCCCCGTAAGCCTGGTTAATCATACCGACAGTTTCGGTAGACGATTTCCCAAGCTTTACCGCAAATTTGATGGAATAACGCTGCTCCAAAAACTTCGGCATCGCGTTCCGTGACGTGGGTCGAGCGTGGAGGTTCGCGTTAACAGAGCTCCTCACTACACCACAGCTCAGAGCCGACTGCCTTTTTCAGCGTCGCTTGCCAACATACCCCCCTCCAATCGCAGCCCGTCAGAGCGGTGCTGGGCGCGCCTGGAGCGGCGCGCCCAGCCCAGGAGTCAGTACACTTATTTTCCGAACAAACCCTGTATCTCTATCCGTTGAGCAGAACCCATCCCTGACTACTATTTCTTTGCGTTTCGACAAGAAGTCTCTAATCCAATTAATAATTTTCTCATCGATTCCAGGCATTTAAGTTTGTGTAACAATTTATTGTGTGGGACTTTATCGAATGCCTTTTTGTAATCTATGAATACTGCATGGACTTGTGTGCTGTTTTCTCGCGATCTAAGTATATCGTGAATGAAAAGGCCGGGTTGTGTTTCGCAAGATCTGCTTTTCCGAAATCCGTGCTGTTTGTGGATTGGTATATCCCTAATCTCAAGAAATTAAATGTTAGGGACAATACTGTGTTCCAATATTTTACAAAAGATCGATGTCAAGGAAATGAATCGGTAATTGGTTGGTTTATCCCTCTCGCCGCCTTTATAGATGGAAGATGTAAGGGGAATCTAGATGGTGCGGTAGCTATTGTACTGGCTTCCCACCCAGAGGATCCGAGTTCATATGCCGGCGGTGTTGAATACTTTTCAGTGGTATCTCGATCCCTTTTTGAGGTACTTTGGGAGGGCACTTAGAGTGAGTACGCCGTCTGTCGGATGGGACTTTAAACTTCGGACCCCTTGGCGCCTTTCATCATTAGAGTAGACTTATGCCGACGCCGGGTTTCTCTCCACCCTTCATACTTTCCTGTCCATCCCTAATGGCGCCAATGACCTCGGCTGTCCGTCGCCTCCCCTAAATACTACTACTACTCCTGGGGCTATATGGACTAGCTTCCAGTCGCGAGGTACTGAGCCTTCTTCCATCGATTTTAGAAAGACAATATGTAAAAACGGGGCAATGTCCTCAGCTAATTCCTTTAATATTCTAGCAGGGATTTCTTCCGGACCAGGTTCCTTGTGTGCTTTGATACTACGGAGCAGATGTACTATTCCCTGCTCGGTCATTGTAAGATCGCTCATGTCTACCCCGGGTGGGTGTGGAGGATCGTTTGGTGCGTTTGTGTTTTTATTGTAGACGCTCTGGAAAAAAAATGATTTAAAATTTTTGCCTCTTTCACGCTATCTGCAAAGATTTTGTCCATTTTCCGTCGTCAAAAATGAACAGTTAAATGATTACCCTGTATTACCCTAACATACAGTAGGGTCTGGGCCCTGTAGGACCAGAATGACTTTGGATTTTCCTCAAGATATTCCCTTAGCATTTAAGATTTAAAAGAGTGTAGTGCTCTGCGCATAATACTTTTCGTCCGACTACGACATTTTTTTAGTTGCTGTTTGGATGCATTCACATAAACTATATCGTCAATTTTTACACTCTTTTTAAAATTTGACTGTAGCTTTCTTTGCCTCTTAATTTCTCTCTGACTTCCCCGTTGTACCATCTAGGTTCCTTACTGTCACATTTGAGTTTGGACGGGATGTAGGTCTTAATTCCTTCGCGTAAAATATTTAAGAAATAATTCCAAGTGTTCTCTGTTATTGTTGTCAGTGCTTTTTTCTTGTATTCTGGTAATTTTATCTTTAAATATTCTCTTAGTCCGTTAAAATTTGCCTTGTTGTGTAGGTATATTGAGTTACGCTTTTCTTTGTTTATTTTGACAAACTTAGTTTTTAACTTTACAAGAATAGCCTTATGGTCACTGATTCCGTCTATTATTTCAATGTTAGTAATGATTTCGGGCGTAGAAGTCGCAAAGATATCTAGTATGTTGTGGCCCCGTGTTGGTGATTTAACAATTTGTTCTAAGGAGTGTTTTGTGAATATATGAAGGAGTTCTTGGCATGCATATCTGTTTTTGGCAGATTTTCCTACGCAGTACGTGTCCCAGTCAATTGACGGTAGATTAGTGTCACTAGCGATTATAATAATACTCTTGTTATGCCTTCTGCTGAGAGTGGATATTTGTACGGTTGTAGTCCTTAATGTTGCACCAAACGCTTTCTATGTCATTTACGTCGCATTCATTTCGCTGGCTACTAAGATGTGACTTGACTGCAATGAATACTCCCCCACCCAATCTATTTGATCTGTCCCTTCTGTAAATGGTGAAACCGATCGGAAATACCCCCATTGTTTGCTATATCTCCGGTGAGCTAACTGAGGTGAGGAGTGACTAACAAACAAAATGTGATATAATTCATTATAAATTGAAAGGAAATATTTAATTCGGGAGGCTACAACACGAAAATATACTGGAAGTATTTACACAAAAAGGTTAAAAGTTGTTTGCGAAAAATGAAGTTTGCGACCATTATAATTATTGGGTATAGCAAATTTTGCAGACTCAAATCAAAATAATTTTTTTTCCGACTCAACTCGTACATGGCATCTTTGCCCCGTAATAAGAAAATAAACTTGCAAAAAGCCACAAATTTATAAAGTCCACAACCAAAACATGGCATGCATTTATTCAAAAACCTTTACAACCCCACACCGAAACTAACAAACCCATGCGCCTACCAATATACCTGATATCTTTGCAAGAATCAGTTCTGACTTGTAAATGTTTTTAAAATTTTAAAGTGACTTCGGTTTCTCACTATTATGATTCCTGATTGTTTGGGGAAAGAATGAGTGTTTGTACCTATCTGTACTGGAATCCATCTCCCTTATTTTATCATTGTCGTCTGATCTCTGAAGTAGTGTGGGTCCATTAGAATTCCTTCAATGTCATAGTTAAACTCGTTTGTTTAACCTGAAACTTTCTACAAGTCTAAGCCTCGCTTGTTCTCTCCGCACTTCACGTGGTTCCAGCCTAAATCCACTAAGAGACCTGTCACACTTGTGTTCTTATCATAACAATTTTTAACGAATCTAGCGGATTTCCTCTGGACTTTAACTAATTCTTTTTCCCAAATTTTCTCCCAAAGATCCCAAATGCATGCGGTATATTCCAAATGGTGTCGAACTGGATCAATAGAAAACCTCTCTTTAAATCACTCATCAGAATTCTCAACCACCCGTTTATAGCAGATCCTCTTATCGTCCTGATACGTGCTCCCAAAGAACTCCCACCAAGCACTTGATGTGATTGGCCGTAGACAGCACTTAGCCAGGACCGGCCACTGACGTAGCACTTATCTAAAAATATCAATTAAGCAGGATGGTGCGACGGATGAAACTGTCAAAGAGTGCCTAAGATGAAGTTTATTCTCCTAATGACAAGATGATGAAGACCCCTCGAGATTCGGTTAAAACAGCGGCAGAAGATCAATGGGAATTGGCCAGGACAAAACCTGAAGAGAGAATATGTAAGTACAGAAAAGGCCTGGGGTATAAAGGCCAGGTAGCCATCAGAGAATCAGTGGCAAAAAAGGTAAGTGTGGAGAGGGTAGGGAGGGAGGGAAAAAGGTGGGCGTTAGGATGAAACGGAGGGAGGGCAGAGGGTAGGCAATAGGGAGGGAGGGAAGAGGGTGGGTGTTAGGGAGGGAGGGAAGAGGGAGGGCAGAGGGTGGGCGTTAGGGAGGGAGGGAAGAGGGTGGGCGTTAGGGAGGGCGGGAGGGAAGAGGGTGGGCGTTAGGGAGGGCGGGAGGGCAGAGGGTGGGCGTTATGGAGGGCGGGAGGGCAGAGGGTGGGCGTTAGGGAGGGAGGGAAGAGGGTGGGCGTTAGGGAGGGAGGGAAGAGGGTGGGCGTTAGGGAGGGAGGGAAGAGGGAGGGAGGACAGAGGGTGGGCGTTAGGGAGGGAGGGGAGAGGGTGGGCGTTAGGGAGGGAGGGGAGAGGGTGGGCGTTAGGGAGGGGGGAGAGGGTGGGCGTTAGGGTGGGAGGGAGGGAGAGAAGAGGGTGGGCGTTAGGGAGGGAGGGGAGAGGGTGGGCGTTAGGGAGGGAGGGGAGAGGGTGGGCGTTAGGGAGGGAGGAAGGCCAGAGGGTGGGCGTTAGGGAGGGTAGAGGGTGGGCGTTAGGGAGGGTAGAGGGTGGGCGTTAGGGAGGAAGGGAAGAGGGTGGGCGTTAGGGAGGGAGGGAAGAGGGTGGGCGTTGGGGAGGGAGGGAAGAGGGTGGGCGTTAGGGAGGGAGGGAAGAGGTAGAGAGGACAGAGGGTGGGCGTTAGGGAAGGAGGGTGGGCGTTAGGGAAGGTGGGAGGGGAGATGGTGGGCGTTAGGCATGGAGGGAAGGGAGAGGGTGTGCGTCAGGGAGGGAGGGAGGGGATAGGGTGTCCGTTGGGGAGGTAGGTAGGGAAGAGGGTGGGATTTAGGTAGGTAGGGAGGGAAGAGGGTGGGCGTTAGGGAGGGTGGGCGTTAGGCAGGGAGGGAAGGAAGAGGCTCAGCTCAGCTTTTTTTTTTTGCAATATCTTTTGGAATATTTCTTTGGCTCATAAGGCATTTATTTCATTTTTAGAAATTTTAAATTTTCACATTTTTCCATGAAAAGTGCCAATACCCCCCCAATAGTTTCTAGGTGAAAATCTAAAATCGACACGAATCAAACAAAAATGTTTCCATGGTGTGTGTTGTTTTTCATTTTCATCAAATAAACTAAATAAAACCCAGAATAAACCCTCAAAGACAAGAAATGAGCATAAAAGATGCTTCAGCGCAAGTGTTAATGTTAGTAAAAGAGCCAAAGAAATATTCCAAAAAATATTGCGAAAAAACACAATCTTCCATTATAGAGTGAATGTTTGAGGTGTATAGAACGCATTTATTTCATTTTTAGAAATTTAATTTTTCACATTTTTCCATGAAAAGTGCCAATATCCTACCCTTAAGGGTTCTAGGTGAAAATCTCACTCGACATAAATCAAAGAAAAATGTTTCCATGGTGTGTGTTGTTGTTCATTTTCATCAAATAAATAAAATAAGACCCAGAATAAACCCTGAAAGACAAGAAATGAGCGCAAAAGATGCTTCAGCGCAAGTGTTAATGTTAGTAAAAGAGCCAAAGAAATATTCCAAAAGATATTGGAAAAAAAAAATCTTCTGTTTTAGAGTGACTGTTTGAGGTGTATAGAAGGCATTTATTTCATTTTTAGAAATTTTAATTTTTCACATTTCTCCATGAAAAGTGCCAATACCCCCCCCATTGGGGTCTGGGTTAAAATCTCACTCGATACGAATCAAACAAAAATGTTTCCATGGTGTGTATTGTTGTTCATTTTCATCAAATAAAATAAATAAAACCGAGAATAAATCATTAAAGACAAGAAATGAGCATAAAAGATGCCTCAGCGCAAGTGTTAATATTTGTAAAAGAGCCCAAATTTCCAAAAATATTGCGAAACACAACAATCTTCCATTAAAGAGTGAATGTTTGAGGTGTATAGAAGGCATTTATTTCATTTTTAGAAATTTTAATTTTTCACATTTTTCCATGAAAAGTGCCAATACCCCACCCTTTGGGTTCTAGGTGAAAATGTCACTCGACCCAAATCAAACAAAAATGTTTCCATGGTGTGTATTGTTGTTCATTTTCATCAAATAAACAAAATAAAACCCAGTTTTAATCCTGAAAGACAAGAAATGAGCATAAAAGATCCTCAGCGCAAGTGTTAATGTTAGTAAAAGAGCCCAAATTTCCAAAAATATTGCGAAAAACAACAATCTTCAATTATAGAGTGAATGTTTGAGGTGTATAGAAGGCATTTATTTCATTTTTTAAAAAATTTTAATTTTTCACATTTTTCCATGAAAAGTGCCAATACCCCCCCCTTTGGGTTCTAGGTTAAAATCTCACTCGACACGAATCAAACAAAAATGTTTCCATGGTGTGTATTGTTGTTCATTTTCATCAAATAAACAAAATAAAACCCAGAATAAATCATTAAAGACAAGAAATGAGCATAAAAGATGCCTCAGCGCAAGTGTTAATGTTAGTAAAAGAGCCCAAATTTCCAAAAATATTGCGAAAAACAACAATCTTCTATTATAGAGTGAATGTTTGAGGTGTATAGAAGGCATTTATTTCATTTTTAGAAATTTTAATTTTTCTAATTTTTCCATGAAAAGTGCCAATACCCCCCCCTTTGGGTTCTAGGTGAAAATCTCACTCGACACGAATCAAACAAAAATGTTTCCAGGGTGTGTATTGTTGTTCATTTTCATCAAATACACAAAAAAAAAACCCAGAAGAAATCCTGAAGGACAAGAAATGAACATTTAAGATGCTTCAGCGTAAGTAAAAATGGTAGTAAAAGAGCCCAAATTTCCAAAAATATTGCGAAAAACAACAATCTTCCATTATAGAGCGAATGTTTGAGGTGTATAGAAGTCATTTATTTCATTTTTAGAAATTTTAATTTTTCACATTTTTCCATGAAAAGTGCCAATACCCCCCCTTTGGGTTCTAGGTGAAAATCTCACTCGACACGTATCAAACAAAAATGTTTCCATGGTGTGTATTGTTGTTCATTTTCATCAAATAAAATAAATAAAACCCAGAATAAATCATTAAAGACAAGAAATGAGCATAAAAGATACCTCAGCGCAAGTAATAATGGTAGTAAAAGAGCCCAAATTTCAAAAAATATTGCGAAAAACAACAATCTTCCATTATTGAGTAAATGTTTGAGGTGCATAGAAGGCATTTATTTCATTTTTAGAAATTTTAATTTTTCACATTTTTCCATGAAAAGTGCCAATACCCCCCCCTTTGGGTTCTAGGCGAAAATCTCACTCGACACGAATCAAACAAAAATGTTTCCATGGTGTGTATTGTTGTTCATTTTCTTCAAATAAACAAAATAAAACCGAGAATAAATCATTAAAGACAAGAAATGAGCATAAAAGATGCCTCAGCGCAAGTGTTAATATTTGTAAAAGAGCCCAAATTTCCAAAAATATTGCGAAACACAACAATCTTCCATTATAGAGTGAATGTTTGAGGTGTATAGAAGGCATTTATTTCATTTTTAGAAATTTTAATTTTTCACATTTTTCCATGAAAAGTGCCAATACCCCACCCTTTGGGTTCTAGGTGAAAATGTCACTCGACCCAAATCAAACAAAAATGTTTCCATGGTGTGTATTGTTGTTCATTTTCATCAAATAAACAAAATAAAACCCAGTTTTAATCCTGAAAGACAAGAAATGAGCATAAAAGATCCTCAGCGCAAGTGTTAATGTTAGTAAAAGAGCCCAAATTTCCAAAAATATTGCGAAAAACAACAAACTTCAATTATAGAGTGAATGTTTGAGGTGTATAGAAGGCATTTATTTCATTTTTTAAAAAATTTTAATTTTTCACATTTTTCCATGAAAAGTGCCAATACCCCCCCCCTTTGGGTTCTACGTTAAAATCTTACTCGACACGAATCAAACAAAAATGTTTCCATGGTGTGTATTGTTGTTCATTTTCATCAAATAAACAAAATAAAACCCAGAATAAATCATTAAAGACAAGAAATGAGCATAAAAGATACCTCAGCGCAAGTGTTAATGTTAGTAAAAGAGCCCAAATTTCCAAAAATATTGCGAAAAACAACAATCTTCTGTTTTAGAGTGACTGTTTGAGGTGTAAAGAAGGCATTTTTTCATTTTTAGAAATTTTAATTTTTCTAATTTTTCCATGAAAAGTGCCAATCAACCCCCCCCCTTTGGGTTCTAGGTGAAAATCTCACTCGACACGAATCAAACAAAAATGTTTCCATGGTGTGTATTGTTGTTCATTTTCAGCAAATAAACAAAATAAAACCCAGAATAAATCATTAAAGACAAGAAATGAGCATAAAAGATGCCTCAGCGCAAGTGTTAATGTTAGTAAAAGAGCCAAAATTTCCAAAAATATTGCGAAAAACAACAATCTTCAATTATAGAGTGAATGTTTGAGGTGTATAGAAGGCATTTATTTCATTTTTAGAAATTTTAATTTTTCCCATTTTTCCATGAAAAGTGCCAATACCCCTTTGGGTTCTAGGTGAAAATCTCACTCGACACGAATCAAACAAAAATGTTTCCATGGTGTGTATTGTTGTTCTTTTCATCAAATAAACAAAATAAAACCCAGAATAAATCATTAAAGACAAGAAATGAGCATAAAAGATGCCTCAGCGCTAGTGTAAATGTTAGTAAAAGAGCCCAAATTTCCAAAAATATTGCGAAAAACAACAATCTTCCATTATAGAGTGAATGTTTGAGGTGTATAGAAGGCATTTATTTCATTTTTAGAAATTTTAATTTTTCACATTTTTCCATGAAAAGTGCCAATACCCCCCCCCTTTTGGTTCTAGGTGAAAATCTCACTCGACACGAATCAAACAAAAATGTTTCCATGGTGTTGTGTTCATTTTCATCAAATAAACAAAATAAAACCCAGAATAAATCATTAAAGACAAGAAATGAGCATAAAAGATGCCTCAGCGCAAGTGTTAATGTTAGTAAAAGAGCCCTAATTTCCAAAAATATTGCGAAAAACAACAATCTTCCATTATAGAGTGAATGTTTGAGGTGTATAGAAGGCATTTATTTCATTTTTAGAAATTTTAATTTTTCACATTTTTCCATGAAAAGTGCCAATAGCGCCTTTGGGTTCTAGGTGAAAATCTCACTAGACACAAATCAAACAAAAATGTTTCCATGGTGTGTATTGTTGTTCATTTTCTTCAAATAAACAAAACAAAACCCAGAATAAATCATTAAAGACAAGAAATGAGCATAAAAGATGCCTCAGCGCAAGTTCTAATGTTAGTAAAAGAACCCAAATTTCCAAAAATATTGCGAAAAAAAACAATCTTCCATAATAGAGTGAATGTTTGAGGTGTATAGAAGGCATTTATTTCATTTTTAGAAATTTTAATTTTTCACATTTTTCTATGAAAAGTGCCAATACCCCCCCCTTTGGGTTCTAGGTGAAAATCTCACTCGACACGAATCAAACAAAAATGTTTCCATGGTGTGTATTGTTGTTCATTTTCATCAAATAAACAAAATAAAACGCAGAATAAATTATTAAAGACAAGAAATGAGCATAAAAGATGCCTCAGCGAGTGTTATTGTTAGTAAAAGAGCCCAAATTTCCAAAAATATTGCGAAAAACAACAATCTTCCATTATAGAGCGAATGTTTGAGGTGTATAGAAGGCATTTATTTCATTTTTAGAAATTTTAATTTTTCACATTTTTTAATAAAAAGTGCCAATACCCACCGCTATTGGTTCTAGGTGAAAATCTCACTCGACACGAATCAAACAAAAATGTTTCCATGGTGTGTATTTTTGTTCATTTTCTTCAAATAAACAAAATAAAACCCAGAATAAATCATTAAAGACAAGAAATGAGAATTAAAGATGCCTCTGCGCAAGTGTTTATGTTAGTAAAAGAGCCCAAATTTCCAAAAATATTGCGAAAAACAACAATCTTCCATTATAGAGTGAATGTTTGAGGTGTATAGAAGGCATTTATTTCATTTTTAGAAATTTTAATTTTTCACTTTTTTCCATGAAAAGTGCCAATTCCCCCCCCCTTTGGGATCTAGGTGAAAATCTAACTCGACACGAATCAAACAAAAATGTTTCCATGGTGTGTATTGTTGTTCATTTTCATCAAATAAACAAAATAAAACGCAGAATAAATTATTAAAGAAAAGAAATGAGCATAAAAGATGCCTCTGCGAAAGTGTTATTGTTAGTAAAAGAGCCAAATTTCCAAAAATATTGCGAAAAACAACAATCTTCCATTATAGAGCGAATGTTTGAGGTGTATAGAAGGCATTTATTTCATTTTTAGAAATTTTAATTTTTCACATTTTTCCATGAAAAGTGCCAATACCCCCCCCTTTGGGTTCTAGGTGAAAATCTCACTCGAAACGTATCAAACAAAAATGTTTCCATGGTGTGTATTGTTGTTCATTTTCATCAAATAAACAAAATAAAACCCAGAATAAATTTTTAAGAAGGGGAATGAGCATAAAAGATGCCTCAGCGGAGGTGTTAATGTTAGTAAAAGAGCCCAAATTTCCAAAAATATTGAGAAAAACAACAATCTTCCATTATAGAGTGAATGTTTGAGGTGTATAGAAGGCATTTATTTCATTTTTAGAAATTTTAATTTTTCACATTTTTCCATGAAAAGTGCCAATACCCCCCCCTTTGGGTTCTAGGTGAAAATCTCACTCGACACGAATCAAACAAAAATGTTTCCAGGGTGTGTATTGTTGTTCATTTTCATCAAATAAACAAAATAAAACCCAGGAAAAATCCTGAAGGACAAGAAATGAACATTTAAGTTGCCTCAGCGAAGTGTTAATGTTAGTAAAAGAGCCCAAATTTCCAAAAAAATTGCGAAACACAACAATCTTCCATTATAGAGTGAATGTTTGAGGTGTATAGAAGGCATTTATTTCATTTTTAGAAATTTTAATTTTTCACATTTTTCCATGAAAAGTGCCAATACCCCCCCCTTTGGGGTCTAGGTGAAAATCTCACTCGACACGAATCAAACAAAAATGTTTCCATGGTGTGTATTGTTGTTCATTTTCATCAAATAAACAAAATAAAACCCAGAATAAATCATTAAAGAAAAGAAATGAGCATAAAAGATACCTCAGCGCAAGTAATAATGGTAGTAAAAGAGCCCATATTCCAAAAATATTGCAAAAAAATACAATATTATGTTTAAGAGTGACTGTTAGAGGTGTATAGAAGGCATTTATTTCATTTTTAGAAATTTTAATTTTTCACATTTTTTAATAAAAAGTGCCAATACCCACCCCTATTGGTTCTAGGTGAAACCCTCACTCAACACGAATCAAACAAAAATGTTTCCATGGTGTGTATTGTTGTTCATTTTCTTCAAATAAACAAAATAAAACCCAGAATAAATCATTAAAGACAAGAAATGAGCATAAAAGATGCCTCAGCGCAAGTGTTTATGTTAGTAAAAGAGCCCAAATTTCCAAAAATATTGCGAAAAACAACAATCTTCAATTTAAGAGTGAATGTTTGAGGTGTATAGAAGGCATTTATTTCATTTTTTAAAAAATTTTAATTTTTCACATTTTTCCATTAAAAGTGCCAATACCCCACCCTTTGGGTTCTAAGTGAAAATCTCACTCGAACCGAATCAAACAAAAATGTTTCCATTGTGTGTATTGTTGTTCATTTACATCAAATAAACAAAATAAAACCTAGAATAAATCATTAAAGACAAGAAATGAGCATAAAAGATGCCTCAGCGCAAGTAATAATGGTAGTAAAAGAGCCCAAATTTCAAAAAATATTGCGAAAAACAACAATCTTCCATTATAGAGTGAATGTTTGAGGTGTATAGAAGGCAATTATTTCATTTTTAGAAATTTTAATTTTTCACATTTTTCTATGAAAAGTGCCAATATATAAAGTGCTTTCTATATAAAGTGCCAATAGAACCCCCCCTTTGGGTTCTAGGTGAAAATCTCACTCGACACGAATCAAACAAAAATGTTTCGATGGTGTGTATTGTTGTTCTTTTTCTACAAATAAACAAAATAAAACCCAGAATAAATCATTAAAGACAAGAAATGAGCATAAAAGATGCCTCAGCGCAAGAGTTAATGTTAGTAAAAGAGCCCAAATTTCCAAAAATATTGCGAAAAACAACAATCTTCCATTATAGAGTGAATGTTTGAGGTGTATAGAAGGCATTTATTTCATTTTTAGAAATTTTAATTTTTCACATTTTTCTATGAAAAGTGCCAATATATAAAGTGCTTTCTATATAAAGTGCCAATAGAACCCCCCCTTTGGGTTCTAGGTGAAAATCTCACTCGACACGAATCAAACAAAAATGTTTCGATGGTGTGTATTGTTGTTCTTTTTCTACAAATAAACAAAATAAAACCCAGAATAAATCATTAAAGACAAGAAATGAGCATAAAAGATGCCTCAGCGCAAGTGTTAATGTTAGTAAAAGAGCCCAAATTTCCAAAAATATTGCGAAAAACAACAATCTTCCATTATAGAGTGAATGTTTGAGGTGTATAGAAGGCTTTTATTTCATTTTTAGAAATTTTAATTTTTCACATTTTTCCATGAAAAGTGCCAATACCCCCCCCTTTGGGTTCTAGGTGAAAATCTCACTCGACACGAATCAAACAAAAATGTTTCCATGGTGTGTATTGTTGTTCATTTTAATCAAATAAACAAAATAAAACCCAAAATAAATCATTAAAGACAAGAAATTAGCATAAAAGATGCCTCAGCGGAGGTGTTTATGTTAGTAAAAGAGCCCAAATTTTCAAAAATATTGCGAAAAACAACAATCTTCCATTATAGAGTGAATGTTTGAGGTGTATAGAAGGCAATTATTTCATTTTTAGAAATTTTAATTTTTCACATTTTTCTATGAAAAGTGCCAATACCCCCCCCTTTGGGTTCTAGGTGAAAATCTCACTCGACACGAATCAAACAAAAATGTTTCGATGGTGTGTATTGTTGTTCTTTTTCTACAAATAAACAAAATAAAACCCAGAATAAATCATTAAAGACAAGAAATGAGCATAAAAGATGCCTCAGCGCAAGTGTTAATGTTAGTAAAAGAGCCAAAATTTCCAAAAATATTGCGAAAAACAACAATCTTCCATTTTAGAGTGAATGTTTGAGGTGTATAGAAGGCATTTATTTCATTTTTAGAAATTTTAATTTTTCACATTTTTCCATGAAAAGTGCCAATACCCCCCCTTTGGGTTCTAGGTGAAAATCTCACTCGACGCGAATCAAACAAAAATATTTCCATGGTGTGTATTGTTGTTCATTATCATCAAATAAACAAAATAAAACCCAGAATAAATCATTAAAGACAGGAAATGAGCATAAAAGATGCCTCAGCGCAAGTGTTAATGTTAGTAAAAGAGCCAAAATTTCCAAAAATATTGCGAAAAACAACAATCTTCCATTATAGAGTGAATGTTTGAGGTGTATAGAAGGCATTTATTTCATTTTTAGAAATTTTAATTTTTCACATTTTTCCATGAAAAGTGCCAATACCCCCCTTTGGGTTCTAGGTGAAAATCTCACTCGACACGAATCAAACAAAAATGTTTCCATGGTGTGTATTGCTGTTCATTTTCATCAAAAAAACAAAATAAAACCCAGAATAAATCATTAAAGACAAGATATGAGCATAAAAGATGCCTTAGCGCAAGTGTTAATGTTAGTAAAAGAGCCAAAATTTTCAAAAATATTGCGAAAAACAACAATCTTCCATTATAGAGCGAATGTTTGAGGTGTATAGAAGGCATTTATTTCATTTTTAGAAATTTTAATTTTTCACATTTTTCCATGAAAAGTGCCAATACCCCACCTTTGGGTTCTAGGTGAAAGTCTCACTCGACACGAATCAAACAAAAATGTTTCCATGGTGTGTATTGTTGTTCATTTTCATCAAATAAACAAAATAATACCCAGAATAAATTATTAAAGACAAGAAATGAGCATAAAAGATGCCTTAGCGCAAGTGTAAATGTTAGTAAAAGAGCCCAAATTTCCAAAAATATTGCGAAAGACAACAATCTTCCATTATAGAGTGAATGTTTGAGGTGTATAGAAGGCATTTATTTCATTTTTAGAAATTTTAATTTTTCACATTTTTCCATGAAAAGTGCCAATACCCCCCTTTGGGTTCTAGGCGAAAATCTCACTCGACACGAATCAAACAAAAATGTTTCCATGGTGTGTATTGCTGTTCATTTTCATCAAATAAACAAAATAAAACCCAAATAAATCATTAAAGACAAGATATGAGCATAAAAGATGCCTTAGTGCAAGTGTAAATGTTAGTAAAAGAGCCAAAATTTTCAAAAATATTGCGAAAAACAACAATCTTCTATTATAGAGTGAATGTTTGAGGTGTATAGAAGGCATTTATTTCATTTTTAGAAATTTTAATTTTTCACATTTTTCCATGAAAAGTGCCAATACCCCCCCCTTTGGGTTCTAGGTGAAAATCTCACTCGACACGAATCAAACAAAAATGTTTCCATGGTGTGTATTGTTGTTCATTTTCTTCAAATAAACAAATAAATTTCATTAAATAAACAAAATAAAACCCAGAATAAATCATTAAAGACAAGAAATGAGCATAAAAGATGCCTCAGTGCTAGTGTTAATGTTAGTAAAAGAGCCCAAATTTCCAAAAATATTGCGAAAAACAACAATCTTCCATTATAGAGCGAATGTTTGAGGTGTATAGAAGTCATTTATTTCATTTTTAGAAATTTTAATTTTTCACATTTTTCCATGAAAAGTGCCAATACCCCCCCTTTGGGTTCTAGGTGAAAATCTCACTCGACACGAATCAAACAAAAATATTTCCATGGTGTGTATTGTTGTTCAATTTCATCAAATAAACAAAATAAAACCGAGAATAAATCATTAAAGACAAGAAATGAGCATAAAAGATGCCTCAGCGCAAGTGTAAATGTTAGTAAAAGAGCCCAAATTTCCAAAAATATTGCGAAAAACAACAATCTTTCATTATAAGGTGAATGTTTGAGGTGTATAGAAGGCATTTATTTCATTTTTAGAAATTTTAATTTTTCACATTTTTCCATGAAAAGTGCCAATACCCCTTTAAGTTCTAGGTGAAAATCTCACTCGACATGAATCAAACAAAAATGTTTCCATGGTGTGTATTGTTGTTCATTTTCATCAAATAAACAAAATAAAACCCAGAATAAATCATTAAAGACAGGAAATGAGCATAAAAGATGCCTCAGCGCAAGTGTTAATGTTAGTAAAAGAGCCAAAATTTCCAAAAATATTGCGAAAAACAACAATCTTCCATTATAGAGTGAATGTTTGAGGTGTATAGAAGGCATTTATTTCATTATTAGAAATTTTAATTTTTCACATTTTTCCATGAAAAGTGCCAATACCCCCCTTTGGGTTCTAGGTGAAAATCTCACTCGACACGAATCAAACAAAAATGTTTCCATGGTGTGTACTGATGTTCATTTTCATCAAATAAACAAAATAAAACCCAGAATATATCATTAAAGACAAAAAATGAGCATAAAAGATGCCTCAGCGGAGGTGTTAATGTTAGTAAAAGAGCCCAAATTTCCAAAAATATTGAGAAAAACAACAATCTTCCATTATAGAGTGAATGTTTGAGGTGTATAGAAGGCATTTATTTCATTTTTAGAAATTTTAATTTTTCACATTTTTCCATGAAAAGTGCCAATACCCCCCCCTTTGGGTTCTAGGTGAAAATCTCACTCGACACGAATCAAACAAAAATGTTTCCAGGGTGTGTATTGTTGTTCATTTTCATCAAATAAACAAAATAAAACCCAGGAAAAATCCTGAAGGACAAGAAATGAACATTTAAGTTGCCTCAGCGAAGTGTTAATGTTAGTAAAAGAGCCCAAATTTCCAAAAAAATTGCGAAACACAACAATCTTCCATTATAGAGTGAATGTTTGAGGTGTATAGAAGGCATTTATTTCATTTTTAGAAATTTTAATTTTTCACATTTTTCCATGAAAAGTGCCAATACCCCCCCCTTTGGGGTCTAGGTGAAAATCTCACTCGACACGAATCAAACAAAAATGTTTCCATGGTGTGTATTGTTGTTCATTTTCATCAAATAAACAAAATAAAACCCAGAATAAATCATTAAAGAAAAGAAATGAGCATAAAAGATACCTCAGCGCAAGTAATAATGGTAGTAAAAGAGCCCATATTCCAAAAATATTGCAAAAAAATACAATATTATGTTTAAGAGTGACTGTTAGAGGTGTATAGAAGGCATTTATTTCATTTTTAGAAATTTTAATTTTTCACATTTTTTAATAAAAAGTGCCAATACCCACCCCTATTGGTTCTAGGTGAAACCCTCACTCAACACGAATCAAACAAAAATGTTTCCATGGTGTGTATTGTTGTTCATTTTCTTCAAATAAACAAAATAAAACCCAGAATAAATCATTAAAGACAAGAAATGAGCATAAAAGATGCCTCAGCGCAAGTGTTTATGTTAGTAAAAGAGCCCAAATTTCCAAAAATATTGCGAAAAACAACAATCTTCAATTTAAGAGTGAATGTTTGAGGTGTATAGAAGGCATTTATTTCATTTTTTAAAAAATTTTAATTTTTCACATTTTTCCATTAAAAGTGCCAATACCCCACCCTTTGGGTTCTAAGTGAAAATCTCACTCGAACCGAATCAAACAAAAATGTTTCCATTGTGTGTATTGTTGTTCATTTACATCAAATAAACAAAATAAAACCTAGAATAAATCATTAAAGACAAGAAATGAGCATAAAAGATGCCTCAGCGCAAGTAATAATGGTAGTAAAAGAGCCCAAATTTCAAAAAATATTGCGAAAAACAACAATCTTCCATTATAGAGTGAATGTTTGAGGTGTATAGAAGGCAATTATTTCATTTTTAGAAATTTTAATTTTTCACATTTTTCTATGAAAAGTGCCAATATATAAAGTGCTTTCTATATAAAGTGCCAATAGAACCCCCCCTTTGGGTTCTAGGTGAAAATCTCACTCGACACGAATCAAACAAAAATGTTTCGATGGTGTGTATTGTTGTTCTTTTTCTACAAATAAACAAAATAAAACCCAGAATAAATCATTAAAGACAAGAAATGAGCATAAAAGATGCCTCAGCGCAAGAGTTAATGTTAGTAAAAGAGCCCAAATTTCCAAAAATATTGCGAAAAACAACAATCTTCCATTATAGAGTGAATGTTTGAGGTGTATAGAAGGCATTTATTTCATTTTTAGAAATTTTAATTTTTCACATTTTTCTATGAAAAGTGCCAATATATAAAGTGCTTTCTATATAAAGTGCCAATAGAACCCCCCCTTTGGGTTCTAGGTGAAAATCTCACTCGACACGAATCAAACAAAAATGTTTCGATGGTGTGTATTGTTGTTCTTTTTCTACAAATAAACAAAATAAAACCCAGAATAAATCATTAAAGACAAGAAATGAGCATAAAAGATGCCTCAGCGCAAGTGTTAATGTTAGTAAAAGAGCCCAAATTTCCAAAAATATTGCGAAAAACAACAATCTTCCATTATAGAGTGAATGTTTGAGGTGTATAGAAGGCTTTTATTTCATTTTTAGAAATTTTAATTTTTCACATTTTTCCATGAAAAGTGCCAATACCCCCCCCTTTGGGTTCTAGGTGAAAATCTCACTCGACACGAATCAAACAAAAATGTTTCCATGGTGTGTATTGTTGTTCATTTTAATCAAATAAACAAAATAAAACCCAAAATAAATCATTAAAGACAAGAAATTAGCATAAAAGATGCCTCAGCGGAGGTGTTTATGTTAGTAAAAGAGCCCAAATTTTCAAAAATATTGCGAAAAACAACAATCTTCCATTATAGAGTGAATGTTTGAGGTGTATAGAAGGCAATTATTTCATTTTTAGAAATTTTAATTTTTCACATTTTTCTATGAAAAGTGCCAATACCCCCCCCTTTGGGTTCTAGGTGAAAATCTCACTCGACACGAATCAAACAAAAATGTTTCGATGGTGTGTATTGTTGTTCTTTTTCTACAAATAAACAAAATAAAACCCAGAATAAATCATTAAAGACAAGAAATGAGCATAAAAGATGCCTCAGCGCAAGTGTTAATGTTAGTAAAAGAGCCAAAATTTCCAAAAATATTGCGAAAAACAACAATCTTCCATTTTAGAGTGAATGTTTGAGGTGTATAGAAGGCATTTATTTCATTTTTAGAAATTTTAATTTTTCACATTTTTCCATGAAAAGTGCCAATACCCCCCCTTTGGGTTCTAGGTGAAAATCTCACTCGACGCGAATCAAACAAAAATATTTCCATGGTGTGTATTGTTGTTCATTATCATCAAATAAACAAAATAAAACCCAGAATAAATCATTAAAGACAGGAAATGAGCATAAAAGATGCCTCAGCGCAAGTGTTAATGTTAGTAAAAGAGCCAAAATTTCCAAAAATATTGCGAAAAACAACAATCTTCCATTATAGAGTGAATGTTTGAGGTGTATAGAAGGCATTTATTTCATTTTTAGAAATTTTAATTTTTCACATTTTTCCATGAAAAGTGCCAATACCCCCCTTTGGGTTCTAGGTGAAAATCTCACTCGACACGAATCAAACAAAAATGTTTCCATGGTGTGTATTGCTGTTCATTTTCATCAAAAAAACAAAATAAAACCCAGAATAAATCATTAAAGACAAGATATGAGCATAAAAGATGCCTTAGCGCAAGTGTTAATGTTAGTAAAAGAGCCAAAATTTTCAAAAATATTGCGAAAAACAACAATCTTCCATTATAGAGCGAATGTTTGAGGTGTATAGAAGGCATTTATTTCATTTTTAGAAATTTTAATTTTTCACATTTTTCCATGAAAAGTGCCAATACCCCACCTTTGGGTTCTAGGTGAAAGTCTCACTCGACACGAATCAAACAAAAATGTTTCCATGGTGTGTATTGTTGTTCATTTTCATCAAATAAACAAAATAATACCCAGAATAAATTATTAAAGACAAGAAATGAGCATAAAAGATGCCTTAGCGCAAGTGTAAATGTTAGTAAAAGAGCCCAAATTTCCAAAAATATTGCGAAAGACAACAATCTTCCATTATAGAGTGAATGTTTGAGGTGTATAGAAGGCATTTATTTCATTTTTAGAAATTTTAATTTTTCACATTTTTCCATGAAAAGTGCCAATACCCCCCTTTGGGTTCTAGGCGAAAATCTCACTCGACACGAATCAAACAAAAATGTTTCCATGGTGTGTATTGCTGTTCATTTTCATCAAATAAACAAAATAAAACCCAAATAAATCATTAAAGACAAGATATGAGCATAAAAGATGCCTTAGTGCAAGTGTAAATGTTAGTAAAAGAGCCAAAATTTTCAAAAATATTGCGAAAAACAACAATCTTCTATTATAGAGTGAATGTTTGAGGTGTATAGAAGGCATTTATTTCATTTTTAGAAATTTTAATTTTTCACATTTTTCCATGAAAAGTGCCAATACCCCCCCCTTTGGGTTCTAGGTGAAAATCTCACTCGACACGAATCAAACAAAAATGTTTCCATGGTGTGTATTGTTGTTCATTTTCTTCAAATAAACAAATAAATTTCATTAAATAAACAAAATAAAACCCAGAATAAATCATTAAAGACAAGAAATGAGCATAAAAGATGCCTCAGTGCTAGTGTTAATGTTAGTAAAAGAGCCCAAATTTCCAAAAATATTGCGAAAAACAACAATCTTCCATTATAGAGCGAATGTTTGAGGTGTATAGAAGTCATTTATTTCATTTTTAGAAATTTTAATTTTTCACATTTTTCCATGAAAAGTGCCAATACCCCCCCTTTGGGTTCTAGGTGAAAATCTCACTCGACACGAATCAAACAAAAATATTTCCATGGTGTGTATTGTTGTTCAATTTCATCAAATAAACAAAATAAAACCGAGAATAAATCATTAAAGACAAGAAATGAGCATAAAAGATGCCTCAGCGCAAGTGTAAATGTTAGTAAAAGAGCCCAAATTTCCAAAAATATTGCGAAAAACAACAATCTTTCATTATAAGGTGAATGTTTGAGGTGTATAGAAGGCATTTATTTCATTTTTAGAAATTTTAATTTTTCACATTTTTCCATGAAAAGTGCCAATACCCCTTTAAGTTCTAGGTGAAAATCTCACTCGACATGAATCAAACAAAAATGTTTCCATGGTGTGTATTGTTGTTCATTTTCATCAAATAAACAAAATAAAACCCAGAATAAATCATTAAAGACAGGAAATGAGCATAAAAGATGCCTCAGCGCAAGTGTTAATGTTAGTAAAAGAGCCAAAATTTCCAAAAATATTGCGAAAAACAACAATCTTCCATTATAGAGTGAATGTTTGAGGTGTATAGAAGGCATTTATTTCATTATTAGAAATTTTAATTTTTCACATTTTTCCATGAAAAGTGCCAATACCCCCCTTTGGGTTCTAGGTGAAAATCTCACTCGACACGAATCAAACAAAAATGTTTCCATGGTGTGTACTGATGTTCATTTTCATCAAATAAACAAAATAAAACCCAGAATATATCATTAAAGACAAAAAATGAGCATAAAAGATGCCTTAGCGCAGGTGTTAATGTTAGTAAAAGAGCCCAAATTTCCAAAAATATTGCGAAAAACAACAATCTTCCATTATAGAGTGAATGTTTGAGGTGTATAGAAGGCATTTATTTCATTTTTAGAAATTTTAATTTTTCACATTTTTCCATGAAAAGTGCCAATACCCCCCCCTTTGGGTTCTAGGTGAAAATCTCACTCGACACGTATCAAACAAAAATGTTTCCATGGTGTGTATTGTTCTTCATTTTCAGCAAACAAACAAAATAAAACCCAGAATAAATCATTAAAGACAAGAAATGAGCATAAAAGATGCCTCAGCGCAAGTGTAAATGTTAGTAAAAGAGCCCGAATTTCCAAAAATATTGCGAAAAACAACAATCTTCCATTATAGAGTGAATGTTTGAGGTGTATAGAAGGCATTTATTTAATTTTTTAAAATTTTAATTTTTCACATTTTTCCATGAAAAGTGCCAATACCCCCCCCCCTTTGGGTTCTAGGTGAAAATCTCACTCGACACGTATCAAACAAAAATGTTTCCATGGTGTGTATTGTTGTTCATTTTCATCAAATAAACAAAATAAAACCCAGAATAAATCATTAAAGACAAGAAATGAGCATAAAAGATGCCTTAGCGAAAGTGTAAATGTTAGTAAAAGAGCCCAAATTGCCAAAAATATTGCGAAAAACAACAATCTTCCATTATAGAGTGAATGTTTGAGGTGTATAGAAGGCATTTATTTCATTTTTAGAAATTTTAATTTTTCACATTTTTCCATGAAAAGTGCCAATACCCCTTTGGGTTCTAGGTGAAAATCTCACTCGACACGAATCAAACAAAAATGTTTCGATGGTGTGTATTGTTGTTCTTTTTCTACAAATAAACAAAATAAAACCCAGAATAAATCATTAAAGACAAGAAATGAGCATAAAAGATGCCTCAGCGCAAGTGTTAATGTTAGTAAAAGAGCCAAAATTTCCAAAAATATTGCGAAAAACAACAATCTTCCATTATAGAGCGAATGTTTGAGGTGTATAGAAGGCATTTATTTCATTTTTAGAAATTTTAATTTTTCACATTTTTTAATAAAAAGTGCCAATACCCACCGCTATTGGTTCTAGGTGAAAATCTCACTTGACACGAATCAAACAAAAATGTTTCCATGGTGTGTATAATTGTTCATTTTCTTCAAATAAACAAAATAAAACCCAGAATAAATCATTAAAGACAAGAAATGAGCATAAAAGATGCTTCAGCGCAAGTGTTAATGTTAGTAAAAGAGCCCAAATTTCCAAAAATATTGCGAAAAACAACAATCTTACATTATAGAGTGAATGTTTGAGGTGTATAGAAGGCATTTATTTCATTTTTAGAAATTTTAATTTTTCACATTTTTCCATGAAAAGTGCCAATACCCCCCCCTTTGGGTTCTAGATGAAAATCTCACTCGACACGAATCAAACAAAAATGTTTCCATGGTGTGTATTGTTGTTCATTTTCATCAAATAAACAAAATGAAACCCAGAATAAATCATTAAAGACAAGAAATGAGCATAAAAGATGCCTCAGCGCAAGTGTTAATGTTAGTAAAAGAGCCAAAATTTCCAAAAATATTGCGAAAAACAACAATCTTCCATTATAGAGTGAATGTTTGAGGTGTATAGAAGGCTTTTATTTCATTTTTAGAAATTTTAATTTTTCACATTTTTCCATGAAAAGTGCCAATACCCCCCCCTTTGGGTTCTAGGTGAAAATCTCACTCGACACGAATCAAACAAAAATGTTTCCATGGTGTGTATTGTTGTTCATTTTAATCAAATAAACAAAATAAAACCCAAAATAAATCATTAAAGACAAGAAATTAGCATAAAAGATGCCTCAGCGGAGGTGTTAATGTTAGTAAAAGAGCCCAAATTTTCAAAAATATTGCGAAAAACAACAATCTTCCATTATAGAGTGAATGTTTGAGGTGTATAGAAGGCAATTATTTCATTTTTAGAAATTTTAATTTTTCACATTTTTCTATGAAAAGTGCCAATACCCCTTTGGGTTCTAGGTGAAAATCTCACTCGACACGAATCAAACAAAAATGTTTCGATGGTGTGTATTGTTGTTCTTTTTCTACAAATAAACAAAATAAAACCCAGAATAAATCATTAAAGACAAGAAATGAGCATAAAAGATGCCTCAGCGCAAGTGTTAATGTTAGTAAAAGAGCCAAAATTTCCAAAAATATTGCGAAAAACAACAATCTTCCATTTTAGAGTGAATGTTTGAGGTGTATAGAAGGCATTTATTTCATTTTTAGAAATTTTAATTTTTCACATTTTTCCATGAAAAGTGCCAATACCCCCCCTTTGGGTTCTAGGTGAAAATCTCACTCGACGCGAATCAAACAAAAATATTTCCATGGTGTGTATTGTTGTTCATTATCATCAAATAAACAAAATAAAACCCAGAATAAATCATTAAAGACAGGAAATGAGCATAAAAGATGCCTCAGCGCAAGTGTTAATGTTAGTAAAAGAGCCAAAATTTCCAAAAATATTGCGAAAAACAACAATCTTCCATTATAGAGTGAATGTTTGAGGTGTATAGAAGGCATTTATTTCATTTTTAGAAATTTTAATTTTTCACATTTTTCCATGAAAAGTGCCAATACCCCCCTTTGGGTTCTAGGTGAAAATCTCACTCGACACGAATCAAACAAAAATGTTTCCATGGTGTGTATTGCTGTTCATTTTCATCAAAAAAACAAAATAAAACCCAGAATAAATCATTAAAGACAAGATATGAGCATAAAAGATGCCTTAGCGCAAGTGTTAATGTTAGCAAAAGAGCCAAAATTTTCAAAAATATTGCGAAAAACAACAATCTTCCATTATAGAGCGAATGTTTGAGGTGTATAGAAGGCATTTATTTCATTTTTAGAAATTTTAATTTTTCACATTTTTCCATGAAAAGTGCCAATACCCCACCTTTGGGTTCTAGGTGAAAGTCTCACTCGACACGAATCAAACAAAAATGTTTCCATGGTGTGTATTGTTGTTCATTTTCATCAAATAAATAAAATAATACCCAGAATAAATTATTAAAGACAAGAAATGAGCATAAAAGATGCCTTAGCGCAAGTGTAAATGTTAGTAAAAGAGCCCAAATTTCCAAAAATATTGCGAAAAACAACAATCTTCCATTATAGAGTGAATGTTTGAGGTGTATAGAAGGCATTTATTTCATTTTTAGAAATTTTAATTTTTCACATTTTTCCATGAAAAGTGCCAATACCCCCCTTTGGGTTCTAGGCGAAAATCTCACTCGACACGAATCAAACAAAAATGTTTCCATGGTGTGTATTGCTGTTCATTTTCATCAAATAAACAAAATAAAACCCAGAATAAATCATTAAAGACAAGATATGAGCATAAAAGATGCCTTAGTGCAAGTGTAAATGTTAGTAAAAGAGCCAAAATTTTCAAAAATATTGCGAAAAACAACAATCTTCTATTATAGAGTGAATGTTTGAGGTGTATAGAAGGCATTTATTTCATTTTTAGAAATTTTAATTTTTCACATTTTTCCATGAAAAGTGCCAATACCCCCCCCTTTGGGTTCTAGGTGAAAATCTCACTCGACACGAATCAAACAAAAATGTTTCCATGGTGTGTATTGTTGTTCATTTTCTTCAAATAAACAAATAAATTTCATTAAATAAACAAAATAAAACCCAGAATAAATCATTAAAGACAAGAAATGAGCATAAAAGATGCCTCAGTGCTAGTGTTAATGTTAGTAAAAGAGCCCAAATTTCCAAAAATATTGCGAAAAACAACAATCTTCCATTATACAGTGAATGTTTGAGGTGTATAGAAGGCATTTATTTCATTTTTAGAAATTTTAATTTTTCACATTTTTCCATGAAAAGTGCCAATACCCCCCCCTTTTGGTTCTAGGTGAAAATCTCACTCGACACGAATCAAACAAAAATGTTTCCATGGTGTGTATTGTTGTTCATTTTCATCAAATAAACAAAATATAACCCAGAATAAATCATTAAAGACAAGAAATGGGCATAAAAGATGCGTCAGCGCAAGTGTTAATGTTAGTAAAAGAGCCCAAATTTCCAAAAATATTGCGAAAAACAACAATCTTCCATTATAGAGCAAATGTTTGAGGTGTATAGAAGTCATTTATTTCATTTTTAGAAATTTTAATTTTTCACATTTTTCCATGAAAAGTGCCAATACCCCCCCTTTGGGTTCTAGGGGAAAATCTCACTCGACACGTATTAAACAAAAATGTTTCCATGGTGTGTATTGTTCTTCATTTTCAGCAAATAAACAAAATAAAACCCAGAATAAATCATTAAAGACAAGAAATGAGCATAAAAGATGCCTCAGCGCAAGTGTAAATGTTAGTAAAAGAGCCCGAATTTCCAAAAATATTGCGAAAAACAACAATCTTCCATTATAGAGTGAATGTTTGAGGTGTATAGAAGGCATTTATTTAATTTTTAAAAATTTTAATTTTTCACATTTTTCCATGAAAAGTGCCAATACCCCCCCCCCTTTGGGTTCTAGGTGAAAATCTCACTCGACACGTATCAAACAAAAATGTTTCCATGGTGTGTATTGTTGTTCATTTTCATCAAATAAACAAAATAAAACCCAGAATAAATCATTAAAGACAGGAAATGAGCATAAAAGATGCCTCAGCGCAAGTGTTAATGTTAGTAAAAGAGCCAAAATTTCCAAAAATATTGCGAAAAACAACAATCTTCCATTATAGAGTGAATTTTTGAGGTGTATAGAAGGCATTTATTTCATTATTAGAAATTTTAATTTTTCACATTTTTCCATGAAAAGTGCCAATACCCCCCTTTGGGTTCTAGGTGAAAATCTCACTCGACACGAATCAAACAAAAATGTTTCCATGGTGTGTACTGATGTTCATTTTCATCAAATAAACAAAATAAAACCCAGAATATATCATTAAAGACAAAAAATGAGCATAAAAGATGCCTTAGCGCAGGTGTTAATGTTAGTAAAAGAGCCCAAATTTCCAAAAATATTGCGAAAAACAACAATCTTCCATTATAGAGTGAATGTTTGAGGTGTATAGAAGGCATTTATTTCATTTTTAGAAATTTTAATTTTTCACATTTTTCCATGAAAAGTGCCAATACCCCCCCCTTTGGGTTCTAGGTGAAAATCTCACTCGACACGTATCAAACAAAAATGTTTCCATGGTGTGTATTGTTCTTCATTTTCAGCAAATAAACAAAATAAAACCCAGAATAAATCATTAAAGACAAGAAATGAGCATAAAAGATGCCTCAGCGCAAGTGTAAATGTTAGTAAAAGAGCCCGAATTTCCAAAAATATTGCGAAAAACAACAATCTTCCATTATAGAGTGAATGTTTGAGGTGTATAGAAGGCATTTATTTAATTTTTTAAAATTTTAATTTTTCACATTTTTCCATGAAAAGTGCCAATACCCCCCCCTCTTTGGGTTCTAGGTGAAAATCTCACTCGACACGTATCAAACAAAAATGTTTCCATGGTGTGTATTGTTGTTCATTTTCATCAAATAAACAAAATAAAACCCAGAATAAATCATTAAAGACAAGATATGAGCATAAAAGATGCCTTAGTGCAAGTGTAAATGTTAGTAAAAGAGCCCAAATTTTCAAAAATATTGCGAAAAACAACAATCTTCTATTATAGAGTGAATGTTTGAGGTGTATAGAAGGCATTTATTTCATTTTTAGAAATTTTAATTTTTCACATTTTTCCATGAAAAGTGCCAATACCCCCCCCTTTGGGTTCTAGGTGAAAATCTCACTCGACACGAATCAAACAAAAATGTTTCCATGGTGTGTATTGTTGTTCATTTTCTTCAAATAAACAAATAAATTTCATCAAATAAACAAAATAAAACCCAGAAAAAATCATTAAAGACAAGAAATGAGCATAAAAGATGCCTCAGTGCAAGTGTAAATGTTAGTAAAAGAGCCCAAATTTCCAAAAATATTGCGAAAAACAACAATCTTCCATTATACAGTGAATGTTTGAGGTGTATAGAAGGCATTTATTTCATTTTTAGAAATTTTAATTTTTCACATTTTTCCATGAAAAGTGCCAATACCCCCCCCTTTTGGTTCTAGGTGAAAATCTCACTCGACACGAATCAAACAAAAATGTTTCCATGGTGTGTATTGTTGTTCATTTTCATCAAATAAACAAAATATAACCCAGAATAAATCATTAAAGACAAGAAATGAGCATAAAAGATGCCTCAGCGTGGGTGTTAATGTTAGTAAAAGAGCCCAAATTTCTAAAAATATTGCGAAAAACAACAATCTTCCATTATAGAGTGAATGTTTGAGGTGTATAGAAGTCATTTATTTCATTTTTAGAAATTTTAATTTTTCACATTTTTCCATGAAAAGTGCCAATACCCCTTTGGGTTCTAGGTGAAAATCTCACTCGACACGAATCAAACAAAAATGTTTCAATGGTGTGTATTGTTGTTCATTTTCTTCAAATAAACAAATAAAAATCATCAAATAAACAAAATAAAACCCAGAATAAATCATTAAAGACAAGAATTGAGCATAAAAGATGCCTCAGTGCAAGTGTAAATGTTAGTCAAAGAGCCCAAATTTCCAAAAATATTGCGAAAAACAACAATCTTCCATTATAGAGTGAATGTTTGAGGTGTATAGAAGGCATTTATTTCATTTTTAGAAATTTTAATTTTTCACATTTTTCCATGAAAAGTGCAAATACCCCCCCTTTGGGTTCTAGGTGAAAATCTCACTCGACACGAATCAAACAAAAATGTTTCCATGGTGTGTATTGTTGTTCATTTTCAGCAAATAAACAAAATAAAACCCAGAATTAATCATTAAAGACAAGAAATGAGCATAAAAGATGCCTCAGCGCAAATGTTAATGTTAGTAAAAGAGCCCAAATTTCCAAAAATATTGCGAAAAACAACAATCTTCCATTATAGAGTGAATGTTTGAGGTGTATAGAAGGCATTTATTTCATTTTTAGAAATTTTAATTTTTCACATTTTTCCATGAAAAGTGCCAATACCCCTTTGGGTTCTAGGTGAAAATCTCACTCGACACGAATCAAACAAAAATGTTTCCATGGTGTGTATTGTTGTTCATTTTCATCAAATAAACAAAATAAAACCCAGAATAAATCATTAAAGACAAGAAATGAGCATAAAAGATGCCTCAGCGCAAGTGTTAATGTTAGTAAAAGAGCCAAAATTTCCCAAAATATTGCGAAAAACAA
This sequence comes from Hetaerina americana, assembly GCF_022747635.1. Classification (NCBI taxonomy): domain Eukaryota; kingdom Metazoa; phylum Arthropoda; class Insecta; order Odonata; family Calopterygidae; genus Hetaerina; species Hetaerina americana. The sequence continues at coordinate 77,369,373 of NW_027286070.1, forward strand.
CAATCTTCCATTATAGAGTGAATGTTTGAGGTGTATAGAAGGCATTTACTTCATTTTTAGAAATTTTAATTCTTTACATTTTTCCATGAAAAGTGCCAATACCCCCCCTTTGGGTTCTAGGTGAAAATCTCTCTCGACACGAATCAAACAAAAATGTTTCCATGGTGTGTTTTGTTGTTCATTTTCATCAAATAAACAAAATAAAACCCAGAATAAATCATTAAAGACAAGAAATGAGCATAAAAGATGCCTCAGCGCGAGTGTTAATGTTAGTAAAAGAGCCCAAATTTCCAAAAATATTGCGAAAAACGACAGTCTTCCATTATAGAGTGAATGTTTGAGGTGTATAGAAGGCATTTATTTCATTTTTAGAAATTTTAATTTTTCACATTTTTCAATGAAAAGTGCCAATACCCCCCCTTTGGGTTCTAGGTGAAAATCTCACTCGACACGAATCAAACAAAAATGTTTCGATGGTGTGTATTGTTGTTCATTTTCATCAAATAAACTAAATAAAACCCAGAATAAATCATTAAAGACAAGAAATGAGCATAAAAGATGCCTCAGCGCAAGTGTTAATGTTAGTAAAAGAGCCCAAATTTCCAAAAATATTGCGAAAAACAACAATCTTCCATTATAGAGTGAATGTTTGAGGTGTATAGAAGGCATTTATTTCATTTTTAGAAATTTTAATTTTTCACATTTATCCATGAAAAGTGCCAATACCCCCCCTTTGGGTTCTAGGTGAAAATCTCACTCGACACGAATCAAACAAAAATGTTTCCATGGTGTGTATTGTTGTTCATTTTCATCAAATAAACAAAATAAAACCCAGAATAAATCATTAAAGACAGGAAATGAGCATAAAAGATGCCTCAGCGCAAGTGTTAATGTTAGTAAAAGAGCCAAAATTTCCAAAAATATTGCGAAAAACAACAATCTTCCATTATAGAGTGAATGTTTGAGGTGTATAGAAGGCATTTATTTCATTTTTAGAAATTTTAATTTTTCACATTTTTCCATGAAAAGTGCCAATACCCCCCTTTGGGTTCTAGGTGAAAATCTCACTCGACACGAATCAAACAAAAATGTTTCTATGGTGTGTATTGCTGTTCATTTTCATCAAATAAACAAAATAAAACCCAGAATAAATCATTAAAGACAAGATATGAGCATAAAAGATGCCTTAGCGCAAGTGTTAATGTTAGTAAAAGAGCCAAAATTTTCAAAAATATTGCGAAAAACAACAATCTTCCATTATAGAGTGAATGTTTGAGGTGTATAGAAGGCATTTATTTCATTTTTAGAAATTTTAATTTTTCACATTTTTCCATGAAAAGTGCCAATACCCCCCCCTTTTGGTTCTAGGTGAAAATCTCACTCGACACGAATCAAACAAAAATGTTTCCATGGTGTGTATTGTTGTTCATTTTCATCAAATAAACAAAATAAAACCCAGAATAAATCATTAAAGACAAGAAATGAGCATAAAAGATGCCTCAGCGCAAGTGTTAATGTTAGTAAAAGAGCCCAAATTTCCAAAAATATTGCGAAAAACAACAATCTTCCATTATAGAGTGAATGTTTGAGGTGTATAGAAGGCATTTATTTCATTTTTAGAAATTTTAATTTTTCACATTTTTCCATGAAAAGTGCCAATACCTAGAACCCAAAGTGCCTTTGGGTTCTAGGTGAAAATCTCACTCGACACGAATCAAACAAAAATGTTTCAATGGTGTGTATTGTTGTTCTTTTTCTACAAATAAACAAAATAAAACCCAGAATAAATCATTAAAGACAAAAATGAGCATAAAAGATGCTTCAGCGCAAGTGTTAATGTGAGTAAAAGAGCCCAAATTTCCAAAAATATTGCGAAAAACAACAATCTTCCATTATAGAGTGAATGTTTTAGGTGTATAGAAGGCATTTATTTCATTTTTAGAAATTTAAATTTTTCACATTTTTCCATGAAAAGTGCCAATACCCCCCCCTTTCGGTTCTAGGTGAAAATCTCACTCGACACGAATCAAACAAAAATGTTTCAATGGTGTGTATTGATGTTCATTTTTATCAAATAAACAAAATAAAACCCAGAATAAATCATTAAAGACAAAAAATGAGCATAAAAGATTCCTTAGCGCTAGTGTAAATGTTAGTAAAAGAGCCCAAATTTCCAAAAATATTGCGAAAAACAACAATCTTCCATTATAGAGTGAATGTTTGAGGTGTATAGAAGGCATTTATTAAATTTTTTAAAATTTTAATTTTTCACATTTTTCCATGAAAAGTGCCAATACCCCCCCCTTTGGGTTCTAGGTGAAAATCTCACTCGACACGTATCAAACAAAAATGTTTCCATGGTGTGTATTGTTGTTCATTATCAGCAAATAAACAAAATAAAACCCAGAATAAATCATTAAAGACAAGAAATGAGCATAAAAGATGCCTCAGCGCAAGTGTTAATGTTAGTAAAAGAGCCCGAATTTCCAAAAATATTGCGAAAAACAACAATCTTCCATTATAGAGTGAATGTTTGAGGTGTATAGAAGGCATTTATTTCATTTTTAGAAATTTTAATTTTTCACATTTTTCCATGAAAAGTGCCAATACCCCCCCTTTGGGTTCTAGGTGAAAATCTCACTCGACACGAATCAAACAAAAATGTTTCCATGGTGTGTATTTTTGTTCATTTTCAGCAAATAAACAAAATAAAACCCAGAATAAATCATTAAAGACAAGAAAAGAGCATAAAAGATGCCTCAGCGCAAGTGTTAATGTTAGTAAAAGATTCCAAATTTCCAAAAATATTGCGAAAAACAACAATCTTCCATTATAGAGTGAATGTTTGAGGTGTATAGAAGGCATTTGTTTCATTTTTAGAAATTTTAATTTTTCACATTTTTCCATGAAAAGTGCCAATGCCCCTTTGGGTTCTAGGTGAAAATCTCACTCGACACGAATCAAACAAAATGTTTCCATGGTGTGTATTGTTGTTCATTTTCATCAAATAAACAAAATAAAACCCAGAATAAATCATTAAAGACAAGAAATGAGCATAAAAGATGCCTCAGCGCAAGTGTTAATGTTAGTTAAAGAGCCCAAATTTCCAAAATATTGCGAAAAACAACAATCTTCCATTTTAGAGTGAATGTTTGAGGTGTATAGATGGCATTTATTTCATTTTTAGAAATTTTAATTTTTCACATTTTCCCATGAAAAGTGCCAATACCCCCCCTTTGGTTCTAGATGAAAATCTCACTCGACACGAATCAAACAAAAATGTTTCCATGGTGTGTATTGTTGTTCTTTTTCATCAAATAAACAAAATAAAACTTAGAATAAATCATTAAAGACAGGAAATGAGCATAAAAGATGCCTCAGCGCAAGTGTTAATGTTACTAAAAGAGCCAAAATTTCCAAAAATATTGCGAAAAACAACAATCTTCCATTATAGAGTGAATGTTTGAGGTGTATAGAAGGCATTTATTTCATTTTTAGAAATTTTAATTTTTCACATTTTTCCATGGAAAGTGCCAATACCCCCCCTTTGGGTTCAAGGTGAAAATCTCACTCGGCACGAATCAAACAAAAATGTTTCCATGGTGTGTATTGTTGTTCTTTTTCTACAAATAAACAAAATAAAACCAGGAATAAATCATTAAAGACAAGAAATGAGCATAAAAGATGCCTCAGCGCAAGTGTTAATGTTAGTTAAAGAGCCCAAATTTCCAAAAATATTGCGAAAAACAACAATCTTCCATTATAGAGTGAATGTTTGAGGTGTATAGAAGGCATTTATTTCATTTTTAGAAATTTTAATTTTTCACATTTTTCCATGAAAAGTGCCAATACCCCCCCCTTTGGGTTCTAGGTGAAAATCTCACTCGACACGAATCAAACAAAATGTTTCCATGGTGTGTATTGATGTTCATTTTCATCAAATAAACAAAATAAAACCCAGAATATATCATTAAAGACAAAAAATGAGCATAAAAGATGCCTTAGCGCAGGTGTTAATGTTAGTAAAAGAGCCCAAATTTCCAAAAATATTGCGAAAAACAACAATCTTCCATTATAGAGGGAATGTTTGAGGTGTATAGAAGGCATTTATTTCATTTTTAGAAATTTTAATTTTTCACATTTTTCCATGAAAAGTGCCAATACCCCCCCCTTTGGGTTCTAGGTGAAAATCTCACTCGACACGTATCAAACAAAAATGTTTCCATGGTGTGTATTGTTCTTCATTTTCAGCAAATAAACAAAATAAAACCCAGAATAAATCATTAAAGACAAGAAATGAGCATAAAAGATGCCTCAGCGCAAGTGTTAATGTTAGTAAAAGAGCCCAAATTTCCAAAAATATTGCGAAAAACAACAATCTTCCATTATAGAGTGAATGTTTGAGGTGTATAGAAGGCATTTATTTAATTTTTTAAAATTTTAATTTTTCACATTTTTCCATGAAAAGTGCCAATACCCCCCCCTTTGGGTTCTAGGTGAAAATCTCACTCGACACGTATCAAACAAAAATGTTTCCATGGTGTGTATTGTTGTTCATTTTCAGCAAATAAACAAAATAAAACCCAGAATAAATCATTAAAGACAAGAAATGAGCATAAAAGATGCCTCAGCGCAAGTGTTAATGTTAGTAAAAGATTCCAAATTTCCAAAAATATTGCGAAAAACAACAATCTTCCATTATAGAGTGAATGTTTGAGGTGTATAGAAGGCATTTATTTCATTTTTAGAAATTTTAATTTTTCACATTTTTCCATGAAAAGTGCCAATACCCCACCTTTGGGTTCTAGGTGAAAGTCTCACTCGACACGAATCAAACAAAAATGTTTCCATGGTGTGTATTGTTGTTCATTTTCATCAAATAAACAAAATAATACCCAGAATAAATCATTAAAGACAAGAAATGAGCATAAAAGATGCCTCAGCGGAAGTTCTAATGTTAGTAAAAGAACCCAAATTTCCAAAAATATTGCGAAAAACAACAATCTTCCATTATAGAGTGAATGTTTGAGGTGTATAGAAGGCATTTATTTCATTTTTAGAAATTTTAATTTTTCACATTTTTCCATGAAAAGTGCCAATACCCCCCCTTTGGGTTCAAGGTGAAAATCTCACTCGGCACGAATCAAACAAAAATGTTTCCATGGTGTGTATTGTTGTTCATTTTCATCAAATAAACAAAATAAAACCCAGAATAAATCATTAAAGACAAGAAATGAGCATAAAAGATGCCTCAGCGCAAGTGTTAATGTAGTTAAAGAGCCCAAATTTCCAAAAATATTGCGAAAAACAACAATCTTCCATTATAGAGTGAATGTTTGAGGTGTATAGAAGGCATAAATTTCGTTTTTAGAAATTTTAATTTTTCACATTTTCCCATGAAAAGTGCCAATACCCCCCCCCCTTTGGGTTCTAGGTGAAAATCTCACTCGACACGAATCAAACAAAAATGTTTCCATGGTGTGTATTGTTGTTCTTTTTCTACAAATAAACAAAATAAAACCCAGAATAAATCATTAAAGACAAAAATGAGCATAAAAGATGCTTCAGCGCAAGTGTTAATGTTAGTAAAAGAGCCCAAATTTCCAAAAATATTGCGAAAAACAACAATCTTCCATTATAGAGTGAATGTTTGAGGTGTATAGAAGGCATTTATTTCATTTTTAGAAATTTTAATATTTCACATTTTTCCATGAAAAGTGCCAATACCCCCCCCTTTGGGTTCTAGGTGAAAATCTCACTCGACACGAATCAAACAAAATGTTTCCATGGTGTGTATTGATGTTCATTTTCATCAAATAAACAAAATAAAACCCAGAATAAATCATTAAAGACAAGAAATGAGCATAAAAGATGCCTCAGTGCAAGTGTTAATGTTAGTAAAAGAGCCCAAATTTCCAAAAATATTGCGAAAAACAACAATCTTCCATTATAGAGGGAATGTTTGAGGTGTATAGAAGGCATTTATTTCATTTTTAGAAATTTTAATTTTTCACATTTTTCCATGAAAAGTGCCAATACCCCCCCCTTTGGGTTCTAGGTGAAAATCTCACTCGACACGTATCAAACAAAAATGTTTCCATGGTGTGTATTGTTCTTCATTTTCAGCAAATAAACAAAATAAAACCCAGAATAAATCATTAAAGACAAGAAATGAGCATAAAAGATGCCTCAGCGCAAGTGTTAATGTTAGTAAAAGAGCCCAAATTTCCAAAAATATTGCGAAAAACAACAATCTTCCATTATAGAGTGAATGTTTGAGGTGTATAGAAGGCATTTATTTAATTTTTTAAAATTTTAATTTTTCACATTTTTCCATGAAAAGTGCCAATACCCCCCCCTTTGGGTTCTAGGTGAAAATCTCACTCGACACGTATCAAACAAAAATGTTTCCATGGTGTGTATTGTTGTTCATTTTCAGCAAATAAACAAAATAAAACCCAGAATAAATCATTAAAGACAAGAAATGAGCATAAAAGATGCCTCAGCGCAAGTGTTAATGTTAGTAAAAGATTCCAAATTTCCAAAAATATTGCGAAAAACAACAATCTTCCATTATAGAGTGAATGTTTGAGGTGTATAGAAGGCATTTATTTCATTTTTAGAAATTTTAATTTTTCACATTTTTCCATGAAAAGTGCCAATACCCCACCTTTGGGTTCTAGGTGAAAGTCTCACTCGACACGAATCAAACAAAAATGTTTCCATGGTGTGTATTGTTGTTCATTTTCATCAAAAAAAAACAAAATAATACCCAGAATAAATCATTAAAGACAAGAAATGAGCATAAAAGATGCCTCAGCGGAAGTTCTAATGTTAGTAAAAGAACCCAAATTTCCAAAAATATTGCGAAAAACAACAATCTTCCATTATAGAGTGAATGTTTGAGGTGTATAGAAGGCATTTATTTCATTTTTAGAAATTTTAATTTTTCACATTTTTCCATGAAAAGTGCCAATACCCCCCCTTTGGGTTCTAAGTGAAAATCTCACTCAACACGAATCAAACAAAAATGTTTCGATGGTGTGTATTGTTGTTCTTTTTCTACAAATAAACAAAATAAAACCCAGAATAAATCATTAAAGACAAGAAATGAGCATAAAAGATACCTCAGCGCAAGTGTTAATGTTAGTAAAAGAGCCCAAATTTCCAAAAATATTGCGAAAAACAACAATCTTCTGTTTTAGAGTGACTGTTTGAGGTGTAAAGAAGGCATTTATTTCATTTTTAGAAATTTTAATTTTTCTAATTTTTCCATGAAAAGTGCCAATACCCCCCCCTTTGGGTTCTAGGTGAAAATCTCACTCGACACGAATCAAACAAAAATGTTTCCATGGTGTGTATTGTTGTTCATTTTCATCAAATAAACAAAATAAAACCCAGAATAAATCATTAAAGACAAGAAATGAGCATAAAAGATGCCTCAGCGCAAGTGTTAATGTTAGTAAAATAGCCCAAATTTTCAAAAATATTGCGAAAAACAACAATCTTCCATTATAGAGTGAATGTTTGAGGTGTATAGAAGGCATTTATTTCATTTTTAGAAATTTTAATTTTTCACATTTTTCCATGAAAAGTGCCAATACCCCTTTGAGTTCTAGGTGAAAATCTCACTCGACACGAATCAAACAAAAATGTTTCCATGCTGTGTATTGTTGTTCATTTTCATCAAATAAACAAAATAAAACCCAGAATAAATCATTAAAGACAAGAAATGAGCATAAAAGATGCCTCAGCGCAAGTGTTAATGTTAGTAAAAGAGCCAAAATTTCCAAAAATATTGCGAAAAACAACAATCTTCCATTTTAGAGTGAATGTTTGAGGTGTATAGAAGGCATTTATTTCATTTTTAGAAATTTTAATTTTTCACATTTTTCCATGAAAAGTGCCAATACCCCCCCTTTGGGTTCTAGGTGAAAATCTCACTCGACGCGAATCAAACAAAAATATTTCCATGGTGTGTATTGTTGTTCATTATCATCAAATAAACAAAATAAAACCCAGAATAAATCATTAAAGACAGGAAATGAGCATAAAAGATGCCTCAGCGCAAGTGTTAATGTTAGTAAAAAGCCAAAATTTCCAAAAATATTGCGAAAAACAACAATCTTCCATTATAGAGTGAATGTTTGAGGTGTACAGAAGGCATTTATTTCATTTTTAGAAATTTTAATTTTTCACATTTTTCCATGAAAAGTGCCAATACCCCCCTTTGGGTTCTAGGTGAAAATCTCACTCGACACGAATCAAACAAAAATGTTTCCATGGTGTGTATTGCTGTTCATTTTCATCAAATAAACAAAATAAAACCCAGAATAAATCATTAAAGACAAGATATGAGCATAAAAGATGCCTTAGTGCAAGTGTAAATGTTATTAAAAGAGCCCAAATTTTCAAAAATATTGCGAAAAACAACAATCTTCTATTATAGAGTGAATGTTTGAGGTGTATAGAAGGCATTTATTTCATTTTTAGAAATTTTAATTTTTCACATTTTTCCATGAAAAGTGCCAATACCCCCCCTTTGGGTTCTAGGTGAAAATCTCACTCGACACGAATCAAACAAAAATGTTTCCATGGTGTGTATTGTTGTTCATTTTCTTCAAATAAACAAATAAATTTCATCAAATAAACAAAATAAAACCCAGAATAAATCATTAGAGACAAGAAATGAGCATAAAAGATGCCTCAGTGCTAGTGTTAATGTTAGTAAAAGAGCCCAAATTTCCAAAAATATTGCGAAAAACAACAATCTTCCATTATACAGTGAATGTTTGAGGTGTATAGAAGGCATTTATTTCATTTTTAGAAATTTTAATTTTTCACATTTTTCCATGAAAAGTACCAATACCCCCCCCCCTTTTGGTTCTAGGTGAAAATCTCACTCGACACGAATCAAACAAAAATGTTTCCATGGTGTGTATTGTTGTTCATTTTCACAAAATAAACAAAACAAAACCCAGAATAAATCATTAAAGACAAGATATGAGCATAAAAGATGCCTCAGCGCAAGTGCTAATGTTAGTAAAAGAGCCAAAATTTCCAAAAATATTGCGAAAAACAAAAATCTTCCATTATAGAGTGAATGTTTGAGGTGTATAGAAGGCATTTATTTCATTTTTAGAAATTTTAATTTTTCACATTTTTCCATGAAAAGTGCCAATACCCCCCCTTTGGGTACTAGGTGAAAATCTCACTCGACACGAATCAAACAAAAAAGTTTCCATGGTGTGTATTGCTGTTCATTTTCTTCAAATAAACAAAATAAAACCCAGAATAAATCATTAAAGACAAGAAATGAGCATAAAAGAGGCCTCAGCGCAAGTGTTAATGTTAGTAAAAGAGCCCAAATTTCCAAAAATATTGCGAAAAACAACAATCTTACATTATAGAGTGAATGTTTGAGGTGTATAGAAGGCATTTATTTCATTTTTAGAAATTTTAATTTTTCACATTTTTCCATGAAAAGTGCCAATACCCCCCCCTTTGGGTTCTAGGTGAAAATCTCACTCGACACGAATCAAACAAAAATGTTTCCATGGTGTGTATTGTTGTTCATTTTCATCAAATAAACAAAATAAAACCCAGAATAAATCATTAAAGACAGGAAATGAGCATAAAAGATGCCTCAGCGCAAGTGTTAATGTTAGTAAAAGAGCCAAAATTTCCAAAAATATTGCGAAAAACAACAATCTTCCATTATAGAGTGAATGTTTGAGGTGTATAGAAGGCATTTATTTCATTTTTAGAAATTTTAATTTTTCACATTTTTCCATGAAAAGTGCCAATACCCCCCTTTGGGTTCTAGGTGAAAATCTCACTCGACACGAATCAAACAAAAATGTTTCCATGGTGTGTATTGTTGTTCATTTTCTTCAAATAAACAAATAAATTTCATCAAATAAACAAAATAAAACCCAGAATAAATCATTAAAGACAAGAAATGAGCATAAAAGATGCCTCAGTGCTAGTGTTAATGTTAGTAAAAGAGCCCAAATTTCCAAAAATATTGCGAAAAACAACAATCTTCTGTTTTAGAGTGACTGTTTGAGGTGTAAAGAAGGCATTTATTTCATTTTTAGAAATTTTAATTTTTCTAATTTTTCCATGAAAAGTGCCAATACCCCCCCCTTTGGGTTCTAGGTGAAAATCTCACTCGACAC